>NW_028232965.1:7505000-8130000 GCF_057557595.1 Rhyacophila brunnea
AATTATTTTAAGTATTAATTATCACTCTTAAGCAAAGCATAATGTGTCTCGACAAAGTATAGGTTATAGTTACATATTTCTTTAAAACAGGAATTATTGCTAGTTATTCGCCCACTCCATTGACATACATTGAAAAAAATACCACTTGATTTTTGCCAGACACGGGATCCGAACCCAAAGACAAGCACTCCTCCCATTCGTCCGCCAGGTGATTGTGGTAGATAAATGAATCTAATCATGAAAAAAATATTAGTAAGTATATTCATTAGTATTGTTATAATTTTGTGAGTTTTAAATGAACTTAATTAAATTTATTGAATTTTTTATTTGTGTATTTACTATATAATGTATTGAAAGTTATCGGTTAATCATTGTAAAAATATTTAAATGTTTCATTTATAAATAATAAATATTGAAATACACTCGAAGTATAAATATTATTTTATTAAAATACTAATTGTATCTGATTATTTACAGAACGTTTTATTTCTATTAAATTACTTTCACGTTTTATACATTGGTTAGTAAAACTGACTTCAATAAATCATCATATTTATATATTAGAATTTAGTATAATAATATAAACGTCTTTGTTGCGTTACTATGAGATTAAACATAGATTTTTAAATACCAGTCATGTAATATTTTTATTGGATACTATGTGAGAGAGCTCTCTGCAATACAATATCGTATTATTGCCTGAGCAGGATCCATTCCATTGTAAAATCCTTTTCTACGTTTCACCTTTGATAAAAAACCTTCAAAGATATTTTATCACTGCCATGACAATACTGACGCAGCGTGCTGGGTACTACTGCAAGCGAGCAAGCAAGTAAACATGCGAGTAGGCACCGGCGGTAGGGAGAAGGGTGGCTTTGGGAGGGAGTCGGATCTAAAAATAGAGCGACCACGCCCGCCCAGCGCGCTGTAGCCTACTTACTCCCGACCTCCTAGCGCCAACCACCCTGGCCTAGTCTGCCCTCTCGTGCCATCTCTCCCTCGCAGCCTCCTCTCCCGTGACGACATTTGGGGGCACCGCGCCAACCTCTGGGCTACGATGTGATCACTGCATTCATGCATCAAATTCGCTAAAGGCATGTTTATTTTATTGATATTTACATTTTGAAGAATATTGGATATGCAGTGTAGTACGCAACGATACCATTTGTTTTAATAAACTATCTTTTTTATTCAACGAATAAGTCACAAGATTTCAGAATGTAACATTCTATATACTGAATATACATCATTTGAAAACATCTCATGCATATACACACTAGAAAAAATCGTTTTTGTAGAAAAAAATACGACGACCGACGGGACTTGAACCTGTATCTAGCGGATTTGCGCCAGTATGCTTTACCATTAAACTACGGCCGCCTTAGATAATTACGACGATTTTAACCAGTAGTTGTTACATGAGTTTTTCTACAAAAACGTTTTTTTTTTAGTGTGTACCTATATGCATGAGATGTTTTCAAATTATCTACTTATCAGTGGCGAAGACTCCATACTAGGCGATTATTTAAAGCCTACCTTCTTAAGAAAAAAAAAATTAATTGCATATTGAAATATTTATATTATACTTAATCACTTCATTATTTTATGTTATATACAAATAATTTATTTTGCTAACGAGAGATGTCGTATATGTAGGAATGTATTACAGTATTACACAGTTTACAAAACAACTGCAAAGGTATTAAAAATATACCAGGGCGTCCCGTAAATAAATAATAAACGCCGCGACGTCTCGACGTAAATAAATCTCCGATTATGTGTGAAAATTTTTTTCATATGGACTTTACGTCTAGTAACCTCAGCAAGTCTGCTGATTTGTACGAAATAGGGTAAGCTCCTATCGCAGAGCCTAAAACATTCGCGCATACTAATGTTGTCACGACTGCGCACTTTGTCCAAAATCATTAATAATTAGATAATTAAAAAAATTATTTCAACGGCGTTTAATCGAATATTAATAAATAAGTAAGTATAGATTGTTTTTATAAATAAAAATAAATTTTATCTAATGATTTTTGATGGGTATACATGTTTTGAAAAATACGTAATTTAAACACATCGCTCATTTTTATGTCGTCAATGAGTTTTTTGAAGTTTCATTGAATTAGTGTGTCGTTGTCATGTACTAGTGTGTACCTATTCATTAGTAGTAAATATCTTACTATTCTCGTAAGTATACCTGACAAGTGTGCTCTTTTTATCAGATCTCCACAGCCTACCTCTTTCCAAAAGTCACCCTTCGCCACTGCTACTTATATGCAATACCATTTGTGGAAAGTGCGTTAATAGATAATACATACTACATATTATTTAATCTTATTATTATAAGTACAATCAATATTTTTTTTTCAATTCAATTCAATTTATTTATTTTTTAACATATTGTGGACATTACAAATTATCAGTTTAAGACGTTCACAATATGACAAGAAACATTATTTATAAAGAAGAAGAAAAAAGTAATAAAAGCCATAAAAATGAAAATATAAAAAGAGAACATAATGTAAACATACAAAAGCAGTGAAAATACAATTACACATAAGTATATAGAAGTTCAAAGAAGTACACCGATTTTTCTAATAAGACCCTATTTTAAAAATTTATAAAATATCGTCCACCTAAACTCACCATCACGCAAGTGGAATATATCAACACCCGAAGCAATTTGGTTGAAGGTAGTATGCCTAATACACATACCAAGTAACGTTTTTTGCAAACCAAAATAATTGTGGTTCTGAGGATTAAATTAATACAAGTGAATCGGTAACCAAGTTGAGTAAAATGATTTTAAAGTTAAACAAATATACTACTGTAAATTCTGCATAATTGTTTTCAATATTTTATAAATGAGGTATTGTTTTTAAATGATCCTTTATTGCTATTTTATGAAAAAATATTGATATTTATTTATTTTTATTACTGTTTTTATTGTTTAGGGTGATAATGTTTTCTTTAACCTATTCTTGTTAACATGTCCACATTAATATTGAATTCTGTATGTGACAGAGTGCTCTGGTGTACGTCAATGCCACGTACGTTGAAGCCTACACTAAATGACTAATAATTTATAAGACGACGTGCTTTTCCATGCCAGCGAATCACATAGGCAATGAGATTCAACGCCAATAATATATATATAATAAAACACATTCTTATTCTATACCCAATACAATATGGTGGACCGCATGTAAAAACAAAATACGAAGAACTTTCCTCGGTTAGAGAAGAAAAATTGGCACACGTAAGGTAGCAGCTGTTAACCAAAGCAGTGAATCATTTCGTAAAAGGCTTGCAGCGCCGAATACAGAAACGTGCTCCGAACTTCATCTCGGAAAGTTGAATTTATAATAATAAATCTGCATACAAAATGTATTCCTCGGATGCATTTTACTGTGCAGACCCTTATACCTTTACATGTGTGTGTATTTTTTATTTAAGTATATCGTTATCCCATACTTTCACCAGGTGGACACATTTATTCATTTCATTCATCTTTTGTGCAATTTTTAAAGGAGATAAATATATCCTGACGGTAAATTCTCCTTTTCCTCAATCACATTAAGACGGTACTTCAGTGAAACGGCAAATAATTTTCAACTATAGGTGCGATGAAATTTTGGACTGGCTGGCAATCGGAGAGCGAAAGTCGAGCTGTGAACACATAAATTTGTTTTGTGATGGCGACGGGGGAATTAATTCTTAAATCGTGTAAAGATGACTAAAAAACGTTACCCATTTACTTGAAAAAGAAAACATGTCAATGAATATATTATTATTATTAGTTATAGAACAATAAACATAACATTAAATGGACGCATGTTGACTTTTTATGACAAATTATGTTTTGTTCTGCACGCGTCATTTGCACAATCTTCGCGTCGCGTGGTCACGATCGTTTTAGACCGTGCCCCGGCTGAAGTATAGCCTTAACAAAGTGACAAAACCTAAGGTGGCTATCCATTGTTGAACGAAAACATCTCTAAGCCGGCTCTCACATCAAAAGTCGTCTCGTGTGCCGAACAAACATTCCAAGAACTGAGATCCAGTGTTGCTTGTGAAGACCGCGCACATCTACCTAGCGACAATCGCGCGTAGCCTTCGAAACGTATAGATATTTTGAATGTGGTGAGTGGCGAGCCGGTATAGGAATGACTTACTTCGAAAAATTCGACCCGAGAAGGATGCAACTTGTCGATTTGCAACAGCAGATGCTTTTTTCAAACGAAACAGTCGCATTCGACCAATCTGCAGAGCTCCATTTGGCAACGTGTGTTTTGCTGTTTGTGTTGAATAACGATGACATCACATCGACGTATTCGACACGTTTTAGACGAGACGAGTTTTGATGTGAGAGCCGGCTAAGTTGATTCTTTTCCTCAAATTCCTATGCGATTTACTGCCACGTACATCCTCGTAACGTAACTATTTTGTCAATTTATCTACCTCTAGATCTACCTCTTGGGTACTACAGTATGACTAGATTTGTCCAGCATTTGAGGTTTCAGCTAACTGTATCACACCGCTCACTTTTTTTTCCTTTTTTAAATTATCCATTTACTAGTCTTTAAAAATATTTTTTTTTTGCAAAATAAATCGATACTAAATGTTCTTTATATATTCTTTATACGGTGACAATGCTTCCACATATCTACAGTAACAGAATCATCAAAATAAAGAAAGCCGTAAATACGTATAATAGAAGTTAAAAAAATAATCAGCTTATTTAAATGCAAAGAATAGAAGGCGACATGTAATTTATACGCTCTATACGATCTCGACTGATTGTGCCTCTTTGACCTTTTCTATATGTTATAGCTACCGGGTATGTGGTCAGGTTCTTCATAAAACATTCGTTTTATGTGTTGAGTTTCCGTCTTTAACATTGATGCATCGAAATATCGCCACTGGCTGAACTACGTTTGACCTTTTTGTTTGCCCTCACACTTAGACTGATAACTTTCAAACCCTTCCTCAACACACTCGTGTTTACCTACAAAGATTGATTGTGTGACTCGTCCCAACTATGATTAATATGCCACCACGCTGTCATTTCCATTGCATTAGATAATGTAACAGGCCTCAGCGTACTAAGCTTTCGGCTATTATATTATAAGCTTTTGTTTTTGGTGTAATAACTTAGGAGTAATGATTATTCGTGTTTGTCATTAGGAACGGACAAGCTTTAAAATGAATAATGTAGTTGTATTTAATTAATGATATCTTTCTTCTCTTAATCGGAAAGTTTCAAAATATTTTTATTCAAATACTATTGCGGTATTGAAAAGAAAAACAACTTAATTATCTTATGAGACTCTTAACTTCAACGTCGGTAATCTCCATATTTCTCTATTTTCAGTTAATTGCAAAAAACCGTTAAGCATGTTTAGTTTAAGCACGTTAAACAGAATGTTTTTTTTTCAAACATATTGAAAAAATAAATAGTAAAATAGAATATTCTTAATGTAATTAAAATTAATAAAAAATCATTCAAAGTTAGTCGTTAAATATGACAGTTGTATTTATTACTTTACTGTTTTATGAGGAATATAACCATTTTCAAAACCTGTTGGATCATACACATTGAAAAGAACAACATTTACTTTTACCACACGCGGAATCTAATCCACAACTCACGACTTTACAAACGGCCGCTCTACCAACTAGCCCACTGCAGAGGCTCAAGGACTATGCAAAACAATAATTGTGTTTTTTTAATATAAATTGATTTGTATTCCTATCTGTTAGACAAAAATAGGGTTATCACCTATTAGATTAAAATTTAGATAAATACAATTACGCAACCATCATAATACGGGTGCTGTGCTTCCTTTGGACTACGCTCAAGTGTGTTTATCAATATTCCGTGAATCCTTTAAGTTCATGATCATTAATTTATAACTTGTAATTTTAATTTATCAAACAAGCGTGTCTAAATATAATTTCAGTTATTTTTCCGATGTTTAATTAAACTTTTATATTAATCGTTATCTTTTACTTATATAAAAACTCATTGCTTTGAGACTAAAATTGATAAAAGTACGTCATTATTATGTTTTTTCGAAATAAAAACAACACTGTCATAAAATTTGCTTCTGTAATCACGTTTCATATTTAAACTCAATTTTACAAAATGATTGATTCTTCAACGTCGTCATTTTGATATATTGTTGTATAGAATTTCTTCTCTAGAGATGCTTCTACGGTAATTGCGGAATAATATTCACATTTTTATAAAGATTTTCATATATTATAATCTCATATTTGGTTCACTTTCATTTCCTCGGATTTTTGACACTAATAATATGTTCGATTTTTAATCATAACCTTTAGCTATCATATTGTCCATTATTTTTTATTCCGTGTGCAATATGGGATTAGCAGTATATAGATACCAAATCATTAATGAATTGGACTAAGATTGTTTGAAATTATTTTATTTTTTTTAAATATCCTGGGCGCCTTTATGAATTAATTGATTCGCTAGAGTGTATGATGAGCTCTAAATTAAAAAGTAAAAATTAACGTCGATAGATGACCTAATTAGTGTAAATGTGAACCTACTGTTTAACTCTATAAAACTAAATAGTTATAGTAAAGGTACACAGCAAAAACAGGCATCGCATTTTTTTATTTTTGAGATTGAAATTCCCAAGTGCTCAAGAATGGTATCATTAAAACTACCAAAGTCGATTTCATTGATTCATAAATGAAGAAAGAAGAAAGTATAGTCAAGGCAAAAAGTCATCGTGTGTAAAACTGTACAAAAACGTAGGATATCTTTTTACTATTTTTTCACTTTTATTAAATTTCAAAATAAACGGCAAATCAATATATAAACTCTTTTTCTTAATATTAAACCATTTTCCAACCAATAACGATTTCATTCTTCTTTTTTCTCTCCTGCACAATTACCATTTTGTCATTGAGCCTGTTTGTGCCATGTACCCTTCAAATAATAATAAAAATAAATAAATAAATTCAACTATGCCACTGGTAGACGAAAAGAAAAACATATTATGTTGACATAATTCATGCCTTATTCTTCATTACCTCAGTATCGTTCTAAAGATGATTAGCAGTCTGAAACAGCTGTCAATATAATCAATTCAATTATCATCAAATAAATCAAAAACTTTGTTGTGTACCATTATTACAAAGTTTGACCATGTGAAAGCAGATTCAATTAATAATTAATCAATAATACTTTGTGACGTGAGTATATTATGTGTATTGATTTGAAAATTTCTCTTGTCCGCAGTTACACACGCATGAAGTGGTGGAGGTTTGCGCTAAGATCCTGTATCAGGTGGAACTTCGCCGTGGTGCTCTGGAGCAGATGTGGGGCTTCAGCGTAGAGGCCGAGCTGACAGAGAATGCTGAGAGGCAAGACGAGCTGTGCTGCTACGTCAGCAGAGTCGAAGATAAGAGTGTTGCCATGCAGAACGGTAAGATAATCCATCACATTTTTATTTATGAATTAATATTCTTATAGAAGATTAACATATCGTAGTTACAAAATTGACCGCTGCGGAAAATTTCACGAATGGACAAATTCTCAAGATTAAAAAAAACTATTATGTACTCACTATGATATTGCAAAAAAATATGTATCCTTATGACATTAAAAATAATTGAGTACATACCGTATTTCATCAAACAATAGCTTTTGATAATATACAGATTACAGAATATTCTTTCGAGTTTACTGACAGTAAAAGAGCTTGATGAATCGTTTTGCATTTTATCCATTTCTGAATAAAGAAAAAAATCATTAAATAAATAAATAGTAAAAAATCCTAGAAAATAAATCTCATGTAGTACCCATTCTTTTACTGTCCATATGTTTTCGTGAATCGTACAAGAGTATAATATCTAAATATGATATGTTAATTTTGACTTTCATGTCGTGTATTTAAAAACTTCATGCATACATATTATTTATTAACAAATGCTGATTAAAGTGAGAATTATTTTTACTTTAGATAAGCTATAAGAAATAAATTTCTTACGCAGATCATGGTATATTCAGCAGATATAATAATTTGTGTACATACACTGTCTTACACGTCATCATCGTCATTGCGCTATAAAAACTCTGAGTATTTTTGTAAAACTACTATAATTCCTGAACATATTACAAACGACGATATAATTATTTTTAAGTTCCCTTGAGCTATCTATAATAAAATATCACAATTATTGTAATATATTATGATAACTCTATATATTCTCCATAACTGAAATTAACATGTGCCAACTAAATTTACGTAGATCTTCTCAAGTTACACATTTGAAGCCGTATTAGCATCAGTATTAGTTTATTAATAACACAATTATTGAAATTTTGATAATTTTTAATTAAATTAAAATTAAATACATTTATTTACAATTTTGTAGGTGTCACCGTATACTTCTACGGCCTACGCTGTCGTAGCAGTCTCTACGTCATAACACTATATTTTCGTTGATTAATCTTATGCGAAATTGATATACCAATAATTCAATAAATAATATTTAATATATTTACACGCTTTTATCGGTATAAAACTTATATTATAGTTTCGATTAAAATCCTGATAAAGGTATGTATATAATACTTTTGCAAATATGTGGAATATACAGCGGATTATCTTATTACAGTGATAAATAAGAGAAGAATAGATGAGAAGAATATATGAGAAAATTCATACTTTCAATAGAACAACTTTCAGAGCATTACATGGCGTTACTATTTACTGCACATATATTTTCTCTATCTAAATGTGTATCGTTATTTATCTCGTTCGTTATTATCATCTCCGGCCAACGTGCAGTTTCTGATAGTATTGTGATTTTTAAAGTGTTGGATTAATGAGAATATATTATTTACGTAATCTTATACAAAACATGAATGATGATGAAATATATAAGTTAAATATTTTCAATTGGTAAATAAGCATCATCGACATTTCGTTATCTTATGTCAAACGTATCTTAATTCAATGAAAATATTACTTAATATGTAGATATGGCCTAATCTTGCGAATCAAAAAGAAAATCTTAAATTACTATGTCTTTACGATCCTACTAAATTGAACACGGGTGAAGATAGACACAGAAATACCGCTCAAACTCAACGTTTTTGAAATGTGAATCTATATACGCATGCTTCGTACCTATTAAGTAACAAATCTTGAAGTGTTGTGAATGAAAACGCCAAAAAATCATCAAAGAACTAAAAAGATACTTTGACAAATAATGAGGCATCTCTAGAGAGATATCAACTTCTGAATTCAATTCAAGGATAGATTTATGATAAGCGATACCCTCGCAGAAAACCTGGTTTATGAATCCCATACACTAATTTGAGCTTAGCACTTCATTCTCTAAAAAAGAAAATATGGCTAAAATCATCGACAATGTTCAATAATGGATATGGTATAGAAATAAAAGAGGATTGATTTAAGTATTATTATTTTAAAGCCAAAATAACTACATAGTCAAAAACAAAATTGTAGAGTTTGCTTCGGTGCAGATATTAAACTGTTTAAAATAATGTAGAATCTAACTTAATCTAACTGATAAGCAGACAATAATAAATTCAATATCTTTAGATTGTAAATACATTATACTATATACATATTTCAATGAAAACGTTGTCATGTAGGTATTATAACGTAGTCATTTTGCGGTTATCAGTATGTTTCCTACAATGAATCTTTGATTTATTTATACATCAAACAGTAAAATACATCGTATAACTTATAATATGTGCGCTCGTCAAGGCCTTTATTGGTATCATTATTTTCGCATTGTGATAAGTTTTCGCATTTTTTCTTTCAATGAATAACTTCCATAAATGGTAGAACATTATTCTGCGATACTTCAGTGACCGCTATCACTCTGTCAGAGCATGACTACGTCCATTTTTGGGGGCAGAATGATGCTAACTGGTAAATTCGATTTTGACAAACTTGGGCCCTTTCAAAATAAGCGATTCAATTACTGACAAAGCCTCAGGCGAACGCGATGAGTATGTGCTCGGAAACGTTTCCCAAACGCCTGTGAATTTTTCGAGCACATATGCTATGCTAGGTATCGTATTAATAAATTAAAGATAGTAAGACCCAAAAACAAACATCTAATATCCTGCTAAATATATAAATTAAACTAGGTCAATAAGAATATTTACGATATCACCCTAGATCATCCGCTGAATGAATGCCTCTCTAAACTGTTTTCATTACTATCAATCTTATGCGTCGCATTATTATTCATTGAATTAAAATATTTTGTTGTATGGGTTATGATGCTTTACCTCGTAAACAATTAATACAATAATTCTACACCGCAGATGTTTATTTATTCAATTGTGCATCATAAATGGAGCTGTATCGATTTTTATATGACCTTTTTCAATGTATTATAAATATAGTAAGGACTACTACACTGAATAAGCAGACACTAATTAATATATGCAGTTGATATTTGAAATAAAAATGTTACACATATAAAAACATAAACATAAAATCTATTTGTTACGTAGTTAAACTCAAAACATTTTTATCATTGTATCTAATCAAGTTCAAGGTACAACTGTACTTGTATAAATGAATTATTAGAAAGTTACATACAAACAATTCTGAAATAAAATTTCAATATTTTAATACAAACGTCGATGTGTTTTGTATTCCGCTGTGGATAGAAAACATTGTCCATGTATAAATAATTGTGTATTTGAACATACTTAATTTCTAAAACACTTCTGAGAAAATATAGTATAACCAATAGAAAAAATATTTTTGAAAAAAGTAAGACACCCCGCAGGAATCGAACCTGCATCTCTCGGGTATCGCGCCAACGCACATTGACCACAATGCTTAAGGAGTCATACAATTTTAACTAAAATGGCTTTTAATTCTCACCGAAGCGCTTTCTAAATTGAGCAGCTATTGGCAATCGGCTTTTCTATTTGAAATAAAAGTAGGTATTACTTTAATTACTAATCAACGTCACGGATCACTCCAAGAATTTTTGTTGTAACTTGCTTGAACTTGCTAATAATTTTTAATTAACTAATTTTTTTATTCAACGAATAATTCACAAGATTTAAGAATGTAACGTAAAAAATATGTAGGTATGTTCAATAATTAGAATTTTACATTCTTAAACCTTGTGAATTATTCGTTAAATAAAAAAATAGTTAATTAAAAATGTGTCTTGTCTGGACTAGGCTAGGCATAAAAACGGCACCATTATATATAATACATGAGTGATATTTTAAAACGATTATTTTATTTATTACTAAGAACGTTTTATACGCATTACAGGACCAGTGGGTCTATTCTATACTTATCGAACACTAAATTGATAAATAGTATCAAACTTAGGGTAGGTTTGTATCAAAATATTAGCACTTATTGTAACAATTACACGAAGCTGGTTTTTATTGTTGCAATAAGTGCTGTTAAAATATAGCACTTATTGCAACAATAAAAACCAGCTTCGTGTAATTGTTACAATAAGTGCTAATATTTTGATACAAACCTACCCTAAGTTTGATAATATTTATCACTTTATCACTTTAGCGGTCGATAAGCATAGAATAGACCCACAGGTTTGCTTAACAAAATTATCATCGTCAGACAACAATGACATTGCTTTTATATGTACGAAATAAATCAAAAAACATTTAGAACTTTAAATAGTAACAGCTCTATTTGTATCTATCTTTGTTTATTATCTTATAATAACCTTTCACCGTGGATGAAAAGTTGTATTGTTAATTTTAAATACTACTCTATTTTGTTTTCATTTTTCATATAAAACCAACTTTACTTTTTCCATTAACGTTTTCATTAATTGTGTCCTCAGCAGCAAGATATGTGCTGTTAAAATATAGCACTTATTGCAACAATAAAAACCAGCTTCGTGTAATTGTTACAATAAGTGCTAATATTTTGATACAAACCTACCCTAAGTTTGATAATATTTATCACTTTATCATTTTAGCGGTCGATAAGCATAGAATAGACCCACAGGTTTGCTTAACAAAATTATCATCGTCAGACAACAATGACATTGCTTTTATATGTACGAAATAAATCAAAAAACATTTAGAACTTTAAATAGTAACAGCTCTATTTGTATCTATCTTTGTTTATTATCTTATAATAACCTTTCACCGTGGATGAAAAGTTGTATTGTTAATTTTAAATACTACTCTATTTTGTTTTCATTTTTCATATAAAACCAACTTTACTTTTTCCATTAACGTTTCCATTAATTGTGTAGGTATAGACGTCCCGAAGTTTGAAGATGCTTGCGCTTCGGTATATTAAGCGTTTGAAATGCGTCCGTTTGCGCTAATTACCGAGGCTTTTGAAGGCTTTCAGACCTCTCTCAAAACGCCTCGTCAGTTTCTTTTTATGACGGAATTACTAAGCGCCGGCTTACAAAATCACTAAGCGCTATACAATCTCAATTCTTTAATCTGGTAATAAAACTTCAAGAGCTTCTGCCAGGTATTCTTTGCGTAAATTCAATTAGCAAGCACATTTTAAATACCTCGAACGTCATTTCGGCCGCGTCTACATTACCACTAACAATATATTGTATTACATTTAAGCATAGATAATAATATATATACCTACATTACCAGTGGCGAGGTATGGAGATAAATAATAACACACTAAACTTTGTCAGTCATACTTATATGTTTTCATTGAACTAAGAATATAAATTGCAGATGGTGCTGGTTAGTTTTAAAAATTCAATTTAACCCTGCCTTAACCAAAGCTTGATATTTTAGGTATAATATGGGCGATCCAACAAAAATAGTGCACACTTTTTCAGTCATACTTTTTGTTTTCGTTGAATTAATAATACGTATTATAGATAGTGTTGGTTAGTTTTTTTAATTCAATAAGCCCTGCCTAACCAAACCATAAAAGTTTATGATAAAACAGAAAATTATCTATGATTTAATGGCAAAATCTTAGATATTTAATAGATAGACGAATATTTGTTTACTATTATCTATTTTGGTTAGTTTTACGGAGAATTTAATTTAATTTTAAAAACTAACCAGCACTATCAGCAATATGTGGTTTTTATTCAATGAAAACAAATACATAGGAATGACAAAGTTTAGTGTGCACTATTTATGTCGGATCTTAACAGCATACCTCCACCTTTTACTATAGTAGTAGTGATATATACTATACCATTTATCAACAACAATATACGGCATTGAAGTTAAAGAATTGTTAGTATATTAGTATCTGTACTTCACCGATGACACTATAGTTTTCTCGGAGCAATCAAAAGACCTTTAAATCAGAACGCAGGAACTCGTTGAAATAAGTAGCAAATTAGACTTTTAAATAAATATAACAAAGAAGAGAGTGAGTTCTAACTACTTTGCTTTCTGAAAAGAAGTTCTCATCAATAAAATTCAACTTGAACAAGCAAAAAATTATATATATGGGACGGCGATCGTTTATAGGTGGAATTTTATTTGATGGAATTATTTGCAGAACAAAACTGAGCTGAAGTGCTTTTGACCGCCCAGATAATTTCTTTAGAAGAAGTGATCTATTATTAAACCTAACACGCAGTGTTCAATGTGTGTATTCATTCTGTGATCACCTATGTGTGTGAAATATGGAACCTCAGTAATAAAAATAGTGGTGGAAAATTAGACAATCACAGTATTGTATGAAGAGGTCCATGCTGGGTATAACTATGACAATAAATAAATGCAGCAACAAGGGTATGTAATGTAATATAGATTGCTGAAAACCTCAAATAGAACTAGGTAAGACAGATCAATCAAATATGCGAAAGGAAAGAATTGGAAATGTCCGAAACGTACATCTAGAAGTCGCTGGATCGATGAAATAGCTCGACTCTGCGGAAGTACCCGGCAATACAACGCATATGACCAAGAGATATAAATCAGCGTGGAGAAGTCGTCTCTCGCAATGAATAGATGATGATGATAAAAATCTCAATATTATTAGAACTGCGAGAGGTCGTCGCGAAATTTATTATTATACATAATTCCATAATTTGAGAAAACTGATTTGCCAAAAGAACAAAATCAATTTTTGGTCGAAGCTTAATTAGTAAAACATTTTTCTAGCGTGCGATATAATATATGTGTTTGAATATCAATTGGTTAATTAGTTTTATATGATTTTTTGGTACTGTTACAGCGGATACAGCGGAAAACGCATTTTGAAAATAGCCGATAAACTGGATTATTTGTTAGTTTGAGTTAGTTTAGGTTTTTTTTTTTATATGGGAGTTGCGTTTATTATTGACCTTGCTTATTATGTACAAGGTTTGTAGATCTTCAATTGGAGTTTTCTTTATTTATTAGTCTTTTTTTTACTATATAGTGTTGGGATCAGGAGGGATATACTACTGTGGGTCTTAACAGGAACTTCTCCGCATTTGCTATTGTGAAGAGGAAACCACAGAAAACTCTTCAGGAGAAGACGGACTGTTGACAGAAATCACCAGGCCTTCCGTTTCACTTGAAGAGTGTTCGGCATTTTGTGTCCTGGCTTTGTTTATTTTGCCAATATCCTGCACTATTTTAATCATGTATGATACTACCTTTCGTGAGTTCCTTGTGAACTATCACAGATCCGATGTCGCATAGGTCCTCATCTAGACTCCTGCATCGCGCCTCCAGCTGCTGTCTTTGGAAGCTGAAAATGGGGCAATGCATAAAAGTTAGTTTAGGTTAGGTTAGGTTGGGTTAGGTTAAGTTAGGTTAGGTTAGGTTAGGTTAGGTTAGGTTAGGTTTGGTTAGGTTAACCTAACAAATAATCCAGTTTATCGGCTATTTTCAAAATGCGTTTTCCGCTGTATCCGCTTTAACCGAACAGTACCGATTTTTTTTATAATATGTAAGTTTCTGATGTTTTTCCATATTATATATTTTCATTGCAGATTGCTACTTCTTTAAATCGTAATTATAAGAATCAATGAAATCAATAAGATTATGATTACTTTATAATAAAGAGTAAGTCTTTCTTGCTTACGTATTATCTTTAAGTCTCGTCATTTTATGAAGGTTGACACGATGTGTAATATTTATCATGATACAAGTCAGAGTAAATTTTCCATAATTAATTATTACTTTGTAACAACGAAATTGAAGACGCGTATTTTAATAAAATTACGTATTTTAATTAAATTTACGCATTAGGTACGCAAAATATTGCATTGTCATTCGTTTAATTATTAATGAATTCTATGAACCAATAAATCATTCAAAAAGTACGTGTTTTTCGAATTTTCACTTTGAATACAAGACTATCATTTTCTTCAAATAATATGTATTGAAATTCCAAAAAATAAGAAATGTTTAAACATTTTAACATAAAAAAATACTTATTCGTGCAAAACTATCACATTATACAAATAACAGTCTTCCCCTCTTTTTTGCACGTAATAAGCAGTAAAAAACTATTTTTTATTACATTTATAACTAAAACTGAAAATGTTTGCATTCACGGCGTACCAACCCCCAGAACAGAATACTAGGCTTACAAGTCGGCTAGTAAATTTATGTACATAGGTCGTAAATGTCAGCATTTCTAGGATTTTTTAGAACAAACAATCCATTATACGCTGTATACAGCAATGATCGCGTGATTTCTTTGTAGTAACACATAGGTCGTAGATTGCAATTTGAATATATATAGTTAACATAATATTCATATTAGAGGCAACATTTATTAACCGATTTCAAAATGCAGGATGCAATAAATTGCAAGATTGAATTTTTACCAGGAAGGAAGCGGTTTTGTAATTGTGTTGTTATATGCAGTATGTGAATTAACACATTCTATATATGTATTATATTTATGTGCACGAAATCTCTTAATTTATATCTCAAAAATAATCGACAAACTGTTATGTAATAAACCATTTCTTTTATTCAACGAATAATTCACAAGATTTTGAGAATGTAACATTCCATAATATATTGAACGTACATAAATTGAAAACACCTCACCCATTATAAAACATCATATTTGAAAAACTAGTAGATCATACATAAAATGTTTTTCTTAAATTGTCGTAATTAGATAGGAGGCTCGTAACATAATTTGTTAATGCACAGTTGGCGCGATACCAGTGGTTATACGGGTTAAAATCCTGTCGATCATCGTATTTTTTCAAATATGATTTTTTCTAGTGGGTATATATATATATCTGAGGTGTTTTCAAGTTATGTATATAACATATATGGAATAATATAATATATTGAATGGTACATTCTCAAAATCTTGTGAATTATTCGTTGAATAAAAGAATTGGTTTATTAAAATTTGTTAGCAAGTTCAAGTAGACGTTGTAACTAAAAATATTTGGCGAGAGCCGGACGTCAGTTAGTAATGAAGGTAATTAATATTCCTTGATTTAATACACGAAAACCGATAGTCAATAATAACGCAATTTGATAAGCATTTCATGTATGACCTACTAGTTTAAATTGTCGTAATTAGATAGGAGGCTCGTAGCATAATTGTTTAATGCACAGTTGGCACGATATATGGGTTGGTTGTTATATGTTGGTTATATGGGTTGAAATCCCGTCGAGCATCGTATTTTTTTCAAATATGATGTTTTCTAGTGGGTGTATCTGAAGTGTTTTCAAGTTACGTATATTTATTATGTAATAATACTATATGGTCATGTGGTGTACAATAACTGTAATATAAAGCTTGCTCAATTCTTCTTCAAAATATTCTATACTTATAAAATATTTTTGTAAACATAACGAAGCAGCCATTTTGCTGTAAATCTTATTCCATCATTATTCGCCCAATGAGACTCAACTATGTAGTTACAAATATAATAATATGTTAATAAATAATAACAGATCCACACGCCATTGGTATATATATTATATAGGTGCATAGGTGAGAAACACATTTTGGGTGCGCAATATTTAAACAAAATATTTAGGTATGACACCATAACATAACGTTATAATATTCACACGCTCCATTTTGAGTAGATACAGAGAAAATATTTTTTAAGATAATCTTTTTTGTCGATAGCTCTTTTTGAGTTATTTTTGAATTTATCATTCACATCAGGTGTCATTCGCTCTCTTCAAAAATACTTTTACATCTTCACTCATATTGATATGTTTTGATACTTTCCCTCGAGTAGCAATGTTTTGATATTCACGCAGGATCGCAAGAGAGAGTAAACCTAAAAGCCATTACCTCGTCTCTATCGCCACTTCTGCGTCTCTCAAAACGTTTCAATCTCTCTCTGTGTACATATAGCGTCTCTCAAAATCGAAAACATTTTTCGCGTTTAAGGTAATCCCCGAATAATAGTAAGTGTAACTATCGCAAAAATTGCTTCTAGCCTCGATCGATATGCAATATCAACATCGCCATGTAATACACCTACCATTTACGTTAAGTCTTTTATTTTCTATAGACTATAACTCCTTCTACAATCTAAAGAAAATACAAATAGAATTTAGCAATATATAACCTGCTGATTGAGTTAAATTAAAGGAATAGGCCTTATCTGCCCAACTTAAGGTAATTGAGGTTGGGTCATTTGCTGCATACATTCATAATGCGTCGTGCAGAGAGAAATAGATTTTATTTTTCAAACAAATTTAACTCAAGCATAATTATATCGAACTTTTTAACTGGTGAGGAAATGGCTAGAGTGATTAGTTATAACCAATTTTTAATGTTATTTCGTTTTCATCCTTGTAACTTGTAAACGTCGTAAATTCTAAATGCGTTGCAACATGTAAGGTCGTTGTTGATTGATATAGTAAATAAAATAAATTAATATTTAATAAATATAGTACCTAATTTAGTTATTATTCAAAACTTCCAAATTGTGTAAATGAGTACAAACCACTGTTATATTATTATTTTAAGTAATTTAAGTATTTTTTATTTGGGACTATTGTCTGAGAATCAATCTGAGAAATAAAATTCGTATTCATTGTATTACATAAATCGTAAGATTGTAGCATTCTTTATTCTTGTACATACCTTGGAAAGCATAAATATTACAAAAAACCTAGAAAATTATAGTGAAAAATAATGTAATTAGGGCAATAAATTGATACCTTTATTTAAAACACAAATACCGATAGCCAAAATTAACGAAATTTCGTAAGCATTTCGTGTAAAAACTGCCAGTTAATTTTGTGGTACTTAGATAAGATACCCGTAGTATAATTGGTAAAGCACATTGGCGTGAATCCAATGGTTACAGGTTCAAGTCTTGTCGGGATACGTTTTTTTCAAAAAAGATTTTTTCTAGTGACGTGTTTTCAAAGAATAAAATTAATCGTCATAAGTGACCCAATAACCGGCGATGGGTCCTAGTCTGATCTAAGAACTTCCTCCATCCCCCCTATCCTGGACCAGTATCTTCCAGGTGTCTGGTGCCGCTCTAGCATATCCGTTAACACCGTTCAACCACCAGAATCTTGGCCTGCCAACGTGCCAACCGACCTCCAACCTTCCGGCCTTTTATGCAGGATTCCCCTCGGCGATTGGGCAGTGTCCGTTCTGTCATGGCCCGCCCATCGGAGTCTTCTAAATTTAAATAATACGGAAATACATTCTTCTTGGAAGAGGTTGTAGAGCTGCAGGCTTTGCCGAATACGCAATTCTTCTTCGTCTAGTATGGGTCCATATATCTTACGTAGCACCTTCCTCTTGAATATATCGAGCGCACGCTCGTCGGTCATGGTGAGAATCCAAGATTTTGTAGGTCCATATAGGTCAGATCTATACAATAGAATAAAAATAGTTTTTAACATGGAACATGTTTTACTCATGATCTCCGACGCAAAAGCGTTACGAAAAATAATAGAAGAATTACTATAGTAGAATAACTATAGATGCGCAGCCCGCCCGCGGCCCGTGCGCCAATTATTTTCATTTTACATTCAGTAGCCTACATTCTGTGTGACGTTTTGTTCATCTGTTATTACTTCTTTAGTTATATTATTGTAATTACATAATTTGCAGAAAAGTAAAATTGTTTGAATCCTTTGGATTTGGTTACTTTGACAAATAAATTTTCTTTAGAATTTGGACAACCAGCATTCAGAGAATCTGCAGGCAAAGCATGTTTCATGTTTAATAATTTTAGCCGTCAGGGTTTAAGTAACCATCATCTGAGGGTATAGATAGGAAAGACATTATATAATTGTAATATATTATTATTTTGTAGATTGATTTTTACAAAAAAAAAAACCGCTGTTGAAGATACAAGTTTTTTATAACCTAAATTCCGCATTTATTTTTATCGCCCCAGTCGCTTAAACACGTTGTTCTGTCCTTTATCATAACATGCTATTTATAGAGACCGTTTTTGTCATTATACATGTTCATAAATGTGAAATTTTCTATCTCACAATATTTCATTTGTTTCACGCTAACATTATTAAAAGCCAGTGTCATACCTCTCACGGCGTAAATATCTTATTACAAGCGTATCTCATAAACAATGTATTTTCCAATACGTGGCACTATTTTGCGACTCGCTAGCATTTTACTCACAATAAACAGTTCATTTGAGACGATCCATTACACCTTTACAATGAAAAGTTAGCGGTTGCTGTAGTAGGTATCCACGGATTCACTGACGCACAACGGTGTATAGGTGTTTGAAACCCCGTGAGGGTGTTTTTATGTCTGTGTGTGCCACTATTCTTTAGTATCACCTACTATCACACGGTTTTTCGTTGAATACGATCCTTTGTAAATGTAAACAGACTATACCTACAGTCAATATTTTAACAATTTAATTATTTTTAAAAATGCCAATGCCAAAAGTTGGTAAGTCTTGAAATCATGTTATGGAGTAATTGCAATTTTAAGTTTGAAGTTTGACATTTTCTCTAAAATCAGGCATAATGCTGACTTCTTTGTGCTTTATGTGCATGTTGTATAATATATCGGATGCTTTTTTTTTCTGGCATACGTATTTATAATATATAAACGCATAATCCGTTGTTAACTCTAAATACATAAATTATCGACTTACCAACTTTTGGCAGTAACTCCAAAATATACATAAAATTATAGATTGCAATAACTTTGCTGGAGAAGTGCCGTAAAAGTCAAAAATTAATAATTTTATTATGTAATGTATGTTAGGCGTCTAAGCCTAAGTCTAAAATTTATTTTAACGATTTCCATATTTTCACAGAGCATACAGTTTTCAGAGTATAGGTTATAGTAACAAACATTTTTACATTGAATGAGTTTTAACCATTCGTCCAACCCATTGGATAGACGTAATAATTCCGATCCGTCCTTAGATTCATCACTTTCAGCCCTGACTCCTCTGCATCGACAGAGTTTCAGTACCTACCCTAGTAACAGAGGACACTTACATTAAAGATAAATGACGGTAGAGCAAGTCAGGAATATTTTTTATTTCCTAAACTCATTTTTTACTCTCGTCGTATTGCATTAAATCTTTTCATTCAGACACGTTCATAGCGTCATTGAAGACGGCCTTGCACAGACCTCACCTGCACATATACGACGGGCAAATATGGGGTAACTCAAACATATATTGAAAAATATAATATGATTTTTTTTATCAAGATGCACAACATAGGTACATTTAATTGCATTTTACTTCACATTGCTTAGTAAAAGTACGCCATTATCATATATATCAGAAGTCATACATTGCTGGATGAAGACTTTCTTGGTCATGAAATTGGTCATGTTATTTTATATGAAGCTAAAATATATTTTTTAATCAATTATATTGAGCTTACATATATATTTATTGTACTTTCAATTATTTATTAGCCAGATAAGTACAAACAAAACTATGCATATACTTTGGCTGTCATGATGTGCTGACGGGATCAATTATATCAATCGATTTGATGTTATTTATTAAATATTCATTTTCATGTAGAATATCATTTCGTAATATTGAGTCAATGATAATCAGCGAGGTTTCCAATTGACACACACTCAATGAGATAGCGGATCCGCAATTTATTGCATAAACATTTCAACATATTATTCAATAGTGCGCCGGTCAATAAATAGCGGGTCATAATTATTGATTGGACACGTCACTCGATCATAATTAAGTTCCCATTAAAAACACATCGAATGGAATTGTCATTATATTTATTATATTGTATCGATTGTACCCTTGTAACTATTGAAACAGTAAAGAAACTTTCACCTCCTCCATCATTATGAACAACTACCACCGTCATTCATCTGCAACACCTATATCCACCGCCGAAGCGGAATACTTAAGCAAATTTCGCAGTTAAAGCTTACGAGTGTTCTAATGTTCTTATATTATACATATGACAAATGATTGTCATAATACTCGCGATATATAATATTCAGACGAATTTATAAAGTTCAGTTGCGTAGTTTATTATAATATCATATTGTGCTCATCTCTAAAATACTGACATCTATTCACAAACGCCAATAACTTTAGCTTTCTCATAGTTCAGGAATGGTGGAACTATGTCTAAACTGCGAATATTATTGAAGTTGGTGTGGCGGTACGTGTTTGTTCGCTCTGCAATATATGCAAAGCTCCGTTATTCACGGAACCACAACAGTGGAACATGCTTCAAATGCTGATGCAGAAATAATATGCAACAAAAGCTCCCAACCACCCCTTCCCACTTTGCTACCCTAGCTAGCGATCATCGGTGTGACAATGTGACTCAACACTAACCGCACGCTTGTCTAATAATACACCTGCAAACGTGTGCGTATTGAAATTGTCACATTGTAATAATTATATGGCACTATATTCGCCGAACACAGTTCTGACGTTCTGACATAATAGCGTTTTGAAATGTTTAAAGATATAAATTTAAAAAAAGGGCTACATTTTACTGTTAATTTTTAATAATGATTGAAATAATAAAAGTTAATATATTTTATTTATTATTTTAACCACTACAACAAGATAGAACACCAGTCGCACCGTGAGTGTATAACCAAGGCATCTGCAAAAGATATATTTTGGATATATTAGGGTTTGAAGTTTTCGTTTTGTTAGGAGAAATAGAGTTTCTAAAAATAAACCATAATCTTTCAGTTACTTCACTTTTACATCATCAAGTTAACGACTTTTGCAGTTGTTTTGCATTTAATCTCGAAATTGAAAATTTTGCAGATGCCTTGGTTTTACACTCACGGTGCGACCTGATGACAGTACTGTAGTATTATAAATGGAACAGGTGGTAAATTATTGGAATTTCTGTAATATATTATACTTTCAATTCGTAGAATAAGAGGTATCTGATGAATAGTTTTGTTTTTTAATTTGCAACTGAGTTATTATGTGTAATAGCTAATACAATATGTTTTTTGTGTTTCAAGCACGAATACGTTTCAACGTTAGTTTCGATTTTACATTGTGTTTTTTAATTATAATATTTTGTCAATTTTTATTAAACGATCAACCCTTGATAATTGTAATAAAAATTGAATACATTGGCATTTAGTTGTATTAATTTATCTGCATCTGTAGGTCATTAACAGGTAACACAAAGTTTATATGAATTGGCTTACCTTACCGAATGTGGTAGCAATTTTGAGGCAGGGTTAATTTTATTACTTTACGTCATAAAACTAAGAGACCCATCCGACAGTCCTCAAATATTGGATGTGCGTTATATTTACGTGACAAACTGCATATTATGAGACAGATGTTACTATTAAAAATTATGTTCAAGTTTATCCCATATTTTTCCACACTTGAGATCCGTACCGTACTCCACACCATGTTAGTATTGTCGAACAAAAACTTCTTGTCCACGTGTTAAAACTGCGAACTAACAATCCTTTCCAGTGCAGCTAATCGCACTTCCGATTTCAAATGACGAACGCCCCCAAATTTATCATTTCACTTTACGCTCCTGTGGTGAACGAATCTATCAATTTACATAATCTGAAGCTTTTTATAATAAAAATATAAAACGATCAGGAGTGATGTTAGAATTATTATTAGTAAACCTTTGGTTTATTGCGAAGAAAAAAAGAGTCTCATCTAAAAAAGAGCAGATCCGTTATTTAAACACCCCTCTAGCACGCGTTGCTGCTATGACAGGTACTTTACTGAGAAGTCTTCTATATGCGACCACAGCGACTTCCTGTTATCGCAAATTTCTTCTTGTTGGACAGTATTTAAATAGGTTTATAAATTAATATAAAATATCCAGGTATTATTTATTAGATTTTGACTAAATATTATCTGAAGTAACAATATTTCACTAGTTATGATGTGTAAAACATTTTGGTATAATCAATCTTTAAATTTCTAAATTGTCGACATAGTGACATTTATAATATGAGGAAGTATAATAAAAACAAACAAAATATTCCATTACTCCATTCGTTTGTGTTTGCCACCATATCAGCTACTGAAAGGAATACAATATGGCTCCAAATCTGATTTTTTCCAACTCTTTTTTGGGTAAGCGAAGACAAAACGTCACTAGCGCCAATGACATGAAGCAAATAAAGATAAATCACTGGTTTATAATAATCAATCAATCATTCTGGACCCGAGAGTGTAAATGTCGTAGGTAACAGAAAAATGAAACGAAATAATATCATTTACATCGCATTAGCCATTATTTCATATTCAATCGTCGTTATACTTTATAACTCGTGTATTATAAAGGTGTGGCGAACGAGAACATTGGTATGAATTCATTTATTGCCATGACAGAAAAAATGCGTTCTTTACTAACGACACATCGGTATACTTTCAGCCCAATAAATTATATTATTTAATTCATAGTATTTATTTATTAAAATATTTAACAATATTTTTCAATACAATAACATAAATTAAGTTATATTATGCTCAGGGCTCGAAATGGATCGGAACGCACCGGAGCGCCGTTCCGGTTCGTAACATCCCCAAAATTATCGCTCCGTCTCGTGGAAATATTAATTTGACCGTCTGAGCGATATATGCCATATAATAAAAAAATCTAACACACTTATTTTTTAAATAGAATACAATTAGGTCATATTTTCGTAAAATTATCGAGGGCTCCGGTTCGTAAAATTTTACATTTCGAGCGCTGATGAAATGGAAAACGGAATAAACCAAAGAGATTGAAGGAGTCCAGTCTCTTTGTAGAATACCATTTATCTTTTACGGAACCCTGGAGTTCCGTGGAATACCATTTGGGAAACAATACTGTAGAACATTGCACTACATTGATTGAAAAACAAATTATTTATAGTACGGAATTTAAATCGTCTATTAAATGGTTGTCTAATTATATGCTTTTAGGTTTTCAGGCCGATACAATCGATATTTCAATTTTAGTTTTAATGAAAAACTCGTTCAAAAATTTCGTTACGTATTTTTACCACTCTGCATACAGTTTTGGTAGTGGAACGAGTATCTGCAGAGAGGACAACTTAATAGTTTGCATATGCATAGTCATGCTACTACAGTTCATTGTTCGCTTCTTCTAGCATACTGTCACTAACATATTGCGCAGATTAACATGCACGAGTTAACCAACTTTTACTTTGCCGAATGTATTATCCTTACCCCAGTTAGCATGTAGATGAATTCTTTATCGTGTTGGTGCTTAATGACATGTAAAGACCGCATCGATTTGGACTTAATACCTTTACGATACTTGTTAGAGCTTCGGCCATTTTACGCTGTCGTTCTATTATTACACAATATGTCTTCCTATACGTTTCCCTCAACCACCCTTGTTAGAGACGCTCGATTCGAGTTAAACATATTCACTGACCACAATATAATGTTATATGCCTTTCAACATCAAACTGGATTACTGTATAGTATTAAATACCACAATCAATAAAAAATATTTTTATTTTGAATCTTTAGATCCATCGATTCTTTCAACCAAGTTTAAGTTAGAAACCAATATAACAGTAAGCCACCAAATATTTTCTGAATCTTATACAAAAATAGTGATGAATTTATAAATCAATTCATATATTATATTATGTGCTGATACTATTCGGCCTATTTTTACCAGTATTACGAATATAAATACGACGTGTTGTTTCCTCCCATCATGGAATTAAAAATACATATTTTTGAAGATCACATTGATGACACATAATAATAGTAGTGACTTGTTTGAGTGATTATATTAATGGTCCTCTTTGATATTATTAATTGTAGGGATTTTTAATGCTTTGGGTTAGGTTATTTTATAGGTAGGTAATTATTTTTTGAGAAACACGCATATTAATATATATATATAATTTAACATTTGTATGACTGGTTTAGAGGCACCTTTTTAAATCATCTGATTAATCCACTGCATTGTCTGCATTAAAGAAAATCATCGCTGCATAATATTATAAAAATATGTTTTATGAAATGTATGTAGTCACAGCAATTCTAATTGCGAACACAACACAGACAAAAAGAAAACATGGACGAATGGGAAAAATTTATATCCCACAAAGGCAGTGTAATTTATGATAATTCATATTTTGTTAATATACTACCTTGACAATTTTCACTTTAGCAAATTGCCACACAACTAATAACTTTACTACATTTGAGTATTCATATTTTAATGTACATACGATACAATAAATTAGTTTATAATTAACTATTTCTTTTATTCAACAAATAATTCACAAGATTTAAAAATGTACCATTCTAATTATTGAACATACATAATTTTAAAAAATACTTTCTGAGAAAATATTATAACCAATAGAAAAAAATCTTTTTTGAAAAAGGTAAGCCCCCGGCAGGGAATCGAACCCTGCATTTCCCGGGTTATGTTCAATAATTAGAATGGTACATTCTTAAATCTTGTGCATTATTCGTTTAATAAAATAAATAGTTAATTATAAATTATTAGCAAGTTTAGGTAAGTTACATCAGTAGTGCGCATCAGCCGGGGTGGCTTACTTTCTTCAAAAAAGATTTTTTCTATTGGTTATAATTTATTTTCTCAGAAAGTGTTTTTCAAAATTATGTATGTTCAATAAATTAGTTGTAAATAATAAAGGGTATAACTTTCCAAATTAAATATTTAGAGCTATCCACGAAAAATGATGTCTATCTTTTAAGTACTTAATTATTATCGAGCTATTGTATTAACATTTTAAAATTTACCTTTCTATCGCTCTTAAATATTTTATATAGATATCATAAAACAATAGTTAACTTGACTGAAGTACTTACAGTTTAGCGCAGCCAGGACAATAATTTATTTTATATTTGTCTGCATAATAGTTTCAAGAATATTATAATGTTATCTACATGTAAGTACCTATTTACTATATTATGCATCTAGGTATATTTTTTAATATACTTATTGTCAGAAGTCTTTTCTTGAAAACAAAACTTGCAACACTGTTTTAAGTGCATACAAATTAATTAAAAATATCATTTATATTTTGGTATTGAATTATTTATTTTATATTAGGTAAACTCATATTTTCATAATTTAGAAATATATTATTTATTTGTATCCAAATATAAATCCTCGAACAGTTATTGAACACGTATTAGAATTACTCACGCTATGATGGAATATTAAAATAAATATCAATATGGTAAACGCGCTTTTGATATCAGGATTCTGATTTTAAAGCTTCGTAAATGATTGAATAAGCTTTTATAATCGAGCTTTACAATTAGGAATTTAGTCTATATTATTGATTCGTATTACAAATACCGTAATTATTGTTTACTTTTTATCGTCTGAACGTTTATTAATACAAAACGTTATTTCTTTTTTATTTAGATTGTAGGTATATTAATAATTAATTGGAAATTTCCATAACTCTGGTTATTCAATGTAACGCACAGGCATTCTTACGCTTAAAAATATCACATTTTAAATATAAACTATTTATAAATTTGAAGAAAAAATGATAATAATTATGAAATAACTTCAATTTATTTGTGATATTGTATAACATACATTGAAGTTAATGGCCCCACCAAACCACCCTGCCCCGCAACACACCCGGTCTTAATCGGGGATATCACGGGACCCTACGTTTGGATGTGAAGCATCACTTTATGACTGGAAATGTCTCAGGAGCACTCATGACTAAGGTCGCCATGCACTCAAATGTGCTTTGACTGAATTTATATGACTTTAAGTTAAGGTACCCATGGGAGAGATGAGCACGTAGAGGCAATATTAAAAATTTTAGTAAATAACAAATTAAAGCTAATACAAAACTGCCGAACATTCTAAGTGAAGAGATCTTCACGTTGGCAGTATGACGCCGCAAAATTTATAATTGCAATAAAATTGGCTTCTGTGGCGACCAGGTCAGATGGTCCGATGGGCCCAACAGCTAGTTGAACCGACTTGAGCAGCTCTTTCCTTTCCGTATACATTTTAGGACATTCCCAGAGGATGTGGTTTGCTTACTATACAATATTGATTGCGCGTTTCGTTTACTCACATGAAAAACTTTAATGCCTATTATGATACAGACGTAAATATAAAAAATAACACATTCTCTAACACGTTTTTAATATCTATCCTATATTTCTCCACACTCGAAAATTGTACCCTCTTACAGCTACACCCAGAAGATAACCAACATCCCTTATTTTGTATTCCTTGTCGTGACCTCACCGGTACTCAACCACTCAACCTCTTCCATTAAACACAAGTGTCTTCCGCGTTAGACTGCGAGGGCTGCAGTTTTGAAAGTATGTAAGAAAAATTGCAATCCCTCGAAATAGTCAACTTAACCCTTGTCTAAAAAGTTTCCAGCCCCCACACGAACGAAGTGAGAATCTTTTATCACTGTGCCATTGAGTAATAGATCTTTTATAGGCGGTCAGAGGCCGTACCCAGTGGCTACTGTGCGCATGCGATCCCGCCTTATGGTGTGACGTCACCATTGTCGTCCCGTGACGTCATTATGTTGTTACCTCCAAGTTGCGCGCTACTGACCCAGATACCGCACCCCCCACACGCGGCCCCCCGCAGCTACGTGCAAATTTATATTATATTGTACTCGATCGTGCAATTCTATAATATTTTCGGGTACATATACGTATTTTAGAGTAATAATTAATAATAATAGAGAGAGGGTATTGAGTGCCTATTAATTCGAACATGACGTACAATAGAACTTAAATTATATGGAATAATTGTTATGGAATTAGGTACATACTCCAATTAATGATAAATTCGGACATGCGAAACAATGCGTAATAATAAACCAATTTGACTTTTTACCTTTTTCCGTTACATTTTTAAATAGTTAGAAAATTATATAATATTATTCTTATAAACATTAGAAACTTACTGATAGTGCAAAACTGATAGTTGATTATCTGGATAATAGAGATCTGCATACTCGTGGTTTTACTCGTGTCCGGAAATTTGTACGTATGCAGTTCGCCGTATTATTCACCGTAGAATGTTGTATCGGAAATATATGGTCGTATATTAACGACCGTCCAACCTCTTTGGGTTATATAGTACTGAGATAAAATTCATGTCTAAATAAAACACGGTTCTTGTCGGTTTACAGGAAGCCAGCGGCAAACAATTTTTTGAAAATAGCTGATATACTGGATTATTTCTTAGGTTAGGTTAGGTTAGGATCTAAAAAAAATGTAAACATTATTGTCTGCAATGCTCCACAAACAATTCGGTGCTATAGAGATGACCTTATAGTATACGGTTATCTCTTTCCGATAAGAAAGCTCACGGCGAACTGTGCTACGGTGAAATGTAATACGTAGAATTGACATGTAACCGGATTTACGGTATCTATTCTTTATGCCATATTTGTGTTTAATGTACTAATTTGAAATACCTACTTAAGGTCTAATCAAAATACACCAAACTATTTGGCTGATCACCTTTAAGACAAACATCAATGAAGTGTTTTCACATAAGTGAATCCTTAGGTTCCAATTTATTCCACCTTACTCTAAGCCGGATCTCACATCTAAACTCGCCTTGTCTGCCACACAGCCATAAATCAAACCTTCTAGGAACGTCGATCCGGTGTTGCAAATGAAAACCGCGCACATCTACCTAGTGACAGTCGCACGTAACCTCTCGAAACGTATAGATATTTGGGTGCGGCTATTTGCTAGCAGGTATAGGAATGACCAATTCGTATGTGTTCGTATACGTTCTGGCAGCCCGAGAAGCATACGATTTGTTGATAGCAGCACTAGATATTTTTTTTTCAAACTAAATAGTCGCATTCGACCAATCTGCGGAGCTCCATTTGGCAACGTGTGTTTTGTGAATAAAGATAACGTCACATCGGCGTATTCAACACGTTGCAGATGAGGCGAGTTTAGATGTTAAAGCAGGCTAAATCATATATTTGTCACTAAGCGCTTCCGAAAACATTTTGTCTTAGTTTCGTTCAAGTCTTGGATGTAATTTTATATTTACGCGATCGCGCAAGTCTATAATATGTTCGTGATCGTAAAATAGACGAGGCACCCTCTGCAGAGGGTGCTAATCAACATATTCACACCCTTCCGCATCGGATATGGCCACTTTGTTTACGTTTACTGCCGGAAAACTGTTATATTAGAAACACGCCGTGCGATGAGTATCTTCAACGCTACAGTGTAATAAATAATAACTTCACAAATACAGTAAATATGCTACAGTATAGTTATTATTCATATTAAGACGAAAACATTTTAGTATCTGAATAACAAAACCTATGACGACATTCTGAGTAGTGTAATCGATTGAAAATGCTTGCATTCTTAAAATCGTGAATAAAATAATACATATTTGTGATCAGATTCGGAACGCAAAAGGTGAAAATAAGACGTAGGTATATCTTGGCTGTCATAGTAGTTTATCTGTATTTCTATAAATATTTACATTATTATTTAATATTATTTGTTGCGTGAAATTTAGATTTTTTTTACTTACGTAATTTTTATACAACGTCTAACAACGTCATAATTCTAAGAAATTTCGAACGTCCCTACGAGTACCATATTCGATTCTAAGGCCTTGTCCAGATGGCGCGATTTGACTCGCACGTAAAAATTTGCACGCATTCCAAGTACATGTGACCTCATTGAGCCGTCCACTTGTAATCACTGCATGTCACTTCTCGCGCGTGGTCTAGGTACAGGTGACCTCATGAGCCGTTCACTCTAGCTAGACAAGCTATAAGCTAAGCATATTATGGGAAGTTGTATTAACAGAATTTAGTTTTTACGATAAATAAATTTTAAGAACATGGTCAACAATTGGGTCCAGGCACCACACCTATTAAAATATCGATAAGTAAATTTGTTAGACACGGGGTTCGCACCCCAGTTACACGGCTTTATAAGTAAGTCGTCACGTCCCCGCACGGCCAAAAATAATAATATTAAGTCATATATTTTGTTTGCCTTTTTTGTGAGGATTCTGAAGTATGTACCTTATTGGCATAATCTGCCAGTACATAATATGTATACCGTTCAAATGCATTTTAAGATTTCACGTTGCGGATTCCATGTATCCTTTCATCCTGGAAATAATGGAGACAATCAAAGTAATTATAGTTTCAATATTCAACTACTCCTTTGCATTCGTCTTTCAATATTAATATTGTCATGATGAACCAGCAACGTATTCAAATATTTTTTTAAGTCTCTTTATACTTACGTTAGGTATTAACTGTATGTCCATTTCACCAAGAACCCAACTCAGCCGACGAGTAAAATACTGTCAAATGGTATATTGAAATTTGTCCCGTAATTGGAACCATTCAAAACGCAAGAAAGCTCGTGTAAAGGCGGATAACGCTTGTCAAAAAGAATATGACCTACTTACATTGAACCAAAACTAAATGTACCATTTCTGCATTGAAAGCGATTTAACATTTATTTATATTGGATTCGTAGTTTTTTACACTACATTTTCATATTATATAGGTATAAATATATATAAGTAAAATCTTAGCATTTATTAATATCTTAACCCATAGCTTACGGGCCGCACAAAATTGTGTTTTTGCTAATTACTTTTCAAATGCAAATTAACACGTTAATTACAAAATTAATTAAAAGGGCCCGTAAGCATTGTGTTTAGATATTGAAAAAATGTTTCTTCCATCAAGGTGAAAAGCATTCATCAGTATTTGAAAGTGAACCTTATTAAAAAACGTTTCTAAACAAATGATGTATGATATGAATTCGAATTTTTAGTTCACACATTTACAAGTAACGAGTCTGAGATTTTTTGCTGTTACCTAAATAAAAATGATTAGCATTGAACTTTTACCTATATACTATCTTGTCCAGATATATGTACGTATGCAGTTAGCCGTGTCACCGAGAGCTTTTGTAGAGGCCGTAAAGTATTGAAATGAAATGCATATATGTATAAATAAACTACTTGAAAATACGTAATAAAAAACAGCAAACTGCAATGAAAAAAACAGAAGAAAATAGATAGTAGAATAAATTAGAAATTACCAAGTAGGTGCTCATAAGTATTAAGTCGTATCTATCAAATATTTGATGGTAATAACAGCGTTATTATCAAATATTTGATACCAATCAATATCAAAGTAATATTCTTATTACATAAGTATAATTAAATTTTAACATTGGTATCTACAACACTCTGCAAACAAAGTGCCATTTTGATCTCAATGTTATACAGCCACCTCTTTTTGGCAATACAACTCACGATGAACTGACATAAGGCGAAATTTAATATGCACAATTATTATCATGTAGCCACTTAGTACACATTGCCACTTTTTCATGCTGATAAAGAGCTCGCCTCCTGAGAATGTTCCAAAATTTTAAACAGATACGTGATTTTCACACTATCAAATGTAAAAAATCCTTTCAAGATAACTATTTTATATTTTTAGCACTTATCTGGCTTAAATTACACAAGCTAAATGTCGCAAGAGTGAAAGCGTCCTGAACCTGTGATACAAAAGAAAAAACCTTCTTTGAATATGGCCTCTAAATTTGTCGGCGGCCTGGGCCTCCACGTATCTTTAACCTGATACTCATTTTTTTATGCTGCGAACCATCGCTATTTAAATGAATAATCTCATAAATTGGTGACCAATATTATAACTAACCAAAGCAAACAGGCCAATATTTTAGTTTTTATTTTCAATGTTGCTAATCCAGGAAATATTATTTCTCCGCAGTTATTCAACAATACTAAAATCGTTGAAGATTCATTATCATAATATATTTTAAATATAATTAATTACATTATCCTCTCTGGGTATCATCTTAACTATGTTTTTAATATAATTTAGTTTTAAGTTTTAAAATAATCATTGGACAATTATTTCTGCTTTGGGTTTTATACTAAAAATATTGATTGTTCTTATTCTGAAGTGTGTCTACTCTGGCAATTGTCATGTACTTATAAAAATATAATTAAGGGTTGATACAAATTAAACGTACCTATATTTCAGATAATTTAAAACTGTCAGAATTTTCAGGCTATACACATTCTATACATGATGCAAGTATCAAACTATCACATAACTACTGGTTTATTCGTACGATCAATAGCCCCAATCAAGGGGCATTATCTTGACCTTTCTCGCTCTATTAAAAGCTTATTTAATATTCTTTGAGATGTAAATCTTTAAAATTTTCACTGTTTTTCGCATAATTTAAGGTAGATTTTGGATTATATGACAAAACTGTCGATTATTTAGAATGGTTATACTTATTAATTAATTTCGTATAATTTTTTAAATATACCAATATTATTATATAAAGAGGTTTTTCTAACATTGTTTTCCTATTTTCTTCCAATACAATTTAAATTACATACGTAAACATAGTAGTTGTATTTATTACGTATTATACATTTTATTTTAATTATACCTCATCAAATGTTTGAAATTGTTGGATGCCACGTACTAATGTACATATTATAATAATTATGAAAGAAGGATTATTCCCGCTGTATGCAGTGATGCCAACCTAGCCTAATTCGAAACTCAACGTGCAAAATTGTGTGGCAGTTCTAGGTAATATTAATTCATGATGAGAATATCACTACCTGTAAGTGGTGCATGGACGTATTAAAATCCGTGCAGCTTTCTGGGATTCCCGCCCCTGTGAAATACGCGCGTCAATTTAATGTTGGTTTTGGAATTGGTTTGATAAAAGCGCGCCGCAGGGGTTGTCTTGCATAAGGTTATTATGTTGCAGTGGCGTTCCTTATTTTATGTTTTTGATCATTTCAATATCTTAAAATTTTACCCCTACACCCAAATAAATCACACTGTGATTATCTCAAAAAAATAATGACTAAAACCCAAAGTAAGTTGAATTTTTTCGTGGATTGATCATGTAAAAATAATGATAAAATTCCAAATGGTCTACCTACATAATGCGTATGCTTAAGTAAATGCACCTTTTTACGCTGTCGCTATATAAATATGGACGTTATCTTTATTTCCTTGTTATGTCACGTTAGCAATTGTTATGAAAGATCATTGTTCATTTTATATGAAAATTTAAACGTATATATTAATACCATCGACCGAAGATACTTGATGGCATGGACGATGTTACACGTCTTGAGTGTAGTATTTTTATTGTTTATAATTACTAATGATCTATTACGAGTATTAGGTTTTGACGACTTTTATACGCTTATCGAGTGTATTATTATTGATAAAGTAAGAGATTTTTTACAAGCACTTCAACTATTCATAATTTGTTAGTTAAGTAAATATTTTTTTATTAACTTAATAGGTAGATGGTAAAGTTTTTACCTAATTTATTGTATTGATTTGTTATATAAGTTAGAGTTAATTGTATTCGTTGTCAGTGTATATTTGCCTTTTGGTGAGTGTGCATAGTGCATGAAGATGCCGAAAGACAAAACCCAGGTCGCAAAAAACGACTCAAATGGAATAGTACAAAACTTAAATCCATTAGAATAAAGTATTGTTATATTAAAATTTTGGCTTAATAAAACTCATTTTTTCCTAACACCCCAGTAAGCTAATATACACATACTTCGTTTACTAATAATCACGAGTGTGCTAATTTGACTATTTTTAACCATATCCGTTACAATCTGCGCAAAACAGCATACGTATAAATAATTATTATGTTATTGAATGCTTTTTATGAAAATTGGTATTTTACTGTATATCCGGACTTTTATCCAGGGATGATAAAAATGTATATATTATAATGTTACAAATACAAATTTACAAACACAAATTAAGTAATTGGAACCCTTAGCTGGTCTAAGTTCACAGCACGTCGCCGCATTAAATATTGACGATCTTCAGCATATGACCTTGCGGAACCAATATATTGTTTATATTTCAATCTCAATTTTTAAAATACTATCAATTATTTTAATTATGTTTTAGTTTTCGTATGTGTAATAGCACGTCACTGAATAAATACCAAGTATTTGGAATGGGGTCCGCAATAAATACACCACATATTAATTCTGCGACAGAATGTTTTCGATGAGGTTTACCTCCCGACAACTTCCATTGGCGTTCCTGGAATGTGAAATGAGAGGGGTCAATAAAATATTAATATGTATAAATGCTACGCATTTTAAATGTGGCTCCGTAATTAAATACACTTCTAATTCTAATTTTAATTAAAATTCCATGAAATACCTTCAATCGATAGTATTAATTTTAGATTAGAGATAACTTTCATAGGCATTCCTGAATTTAATACGAGAGGGTCTAAAGCACATAATATCAATAGATTATTTTTTTTATTTATTTAAAAAATTACGACTTAAAAATCCAGTGATATTTGAAGTGGGTACACGCTGTCTTATTTCTTACTTTCAGGGAAGCCTCAATCTAGACTCAAAGTTTATATTCGCATTCCACTCTTTATTTTTCGACAGTTAGAAATGTGTCACTACCAAACAACGTATAACCTGTCTAACTTCTACAAATATTCTTTTTAGACTTTATTAAAATTACGTCATATAAATTTTGAAAGAAAAAATCAGCTACCTAAGTGGCACAAAAGTAATGTCCATAAAATGGTTTTTAAATCAAATATTAGTCACCTATTCAATAAAAATTCTCAAATTTTTTTAATTGAAAAATTGTTTTAAGTATCAGTACCGCTTAACTTCATAACCACAAAGCCTCTTTTGAAATCAAGCACTAAGGCTTATGATTTATATAATATAATAGAATGATTGATTTGTTTTATAAGCAATTTTTGTGATTCTGTTTTCAAATTCATTATAATACTTTATGCTTTTAAGTTCTTCCTATCAACCGCAATTACCTCATAATGGCAAAAATATTCTCATAGCAATATTACAACAAAACTTGTCTCCCTATTTACTCATAATAGTCATAATATATCATTACGGCGCAGTAATATTATGCACGCGTATGTGTGAAGATTTTAACTTGCAGATCATTCGCTTTGTACATACTTACTAGTTTTTCATAACGTTTTTTTTTTTTTAAATATTTGACGGAGTTCTTGAAGCATTCTGTTTGATATCGGGGAACATAATAAATGTCTGGCTGATACATTTTAAACAAGTTAAGGTATAGGGGGCCAATTACAAAATATACTTGCAAAATAGTAGGAAGCAACAAACATAGTGAAAATACCGCCTTTATAAACTGTATGTAAATTCACTACCGACGTAATATTATAATTTTTGCTTGCCTCCCATTAACATGTGCTGTATGGTCTGCCTACTTGCACTTCCGTGCGATGGTGAATCATTATGTTGAATAATTCAATGAACAATCACAAAAATTACATATAACAGTAAGTACATAATACGTACAGTATAATGAAATGTAAAATGACTATAAGCAAGATTTTATCATCGTCGTTTTGCAATGCGCCAACGAAGGGATAACTATTATTGAATCTATCACCACCAATTCAACCAGACTATAATGTTATAGAATCGGTAATATGACTCTCACTAGTTGTAATATAAGCTCTTTTGAGGAAGTACCAAAGTGCACTATGGCAAAACTTTTGCCGTCAAATTCTACATTGTTTTCACTCGAAAAATTCTCAATATCATAAAGAACTATTTCACGTCCAAATCCATCTCTATTTAACGTTGTGACGTATTATAGATGTACGAAATATAAAATTACACCAACCTAACCAAGCCACATTGTTTACCAGAGTAGTCTCATATAAATATTATTGTTTCGTAGTAAATAGATAAATATAGATGAAAATTATGGAAAAACAAACCACATGCATTGTAATTAGATATATTAAAAATACATATTGTATGTAAGTACTTAAAAATTAACTTTAAATACATGCAATGAGCACGATTCTTACAGATCTTCAGATATTGTATGGAATATTAAATTTTACCTCTAACCTACGTATAACAATAATTTGGCACAACATTCATCAAATAATCTTTTTCCTAATATTTAAAATGAATGCGTTAAGTAAATTTAATCACCAAAAATAATTTGGGTACTGTGTTTTTGAAAATAAGCACAATGCACAGAATCTTGAATACGAATGGGTTTAATGGATATAGTTATATATAATTCGTAGATTATGATACTGTGATAAGGCACGCCATTGGCTCTATCTGACGCAGAAGTATGCGGAAGATATGCCCGGAATGATTTAGAAGCCTGCGTTTACTGGAAATACATTGTCGGCACTAATTGCACGTAGACTGTTTTACGTGTTGAACAACTACGCGAGTTTAACATGTGACAAAGCAATTTATAATAAATCTTAATAATAATTTTCAAATTAAACTATCAACTAGGCAGTTAAGGTGGTTCGTGTGACTTGACTTTTATGTGAATAACTAATTGATGGTATCTGTACGAAAACCGCCGTTTAATTCACTCAGTGAGAGTTTATACCTGACAACACGCCAATAGATTTGAGGCGTATATTTTCAAACGCGGATAACTCCATAATTCAATATTAATTTATGGTAATTGATGTTTTTGTGTTTCAAATGTAAGTAATTGTTGGTATTAAGGGGTCTTCCATATATGACGTCACACCAGTAGCGTAGGCTGTTAAGAACCTCCATAAATAGTGCACAATAAACTTTGTTAGTCATACGTATTTATTTTTATTGAACTAAGACTACAATTATTTACAGATGGTATTGGTTAGTTTTTTAAAAATCAATTAAAGCCTGCCTAAACCAAACCATAATAGTATATTTTGAGCGATACGACAAGATTGTACTCACTTTTTCATCCATACCTATTTTGTTTTCGTTGGATTAAGAATACTATTAATACTATGAATATTAAGCCCTGCCTAAACCAAACCATAATAGATAAAAAATATTATTCTATGTATAAAACATCTAATGTTATGTACGATTTAATTGCATAATTTTAGATATTTTATAAATAGACTAATATTTTTTTGACTATTGTCTATTATGGCTTGGTTTTCGCAGGGTTTAATTGAATATTAAAAACTAACGAATACCATCTGAAAAGTGTAGTCTTATTTCAATGAAAACAAATACGTATGACTGACAAAGTGTAGTGTGCACTATTTATGGCGGATCTTAACAGCCTACCTCCACCCTTCACCACTGCGTCACACCCTAAAGGGAGAGAGGGTAGATAATAATATTATAATGTGTGTAATTATTTCACGATACTAACAAAATATTATAAACTCAATAATGTTATGGTGACATCGATAATTTTCAACGAATTTGTTTTTAACGAATGGGAAGGGAGAGTTGAAAAATGGGAAGTAATTTAAATAAGGGGGTAAAAAGTTTTTCGACGAAGTGCGATGACGGGGAGGGACAAATACAGAAAATCGTGTGACGTCATTTATGAACGACCTTTAATGTTAGTTTATTTTTTCGTTTGTATTGTATATTCAAATAAGAACAATATGCATTGGACCAATAAACCTTTTATTGTAATAAATACAAGCGAAATAAAATCAGACAAGTCGACATTAAATTTTTATTATATGAATTAATTAATTTCTATCAATATGTACAACGTTTTAAACAGTTTTTCGTATATTTTTGTTGTAATCATTATTATACTTCTTTTTTGAGTTTGGAAATATATCACTAATTTATTAAAACATATACAGATATATAATATTATATTCATTTACTGGTGTTCAGATTAATAATTAAAAGCTACGAAGGTTCATTACATTATATACTATTCAATAATCTTACATTTTAGTTTTAACCATGTAGTATTATAATTTCTACTTGCAGGTTACATTATCTCATAATCATTTGTATACACAAAAACGTGTTGATGTTTGGCTGAGCAATAAACATCTCTCAGTACTTGATCATTTTGACTTAATAAAATTTCAAGGAGCCTTCGTCATTGACTTTCATAAAGCCAAACAACACGATTTATATCTTCATTGTCGCTACCGTATTGACATTTAGGATCATTATTTGTCTTACTTCAGCGAGCTAGGGATGCTGCAAGATTATAGTAATCATAAATAATTATAGCATTGTATTTTTGATAAAGATTTTCGTGTATTTCTTAGTCGGAATCCGCCAAGCTTTTGACCTTCGTACTTCTGTTTTAAATTATGTTATTTTACACTAACTATGCATTATCACCGAAAAGTGGCGCGACTTTTTTGTCAAGCACGTTTTCGTCATATATAAATGTATGCAAATAGGGAAGACTGGCGCTTCTATAAATTACCATGTAAAGACCCTGTATGCCAGACGATATCTCTCAGTATTACCTTGTCGAATTTGTACATATACCTATCTCAAATTATATGTGTGGAGTTTATCAAAAAATAATCTAATATATAAAAATCAATATTTGTTTGTTTGTTAGTTTGTCCGTATTTTATGCGCTGCCATACCGTTCATCCGATTGCGATAAAACTTTGTGAACTTATTTCTTGCACTTTCGCGAAGAGTATAGGCTATATCTTATATATAAAAACGAATGTCTGCCTGTCTGTTTGTCTGTCTGTCTGTCTGTCTGTCTGTCTGTCTGTCTGTCTGTCTGTCTGTCTGTCTGTCCCGTATGCGTTTCTATAACATTCATCCGATTGCGATGAAATTTTGGTAAGTGGTTGTCTGCAAACCTGCAAAGGTTTCTGAATTAGAAAAATCATCATCTTCTTCTTCTTCTTCATTCTATTTTCTTTTATTCGTATGGTTCCTATACCATTCATCCGATTGCGATGAAACCTTTGTCAGTTTTTGTGGTAATACCCGCAAAGGTTTCTGAATTAGTACAACCATCTTCTTCTTCTATTCTATATTCTTCTATTCGTATGCGTTCCTATTCCATTGATCGGATTGCAATAAAACTTTCGTCAGTAATTGTGCCAACACCCGCGAAGGTTTCTAAATTGGTACAACCATCTTCTTCTTCTTCTTCTATTCGTATGCGGTCATATACCATTCATCCGATTGCAATGAAATTTTGATCAAGTGTTGTGCTCACGCCCGCAAAGGTATCTAAATTGATACAACTATTTTCTTCTTCTTTTTCTTCTATCCTATCTTCTTCTACTCGTATGCGTTCCTATACCATTCATCCGATTGCAATAAAACTTTCGTCAGTAATTGTGCCAACGCCCGTGAAGGTTTCTGAATTGATACAACCATTTTCTTCTTCTTTTTCTTCTATTCTATCTTCTTCTATTTGTATGCGTTCTTATACCATTCATCCGATTGCAATAAAACTTTCATCAGTAATTGTGCCAACGCCCGTGAAGGTTTCTGAATTGATACAACCATTTTCTTCTTCTTTTTCTTCTATTCTATCTTCTTCTATTTGTATGCGTTCTTATACCATTCATCCGATTGCAATAAAACTTTCATCAGTAATTGTGCCAACGCCCGTGAAGGTTTCTGAATTGATACAACCATTTCTTCTTCTTTTTCTTCTATTCTATCTTCTTCTATTTGTATGCGTTCTTATACCATTCATCCGATTGCAATGAAATTTTGACCAGTTGTTGTGTGCACGCCCGCGAAGGTTTTTGAATTAGTACAACCATTTTTTTCTTCTTCTATTCGTATGCGTTCCTATACCATTCATCCGATTGCAATGAAACTTTGGTAAGTTATCGTGCGCATGCCCTTAAAGATTTCTGAATTAGAAAATCATCTTCTTCTTCTATTCGTATGCGTTCTTATACTATTCATCCGATTGCGATGAAGCTTTTGTCAGTTGTTTTGGGCACACGTGCGAAGGTTTCTAAATTAGTATTATATAAAATACAAAGTTTGTTGTTTGTTTGTTCCATCCAATTTAGATCTTTTTTACTACATATTAATAACATTAATAACGTTTGCATATTTTGGATTCGATTTTAATTTAGTGTCTTTTGTTTGACCTTTACTCCTATTATAATTATTTTCATATTGCCATATTGTATTACACAGATATTTTAATATTAACAAAATAATTACCCCTTATTATTTTTTTTAAATATCTACGATAAATATAACCACGAAGCGACACTGTGCGAAGCCGGGTACTTCAGCTAGTATATAAAAAATATTCAATTTGTAGCTAAGTTGACAATTAATATTAGAATCTTTGATTTAATTCATGTTCACAAGATACATTTTTACAAAAAAGGAAAGTTTTTTCAACATCTTCGATATAAACGTTATTTCAAATATCACTGACAGAAAAAGTTTTAAACATTAAGTCTATGATAAATGGGATACTTATCAATTTGATAATAAGTCGATGACGTCAACATTGCTGTCCTAAAAAATAGAAACTTTAGTATTCTTTTTTTTTCGAAATAAGCATTCTCAGTTGTTTCCATGGCGGGAAAAATATATACGCTGCTAAAACAAAAGAACATAAAACTTATTTTCGAAGTTCTCAGAACGAAATTATTTTAGTGATGAAACTAAATACCAAAACTTTATCTACATTAGAGATAGCAAGGTAATAAAGTTACCTAAGAAAACATATCGTATTTCAATCAAGAGTTTATTTTGCCTACTGCAAAACCCTGTGTCATTTGGTACTAATAAATTTTATAAGTTTTTTAACTACTTAGTGCTATCTTGCCTTTTCAATATTATTAAAAATATATCATTTTGACAAGACTCATCAACATGCCTATAAGAAGAGTAGGATTCGTATGGACGTTTATTACTTTCCAGGTCACAATAAATTAATATACCGACCGACAAGTGTCCTTATGATCTCTAAGGTTTTCAGGTAATTCTGTCAAGAGATAACTGCGGAACGGTAAACTAATTAGTATTATATTTTTATTATATGCGTCACATAACCGAAAAATAATTCTCACTTTAATTGACGTATTTCATTGCTTTACAATATTATAAGTACTAAATATACTAAATTAAAACTAGAAATAAGACAACATGACATACTAATTACAATATTTTGACGTTTTAAAGGTTTTATTTTTTATTTTTACATTAAAAAATTTTTTATAGATAACAGTTCTCTCTTATTTGGACACTCGCTATTTTTTATATCTTACATAATATAATGAATACTAAGAATTATGCAGACATCAGATAAACTAAAAAAAATATTGCAAAATATGTTAGCGTGCATATTCAATGATTTTTTTTTTCATTGATTTATAAGTAAGTATACTATAAAAATTGTAATACCTTTTAAATAAATATAAGTATTACTAAAATGTGAATATTTTTTGCGATCAACTGTTAAAATATCAAAGCGTACGTTAAAGTAAAAATAGATACAAACTGGCACTACTCTCAACTTTATCAATAAAAATATAAATAAGTACATTAATTGTCCAGAAAATGGATTACCATAGAAGTAACTATATTGACAAAAAACTATTCAAAAAGATTACATAATACCTTTGTATGTAGGTACATTGAAATGTAATTGAAATTCTCATCATAATTTATATTCTTCATATAATACTGATGATATAATTCTTAGTGTATATACTATATTATAATCTATACTCCTTCTTCACATATACTTTTGTAAATTAATTACTAACACTAATATGATAATGCATTACATTTCCCGCTTACTAACACTACTAACAAATGATAAATACTATTTAATGTACCTCAGGTATAATTAAAGGAGACGAAATAATGGTGATCAATGGAGCCATCGTCTCAGACCTGGACATGATGTACCTCGAGAGTGTCCTCCAGGAAGAGCAAGCACTCTGCATGATGATGAGGTAAGCCATGTTTTGCATATTTTCCATTTTGCATCTTGACTCCATTTTCCAGCCAAGGCTTACCATACCAAGTGGATCTTAGTATCTTAGTAAGGCAGATCGACAACGAGACTTTTAACATTTTTAAGCTGCAACGTGTTTCTTAAATTTTCATTTTGTTTACAGTCAATTTTTGGAACGTAGAAACTTCGTGCTTTCATTAAAATATTAGTATTATTTTCAATATAATTTTCATTTTAAAACAAGAAATTATAATTTTAGAATCGTGTGAAGGTACTTTCATAAATATTTTAATTAGGTTATGAAAAAAACATTCTTATTTAAAAATGAGTAAATACACTTGATTCGGGATACATTCCGGGAACAAAAAACTACGGCCAGTCAAACTTTATGATCATAATAAGATATTAATGCAAATGCTCTGCCTATTATTGGTACCTAGTGGCAGAACATGAAACTTGAAAATTAATTAAATTTGAAAGTGTGTTAATAATTAGTTAAAACGGATCAAAAAAAAAACATTAAATATTTTATGAGACAAAATTAAAATTACCATTTTTTTTAAATCTTTACAAAATGTACCTACATTATTATGTGCTTTATGTGCGTATTATTAAATATTATTTTATGGTTATATTTATGATAAAAATGTGTTCTATTACCTTTTTGCTTTGGTTGGTATAATAATATGGTAGTAGAATAATTCAATTTCTAAAAAAAAAATATATAAATTGAAATCCTTTTTTGTAAAAATATAGTTTCAGTGTGATCACAAAATACTTGAACATGAAAATATATTTTTTTAAATATAAAACACCCATCATAATAGCTTACGTGTGTTTAATTACAATTTTCATTTGTTTACACATTATAAAACATATTTGCATGACTGCGTTGAAAATGAACAAAAAACAACAAACAGCTCTCTGCGTTAATTTTCATGCAAACAAATCTCATTGTCAGCAAAATTCTTCGATCGAATCAACACCAGGAATTAATTAAAATTCTATAGAAAATTGAATGATCACGTTTGTGGAAAATGAGCATCAAAATGTGTCGTAATACCAAAGCCCGTATTCATTGTGAGATTTCCTATTACTTATTATACTTTTCCTTTTGAATACAAATACGAATCCACTTCCACTTATATGTTTGTTAAAAGGTTCCCCGGAAGGATTGTGTAACAAAAAGGACAGTCCTTTATATCATAAAAATAATAACAATTCACATCCGCTCTTTTCGAAAATACTCTTCATTCCTTGCGCTTGTGAAAGCTATTCCAGGATAGGCTAAGAATAAATGCAATTTTATGAAATGAATTGGTATTTTTATCCACGTAAAATGAGCCGATAGAAATATTAAATTTACTGTCAGCGAGATCTTTATTGTCAATTTATCATACCTACTCGAAATATCGTATTTTTCATAATATATATTTTAATACACGGCTTAAATAATACAATCAACAAAAAAATGCTAATTCGCTTTATAACTGCTTAAATTGTAAACATATTTATATTTTTGTTACACGTTTCGTGGCTCAGTTATTGTTTCTAGTTATCAATAGAAAGAAAAACATAACAAACTGTGGGATGAAATAATTAAAAATCAATTTTTAAATGATTTTATTACATACCCATCTGCAAAAAATTTTAATTAATACTTAAAAATTACGATAAACTTACAATTTAAAAAAAAATACATTTTAAAATGAGCTTTTGTTATGTTTCAGATTGGATTGTATTACTAATTATTGTGTAGTGTAGATAGACGTTGATTTTTTTTTTTAATTTGTCATTGTCATTATATTTATTTAAATGTATTTATATATTTTTATTTGGTAGTGTTAATAATATAAATATCCTATCAAATTGCTCAGTAAGTTTTATTTAATTACCTAGCTATATTTTGGTTTCAATATTAAATTTCATTCGCGCTGTAACATTTTACCGTACTATAATACATCTCCAACTATTTATAGAATTGAAGGCTCTAGAAATGAAACGAAAATTTCCATCTTTTATACATATAAGAAAGAAAAGGAATCCAATTTAATCTGGAGCTCGACAATAATTATTACCTGCTTTATTTCATGCATTTAGTGTCACTCCTATTAAAGTGATATATTATCCATTGTAACTAGTAACACCTGTCAAATTCTCGTACAGATCTTCCCGAACCGAACCACCTGAGTTGGCAGGATTGCTGCGCGCCACTGATGACATCATCGAAAGCCTAGTTTGCCCCCCGCCACCCGGCGACCCTGCCCTCATCTCCGAAGACATGATCTCCGGCCTCATAGTCCCTGCACCTGGGTGGAGTGAGTGATAATCATTACTTACTTGCTATCGATTACTCATTAATAACACGCAACTGCTACGATGCGTCGCAATCTGGCGTAGCTCTAATGATTCGTACAGGCGTTAGAATCAGAATCGTAGACAGAGCAATTTCGATTAATCTTTTCGTATTATACTTATTGTAAATATCATTTTATGTTCTCTTACTGATATTTATTAGTTTTTTTTATTTCGACGTATTTAAGAAACGTTTAGTTCTTATAACAGATGTTAGATCCTTCATCTCTTGATCCAAGATTTGCAGCTTCAAATTTTGCGATTAGGTCAAATTCATGTATTTTTACGTGTCAATTAATACGTCCATTTCATCCAGAACTTGGACCCATTATACGTTAATTATTGTAATGCTAATAAGCATTTCCAGCTTAAAATCTTTTAAACCACATCCATTACTTTATCTTGAAACAATCTAAATTTAATATTTTGAGTTGTGATATATTTCTCTATTTATGTAAAATTATATTAAATATTTGTTTAAAAAAAATCACTTATGTTAATTGTATTCTGTAAATTGATTTCAAAATTAAAACCACACAAACATTATAAGCGATAATAAAATTGATAGTAGTTATCAGAAATAATAAACGTACAGAGTGATTTCCTTTTTTGCAGTGTGTTGGAGGTTTTCATTTAAAATAATATTTTTGAGAGATCATTGTATCATTATATAGAAATATAGTAGGTACTAATAGTACTTTGGGATATTGAGATTTGCTTCGATACAATAATAAACTAGTGGTAGGTTAGGTGATTAATGCTGTGGATTTAAACTTGAGTTGTATGTGATATGATATTTGTTTTTGCATTAACATTAAATTTTATGATATACTTGTACACACTCTATTAGATTAGTCATTGGAAACTCCATTTAATTTAACGGTGAATAGCAGTTCATTTTATAGTGATTTTAAATACTTAGGTAAGTGAGAAAATTATTTAAAAAAAACTATGTAATTAATTATGAATTTGATTAAATTTTTACTTTATCGTAACAATACGATACGATTGTCAATATTCATTTATCTTGAATCGTACTCTTACAGTATAATCCATATTTTAGTAAAATTTTATTTAACATACATAATTTTTGAAAACACTTCTGAGAAAATATATTAAAACCAATAGAAAAAATCTTTTTGAAAAAAGACACCCCACAGAATCGAACCTGCATCTCTCGGGTTACTTTAGAATCTACTTTGATTTAAAATACAAAAGCCGATAGCCAATAGTAGCTCAATTTAGAAAACGCTTCAGAGAGTATTATAAGAGCCATTAGTTAAAATTTATCGTAATTAAGTATGGTACCTTTAGCATAGTGAAAGAGAGAAAGATTATAAAAAGAAGTATGTTCAATAATTAGAATGTTTCATTCTTAAAATCTTATGAATTATTCGTTAAATAAAAAAATTAATTAATTAAAAAATATAAGCAAGTTCAAGGAAGCTACAATACTAAAATATCTTGTAGTGATCCGTGACGTCGGTTAGTAATTCAAGTAATAATATCTACTTTGATTTAGATTTGATTTTGATTAGATTAGAAAACGTATTCTTAAAATCTTGTGAATTATTCGTTGAATAAAAAAAATAATTAATTAAAATTTTATTTTGTTGAAAACTGAACGAATTGATTTACGTTACATCATATCCAATAAAACAACTCTTATTACAGCTACAAAATGAACATTGAATTTCTAATATTATAATGATAATGATGATAAACATTTTAGCTATACTTAAATGATGTTGTAAAAGTTAATTTCCGTTACTTTAGGTAAGGAATTATATTCACCAGATGGCGATGGAATGGCTCCTGGAACAGACTCGGCTTCATCATCGGGAAAAGTTACTTCCAGAACTAATTCATTCGAGATTGAAAATCTGCTCAAGGTAGGGAAACTTATTTAACTTGCAATGTTATTCCTAATATATAACAATATTATTAAATGAATTGACATAATGTTTACAAATATTGTTTTTTACATTAATAATACAAAAATAGTACCTACATACAAAATATATTATATTTGAAATTGTTAATAATTGTTTGTTTTACTTTTTAATCGTTTCATTTATATCAAGCATCCAAAAAGTAATAACAATCCTCTACTTGTTTATTTTGTAAATAGAATCTTAAAATATGAGATGTAAACAGTTTTTATAACGTATTCACATAAATCTCTTATTGAGTGTAAATAACAGAAGTATGATCAATATGAAATTTCGTACAAAATTAATACGCTCCAATGAATACATATCGATAACATCAAAACTACAGCTATTAACGCATGTGTAACAAATCCGCGAATTCCAGAGCGCGGAGCAGGTGACAGGCTTCTGCCGCTCCCCGCAGGACACCCGGAAGTCATCTCCGACCGGAAGCGACGCGGCTGGCGGCGGAAGCTTCGCCAACTCTGGAGGCAGCTTCGGCTCCGGCGGCGCTTCCGGCGTAGCGCTGCTCACCCCAACGCGACACCTCACCGACGCCGAGAAACTGAGAAAGGTCATCCTAGAACTCGTCGATACAGAGAGAACCTACGTCAAGGTGTGTGATTTATTACATTTCGCATATGTAAGGTTACTAACTAAACTGCTATAGATACCGTACCACGGTGACTGAAAATAGAGATCAACTAATTTCCTACACTTTACTTTACGTTATTTTAAATAATTTGTGACTATCGCAATATGTTTTTTAAATATCTACATATAGATATAAGTTGTTAATATTTTTTCACTCATTTTGTGAAAAAAACGTTGTACTAAGAAACAACAAACAATTGTTTTTTCTAAGTTAATTCGGTACAAGTCTATTTACTGGAAGCTAAGCGGGAATAACGGCAATTTTCATAGACGATTTCAGCAAAATTCATGCGTTCAAGAATGATAACATAACCTAAAAAATAATCTAGTATATCGGCTTATTTCAAAATTTGTTTCCCGCTGTTTTCTACTAAAAAATAAGAACCGTTATTTCATTTTGTACTATTTATATATTCCTCTTTAGACATCTTCAATAGAACCGATCGGTCTTACGGTAAATTAAAAATTATGGAATTGAATTACTTAATATCGTGGGTTCCATGTTTAAATCTTGGGTCTGGCAAATACATCTATTGATTTGTCAATTTCTGTTTAGAAGCAAAGTATGGACCTGATAGGTTGAGCAAGTAGCTAAAATCCATTTCTCTTAAAAACAAACTCTGTTAATTTAATCTCCACTGTGTGGTATGGTGAAGTAGTAATTAAGTAATATAATAATACAGTAAACCCGGCACGGTAGAACACAACAATCACTATACCGTGATATAATTGCAAAACTGAGACTGCTCAATAATGTATATTGTAATAAACTGATCAAACGAAAGAACTCACCAAACTTACACTTAAAACTGTATGCCTATTTGAAAAATTATTAGTTTTGGACCTAATCATAAATTGACCAAAGCCACAATCTACTGTACATATTATGTAGTTCCTAGATGAGGCAGAGATTTACTTGTTAATAAAAATACATTTCGATTGTAACAATAGCATAAAATAAATTGCTATTATTTTAGGTGAGCAATAAAGTTTATATCAAATAATATATTTCAAAGGAAAATCTGAATGAAAACGTTTAAGACGGATATACTAGTCTCTTTTTAAGAATCAAGTCTCTGCTTTGAGCTTGTCTTGTTTGACTAAACTCTCTTGGGTTCAATATGTTCACGGTCTTAGAAGATGTAGGTGTACAAAATATATAATGCCACGAGAGGGCTGTAAATGGTGAGTGGTGACGTTGAACAAAGGCCCCAGGTACACGGAGGCTTTCTGCCGAATATTATGGTCGTTAACCGTAATCTATCAATGTTAAATGGAGATACACGTCTTCTTCTTCTTTCATATTTCGCTGTCCTCAGCCGGTCCCTGTAGGATTACAGCGATATTGGGTACGATCAACTAATGATATGATGACAGGGATGGGAAATTTCGGGACGCGATTTATTGAAACCTTTTGTCGTGGTAATTAAGAGAAATATTTGTTGGCACTAATATTTCACCAGCCATACCCCATCAGTATCTAATTGTCGGTACTATTCAATTAAAATATTATATTTGAATTTACGATTTTTTTATAAATAATACCCACAACATAATTATCATAAATAGTGCGAATTGATTTATTCCTCACCTGTATGTAATAAAATTACAGCATTAGGAATCAGCAATATCTTTAAATACTATTAATTATTGAGTCTTTATTTGTAACTAATACCTATTTATACGAAAAACAAATAATCGTGTAATTTGGAAAAATAGAAAAGATTCAGATGCTTCGTTATAAGTTCGTTATAAGTATAATATTTAAACTTATACACAATTTAAAAGTTGGAAGAAATCTATAATTGACTACGTATTTTTTACTATTAATATGTATGCGATGTAAATGAAAAATCTAGCAATCTTGGTAATATTGACCTGTATATTCCTGATAACTATTTTGAAAATCGGATCGTTATTTGTGATGCAGAACGAATCTGGTAATTGGGAAGGTAATATACAGTTATTACGTTGGACACAGGTTCAAACTAGTCGCGTCAAGTATTTATACATTATACCACTTGCGTGAGAATCAAAATATATTTAGATCACTTGGTGTACACACTTTTACGGATCTTTTATTTTGTACACGTGTATAATATTTTCTTTTTGTGTAGGCACGCCTTGAAAGTTTAGTTTTTATTATTCGGGTTGTGTAAATAAATAAATTGAAATTAGAATTCTGTAATTTCTAAGTTTAACCGAATATATAAAAAACAATTATTGCTTGGCATTGCTTAGCTGCTGTAGTTATATTATATAACACATCGATCACAATCTACTTACGCATTGTTATTATTTTCGTTTGTTATAACCAACAATTGCTACTAAGCCACACATATAACATTATATTCCTTCACAAACACTTTTAGACCCATTTCTTGGTTGCATATTACTTGACCATTTGCAAACTTTTCTGAACCCCTAATACTAATACGTATCACTGAGAAGTGATATATGATACTGACGCAGTGTGCGATGTTATGTTATGAACAAGTTTTTGGGTTAAAACTTACGACGTGACATGTTCGTGCAATTTGTTTAGCTATATATCATAATATATGAGCAAAAAGTTACAGGTTACAGTTACTATGACTCTCTCTGAATTCATCAGAATTTAGAATACACACACAAACTGCTATATAAATTCACCAGCAATAATAATAAATTACCAAACGGTACACTGTATAAGTGGGCAAAAAAAAGCTGGAAAAAAAAATATTGGACTGTAGTAGCATGAAAAAAAACAGAATTGAGTTTCTTAATACACGAAAGCTCACTAGTCTATAATTTTACAATTAATAGGGCTTTACGCTGAAAGAAAAAAGCTATCAATGTATCATGTGAATTCCGTTAAATGCTTGTATCTACGAGTTGAAGTAAATAACATAGAGGATGATAGTTAAAGTTAATTAATATTGTTACTTTTTCCGAAAATATATATTTTTACATCTTCAGAAGTAGTCTGGTTAAGTATATATTGATAACAATCAGTAATAGTAATCCAAGCACACAATGATGTATTGAACAAATCTCACGGCTAGATATAATTCACGTGATGTTTTATTTTATATATATGTTTAGTTCCCAAGCATAAGTCCAAATGATTGAGCGAATGATTAACAACAATATACAGTTAAAATCAATATCTTGATAGAATCCACCACGTACTAACAGTGGGGAAGGGTGGCGGTAGACTGCTAAAATCCGACATAAATAGTGCACCGTAAAGTTTGTGAGTCAAATGTATTTGTTTACTACAAATGTATACAATGTATAGAAAGTATTTGTTAGTTTTTAAAATTCAATTTAACCTTGTCTAATCCAAACCATAGTAAATAATAGTCAAAAATATTCGATTATCTATAAAATTCTTAAAATAAAATTATGTCATTAAACCATACATCATTTTAGATATTTTTTTGATAAAAGAATATTTGTATCGACTATGGTTTGGTTTAGACAGGGTTTAATGAATTTTAACTAATACTAACACCATCTGTACCTCATATGTATTCTTAATTCAACGATAATAGATAAGAATGACATAATGTAAAAGTGTGCACCATTTTTGTCGGATCAGCCATAGCATACAGAAACTATTATGGATTTATTGAGCAGGGCTTAATTGAATTTTAAAAACTAACCAGTACCATCTGCAAATTGTATTATTTATTCAATGAAAACAAATAAGTATGACTGACAAAGTTTACTGTGCACTATTTATGTCGAATCTTAACAACCTACCTCCACCCCTCGCCACTGCCATGTGGGCATCTATTCGTTTTGCTTTGACCAGAAATATTAATTTACCTTGTATATTTACATACATTTGAGAAGTGTTTCAATGTAAACATAACATTGTAGGAGGTACATTTCATCAAAATAGATAAATTGGGGGTTAATATTCATTGTTATGTGTGTTAAATATCAATTATTGTCACCTACCATAACCCAATGCAAATAGAGAGAACATATTGTGATATATTGTAAGGAAAGCCATATCATTCTTCTATATAAATTGCCCCTCTAGATATATATGTAAAAAAAACTACGTGGTAATAATTATTGTATGAATATATTTTTGATTAATACAGATCAATAGAATTAACAGTTGCACTTAAAGATATTATATGTACAAATTCACGACAGTCATGCCAACTTTAATGAACCGGTTTTAGAAATAACTTTTTTCTTGATTTCCAGCACCTGAATAGCCTTCTAGAAAATTACTTAGAGCCTCTAAAGAGAGAAACGTTTCTTTCGAACGCTGAAATTAACGCACTCTTTGGTAACATAAGAGAGATCGTCACCTTCCAGAGACAATTTCTTCAAAACCTCGACGAAGCGATTGAACTCGAGCCCAACTTTCATCAATTCGAACACTCCAGCCAGTACAAGGTGATCTAACAGAGCATACTCATTAATTATCATTTTAATATAATTCGAGACCTGAAGAGTAAGACGACAAATGTAATTATTTCAGTAGACTCAAAAAAATGTGACTATTTACCTACGACACCCGTGTATTTTACTAGTATCATGACTATGCTACTATTGCACCGATTGGGTCCTTAATTTATTGTCTTCTGTCTGTCTTCGAACGAAATGTTTACTTAACTATTTCTTTTATTCAACGAATAATTCACAAGATTTAAGAATATGTATATCATTCTGATTATTGAGCATATAGTAGCTTGGTTTGGAAGAACATTGATGAGTAGGTATTAAAATTGACCAATAGTTAAAATTTGTCGCTGTTAGTATGTCACCTCGTAGCATAATGGTAATGCAGCGGATCAGGGCGTAAACCTGGGAGATACGGAGTTTGATTCCCCGTCGGGTTGGCTTACTTTTTTTCAAAAAAGATTTTTTCTATTGGTTTATAATATATGCTCTCAGAAAGTGTTTTTCTAAATTATATATGTTCAATAATCGAAATGTTTACTATTTCACTGTTACTTAGGTCAGTACTTCTCAAACTGGGGGGCGCGGCTCCCTAGGTGGCCCTGGAGCTCCTACTAGGGAGCCGCTACATATTTCAGTATTTGAAAAAAAAACATATAAACGTGATCACTGGACGATACCTGATACAAATCAGTCAAAATCTCGAGGTCGAATTTTCACACGATGACAGTATTTTATCCGATATGGATAAATAATCTAGTAATATTTATAAATTATTTATGTAAAAATTGCAATCATATTCTTCTCAATAAATTGTTTTTGTAAGCTATAGCTGTTATAAATTTGAAGTTTTTTTTTTTATTTTATGTTTTACAAGCAAGTAAATGAAGTGTTGTATTATTTTTCATAAAAATGTACCTATAATAATAATTAATGGTAAATAAGTAATGTTGGTCATTAAAGACTAAATTTTTAGGAGGGAAGGGAGCCTTGGAATTTTATTTTTTATTTCGGAGGCCGTGGTATGAAAAAGTTTGAGTAGCACTGATTTAGGTGATACAATAGATCATTAAAATCCTCCTAACGTTCCATACATACATCACTTCAAAGTACAGACGGCTGAACATTTCGACTGTTACTTTATGCACATTTCTTATTAGTGTTTACATTTTAAACCTTTTTTTAGTCAAACAATGTCTTTAGTAAAAATATATAAACCAACTTCATAAAATGTTTTTTGTTTCAGAATGTTCTTTTCTCGATCGGAAGCGCTTTCTTGTACTACGTGAATCATTTCAAATTATACAGTTCCTTCTGTGCCAGCCACAGTAAAGCACAAAAAGTTCTACATCCTAGTAAGTATATATTATATAATTAGACTTAATTTACGAGTATCATTAACACTTCCCGAAGAAAGTTTTTAGTATAATTCCTTAAACATTGTCTGTCATATGTCAAGCAAAATTATCTCCCATTAGTAGAATAATTTTCTTCTTTACTTTATACATTTGAAATTTAATTCATATTATAAAGTTTGACACCCAAATACGTACTTACTTCTTTTTTATTTACTTTCTTCAGATGAAGGCAACCGTGCCTTGCAAGAATTCTTGGCAGCACGCAACCCACGCCAACAGCACTCGAGTACATTGGAGTCATACCTCATTAAGCCTATCCAAAGGATCCTAAAATATCCTCTTCTTCTACAACAGCTCAGAAACCTCACAGATCCTGACGCTGACGAGCACGCACATTTAGTTGGTAAGTTATTAAACAATTTATAAAATATATCCAATTATCACTGATTTTTCAATTCGAAATACACAATAAATAAGTTTTTTTACCATATTTACACCTAAGCAAAGCATAATATGTACCTCCAATCTATAGTTTATACGAGGAATCATTGTTGGTCATTCGTCAAATATATGTATTACAGTGTCAATATTTAAAAAAATCGGTGTGTGTACTTAAGTACGCGCGTTAGAAGTTATACTTCTTTGGCGCAACAAAACAAAAACAAAACTTATGATAAACTAGATTCTTTGACTAGCTCTTAATTATCTTGTTAAATTAACTAATATTACTGACGTTTAATCGTTTGTTTTCGTAAAAAAATGCAAATGGCCGACAATTCGCTGCCTAGGCAACGGAACAATTCTAAACTATAATATTATACTGTATAATCGTCACGATTGCAGTATCATACTGTGGCGTAAAGGCAGTGCGTTCGGCTGATAACCGAACAATCGGTGGTTCGAATCCAATCGAGTGCGTTTTTTTTTCGTGTGAAAAAATAAATTATGTGTTACATGTCACACGCCAAAAATATACTCTGATCTGATTTCCCAAATGCGCCAAAAGAAGTATAACTTCAACAAGATGTGATTTAACCAAGTGGGTATCACAACCACAATTTCAGCAAAACCGACATTTTCACAAATGAGCACTCTACAAAGATTTAGACATTGCTGTTCATAATTTTGACAATTTACTCTAGGGAACTCACCAATCTTGAAGAAGCCATGTGGCATAAAAAAAAGAAGACTAAAAAGAATGAAAAGTGCTGGGAGAGGCCATATTTATTAATATGCACATAACAAACATAAAAATATATTGCTGCATAATTAAATAAAAATTCATAACACATAACGTTGTTTATATCAACCTAAACAGACATGCATACAGATATCTACTTATTGCGCACTATTATATTGTGTGAAATATTTATGACCTACTTATAGTCAATATAATCTTCTAGGATATAAAATTCAATATAAAGTAAATCTGAAGTCAGTCGTCTATTGTGATAAGCCCTTTTTATTGTTCATAAATATTTTTATTAAGAAAATCTCCTTTTAGTGCACAATATTGGATTTTCCACTAGAATCTCCACATAGCTGATATTATCAGCTATTATCGAACATTGTATTTACTCTAACGTGTATTATTAGGATGTTAAATTGTTTATTACAAGACATTTTTCTTTGCGAAATAAAGTTTGATAATAAATGATAAATTATTCTACGTTATTAATTACTGTAGCATATAAAGTAGTAGATATAAACCATAGAGAAAGGTACTACATATCGTGTGTTATCCACGGCCCTCATACCCTAATGCGGGCCCCCAGGCTAGAATATTTGGCGGGCCCCACTACGCTAAGGTTAAAGGCAGTGTGACGCTCCACAGTAGCGTTTTCAAAATGGTGTCCACGGTAAAATTAGGAGTATATAGTATAGCTTTTGTATTTTACATCCACTTGAATTGTGGAGCTATCGAGAATCGACACACAGTTAAAAATTTCATCGCAGAATCACATATTTTCATATATGAATATTATTGAATTCCGTTTATCTCACTTATCTGGTCGATTCGCCACGCCGGGTCCCGCAGGCTAGAGTCCTGTCAGCCCCCCTCTGTGAGGCCCATGGTGTTATCCAATTTCACATCATATTTTTACATTGCGGTATATCGCACTTGGAGTACCTCTATTTAAAAAAAATATGTAAAAAGGCAGGTCGAAAAAATTATATATTTTAGTGTTGATTAAATTAATGTATTACCTAACAATTATTTAAAATATTGTCCCACGTCCCACGTCATATTTATATAAATTAAAAATGAATATTTTCTAATTATTTTTGTAGAAGCATTAAAAGGAATGGAGAAGGTGGCTGAACATATCAATGAAATGCAACGAATTCATGAAGAGTATGGCGCGATATTCGACCACTTGTTTAGGCAACACCAAAAATCATGCAAACAACCAATTGACCTTAGTCCAGGTAAGAGATATCAACTATATTATAACTAAATTTAGGCACGTAAATATCACTCGAGGTTACATATACCAATACTATAAATCCAAAATACACATCTGAGTATAATGTCTTTATTGAGATTAAACAATCGTTAATTCTTTGGATTCGGAGTAAAAGTGCTGAAGTCAGTTTAGCAGTTGAGATAATAGATTTTGAAATAAATCACAGTTTTCAAAATACTCTTGCTTAGAAGTTAATTGGTATGTCTTCTTTAAGATTATTTGTTTATACTTAAGTTTTTGAAATTGTGTTATATTCAATGTTTTGAATAAGTAATTTTACTTAAAGAGTTAAAAATTATTTTCTCAATTTAATTTAATTTCTCAAAAAAATTATATATCTATTTATTTTGCTTACATATGACAAAATCTACGATACACAAAAAGAGTACAATTTTATATACCCATTAGCATTAAAATCTTAATTACGTAAAAACGCAACTCCACAACTTTTACAAAAAGTTACTGGTCAAGTGATTTAGATTGTATACAGTTCATGACTACAGACAGAATGGTATACTAATGAAAAATACAATACACCAGAGCAGATGATGATAATATTATATACGTGTTTTAAAACATAATGGTTATTAATATTTTTAAGAAAACCATTTTCATTAGAGGGAACCGTAGGTCAGCGCATAAAATAGATTTTATGTGATGTATATTATTAAAAATCTTAAAGGAACAATTTAAAACAGTTTAATATAAATTGTCCAACTCAAATGTACTCGTACACTTGTATTGCTGTGATTTTCTGGATTTTTTGTAGTTATCAATCTTTACACCCTAATTATTAATGACACTATCTCCATATTAGTTATTTATGTCAAACTAATCATTTAATGGCACAACCGGTGATGGTGCCACATGAGGAACCAAAACAATAACGAAAATATCATTAAATCAAATAAATATAGATTATTATAAAGTTCTATAAATTAAACAATACATTAATCAATAAATTACTTAGTGTATTTATTATTTAACACCCTCACTCCGGTGGTTATTTCATTATACGCTCGACCTTAAATTTATTGAGGGCGTAAAAAATATTCCTCACGGGTTTACTGGCCTCTAATCTGTAAAAATAATTAGAAGCTTTGTATAAAAGTTGTATTGACCTGTGTTTTAATCATTTATTCTCAGGGGATTTACTGTACTATGGTGGTGTGGAATGGCTAAACATATCAGATTTCCTCGGAAAGATCAAGAAAGGCTTGGAGCTTCATGCGATGTGCTTTGTCTTCAAGTCCGCCGTTGTCTTTCTCTGTAAAGAAAGGTTACGGCAGAAGAAGAAAATTATGGTTAGTATCCGGAATTATATTATAATATGTGATACTTTACTTAATCCATTCTGCTCCTCGATCGGAGCATATGAATACCACGCGACCTGCACTGTAAGAATCCACGTCGCTCACCAGTTTTCTTTTGTTTCCCAAGTCTATAGATAGTATTTAGTGGCCTTCTAAGATGCCGAAATCCTGTTTTCTTGAAAAACAAGCAGGTCAGCTTGAAACTATTTTGTGACATCCGTAGCCGAGCGTCGTATGTGGCCGAGCCAGGTGCAATGTCACTTATTCACTTTCAACGTGATACAACGCTTCTGATTTCCCTGTTACTCGAAGCTCAATATATGGTTACATTAAGCATTTGTAAATTACCATGACTCAATATCATAAAGTAGCACAACTAAAGTAATGTTAGCCTTGAACAGGCAGCATTTACTCAGACAACCTGCATCGATTTTAATGTTGCTCCATCTATTTTCACGAGGATAGCAAACTCTCTATGCGAAGTACCATTTCCCACAATGTGTGCACTTAGGTATTAAGTCGATACTCTCAATGTTTTACTCGTCAATAATCAGGAGGACATCTGGATCGTGATGGGTGCTCAAGACAAATTATTATGCAAACACTTACATATAATTATTGTAAAATGGTAGTATTTATAATTGATAATACCATTGATTATTTAAAAACAATTTTTTTTACAATCTATTTCAGAATTTGTCGTTACATATAAGGTTTGCCTTTTTATTAAGTATATCATTTAATATCTCAAATAACGTACTATGTTAATATTATTGCAATGGCAACAAATATATTTACCAAATATAAGAATGATAACTTTGAAGGCAACATTTTTGACAACTGACATAATTATACATTATCTCTCATCCAGGGCGTCTCGTCAAAGAGCAATTCGAACGAAGTAGAAATAATTAGATATCAAGTCCTGATCCCTGTAACGGAGGTCCAGGTCCGAGCATCCTCAGCCAAAGACATGGACAGCCACTTCTTGTGGGAGCTCATCCATCTGAGGTCACAACTGCAGAGGAGATCAGAAAAAGTCTACGTTTTATCGAACAGGTAAGTGACTATTCAAATAAATATTTATTTTTAATAAATAATGTGATATAATTCGACCAACAATATTTCTCTTCATGATGATTTAAGTTTTTTTTTACGCATTTCTCTTAACGAAAAACAATCTAAAGAATGGCTTGTGACCATAATATACGTACGACTACAAATCTCCCTGCTATTTTCACGTACATACACATATATATCCCGAACTCCAATATTGCCTGTACACATGCATGGATTAACTTGCAGCAATAGTGTGTATTTCAAACAATCGCTATAATAACTCTTTACATATGCTGACTGTCTCACCAATCTCATTTTTCAAGAGTAAGCGAGACGCGATGTTGTCATTTAATAGTACTATTTGACAGGTCGTGAAAATCGGTTAACCTCAAAATGAACTTGCGCTGTGTAGTTCGTTTTTTTACCGACAGGTTCGCCACTATCGTTCTACTGCGCGGGCGCAAATATAGAACGAATCTCAACTGTCGCGTGAAAATTCAGAAGCTTCCGAACTTTTATTATTCATACATGCAATTTTGTAACTTGAATGATAATACATGTTTACATGTGAATTTTATTGTTATAATCGTGATAATACGTACTGTCAGCAGTAAATCCATACACGTGTAAATGGGGTATTACACTATGAACTGTCACCTAAAATATATGTGCTGTATGTACTTTATAATATTCCAATGCATTTTCCGGTTAAAATATAGACATTCTCCATCAGAGCAACGATGACTGAGTTTTTTATAAAATTAACTATTTTTTAACAATGAAGGCAGTGTATTGGACTCCAAAACGTATACTTGACCGAGTGTCTAATGCAGTTACAGATCATTCCGAATCATATTACATATTAATATACTTCTGCCAATTTTAATGAGTGATGCAACATTTTGAATTTGTCAATAGGATTAATAATAATATGTTATCGTTAAAATGCGTTTTTGGTTCTGAAGATGAATGTACTTCAGATTTCAAACTAATATCAGACTAAACCAATCCAGCACGGCCGACTTCCGCAACGCCTTCCTGAAGACAATCAGACAGATCATCCGCGAGAGCGTCCGCAACATGTCCATCCCTTCCACGAAGGGTCTTGGCCCTCAGACGGCAGCCCCCGCTCAGATCTCCACGCACCAGGAGAAAATGCACCACACCAGTCATACACTGGACAGGCCGAAACAGCATCAGGTAGTTTTGACTTATTTAATGAGATATTTGACCCAGATAAGATCTCAGATTAAAGAAACTGTTTCTGTCTGCAAATTCGGTAAATGTGACGCAGATGATGTCATGAGATTTTATAACTTTCTTTTTAGACCAAACCAAACCTAACATAATCTAACCTACCCCTACTTAATATTACCTAATATAACCTTAGCTTGTGATAATGAATGATGCATCAAAATGTATGAAAATTTAAAATTTTCAATTAACAATTATTAGATCGAAAAGCCTATGCGCCGACAGGAAAGGGCATAATTGTGTACATGGTATAAACTGTTTTCGTAAAAAAAAAATATATATAAAAGCTCATGACAACATCTGCGGCACAATTACCGCAAATTCTACTAAATATTTTTTTTATAATATCGTTATAACAATATATTACTAACCTAACCTAACCTAACCTAATATTTCCATTTTTTACAAATAACGAACCGTTCTATAACCGTGCTGATGGCATGATATAATAAACCACGTTTTCAATCGATTTACGATGCAGACGTGTATCAAAGATAAAAAAATCTATAATTATTTTGATATATCAGTTATGCTCGAATGGCTTTTTATATAAAACCAATGCCGCGTTGCAGAATTTCGTCAAATCACGTAGTTCATAACGAATCGTTTCTAAACGAGTCGCAAAACTGAATGGATATTTAAAAAAAAAAAATTATAAATTACATGACATTTCCTTGTGAATTGAAGAGTATTTATTATCATAGGTTTATATCAGAAAATTATATATATTGACGTAGTAAGTATGAAGTGAAAACTCTTCAGAGCAGGTTTTGTGACTCGATAATAGAATTTTCGTTTCTAGTATATCTAATTATTTCGCTATGTCCATTATAATTTTCAATACCAGGATCGCGTTTGTCTTCTTTATACTTACCTAAATCCCGGGATTGATCTTATTGGAATACAGTTTATATATTTTTGATAAAAAGATGTGCTTATCAACTATAAAATGTAGATAAAAAAAATAAAACGATAAGTATATAGCGATTGAGATTTTTTCAAAATCTTATTTACGTGATTTCTAGTACCCAATTATGTACCACTTATTTATTATTATTATATATACACGTGTATATATGCCTACATAAAATTTATGTATCATATAAGTACCTATTAGACACCAACAATATTTTTGCGAAATTTTCACTTGTGTATGTTAAATTCCGGGATAATAATCCAGTAATAATACGATAGCAATCAATAGTATCCACGCCGAGCTAAGATATTTACTAGACCAGGGGTGAAGAACCTGCGGCATCATTATCATCAGCCTGAATCTATTAACTGCTGGATGAAGGCCTCTCCAAGCTGATTCCACTTCTTTCGGTCCTGTGCGTTGGGTTACCACGTACTTCCACAGAAATTTATCTTTCATCGATCCAGCGGCTTCTAGGTCTACCTTGCTGACGTTTTGTACCTATAAGATACCACTGGCTGACTAAATTGCAGCATATAGCCCATTAAATGTGGATTTTTATATAATGTATATTTTCATAATTATTATTCTCAGTTTTATAAAAAATATAGTATGGTTCATTGATAATATCTGTTTATTATTCTTAGGTACAAGTAATGACAGGCTCACATACTTTGGGCAAGACAAAGAAATGCAAACAGCCTGGTCAGAGGCACTCAGCTGGCAACATCGAATGCGATGGACTCTCGAGAGGAAACTCACAGGACGGAGATGGAGAAGCGGAGGCTCAAGATAATTTTAGAGGACGAAGCAAGACCCTCGGTGATAATGCAGGTGAGAATAATTAATTAAACATATGTCAATTACACAATTATTAAATTTATTTATTTTTCACTTTAAGTTTAGTCCCCTACAACTCATTTACTAATACTTGCATTCCGTTAAATAAGTACATACTCAATATAGGACAGCGACAGCCAATTAAGTTAAATAGTGAATTAATACCATAATATCAACGTTAAAATTTTAATTTTAAATAACGAACATTGATCTACAGTTACACCGTAAAAAATCATTTTACGTTGTTAATGGCGATTTTCTTTAACGGAGATGACGCAATCGATTCGTGATAAGATTTAAAAGTGCGCCTCGAAACCGTTTATATATATCATTGAATTATACCAAGATGTTAAAAAGATGAATATTTCTCACAAATTTAATATAAAATCGTAACATAATCCCAAAACGTAACATAACTACTCAAACAAATACGTACTTGTAAATTAAAAAATAAGTGACTAATATTATTATGTGTCATCCCTGTTATCTTCAATAATAAATATTTTTGTTATAGAATAGTTGAAATTGTGTTGTTTTTATTTATTTTTTATTGTGAGAGGCCTTAAAATCAGCCAGTGTCTTAATCTTCCAAGGCCTTAAGCTCACCACTGGAATTTATATTATGTAAGAATGCACAAAATTCCCTGTAAAACGCTTGTAAAACCAAAATACGTTCGTTTTATTATTTACAGAAGCGGTTCCAAAAAGAAGTGCTCCAGAACCAGAGAGGGTAGACCCAGGAACGAAATCGGAAGGAGAAGACGACTCGCAGGCAGGAACAGTCACGCATAAGAGGGGACTCGGAAGAACGCCTAATCATCTAACACTAAGGTATTTAAAATAAATTGTTTCAACAATAAATAAAATAATACATCAGTCCAGTTCGAGATATTAATAAATTTGCGAATTGCGTGTTATCTTTTTACTTTTTTCTTAAGTGCCGACTAGACGCTCATGCTTTACCACAAGCTTACCTGAGAAAACCGGTTTGTATCGGAAAGCCCGTATGTATGGACGGGAAAACTGTAACTCGCGCAAACTGAAGAGTATTCCGTATTTTTTTACACAAACTACACCGCGCACGCAAGTCGCTGCCGTCTAGCTGGCGCATTACAGACATCTGTCGATAATATTGTTTAGTATCTTATTAGTCTTAATATTAGTACAATATTGTTCTTTGTGTTGATAGTTGGTAATTAATACATTTATGTACATTTCTAGATGATTGAAAACATAAAACATGTGATTAAGATGAGATGATCTTTTATTTGACTACGTCATTGATTACTTTACTACATAATGCAAAGAACTTTGTAGCATATTTATTAAACGTATTTAATTAGAGAACGTAAAATGCAAACTCTAATGAAAATAGGTACGTTTTATATAAAGTCCGAAGACAATTAAATGAATGTAGAATGCATATTTCGACAAATGAATTAAAATATGCTTTTATTCTCATTTTAAAACGAAGTTAATTACTCTTTAGTGGTACTAATATAGTATTGTATGTGAGTAATGTTAGTTTATATGATGAGAAGAGACATAACATTATGAAATACATATACATCTTTCCTACAACATATTATAGGTATAATAATATTTAAATTCTTAATTTTCTACCGTCATACGACACCTGGGCATTTAATTCAGATATTTAATATAATATAATTACTATTTATTTCTTTTTATAAACATCTACTGTCAGATTATCCATTTGTTAAATAAAGTACCAATGTGCTTGAACTATTTTTATTTATTGTGCGCTCAATTTCAGTACAACATCAACATTGAGTGCTGGAAGTACTGGCAGTCAAGCTCGCCTCATCCAATCATCACACCAGCCCACCACATATCACCCGGTTCTGGTGAAGGACTTAGGTAAGCAACACTCGTCGCCCTCACTCAGATCCTCCCCTGACCATAGGCGGCAGACCTGTTCCGCCACTCCTGAGCGAAAAGTCACCGTCGTCAAGTCATACAGCGGGGGAAACATCAACAGAGAGAGATCACCAGACAAAGGCATCAACGGAACCTACTTCGCTAATAAAGATTGCGTCACTAAAGTCATCAAATCGCCACGGAAAAATATTGCACAGATTAACAAAAATAAAGACAGATCGCCTAGAAACAGTATTGACAGAGATCGGTCGCCTAAAAATGGTAGTTTTGACAGAGATCGCTCGCCTAAAAACGGCGGCATTGAGAGAGACCGTTCGCCTAAAAGTTGTTTTGACAGAGGTCGTTCACCTAAAACCGTTGGCTTTGAAAGAGATTGCTCACCCAAAAACGGTGGTTTTGACAGAGATCGTTCACCTAGAAATGGCAGTTTTGACAGAGATCGTTCGCCTCGAAATAGCTTCGATAAAAGAGGCAGTATTAGCAGGGAATCGTCTTTTGGAGAACGTATAGATAAAGAAAGATCTCCAAGAGGAAGTATTGATAGGAGTCGGTCTCCTAAAAATAACGAATGTAAGATTATAAAAAATCCAGAAAGGAAAAGGTCTCCATGTTGCAGTTTTGAAAGTACTAGATCAGCTCAGTCCAGCATTGATCGCTGTAAATCTCCTCATTCTATAGATCGATCAAGATCTCCCAATACAGATGGCACCAAGTCTCCATCTAAGCCGATTATTAAGAAGGGCATAATGAGAGTTAGATCACCTCAAATGACGACCCCTAGATCTCCGAGTAAATCTCCGAATCTTGCCAGGAAATATTCGAAATCTTCCCGCGAAAGACTGACTAAACTCGGCACTAATTCGCTCGATCGAGCTTCACAATATTCCCCCATGTCCGGGTACGAAGACAAGGCTTACAAACTTGGAATCGTTGTTTCTAAATCCACCGAGTCAATTGCCAAAGTGTTCGAGCGGCCTACATGTATGGAATGTTACATTTCGAATAAAAGGGCGAAGAAAAATTCCTAGCATAAAACCGGTGCGACCAGAGGCAGGTCGCACAGGAACAAAACTAAACAGGCCTTCAACTGTGAGCAATTATCTTCACTCGACAGAAGCAGTGTTGAGACGATCGATTATGAGTGTGATTTCGAAAATAATCACTACGAATATATGAGAGGCAATGCCAACAGTATGTCTGATAATGAGGAAATAAATGTTTAATTAATTAATTATTACACTAGAACATAATTTTAATGATAGCACCGGAGCTTGATATACACACGAGGTACATGTTAGTTAGATAGATATTTAGCACATAATTACTTTTTTGTCTTTGTAATGTCTTCCATTATTATTAGCCATAGATAACACCGATTGTAAGTATATCTGGCATATTTGCTCAACAATACAATTTCTTGCATAATGTCGGACATACTACAATTGTATTATTTAAAATTATTTGACGGCCTCTATTCATATTTAAATACATTTTTATTGAACCATATCTAATGGTGTAAGTGAAGTGCATATTCTGCGATTACAACTTTTGCTTTTCGGTTAAAAATCTTTAACTATACAAAATTAAATTAAACCAATTTTATTGTACCTACAAAATATTTATTAAGTACTAAAAAACTGTTATATTTCATACCGTTAGTGTTATTTCACAGTATACGGTTTTAACTGTACGAAAAAAATCGAACCGTAAAAATCCGAAGCGGCAACAAGTTCATGTTTTTTTTCACACTATACGGTTTATGCACCGTTTTTTCCATCACAAGTTCAGTTTGTGGTTGAGTGTTGTGCTGACCGTACGATTTAAAACCGTCGAATGTGAAAGCGTGCATTAGGTCGGCAGCCGTCCGGACGTCGTAAATACATTGGAAATGGACGGCGTCGTTTCGGTTTTTAGCCATCGCCATATAATGTAAAAAAATCGTAACTACCTACTCAAATTAATCGCAAGTAAAACAACAGTGCTTTGTGGGGTTAAAACCCACCTAACAATACACGCATAATACAACTATAACAGCTTATACAGAGGCTTTTCGATATATACTTCAATTTAGTAAGATTGTTTACCATTTTTGAAATAGGTTGACTAGGAAATTTATTTACATACAAAATACAACAATTTCTCAGATAAGAAGAATGATAGTTAACGATTTTTGCGGGATAAGGTATTCACTATTCACCTCTTAGATTTTATTCAAGGCTGAATGTAGTACCTACTAATAAGGACACTTATGGCGGAATTACTAAACATGCAATCGTATACAATTTAAAAAAAAAATTTAATAAATCAAGGCATTGATATCTAAAACATAAAATGAAAAAATTATTGTTTTTAGATTAGTATTATTTATAATTATTTAGATGGTAGGTATAAGTTCTCTAGAAGGTTTTGGAAAATTTCCTGAATAAGTTGTATGAATAATTTTATTTAAAATCATCGATTAGTTTTTTAAATAAATACGTATCTAACATAAAATCCTTTTAAATACAATATATCTAATCCAGTTTCGGCATTGTAATAATTCTGAATATTCTTGAAATTAAGTAAAATCTAATTCTTTTTTTTTTTGTTTTATATACTTTTGATTAAGTATAAGTATCCAGTAAATTATATCAAAATGCATGTCTCCTAATTCCATCATTAGACGTCCCTAGTAGAAGTTCAGTAGCACTTCACTTAGCATTAAGAAAGAAACCTTTTGTTCCTAGATTTATATTTGTTTTAATACTCCACTATATTAATCAAAAATAATTATCTTCAAATAAAAAAAATAAACTATTCATTAGTAGGTACTTATAATAAAATTTACAATAAATAAGATGTTTATCGTTACTTTATTGTGCACGTTAAAAAATAAGTAGAATTGCAAGCATCATATTCTTACACAATACATTAGCTACATATATACCTAAAACCAAACACCTATATTAGATAATTTGATCAATTATTATTATTTTAGATATAACCGTTCTATGTTTTGTCGTCTTGATGGAAAAACGTAAAATAAACGAAATAAAAAAATATATGTTTTAAATAATATTACAATGATTATTGTGTTGTGTGTATGTGTGTGTGTTCGTGAAATAATATTCATCACCACTTGAATTGATAAGATAATTATTATATATAAATAAAATATTATAGTAATATATTATTATACATATACAGACTGAAATTGATACGATGGTGAGTAATTTTATTTTATGATGGCTTAGTTTTACTACTATATAAGTTTATTTTAAAGTCAGATTTTTACTTATATAATATACTTATTTAATTTTAATGAGGGTTGTTGATTTTTACTTCATGAATTGTTACTTTATTTTCTCATGTTATTTATAACAACTCGATAAATTTATAATTATCTTAAAATAAATGTAATATATACATTTACCGTGAATTATGATGATTAACATTATTTATAATATTTAAACAACCGAATACAGGTATAGTTCAATCAATATAAACAGATATAAATAATATTTATCTTCAATCAAAAAAAATTAAATGACGACATATTATAATATTATATTCCTTTATATATTATATTTAAGGACAAATGTTTTGGTTTATTCCAAAACACGATATAAAATATTACGTATACAAACATTATCTTCACAAACTTACAATATATAAAAAAACGTATAGGCTAACTAATTAGATTATAAAATACCAATTACTATTCTTGCGTCTTATAATATTGCAGTTATATTAAAATGTTTGCAATCGCCAACAAGATTAATGATCATTCCATGAAACGGCCTAATTGTTAACAACTTTGATAAAAAACACTAAGCCAAATTTTAAATATTTATTATAAACGTACCATGTAAAAATTTTCACTATAGCCAATCTGAAGAAAACCTATTGTTTTTCTACAAATATTCGTATACACACAATTCATATACAAAAAGTATAAAAAATAGTGTTTATTTTATTTAAAATATTGTTTTATATAATATGTTTCTTACATAGATAGGATATAAAATCATTACTTACCTTTTTCTAGATTTGTAATGATTGCCTACTTATTAATTTATCATTTTATCAATATTCGAAGGTGCAGAGGTTATTCAGAGCAAGTCATTTATTTTCACAATTGAGGTTATTACGCATTTACATCTTGGTTTCATATATTAAAGCATATTGTATTATATTGTTTATTTTACAAAAAAAATACAAAACTTACACACTTAATATAATCGTTATTATTAATATTTTTAAAATACAATTTAATATTTTTTGGTTTAAAAAATTTATATTCAATATCTTACAATAATATCTACAATAAAAATGTCTAATTGAAAGGGCAGTAAAATAATAATATAATATTTAGTTAATTATTATAATAAGACAACATTGACAAAGTTTATTATAAGTCAAGTATCATATTATTATGCGCTATGTAAGAGGATTATTCAATTATAATAGATTTTCCTTATTTACCATGTTTAATGCAATAGTTAATTTATAATAATTACAAGATAAAAAGAACTTTTTATAAACAACATTTTTAAATTTTCTGTTGAAACATATAAACTTGACTTGACTAGCTTAAACGATCAAAAAAATTTGTACTTGATAGAAATAATACTGAAATGTCATTTTGACATTCATATTGATTTCCATAGTAACGCACATATATGTTAATAATTTAGTTGCTTGGACCCCAGAACTCTAGCAACCAATAATGGTGTCGAAATAACTTTTCATACAAAACAGATTTAACTGAAAATTAATTCAATTCTACTTAAAGATGGCTAAAAGTATTAAAACAATGCACTGGCATCCTGTTCTGATGTATTCCAAAAGTTTCAAATGTCTATCTAGTCGGGAAATTAGTTAAAAATCGATTTCAAGATTTGTACCGGATAAACAACCACCGGAAAAATAAGAATACGACCTAATAAAAACGTTGTAAAAATAAAAATGATTACTTTAACACAATATCTCAATAACTAAAATTAAACTAATCGTTTAAAAATGAATGTAGCCAGAATCCGTGTGTAAATAAGTCATCATGTTGACAAACATAGTTTTATATTCTAATTCGTGTTCATTGGATGGTATTAAAAAGTGCATTTATGAAAATATTGACTTACTCCGGATGACCTCTAAACCCAAAACTTAAAAAAATAATTTAAGATAATTGTAAAAACTAATTTCGAAATAGTATTATATATTTTACTGTATCTTCGTATTTTTTAATTTAAAGTGACTCATTAATAATGTATAGTTAGATATTATGTAACTAAGAATAGTTGTAGTTCACCATAATTTCTTGGCGCCTCGGGCAAAACTTCGTGGCAAAGTGCCAAATAAATATGGCACGAATATAAAATGATTGATTTAAATTAACTTATGAAAACTAGCATTTTACTATGTACCTAATTAAGTCATATAGATAGAGACATAAATTAGTCTTCAATAGGTTTTTTTTGCATGTGTAGATGTTTTCTTTGAAAGTAATTGTTCACAGCTTTGTAAACTTGTTCTGTTTGCTTTTTACACACTCCTCTATTTTTAATTACTAAAATAATTTAAATAATTAAAATCATTGTATCATTTATACTTTGACTCATTGTTTCATACTCAAATGTCAATGAAACGACAAAATAATATAAAATATTTATTTTATTTTTTACGATAATTATTTTATGACGCATTATTCAATATTTAGAAAACTCACTAGATAGTTAAAAATATACAATATAATAAAATATATATCCAATTACAAAATATTATACTATTTACACTATTCAACATTTATTATTATTATTATTGTAAATTATAATATGATACTTATAATAAGTAACCCCCTCCCAAAATGTCTTTTGGTTAACCCACACTGTTCATGAACCTAAATTTTGTAAATACACAATATTCTCACAGTATACCTTCAATTTCCTTATAGAGTCCTTTAAAATAATATTATTGTATAAAATAAAATATTAACATATTATAATTAATTGATACTACTCTCTAACCTGTGAGCAATGTTACTGATTCAACAATCAAACATTTAATAGAAATTTAAATCTAATTAATTAGATGTTATTTGACCAAAACAATTGATTATTAACTGTTTTGAAATATAATATATCATAGATGGAATATAAAATAATAGATCAACAAACATTCAACTCTTTGCCAGTGGTAAAGGTAAACCACTTGAAGTTGGCTCATGGTCCTCATCCTGACGTTTGGTTTTCACGAGTAAAATATTCTAAAAGTGAGCGAGAAAGTGATGGAATATGAATTTTGTGATAAAACATTTATATTTGACAAATAAGTATCGATTTTGATACTTTGATAAGAATGATATTGATACCTTCAATATTTTGATTTGGGAGTTCTTTATGAGTCCCTAAAAGGCGTTATATTATGTACATAGATTATCGTAATATTCTATCACTTGTCCACTCACTATTATAATATATTCTTGAATGCTAGACATTTTTGAAGTAAGGCCATGATCCAAATTCAAATGGTGTATCTCTATACAAAAGACATCACCGGTGTCTTCGTAATTTAAAATAAAAAATACCCTCTCGCATGGTAAATGTAATGTTACCCCATTGAAAGGGTGACGATAAGTCAAATATCTGTTTTGATACTTTGAAAAAATTGGCAATCAATATCCCCAATAAATTCCAAAGAGATCTAAAGAGTTTGGTGTTTGGTGTGTTGTAGGTTCACCTGTGTGGAAACCACGAGACATGATGGGCGATAGCGCCGCGTCAACCACGTCCACCACTTTGCCACGGAGCCAAAGGTCAAATCAGCAGCTGGCAGCTAGTCGCAAGTCCCTAGAACCTGAACATCACTAACTCACAACAACAAAAAACCCAGATTTATTTCAGTTGGCATTCCGTTAACCGCTATCTACATACTTCATCATCAATTAAAACTATCTCCGGCCTACATTCACTTCAATCTAATTATTCATATTCGAAAAAAAAATCGATACCTCTCAAGCCGTACGGTAAACGGACAAATAGTTTTATTTATTAACAATATTAATAGCATTCATCTTTCGATAGATATACAACTATTTTTTTTTTCAATCTTTTATTAATAATAATTGTTATAATTAAATCATTCAATAACACAGCAGCTTTTATGTAATTTGTCTGATAATTTATTTTATTATTTAGTTTAATGCTCATTAATATTTTTTAAAGATTTATTTTGCAGTATTAAACATTTTTTCTGCGATGTCATTATTAATTGGTATTGTATGTCAATTTACTACTTCAGTATATCTCCAATTTCTTGCTGAATTATTTTTTTATCATTATTATAATTTATGATAGTTTTTTTCACTAAAATACGATACGTATTCTTGTTGATTTTTAAGAAATATATTATTACGATGATCAAAAATAAAATAGTATTATGAGAAAAAGATGTTTATTTATCTCGTTCAAACAATAATAATATGTTATATTATAAACATTTTTTATTATAAACAATATGTTCCAAATGCTTTTTAAATATACATTATATATTTTAAAACACTCTGTTAAATCTCTTTGACTGTCTTATTGAATAGAAGTATTACAAAATATATTATATATAAACGCAAAATGATTAAATCCCTTTTGTTTTTAATAGTTAATTGTCGTCAACTGTGAACTAATATAAAAAGTTAAATTTCTTTCAATAAGACCGCCAAAGTACTTATTATATACTTAATAAAATAATTAATATTTTACTGCCATTAAATATTTATTATGAAAATAACTTAACATCACACAAATCCGATATATATATATGTAATTCAGATACCTGATATAGTAAACTTGACAAAGATTCAATATTGAAGGACTTGTGTGAGGTAGGATTTTTTGTGTGCTTTATTTATCTAAATAAAATATTCATGATTGTCACTCAAAAACTGTTTCGAATCAGTTATTACGGTTCTATCATTATATAATAGATTTTTATGAACTATCTTGTTATGATGCAGTTAAGGGCCTCGTGGCGTAACAACGAGACTTTTAATCGTCAATTGTTTCAATATTCAATTCGTTGACATACCTACTCCAATATTTTAATAAAACTACGACAATCTTCAAGTACCGAAACGTAAATTTTATTACAGTGTTATCAATTTTACAGCTAGAGCTGTATACTATTATAAAACGAATCTTCTTCGTAATTTTTCGTTTGTTGCTATATCTTATTTATCTAGCAAACTCCATTTTTTAATATCTAGTCTATTAAAGTTAGCCATTTTTTTATAGATAGTACAAATATTACGTTTTCATTAAGATATAAACCACTCCATAAAAAATATTTGTTTTGAGTAGTGTCTATTCAAATTAATGTGTAGTCTATGACCATACAACAATATTGTCGAACATTTGAATGAAAATAACATATAACTAGTACAAAATATAACAAACAATTTTTCAATAATTTTATTGTAATTCTCTTACGAATATTTTATTTATTTAATAGATGTTATTGCCATGATCATTTTATCAATTTGATTTTATCCACAATTTATTAGTTTTGATTGGTATAATAGTTGGACACAAATTCAGTAATTTATTCATATTCCAATTATTCAGTAGATTTATCTCTTGTCTCAAAATTATTGATTGATATTAAAATTATTCTCTCGATAGATATTCCTTCGCTCATAACATTACCCGTGAGTGTATGGATTCATTAAAGTTAAAACTTAGACATTTTATATCAATTCACATTGCAGTAGGTATATAGAGATAATTTTGAATTAATTATTATTCACTAATTTTCGATGCCAAAGATCTGCACTAAGAAACATATTATTATTATTATATAAATATTAATATAATATACTTACACCACTATGTTCTTATCGATTTTAATTAAAATATTATTAAAATCTCAATTTCGATTAATATTTATTTTACTGTCTTTTTTGTTGTTAGTAATATTTTTCTTTTTCGACATGTCATTATTTTTGTAATCTATATTTAGATTATTAATTAATATCGCAATTAAAAAATAGGTAAAAAAATTAAAATAAAGATGGAGATAAATCTCACAGTCGATAAAAATACAAAAAGACTTTTTCAATAAATAAATAAACATGACAGTTTAAATGAATGATTTTTTTGTTTGACTTACCTAGGATATTAAAATTTATGTTTTAAAAATAGTTATTATTCCTTTTTATTATCGAATTTTATAAATCGAATGAACTTTTTTTCGACATGTCATTTGTAACAAACGTTTATGGTAAACAAAGCTGTGTTAAATTGTATGGGTGTTGCGTTAATGATTAAAAATTATAGTTTCACACAAATCGAATGGATAAGGATGTTGCGCAAACATGCTGTGTTCAGAGTTGACTGCTGACAAGCATTTCACACAAACGCTCGACTACGCTGAATGTGCTCTTTGGAGTTTAAGGACCAAACTATTCCGCTAATGGACTTTCACCAGCTCCGTAAGAACCAACTCCAAGTCTTTATTTATACTAGAAAAAATGCGTTTTTTTAAATACACTACATACATGGGTATAATTTTTGTGTTGTGAACATAAAATTTTCCAATCATTGTCATCACCATTTTTAAGAAAACAATCTAAAGAGAATCTATATTTTCTTTTCATAAAGAAATTCATTTTCATATTCTATTATACCCCTTCTGTAATAAATGAGGGTTTGTATTTTCTCATAATACCTGAAAATGCTGAATCACAACTCAATGTGACGTATTGGTTCCTGTCATGCTATGCAAGTTAAACAGAAAGCTTTCGAGAGTATATTTAATTGTATGCATCTAACTTTGCGTGGCAGAACATGTGACAAAGATATTTCACGATTTATTATTAGTTAAAATTATACAAATAGAATTACATATTTAATACACGACAGCGTTGAAAACGTGCTAATATACAATCCAAAAATTATGATGAAATATACACCTAAGTATGCGTTTTTATGTATTTAATAAATTATACTATATTTTTTGTTGTGAATATTTAACATCTATAAAACGCAGCTCGATATAAATAACATTTAGTTTCTGTCATCATTCCAAGTCATTGTGTACTATTTTATCTGATTTCTTATGAAAATAATAACATTAATTACCTGTTATAAAAATAGCACTCGCTGAAATTTATTCATTTCGGCTGTTATTTGAACATATTCACAAATAATTGTCAGATATTAACGAATATAAAAAACTATTATAAAACACCAAAAATCTTGTAATCTTCTACAAAAAAATCGTAGAGGTAAATAATTAATGATAACACCTGTATTTAAATTTGTTATTGTGACAAACTTATCACAAATCAGCTCAAATACTTAATTCAATAGGTGTGTAATCCTCTACATACCATGGATTTAGCGACTAGTGTTAGTGAATAATATGAATTGTAAACTAAGTAATAATATAATTATTTATAATTATTAGGAACTGCAACTGTCACACTTAAAAAGGGACTAAACAGTGAGCAGGTCACAACTAATATTGTTATAAAATTTATATAATGAGAACATAAATAAATTTAAAAGGTTATGAAATTTAAATCAATAAAACGAGTCACTTGAACATTTTATTTGTATTTGTAACTAAATGTAAGCACAACCAATGCACATTTTTTTCTCTAATCATTGTATGATTATGTATTTATTTTATTTCATTTATATATTATGTATTGATATTGGTGTCATTAAGCAACCACACCAAAATTCATAATTGAACAATGAATTAAAAGCATATTCCATCTGCTTCATTATAAAAGATCATGACACTCCTCACACAAACTTGAGCAAAATTTATGATATTTTCCATATTTAAAAAAATGTCATATTTTTATTATTGGCGCTTTTGTTTTGCTTTTTTTTAATATTCACTGAAAGACTTTATTGTTGAAACAAATAAATCATGGTTTCTCGTCATATTCTATTTTATTTTGATATTTGAAAAAGGCGATGGTGAAATTGTGTGCCAAATTGATAAAAACAAATTTCTGACTATCTAGTAGGTTTTTATTATAAGAACACAAAATATTAGATAAAACCTTCTTGAAAACTATAGTAGATTGGCTCGAGAAAGTATATGCACAATTTTTAACAATGCCAGGAATACCAGAAACACCCCATATTCCTGGATGAACTTTAATTGATAACTGCAAGTGCCAAACGAATTTGTATTCACCATTCTTAATTTCAAATTCAATGGAAAATATTTATTTGCTTATTTATTTATAATGGGCAAAAGCCATATTTAAAGAGCCTTGATAATCACATCGAACGATGTTATATTTTTTAATTATTTAGCCTGTTCATTGTTTTTACGATGTAAATATTACACTGCATTTTTTTACAATTGACAATTTTAATAAATATTTTTTTCAAATAATTTCAATATTTTCGCACTACTTCTATGATTTTTTTTTTTTTAATTAGAGACCATATTTTAGTTTCATCAGTATTTCATACCTGTATATTATAAATTGCACCATACTATAGAAAAATACCATCATTATAATATGCTCAACACAATTTGCAACATAATAATTAATCATTTATACAGAGAGGCATACTGTGAATCCATGTATTGAGAAATTGTTATGAAATCAGATGACACGTATGTATTATTAAGTAGTTTGGAATTCTATCCAATGCAAATCATAGGATGTATCCATATATATATATATATACATATATATATAATAATATCTGTGCCAAGGATTTATTTCAATTCACTTCCATGTTTGTTTCAAGATTAATTGTTTATTTTCTATGAAAAATGTATTTATAATATCGATTATTTTGATAGCTAACATTTGAAATTATTTTATAAAAAAAAATGAGAACATTGAAAATTGAAATAACTCAGGGTTGTTTGATTTTCCATATAGATAATATTGATTTTATCACTTATTATATTCTCCACTAAAATAAAACATATGTTTCAAAAGAGCCGTTTAATTATTGTTACACTTCAAACCCCTCACCCTCCCTTATAGAAGAATCTCACTTACATTCATTGACGTAAGTATTATTATATAAACCAAATGTATGAAAAATAAAATTACACCAATATTTTTTAGCCTACAAGAGTCACCTTTTTTTATTATTATTTTTTATTATAAACAAATAAATTACAACTAAAAGTGGCGGGAGTGGCTTTCTACATTGTAAAAGGTCAATTTCCAAACTGCATTAACTATAAGCGCTGTCAAGCAGAGCATTAGAGCGGAGCTCGGAGCAGGAGCACGGAGCAGTGGAGCAATGGGGGTTTACCCGGAACAGGAGCGAAGCCGGAGCACCGAAAATGTGTAGTGCTCCACTGCTTTAGATGTTTTTTTTTATTATTAAATTTTCGTCCTAAAATTCAATAAAAATATTATATTTGACACTTTGCAACACTGGAATTATTTAAAATACGATGAGTGATAAATAACCTCTCTTTTTTTAGAGAAGAGGCAGATGAAAACTTTTTACTTGATGCGTAACAGACCCTGGAGCGGAGCTGGAGCAAGTATTAGGTACCCGGAGCGGAGCAACTTAAAAAAGGGTCCGCTCCAACCCTCCGCTGTCGATACGAATACTTACGTTTTTATAGTTTTTTTTCTCGCCAATGGGTTTGTATTCTAACAAGCTGTTTTTATAACATATGGTAATATTATAAAAACAATAATTACAATGAGGGTGATCTTTACTTTTTTTTTTTGTCAGATGTTGTTTTCTAGAAAAAAAAACACCCATTTTCTGTTCAGATATTGTATGTAATGCTGTATCTGTAGATATACAAATGTTTACAGCCTGCATTAAATTGTAAGCTAGTGGCTTCTTGGGATAATAACCCTAATCTATGGATACTATTTTGGCCTTCTCGCTGGCCAATTGTTTAGTCTTTTTTATAATAAGTTTTATTTGTGCACTTATTTTGGGACACAGGTCACATAACAAACTAGGTTCATTAGTTTTCGCATTATTTCATAGATGTCAGCAAAAGATGTTCAACCATGACTGATATCCAAAACTCAACCAAATTTTCCGATCATAATTGCTGGTAAAATCTGCTTTCTTGAAATTATAGTCCACCTTTTAGAATGCTGTTAAAGGATAAGTTAGTTGGTACCTATATGTGTATGGGTGCTTTAGAATAATATATTTGAAGTAAAAACTTTTTACGCGGTGCACGAATACTCCTGGAAAAATGAATCCCGCTGATCTGTGACAAAAAAACGTCATATCTTACTTGGAAAGCGAAATAAAAATCAAAGGCAATGAGTGGGATATGTATGCCTTTCGATTAGCAAGCGTGCACGCTATGTAGTATTTAGTCTATGTACGTGTCTAAGCACGCACTATAATGCCAAAATATTCTTTACCTGCAATTCATACTGTTTTTCTCATTTTTCTTCAATATTATCAACAATATTCCTGAAGAACATGGCCAGCGAAGCTGTCAAATCAAATATTTACTTTAGATTGCCTGTAATTATTAACATTTTCGAAAATCCTACGGTTCTTCTGGGAATCAACTACAACACCCACCACCATGTGAAAAATCCATTTTTATGAATAAATAATAATTAGTAAATATGTTGAAATACTATGGAACACTGAACGAATAGTTCAAATAGTCCAAAAAATATGAATACATCTAGGTTTTAACCGGTGAAGGTGTTTTGACTTTGAAATTGAAATTGAATTAATATAATATTAAATATTTGTATTGTTTTCTTTCAACCTACCCCGTTTACACATGCATGGATTTACTGCTAACAGTACGTATTATCGCGGCTATAACAAAAAAATGCACGTGTAAAAAAGTATTATCTAAGTAAGATTGTATGCATGGATCAAAAAAGTTGAGAAGCATATGAATTTTCACCCGACAATAATTGGACTGTGCGATATCCCTACACAGTAGAAAAAAACATACTACACCGCGCAGAGACTCATTTTGAGGTTCACCGATCTTCACGATATGTCAAATAGTAACATACAATGACAACATCACGTCTCGCTTACTCTTGAATAATGAGATTGGAGAGACAGTCAGCACGAGTACAGGCGCTATTATGCTATTTAGCCATGGTCCACTAATAGTCAGACCGTGGCAACAAACCAAGAATTTCAATCGTAGTGCTAATTATTGCGCATACTTCGAATAGACTAATGATGATTTTTACGAGTAATATTGACATTCATATTATAATATATAAACTTAATTTACTGCGAACATGCAACCGCATTGCATTTGAAGACAATTAATAACTAGCATTACTAACAGCATAACTCGAAATTTAGTGTCACGGCCTGACTATTATAGTCAAATGTTTGTAGTAATCAGGGAACTCAGAAATAATGTTCTGTGGTAGTAATGTTAGCAAGGGGGTCCGGATCCGAAAATCCCCGCCTGTGTGCGCACCTGCCCAATCCGCTTTGGTTGGATGGTGATAATGGAAGATCATTGACATAGCTCAGCTGTCGGCCAAAGACGAAAGTCATCCCTGTTGCAGTAACGGCAAAACGTGTGATGTAAACAAGAAAGTGGTTGAGAAAAAAGCAAAGCCGCTAATGGATGTTTGTTTTGATTGTCGCGCATACTAACTGCACGGAATTATTATTAGTATCTATGGTATATGTAGGCGGCGACTGGCACGATGTGTGTGGTCGCTAACGCCCTTTCCTTACCTATGTAATATTCACTAACACTTTTACGAATGTTAGCAATACTACAAATTAACGGTACTTATGTTTTTTTTTAATTTACACTAGTTATCGTAACTTGATTATCGTATAATATACGGTTAACCAAAATATCAGAACTCTTATAATATACACAAATAAATTTTAATTAATTTTTTTAACTTTCTGGGGGAGTTTGGATCCGAAAACCCTCCCCTTGAGTGTGTGCCGGACAATATAACGATACAGGCGCATTCTCACGATTACCTATCTACTTCTTTTACCATTTTGAAAAAAATGAGCTATTATAACTAACGTCCATTTTCAATCCCATGTCCATATCAACGTTTGTCCTCTCCATGGCCCCCAGGCTAACAGGGCCCGGCGTGGTGAGTCGACCAGATTTGTGAGATAAACACACATCACAAATTTGCTTTAATAGTGAAAAAAGTCGCCCGCGGCGCGATTTTACTTCAATAGTGTTATATTAAAATATATGATTGTGTGATACAATTTTTCATTGTGTGTCGATACTCGGCAACTCCATAATTCAAATGGATGTATTAAAAATACACCCTAATTTTACTGAATACACCATTTAGAAAACACTACTGTAAAGCGTCACACAGACTTTACCCTTAGCGATAGATAGGGGGGCCCGCCAAAGATCCTAGCCTGGGGGCCCGCTTTAATGTGGGAGCCATGGTCCTCTCATATGCTTATCCTTGCGATTGGATCGTGGAATGGTATTGAACTATCACGTTGTCGAGCTGACAATCATAGATAATGTACGTTACTCACAATATCAGAAGACTCACGAATACAATCCTAAATCATTTGAAATATTTTTCTATTATAATAAACCGTTGTCATTTCACAAGTTTCGAGAATGTTATATTCTTCTTCTTCTTCTTTCACCCTGTCACGTCCCAACATTGGGGCATAGGGCAAGCACAAGTTGGCGCCACTTCCCTCGGTCCATCGCCAACTCCTGTGCCTCCCGCCATGTCAGACCTGCAGCACGTAGGTCACTTTTGTAGCATCGCTGCAGGGTGAGGGAGGGCCGGCCACGGCGACGGAACCCTTGAGGCTGTGCCACAAGGGTACGAAGTGCCGCACTCTTTGGCGGCATCCGGAATACATGTCCCAGCCACGTAATTCGTCTCTTTGTGATAACGTCAATCACCAAAGGCTGTTGTGTCTGCTCACGAACTCGGGTGTTTGTAACGCGGTCGTACCAATGTACCCCTAAGATTCTGTGGAGACATCGATTCTCAAAGCTCAAAAGCCGAGACTCTTGAAGCTTAGTAAGATGCCATGTCTCACAGCCATACAGGAGCACAGGTAGCACGCACGCGTTAAACAAACGACATTTGGTCCTCACAGAATACAGCCTTGACCTCCATGCGACTCCAAGTTGGTTGAACGCAGAGCCCGCCACACCCATGCGGATTCCAAGCTCACTAGAAATACCACCATCATCGGCAACCGTGGCACCCAAGTATTTGAATCTGGACACCAGCTCGACGGGCAGACCAGAAACCCGCAGAGGAGTGTCAGCGTCGATGCAAGCAGCACTGCACATGGATTTGGTCTTAGCGGCATTCAGATGAAGACCCACACGCATCGAGTTCGCGGCTAGCCTGTTCACGGTCACCTCCAGCCTTTCGATCGTCGAGTCAAACACGACTGCGTCGTCTGCATACTCCAAGTCGCACAGTCTTTCTTCGCATAGATCGCTTGTGTCATCATGATGTAGGCGTATCCTACTGTTGGGGCAAACCGTCTTACGCATTATGAAATCCATCATGATGATAAAAAGAAAGGGCGCAAGTACACATCCTTGCTTGACTCCTGACGTGATTTCAAAAAGGTCATTATTGATTTAAGCGATGTGATAAAAGTCACTGAGCATATTGTATGGCAATGTGTTAGACACGGCGTTTTTGAGTGGACGACTGCTGGATAAAATCCATCATATAGTGGTACACAAGGCCCACAAGGGGCACTAAACAACCAACGGGACGCCCTAAAACCCGCTGGATATTTGAACTCAATAAAGTTCGTTGGATTTACGTGGCAACGAACTGTTATGTCCTTCCGATGAGTAATTTAAGGAAACAGGTTATTTGGGCTAGCAGGTATCCTGTACGGGTTGGTGGTATTAACCTTCCTTAAGTTTTTAACCAGAAATGGGACACTCTGTGAACTCCTTGATGTAATACTCACAGTTTGTACGCTTAAAGACCGTAAGTCTTTTGTGAAGATAATCTTGTCAGGTTAGTTACCTTCGTGGGCGAATTTAGCTTTTGGAATGTGATGGTGTGAATACGGTAAACAGATAAGATTTTCGTAGAGTAAATATTACTGTTTATTTCAACGTAAAAAAAAAGTACAAATTATATTAACAATTTAAGATGCTTACAGTATGAATGATTTTATATGGACGATAGGAACAGGGCGTTCCGTGCTTTTATATAATTAATCTTAATGGGTTTCTTGAACCGGGACAAGGTCCAATGGGTGCCTACGTGCGCGTCCGGGGTGTGCACATAGGTTTATAACAACAACAACAATGTTGCTTATGGTATTCACATTGAGTACAAAGTTTAAGGTAGGTATAGATGTTATATTGTTCATATAAAATAATATGTATTTATCGTGATTCAGTGCATTGATCTCCGGTTTCGGAATCCAAAGGCAACCGTTGTTTACAAGTTCTTATATTCGGTTAAAATGTTATCTTGAATTAAATTATTGACTTTAGATAAAAGGGCTAGTATGTGAGTCTTTGAATGCTTTCATCCTGACATAGATAGGTATGCAAGTATTCATGTTATATTAATAAAAAGATTTGTAAAGTTCAATAGGTAAGTGGTATTGCAAAGTTGATAGGTATAATATGTAGTACCTTTAAAGCATGCACAACATAACGACCGTGAATAATGGAAGGAGCCAGGGAAGACATTCACCCAGTAGCTTATTAACCTCGGTTTATATTGATGATAATTCATTTTTGAAAAGTAATGTCAATAACAAATTTGGTTAACACCGAACGCCATCTATAATCATGTTAGTAATATCATCATCTTGATTGATTAAAGCTGATCGCATTTCGTTGGCGTAGTCATCAGACTTAACTCTCATTAGTCATAGACGAATTGATAACTTGAAGGATAATAGCACTCGCCCAAGCAATAAAAGATGCAAATTCGACTATTTTTTCACACTCGGTTATTTTTTTCCCTAGAATTTTAATAGCTTAAATTGAATGTTAACCACGGTGGTCCTAAGTAGATAATATTAACATATTTTTTCAACTACGGAGGTTTGGAATCGATTCCTCTAGTCATCATTTTAACGAGAATGGTTCAGTATATTTTTCAATACGTGTTAATGGCAAAATAGGACATAGTTATTAAATATGTCGTATATATGACAAATGTTCCCAAACCTTTTTAATCTCAAATCATAATTTCGCTTCATTAGTTTTGCATTAATTAAGGCCTCTCCGCACTCTCAACTGGTTTCCGGCAGCCATGGTTGCCAGCAAGCATAAACTGAAACTGTGCCTGATTGCCGGAACCACGTACGTAAACGTTTTTTTATGCCCCATAGTTGCAACCGACTTGGTAGCCGGTAATCTTGTCGACAGTACCGAAGAGACCTTAAACTATAATCTACGACACTTTCAAAAGATTCAGCGTGTTAATTCTATAAAATTTATTGATAGATTTCCCTTATTTCTATCTGCACCTACGTTGGAATAGTTCGTGGAGCAGTCATATTTTTTTTATAAAAACGGAACCGCGAAACTGGTCCAAACAATTCATGATACTGTTGAATTTGAAAGATTCAGATAGACAATGTACAGTTTACAATAATATTATTGTATTAATTACAAAAAAGGCGCCCCACTCGAGCTTCCAACTGACTAGTGTTCCTATCCCCAGCGCGCTGCTCCCCAGCACGGCATCATATCCAACGCCCGCTTTCTTGGCATTGTGGGATCAGGTAAGATGCTTCTACACACTCTAGTTTTCGACATTTATAATTCAACTTTAATAAAAAAACATACTTATAATATCCTTGTTACAAGAACATGAGAAGCCGGTTTCAGCCTAATGCCTGAATTGGGGGGGGGGGGTATTTTTTTTTTTTTTTTAGAATTATTAATAACCATGTCCTTGCTTTTTCGTACAAGGTGGTTGTTAGTAATTTTGAACAATCACAAACACCCAGGCTTTGAGAAAAACACATAAAATGTTTTTGTCATGACCGGGAATCGAACCCAGAACTCTCGGGTGGAAGGCCAGCGCCTTACCCACTGCACCACGAGAGCCGCCTAGGGGGGGGGGGGTAATTTAGCAGATGTTATTATATATAATATTATGTAGACATAATTTATTGAATAATTAGTTAAATTTAAAATGTAATCTCATCGTAATATAGGTAGGTTGAGCTGAGCTATGGAATAGGAATCACTTATAATAAAATAACATATGTCACAAAATTCAAAATTTCGAATTATATTCTAAAAAATTATTTTCAACCACTTACCACCATTCTACATTAAAACAACTTCAGCCAAACATATATTTGGTATAAAACCGCGCCAAAAAAACCTGTTGACTTTTAAAACAACACAAGTCCTGGACTCGACCATTCATTGGAAGTCCTAGTGTAGAACATATATTATTTTGTTTGCGGGATGGCAGAATTCCAGTTACAGTGCCTACTTCTAAGGCCTATCCTCAACTCTATGTACCAATAAACAAGAAAAAAATGAATGATATAAAAAGCTTGATAAAATATATTGATCTAACAGCATTTAATTTTTACAGTGAAATAATCAACTGGAAAACGACAGAAAGGTTCGAATCGAAGTTTTAGATTAAATATGTTACCATTAAAAATAATAATAATAAAAAACAAGTAGATATCGAGTATCAAGATATGTAGATTAAATTAATGTTATTATTTAAGTATATTTTTTGCTTGAAAATTAAAACACCCTATGTCAAGCATTTTTAAACAGCTCTCTCTAGTTGATTTTTTTAAATAAAGATTTTTTATACTATCTAATGTGTTTCATTTATAGTATTAGCTGACAATTTTTTTATATTTTTTAAATTTTTTTGAGTGAAATTAACAGTTTTCTTTGATTATCTCGGAATATGCTTTTTTTTTACTTAAGTATCTTATAATAATCAGTGATTCAATCGTTGTTTAATTCACAATTTACTAATTCATCACAGAACTATGATTATAAATAAATTACTTTTTCCATTTTTTTTTCAATACAATCCATACGATCATAATCCTTTTTTAATGGTTTAAATATCGAAATGTTGGGAGCTTTTGAGAATGATGTTGATAATGTTTTAAAATGCGGTTGATATCTGTCGAAATTTCTGCCGCTAACAAAAACAAACATCGCCCGCCGATGTTTACACAACACACGACTAAAAACACTTTTTGTTTCACCACTAAATAGACCGGCTGATATAACATTAACTGGATATTTTCAAACGTCTGACATGAGATGAGAAATGATTCTAAGCAAAGTAATTTCACGCAAAGGCTACTAGAAATCTCAGAAGATGATACATGCGCTCATTTTCCACGTATTTTTTAATTTTCTTGCACAAGTATGACAGAAAGAAGACCTTTATTAATTGTAAGTATATTGAAAACAATATTCTCATTTAACACCACTTCTAAATGTTTATATTTAATTGTTATAATGGTTGCAACTACATAGCTCCTTACAATGGAATAAGTCATCAAATTAATACTGTTTTAAATGCAATTGTGACTAGCATTTGATTTTTCTTCACTATATTGAATCTATCATACAGCCCAGAGAAACTGAGATGATTGCAAAGCACTTCTCCCGTACTAGCTTGGTCAATTTTGTACATTCTAACTTGCCTACGTTGCAAATTTTTGCCGAAAAATGCCAAAACTTTAACGTTAACGTGTATTTGATATTAAAAAATCTTTTTGCTCCAGTTTCTAACAGTAATTAGTATGAAGCTGTCTCGTACGAGTGCGCTCGAATGGCGCTCGGTCCGAGTGTACTCGGATCGTACTACTGGACAAGTATATTGTATGTATAGTTATACTTTGTAAACGTTCATTTGATCATCATCGTGCGTTCTTGCATATGCTTATCCTTGCGATTGGATCCTGGAATGGTATCGAACTATCTGATAGTCGTCTGTAGCTGTCGAGCTGACAATTATAGATAATATACGTACTGACAATATCAGAAGAATCACGAATACAATCCTAAATTATTTTTAAAATCCTATCCCCAGCGTGCGCTTTGAGAGCATGGCTTCATATTTACCAGAGGCCCGCTTTCTTGGCATTGTGGGACTAGGTAACATGTTTGCTACACACCTTATGCCTAGTTTTTGACGTTTAGAATGCTACTTTAATAAAAAACATACTATGAATACTCCAGTTTTACAAGACCATCAGAAGCCTAATCTTCAAAAATAAAATCACATTTTTTTCAATGAACGTCTGATATACACAGGTTTGGACGAATAGTTGACAACCATTTGTCGTAAAAAATATGTTAATATAACCTTTACTTGATTCATTTACTATTCTCAGAAGCAAAAATGATAATTTTTTTTTTAATACGAGATTATTGATTTCAAAGTCGATTACCTCCATCTTTAGTTTTTATATATTTTTATTGATTCTTATTCTGTAAGTACTTTTCCATAGTATGTATAGTGAAAAAAAATTAATTCAACTAAGCTTGTTAAATAGAATTAAACAACAGAATGATTGCAAAGTCGGTTGTATTTATTAGCCACATTTTTTTATGTGGTACGATTTTTTAAATTAAATTTAATAAAGTAAAGGGCATTTTATTAATACATATTTTTGCAAAATATGTAGTTCTAAAATTTAATGTGCTTGACGGTTTTTTGCGATTATCTTAAAATGTCCGTTGGTACCTATATGGAAGTAACCAACTTTGAAACTAACAGCATCATATTATTTTATGCATCTAATTATTTTACACAATATAATATTGTTACAACTATGTTCTTCCAATAAACATCAGTCAAAAATACACATAAAGATTATCTTGGATGATATTTAGTATCGTTGACTAATATTATCACTTGATCCACACAGTAACGGGCGTTCAATAATCATAAAAAAATGACGCTTCTCTGATTAAGATGTGAAGTAGATCATAATATAGTATTCCTTTATATTGTGTATACATTCGATACTGAAATGGAAGAAAATCTTTTATAACTTCGTTCTTTTTTCTTTAAATATTGTAAGATTAGTAAATTGTAGTTATTGTTGTGTTTTTTCAATAAAATTATACGAAATATTAATGAATATTGAAGTGCAATATCTGGTAAATAAATATCCACTGAAAGTATAAAAAAAATTACAATTCAAAATAACCATATCACACTGTATAATATACTGGTGTATACGTTCCAAATTGATTTTGTTAACAATGGAAATGGAAAAATTGTTTATTATCAACAGACATAAATATACTTACTCATAGTATGATAACATCTACTATCATTAAAGACATGTTTAATTAAGTGCTAGTCACCTATAAACTTTTAAAAATCCCTTTGGAAAAAATCGTTAAAATGCTCTAAATGCATAAACAACAATCAATGAGCTTAATGGACTATGAATATAATAAGTAGGTATATAAATATACTCATCGGACTATTCATATTTAATATATCAATATATAAAGTGGTAAGTATTTAATTTAATCGACAGATAAGACAAGATAACTAGAAAGGTCAACATCCTTGAGGCAGCTTTGTGAGATGAATCTTGTAACCGGTAGTAACTGTATTACTTCAATCCTCGGGCAATTTTGCTCGATTGCGCACTGTTTGTCTTTTATTTTTCCACATAAGTCCTTTGAGAATTGGAGGATTGATTCACCTTACTAGAAAACTATTCCCAAGTATTTCATTACTACTCTTGTTTCTCAATGAAAGTCTTTTCAACACTAACACACGGACAACGACAATGCGATTTTTCACGTAAGGTCAGATGCTTAACTCATTCGCTGCTGAGTAGATAATGATTTTTTAATTAGAACCTTTAAAATGCACGTTAATTACATCGATCGGCCGCCTGGCCATTACGCGCCGGGTGCGTCTTCCGCGTCCAAAGTATTAATCATATTAATTAAATTGTTTTTCCCTCAACCACCCGCCACATCTCCACACCTATTATGCATGCGTATTCCATGGCGTAACGAACATTAGGCGCCCTTCAAAGTTGAGCTGAGAGTGTCTCAGGAGCAACTTCCCAAGACCTTGGTTGGCGTGCACTAGAGTGTGCGTGATTCCTGCTTTGATATAGTTTAATATAATATAGATTAAATTACGGTTAATTCTTGATGAAAAAAGACCTTCTCGTTTACTGTGCAATTCCACAAACTTTGTGAAAGTTGTTGCAATGACCGACTGATCCAACGACTGAGGGTTGAACCGCCTTGTGAAGCTCTTCCCTTTCAATAGACATATTCAACACATAAGCAAGTCGGAGTTTCGATTAAGCCAAGCTAATAGAGCTTGGAGGCAAAACCACCATATCCTGTTAAGAACTGAAAAGTTCAACGGTCTGTAGTCATCCTGGTTATCTCCATGCGCCACTTTATATTTGAAAAAATAAATGCATTTATCTGCCCTTGGAAGAGGAGGTCCATCGCCACATTGCGTACAACAGTTCTTCGAGCGCACCGGCCAATGTATCCAAGATCTGAAGGCGGCGATATTAAGATACCGCAGGCCCCCGAGCAAGGGAGTTGAGACACCACGAACCCACATGTGCAAGTCTAACTGAAGCACTCCAGCAAGGACAGGCAACGCGTTGATAAACGTCGCCTTATAGACCTCAGTGAGAGTGAGTAATGCTAAGCGATGGCCGCTGAGAAGAGTTTTCCGGATCGACAATTATAATAACTCAGGACCAATTTTAAAGGTAAGTAAAAATTAATAAATAATTGGGACTAGAACATTTTAATTGTAATTTCACATCCCTAAATCAGTGTCCATCTAAATGTCAATGCTCTCTACCTTTAAGCACACAAGCGTCTAGAATGATCTGTGTAATTGAAAAGAAAAACATTGACACAGTGAGCAGATAGATGGAAAAAGGGGGGCAAAGGAGAGCTCGGGGCGGTATTCTGTGCGGCGTACACCTCTCTGTCAACAGGGTAGCGAGTTGTATTGTTTCCGCCAGCCTGCCAAATGAAATCAAATCGTAAGCAAACTTTTCCTACACGAAGCGTGTCGCATACTCGATCAAACCCACCATCACCAAAAGCAGTGGTGCCTGCAGTGGCTCTGAAAATGTTAGGACTTAATCTGTTGAAGAAATCTAGTGGTGCATTTAGTGACGTAGAATCCAGACGCACTGATTGATTTTAAGAACCCATTAAAAAAAAAAAAATTATTAAATCCATGCATTAGAAACGATTTATTATTTGTATTTTGTAAAAATTAGGCAAACATAGTTTAATCGTAATTTATTTGCGCAGATTAATTTATATTAAAACTTATATATTAATAATCTTGTATTAATACATGAATAGAACGGAAGTAGGTAATTTATAATAATAAAGGTACATATTTAATCAAAATCCTTTAAAATACAAACAGAAACTTCCATTAATGAGGCAGGACGAGGCATTAATGATGCAGCCGAAAGAAATACTCTCAAAGATGTACTTACCTAAATATCTATATTATAATATACATTTTTTGCATAATTTTTTTGTCCCTTAGCAATGCATGATCTGCTGACTTTAACATTGCTTAATGCCAGTTAACCGTTTTTCCTGGGAAATCAAAATCGATATATTAAAAAAACATTAATTTGTATGATATACACCTTTTTTAGATATAATTTATTCATGTTATGACTGGTGTGAACTGTTTCAAAGCCCCCTTTGAAATTTTCATGCAAATTGGCTGTATCATTTTAGTAGGGACATAACAACAACAAAAACATTTAATGCAGTAGTTGAGTGCCTGAATGGAGGTATTGAACATAGCTATAGACGAATTATTTGAAAGAGAATGAATCCTTGGTCAGAATGTGTAGAGGGTCACAATTTGTTGTCTGTCGTTGATGTTGTAGGGACTCGCATTGATTTTAATTTAGATATATTAGTTATCTCTAACGAATTACCGTAGACCAATAATTTTATTGTCAACAAGACAATTATCAGAAAAAGATACTCCATCAAAAAATATTGTTGTACATGACACGTTTTTCATGACGTACGAAACCAGTTTAAACAAAGATCAACATCTCATACGTGATGAAAAGCTATGCCAAAATTACTATTTAATAGTAACGGAAAATAACAACAGGCTGTTCTATTTCAATATGTATTTTTTTCGATTTAACTCTGCCATTTAATGTAAATCGATAAATATCGATTAGCAATGTTTTGATTTACTGTGATTGTTATGATTATGTTTATTATAAATAGTGATTGTTTTATATTTCATCTCAAACAAATACAAGAAAATGTAAGAGACGAACGAGGCGCCATACTAAACGTAAACAATGGGGTGGCGGAGTCTGGTGCATTACTACTATAAACACTTTATTAATATTATATTTAAAAAAATATTTTTTTTAAATTAACTCGCCCAGCTGATTATCTGCATAAACCACATCCTCTGGGAAGATCAAACCTTCCGAGAAAACCCATGGTGTTACATTAAGAAAATTTACGGTGTCATACTACCAACGTCTTCAAGACAGCTTTGAATGAGCCTTTGTTACTTATTGCAAGCTTTAATTTTGCCTATACGTGCTCCTCTTTCATGGGCACTTAAATTATGTAAATTCAAAGCACACTTGAGTGTATAGCGAGCTTAATCTTGGATAACCAGTCCTGAAACATACCCAGTCATAAAAAAATAATTATCCTTGTCATCTAAACTTAGGTTCCCGTGATTGTGACCGGGTGATGTGTGGTGTGGATTGGTGGGCCATTAACTTAAATGATTATTCCGCATCGAGCTTTTGAATGGCTTATCAATACGCTAGTTGCAATTTTTTAACTTTTCTATAATGTACTAAGTTTGATGTTTATATAAATCTATGTAATTGTAGGCCTTCATCCAAAAGTGATCCAGCCGACTAGCGTGTCATAATGTGTGAGTGTTATGTACATTCGCAAATTCTATAAATAATAATTAGGTTTTGGTTTGAATTATAAAATCAAAACTTCACATCACTGCGCACTCAGAGTAGAAAAACTGTTAGATTTTTGAAAACATGTTTCATCTAATTGTTTAAATTATTGTTGGTCATTGAATAATTTTAAAAGTAAGTTGATAATAAAGTCAACGTGTTGATTTTGACGATTATATCATTGATCCTCGCACCGCACTCCAAAATAAACAACCAAGGCTAATGAAGTGAGTCTAATATAAACGCGAGCCCACTCAATGAAACTAGATGCTCTACAAACAAAATCCGAGTCGGCTTCCCGAATTACAGCAAAGTTATTTTTTTCGCTTTGTTTTAGTAGGGGATGTAAGGTAAACTTGTCTCCCACTATAATGGATACCGTATGTCGTTTACATGATATTCCTAGGGTTATTTTACATTATATTTTACCGTAGGCCCATATGCGCCGCTTATGAATTAAAACAGTAATTTAGGTAGGTACATTAATAATATTGGGATTGCAATCATTTTTTCAACATCTTGGCATAAACTTGTATTTTAAAAACATAATTTAAATGAACTGTTGATTTTTTCAAGGGATTCAACATTTACTCGGTGTTAAACAAATGATTATTTTGACACTCCTCTAAATAAATAGCAAGTATACCAATAAGTAACACTAATGACAGGTTAATGAACAAATTTTTGAACTCTAATAAATTTCTCCTTACTCCTCACGATTTTTCCATTAAAAATCGACAACCTTAACTAACCAAAAATTATAACTTTAAATATTACTAACTATCTTTTTTACACATTTCATAACTTTTTGTACCACTACTATACAATATAGACTATAGAGTATAGAAAATAAGTAGATATAATATTACAAAAACTAAAGCGTAAATTTTGGCACACGTACTTTATAAAGCTCACAAAGGGAATGAAAACGTGTCGTAAAGCAATCATTATAATATGTGGTGAATACTAAGTGATAAATTAGTTGTAATATAATATTATTAGTATATTTATGTTTTTATTATACTTATAAATTGTTGGTCTCTTTTAGCGTATTTTACAATTTAAACGTAGTTTACTTTATTATTTTCTATTTAGTATACTTACTAGTATAGATAGGTATCTATAGTTTAAAATTAAACTGTAGTAGTAATTTTATTGTTGTGTCAGGTAATATGACAAATTGTCCATTTAATAAATCGTCCAATTTACGAGTTCTTCGCACAATTTCACAAGGTGCTAAGTAAAAGGTAGATCCCAGACATGTCTAGACTGTAAAGCTAAAATGATAGGTATATTTCATACGACGTATTACATTTTTTTAAATTAATACTTCGGACTAAGGATGCTTTATAAAATTTAATTCCATTTTCAAAATCAACCAACATTTGTTCACTTACACATAATTTTCACCGAAGAATTAATTGTTAAATTTAAATTTGGTTGAATCCAACTGTTGGTATACATGATGTACAATCATCATAATATAACGATGCCTACTAACTAAAGAGACACCAAAATTGCACATACATTTTGCCCAACGGCAAGAAAGAAACGGGGTGACTATTATATGTCAATCGATTTCAATTTTTTTTTAGTTTGTATTAAAGTGTATTTTTGTGAGGTGTTGGATAGTTATAAATAAAAGTTTAAATGCAAATCTCATAAAGTTTTTTTTTATTTTTTTAAAAACACTTTTACAATAATTTTACTTAGGCTGGTAACATTTTAAAAGCAATTGCACTTACCGACAAAATTTAAAGTTAAATACTACATATTTTTCCATATACGTATACAAATTAAATTTAATTTAACTGAGATCTTCAAACATAACAAAGTTTTTATAAAACATATTTTAAAATAATAAGTAACACAAGAATACGATCATGAATTAATTATAATAGTTTATTTAATAAATAGTCATATATGAATGACTTAATAAATAAGTAGCAAACTATATCTAGTTAACTACTATGGGTGCGTAACTGTAATCTGAATACCGTAGCACACAAGTATTGCGTTGCGCTAATAAAACAGAAATATTTACATGTAATTATGGTATAATATTATGGTTCAACCATCAATATGTCACATCTAAATAATATAAGGTATGGATGTTTACAACGTTCTATTCTTTTTTTTCTTAATTCATCCATTAAGCAGAGTTTAAGACAATGTAATAAAATGGTGAAAACAGAGTATCTACGTGTAATATTAATAATTAACTATAATATGCCTATAAGTAGTAGGCAATATCGTGAGGTACTGCCAAAACTCGGTAAGTCTTGAAATGTAATGGAGTAATTGCAATTTGATGTTTGATTTGCCTTCTAAAATCAAACATAATGATAATTTATTTATGCTTTATGTGCATGTTATATAATATATTGGATTACTTCGTACCTAGCGCTTGAAATGGAAAGGAGCGCTCGATAATTTTACGAAATTATTAACTATTAATCTAATTTTATGTGTATTTTATAGAAATAAGTGTGTTATGAAATGAAACGGCACTTTTGTATGCTCCGGTCTTTTGTTCTAGTATACATGTTTATAGACACATTACACAATATATGTAATCCGTTGTTAACTCTAAATACGTAAATCATCAACTTACAAACTTTTGGCAGCAACCCCACGAATATAAACAGAATAACACAGGTGGTCAATAAATGTTGCTTTTTTATTGCATACCAATCTGGAACTTAAAGTACAATCTCTGAAAATGAACATACAAATATATTCTCCGCTGAGACCAGTCTTCACACAAACTAACACTAACAAACCTGCTGATATTCCAAATAATTATTCTGAAATTTTCACAATTTCGAATCCTGATCGGGTTACGTTTATGTAGTTAGTTGTTATAACCAAGGATGTGTGAGCAATTGATTTCTCGGATTGGAGAAGGTAGATAAGAATGGTGACGGAAACTAGAATAAGTTAGCGTGTATCCTAGATTGTTCCGCCATGAATGTATAATAATAAATACTATTTAGTATTGGGGATAAATAAAAATGTTCGAAGCTAATAAAAATAACAATGTACGTATGTATCTTTTTCCTTAATTAATAATAGTAATGGTTTTTTTTTTTGTGTACAAGTGCGAGTAGTCAATGGCGAAGGGTGGAGGTAGGCTGTTAGTATCCGACACAAATAGTGCACACTAAACTTTGTCAGTCATTTTTATTTGTTTTCATTGAACTAAGACTACAGTTTAGATAGCGTTTGTTAGTTTTTAAAATTCAATCAAACCCTACCTAATTCAAACCATAGTACACAATACTCAAAAAATATTGGTTTATCTATAAAATATCTAAAATTATGCGATTAAATCATACATAGCTTTGGATATTTTATAGATAAAACAATATTTTATCTATTATAGTTTGGTTTAGGCAGGGCTTAATGAATTAAAAAAATGGACCAACAAAATATTTAATATTATCTATTCTTAATCCAACGAAAACAATAAGTATGAATGAAAAAGTGTGCACAATTTTGTCGTATCCCAAAAATTATACCAAAACTATAATGGTTTGGCTTAGGCAGGGCTTAATTGATTTAAAAAAAATAATCAACACCATCTGTAAATTGTAGTCTTATTTCAATAAAAACAAATACGAATGACTGGCAAAGTTTAATGTGCACTATTTATGTGGGATCTTAACAGCCTACCTCCACCCTTCGCCACTGGGCCTTTTAGTGGTTATGTTATAGGCGTTTTATGTTAATTTTGTTATGCTTTGAGCAATATTTTATACGTTATCAATTTATGAGAAATACGCATCTTTTTTCAGGTTTTGATATAAGTTATTAATTGTATAACTGGTTTGCATTATAATATGAGGCCTTCTTTTAAATTTCTCGAATAACTGCGTTATATACCTACATATCGTTGGTCTAATGTTAATACCCCTATCTGACTATATATGATGAAAATGACTTTTTGATGTAGGTACTAAAAACAAAAAAAAATACTGCCCATCGACTGCGAAATTCCTGTATCTGTAGTTATTTTAACAAAAATGATACAGCCAATTTAGTAATTCCGCATCTGAACATTACAGGAATAAACTTGTAATAACCCGTATCTTGTTTCTAAGCTGCCAAGTATGTTGCATGACGTGTGTTGAATTCAGCTTTAAAATTTCACTTTACACTTACACAGTGCATAATTAATATAATAAATTTGGATGTTTATCTTTATATATAATTTATATCACATGTTATTGGATGTTATCGTTATATTAGGCGTTATGTGCTTTGCTTTACCACTATTACGTTACGGGTTATTGTCATGTGTGAACCAGTGGCGAAGGGTGGAGGTAAGCTGTTAAGATCCGCAATAAATAGTGCACACTAAACACTTTTTCAGACATGCGTATTTGTTTTCATTGAACTAATAGGTACCACTATTTACAGATGGTGTTGGTTAGATTTTAAAATTCAATTGAACCCTGCGAAAATGAAACCATAATAAATAATAGTCAAAAGAACACTCGTCTATCTATAAAATATCTAAAATGATGCCATTAAATCATACATAATTTTAGATATTGTATAGATAGAACAACATTTTTTTTATCTATCATAGTTTAGTTTAGGGGTTCAGGTATTGCTTATGTAATGAATTAAGAAAATAACCAACAACATATCGTCTCTGTTCTGGCAGAACACACTAACTGGAGAATACTAATTTTGAGTTATATGACTTTTAAGCTTTTAAAATGTTTGAAATGGTCTATGTGAGTTTATTAAGTAATCGTAAAAAAATATGACTTTAAAATAAAGACTGTTTATTTATTAAGAAGGTTTCCAGACGGTAAAGTTTGAAATAAGGAACATTTTGGTATAACTAACTCAATATGTCATTTTTAGAATTAGTGTCTTCTGCCAGAATAGTGACGATATGTAATATGTATTTCTAATTCAACGAAAACAAATAAATAATAATGAAAAAGTGTGCACAGTTTTATCAGATCGCCTAAAATATACCAAAACAATTATGGTTTGAGCAGGGTTTAATTGATTTTAAAAAACTAAACAACACCACCTGTAAATTGTAGTCTTAGTTCAATAAAAACAAATACGTATGACTAACAAAGTTTAAAGTGCACTATTTATGTCGGTTCTTAAAAGCATACCTCCTTCGCAACTGGTGTGAATTATTAACAGTCGAATACGTTACGGGATATTAAATATTTAGTTTTTTTTAGCTTAGTGTTGTAAAAAGTCACTTACGGGATATTAACATTAGGCCATCGATATGTGTCAAAGAAAATTGCCGCTGTCATCATTATAAGTTTGGTAAATAAATACATCAATATTATAAAATCTATTTCAGAACAGTTTAAACTCGATATCATTTTTTATATATTTATCATCAAAAATGGACGATATCGTTATCTACAAAACCTGCTCAGTAATTATTTATCAGATTAGCTTCAACGCTACATTGATCACGGTAACATTATTTAAACGATCGGTAGCAAACATAACTAACAGTGCGGTCCGCACCGATCACACCCTGGCGGGCAAGTCCCTGGCAGCGGAGGCTGCTGAGCTTGAAGGGGTAATGGAACGAAGAAAGACCTCGGCAGCAGCCAGTCAGGACACAGGCCGCAGACCAGAGGAACCAACCTTCCACTGCGACCAGGAGATACCGCGCGAAATGCTGAACCTTCCGAACGGACATCGCAGAATGGTTTTGCCTCCTATAAGAATATTAATATTTCTAAACCATTTGTTTTTACTACAGCAGAACTTTCACTTTCCGGACTAATTGGGGGTGAATTTGGTTCAGATAACAAAAAAATTGTATAGTCGAAAAATAATAAATAATGTATTTTATTTAATATTTTATTATATCAGTCAGATGATACATTTAGTGTTTGCTACACTTAACTATATTATTTCTTCTCGTATATATGTTCAATAATCAGAATGATATATTCTTAAATCTTGTGAATTATTCATTGAATAAAAGAAATAGTTAATTATAAATTATTAGCAAGTGCAAGTAGTTACATCTAAAAAATATTGGAGAAATTCCACGACGTCGGTTAGTAGTCAAAGTAATAGTAAATAGTTACCTACTTTGATTTAAGAAACAAAAATCGATTGCCAAAGTAGCTTGATTTGGAAGAGCGCTGATGAGTAGGTATTAAAAGTGACCAATAGTTAAAATATGTCGCAATTGGTATGTCACGCCGTAGCATATAGGTTAAATGCGACGGAATGGGGCGTAAACCCGTGGAGATGCAGGGTTCGATTCCCGGCCGGGGTGGCTTACTTTTTTCAAAAAAGACTTTTTCTATTGGTTATAATATACTCCTCAGAAAGTGTTTTTCTAAATTAAATATGTTCAATTAATTATTACATATTTTATTAATTTGGCAATACTTTTTTTACTACTTTTCGAAAATGGTTTAGGAGACATTTGATGATCAAATACACAAATTTGGTGCAATATTTCTTACCCGTGATCTATTGAAGTGTTCAACTGCTCTCAGCAGATCATGATTGCATCGCTTGAGAACAAGCTCCAGGACAGAGCGCTTACGTCCAGGAAAAAGTCCTGATAGCATTTCCAGACTAGCCCGACTTACACTGGCTGATGATGCGTTTAAGCTGAAACCAATTGTATATAAGGAAAGAGCATACGGTTTTATTGATATAAATTTTAGCTCGTTCAATTTTAAGAAATAATATTTTTTCGATTGATTAGTGCCATTACCTACTGGCATACTCATCCACATTCCATTGTAATTTTATCGTGTAAATTATATTTAATATTAAAAATTATACAACCGTTTGTCTTCAAACTCATCCAATAAACTATTTAACGAAACATGTCTTTGATAAAAAAAAATAGTTTCTAACAAATTAAAAATCAATATATTGTTCATTACAACAAGATTACAGACAAAGATACAGTATAATATGTTGTTAAATAAAATTTATTCGTGATATTAGCAAGCCCAGATTTTGTTACCGTAAAAAATATTAAACATATTTTGTAGTTACCTGTCAATATGAGGACTCGTCGAGGCTCTGGACGCAGAGTTCTCATCGTCATGAAAGCCGAAGTCTGTGGATGGACGACCTTTTTCGGAATCCGTTCTTGAACTGTCTTCCTGCATTATTATTAATATTAAATTTATATACTATTTCATGAACATAATATTTATTATCTATTGAAGTAGACTTCATCAGAATGTCAACAAATAAAAATATTTAAATCAATTACACACTGAAAATAAAAATTACAGTAAATAATGCTACAAGCTTTTGTTTATACGTTACAAAACCGTCTTTTTAGGCCACACAACACCGAAATAAATATTAATTTCTACAAAAATATAACGAAAAATCGATACAACATCGAATTACCAGACTAAGAGGTAAAAATGAGAAGAATATTGATACATCATAAAAAAATTAAAAGCTCTTATAAGATACCAGAGAGAGCCACATTCTGAATTTTCATATATATAAAGAGCCACACCATATTCACGTTCTCACGTAGTATTAAATGCAAAAATTCAAATTTTATATAATTAAAGGAAAACCATTAATTAATAATTAATTAATTAATTAATTTAAAGGAAACTCACGAAAATACTAGTAAATGGAGAAAGAAAATACCTATATTTTTATCAAGAGATATTGGGAACCGCACTTAACCCAACGAAGAGCCGCATTTGCCCACGTCTGTTATATACAAACTCATACCTATATACAGTGGTGATTTTCTTTGACGCAAGTGACGCATTCGATTCATTTAAAGATTTAAAAAGGGGCATCGAACCAATTCAAACAAGCGATAAGTATATATATTAAATTATATCAAAATTTTAAAAAGATGCGTATTTCTCACAAATTGGGTATAAAATATATAGGTATAAATTGGGTATAAAAATATCACCCACGACATAACAAAATTTCTGCAACTAACATTATGGGGGCCTATATAGCTGCATTTATACCAAGCGAGCGAATGTTTATTTTTCCCCCACTCCAGCGAAATTTTTATGCTCTCTCAATAAAAAGTGAGAAAATTTCGCTGGAGTGGGGGGGGGAAACGAACATTTGCTCTCTTGGTCTAAATATGGCTTTTTATAACCACCCAAGCAGACGCGTATTTGTAATATACCTTATAACTTGTAGGAATAATAGTCATATAATTTATAAAGTATCCTGACACTAGCTACATCGTGTGTAGAAATCGGTGGTGGATGCGGCGAGTGAGGCCTCGCTGGCGGCGTCACATTCATGCCGTAGATGCGTCCCGGCGGCAGCGCGGGCGTCGCGTCGCTTTCCAACTCTGCAGGCCTGAGGACGCCCGCCGCCGTCGCCAGGTGCAGCGCGATGCGGTCTTCCGCGGCTTGCTGTCTCTTCAATGCAACCTAAGACGACAAAATAATAATATAATTCAAATGTATTTCAACATTCGGTCCGGGAATGTCTAAGTAGTTCTAAGTAGTAGGTCCAACCAGCTGTTGGGCCCATCGGACCATCCGACTTGGTTGCTACTAAGGCCAATTATCTTGCATTTAAAAAAAAATTGCGGCGTCTTACTGCGGGCGTGAAGATGGGAATGGGACAACTGGTCGCCAGGACAATTGGACAATTGGACCTCGTACTGTCGTAGACACGTATACAGAATGTAGACGAGGAATTTTAAACAGTTTATATCTACTACTTAGTATTTTTAATTCATTTTACTATTAACATAATGTTTTTTTATTACGGATTGAGAATTACCATGCTTAAGGCTTTATATAAATTAAAAAACTCTTTTTTTGTTGGAACTTAAACATGTGCACGATTAAATCATTATTTACGTGTGCATACTTAAATTCTCACCAACTATTAAATCATAATATAATAATTTAAATATAAATAATAATGTTAAATATTTTATATTTATATATTTTAAAAGTACCTATAAGTATCTAACGTCTATTTAATTTCGAATTGTGTGGCGTCTAGTTGTCCCGGCGCCAATTTAACCGTCCTTGACCAGTGAAGATCTCTTCACATAAATTTTTGATGTCCGTATGATTAGCTTCGTTTTCTTTGTTATATATACCTTAAATTCATTTTCTTTTTCGTAATTTCCATATGTTTTTCTCTCCCTGACACCTAGCATTAGAATAAATTCTTTAAACTCAGTCAGAGCTCACTTTGAGCGTAGCAACCTCAGTCTTGGATATTTTCTCCCAGGGCATTCCCAGGCAAAATTTAAATAGATGCTTCACATTGCCACTGTAGGGTCCCGTGATACGCTCGATTAAGACCAAGCGTGGTGCGGGCCGGGTTTCGGTTTGGAGGAATTAACTTCAATAAAAGTATTTTCGCGGCCATAACAAGAAAATGTATGGGTAAAAATGTATTATCCTGCAGTTGGCAAGATTGCATGCATTAATCAAAAAGTTTGGAAGCTTCTGCATTTTCATGCAACAGTTGGATTTTTTTCAATCTTCGCATGTGCAGTAAGTAGAACGATAGTGGCGAACGAACTACGAACGAATTTTCAGGTTGACCGATTTTCATTTCCTGTGAAATAGTACGAAATAGTGCAATACAATGACAACATCGCGTCTCGCTCACTCCTAAAGAATGAATTAGAGAGACAGTCAGCACTTTTACGTTTAAACAGTCATTGTTACGATACTTTTAAATACGCACTATTGCTGCCAGTAAATCCATGCACGTGTACAGGCGCTATTAAGCTAACCATGACGAATTCTATACGTCATGTAAAGTCGTCAGTTTATGGAGTCATCAGTGACATCCCGTAGAGGTGTAGGCAAACCGACTGTTGCAAAGGGGAGGCACGTTGAAGTTAATGGCCACACTAAACCACACCCGCCCCGTATCATACCCTGTATTAGTCAGGTGTATCACGAGACCCTACATTTGGATGTGAATCGTCTTGACTGGGAATATCTCTGTGCGTTGACTGAATTAATACGGCTTTAAGGAACGTAGTTATAAGCAAAGCAGCCAAACCACACAAACCTCAAACAGAGATAGAAGCACTTTTATGTAAAGTGTGTTTATTTAAATCCACAAAGCCTCTGTATACTGTTTATACCTTTTGAATGATAGATATTATATATATATATGATTTTGTGTAACTTATAAAGAGATAAAAGCATAAAATCTATGAAATTTTGGTGTTTTAGCAGTCCAGGCTGTTTTGTGCAAAACGGGTTTTTTAGAATGTTCATTCTTGAATGCAGCCAACTCTTATTTTTGTAAGAAAAATCGTTATTTTTGCATCTATTTTCTTAAAAAAAAAAATCTTCAAAGTTATAGTTATTTAAATATTATGGGTATTTCAAAGTCCTGAAAATAATTCGAAAAACTTGTAAATTATACATTAATATTTAGCTGCCTGGCACTAATTTTTATATGAAAAATCTATATATTATATTATATATAATAAAATGAAAAACATATAATGTAATTGAGAAAATAATGTTTATTAATTGAATGTAGAAAAACACACCTTACAGCCAGGAGTTTAATAATTAGGTAAGTACATTATATTATCATGTGGCTGCTTTTTGCAGAACGAATATAGAATATTTTTAGAACGCATTTATATGACATTTTTGTATGACAGCAGCTTGGTTGCTTTATGCAAATCGAAAATGTCATATTCTGGGATTTGCAAAATCTTTAAAACGCATTTATATGAAATTTTTGTATGACAACAGCTTGGCTGATTTGTGCAGAACGTAAAACAGACGTGTGAGATTATGGAAATCACAATAACTCATTTTTTTCAAATTTGTGGCTTGGCTGCTTTGTGTATAACTACGCTCAGTTAAGAGTACCCATGGGACAAGAGCGTAGAGGCAAAATTTTAATTGTAGTAATTAACAAAAGCAAATACCAAACTGCCGAACAATCTAAGTGAAGAGATATTCACGTTGGCAATTTATAAAGCCACAAATAGGGTCGGCATATTATAAAGAGTGGCGAATAAAGAAACGGGTACAAATGTGTATTACATCTTTTTAGAGCAGTGGCGTTTTTCAATGAGGCCGTTTCATTAGAAAGTATCGACATCTTAATTTTAAAAACGATCGAAGCATTAAATATCCTGACTACAGGACTATTGTAATTGTAGTATTGTAATACCCATTATAATACATATTGTAAGCGGTTTCTCCGCGGTGCCTCCAAACATGTTACAAAACTCTACGAACTGAATACAACCACTGTTTGAGATCAGGTTTCATGGGAATGCTTAATTATTATAAAATGTTGTGTATGGCATTTTAAAGGTTTATGGTGTACTTTTCTGATAATATATAAATAATAAAATAGGTAAATCAATACGAAACAAATTTTCAGATAATTTGAGACTGAAAAATAAAGGGGGTGGCATTCTAATTCAGCTTAAGGGCGGCACTTTGCCTAGAGACGTCACTGCAGATAAATATGTGTGAAAATGTTACCTGTGCCGCCATGATACGCTGCCTTTCCTTGATGAGGCCGCACTTCGCACACCTGCAGTGACGGTAGGCACACGCCCGCTTGTGGCCGCGCAGACCTGAGATGAGCCCGTGGTTCCGGCACCGAGCACATTTTGGAACTCGACCACCAGACATCTTCGACACACAAATTATTAAGGTATCATTTTTAGGCCGTTAAGAATCCGTAACAGTAACGGAATATTGTCTTAGTGGGTAGCTATTTATTATCCGCATTTTCTAAAATATAATGAATGCGAGCTCAGAAATCACTGGTTTTGGATTACTACAATAACACAGTTTTGAAATAAACGCAAATAAAGATTTTGCTGCTATGAAATTCATTAAATAAAGCACACTTTACTCAACTATATCTTGTAAACGGATACCTACATGTACGACATATACGAAATATAATGAACAATCATGAATACCTGGATCAAACTCACGTGTTGATTTTTTTACAATGTAAGTGTAGGATCCAGAATATAAAACACCAAATTTCCCAAAAAAATATAAGTAACTTTTGCACAGAGTGAGTGTGCGTTTGATAATTATTTTTTTACGAGGAATAAGTAGGTAGCTTTTTATAATTATTATCCTGATGAGCGATATTTTTTATAAACTAAAGAGCACGTACCAATCTATGAATAGGTATATAATACGTTTTTAAAAAAAATTCTTATCGATGTTTCATTAATCATAGAGTAAATTAAACAGTTGCAGTCTAAATCAAAGCTCGGTATTTTTTTTAATATAAAAAACATTATTTTCGGAAACGCAACTAAATTTATTGTACCTACGTAGGTAGATAATAGGTACCTACCTATTTTATATGATAATAGGTACCTACCTAGTAAATTACGTCGAATTATAAACAATAATATTAATAAGGCATTGTACAAAGAATTTAAGCTATTTTTACTTTTAGCTTTGTGATGAGAATTGCATATTCTGAAAATAAATAATATATAACAGCTTGATTATAATTGATAATATTATGTTTAAGCGGAAGCATGATTTTGTTTATTTTTAACGAATTGTATGAATTTATTTTTATTGATTTATAAAACGAAAATAAGCTTTGCCACTTTATACTTTGTACCTACAAATATTTTTTTTAAATATTTCTATTGGTTCTTAAGGGGGGACATGCTCGGCGTAGGTCAAAATTGAGTTTTTATTGTATTTTCAAACCATGATCCTGGACACTCCTTAAACGTTGTAGATAATCTATTTATTTAATTTTGAAGCCTTATTATATTTTATATTTATTTTAAACATTTGATGACTGCATAAAGTATTTTTGTTACATAAAATAGTATTATTTTAAACCTCTCGCTCTAATGTTTTAGAATATAGTCATATTTCGGTACATGAATGTGCAGTTTTGTTAAGATTTTTTACATTTATTAATTTTTAAACGCATTTATAAAACCATTAGTATAATTTATGACGAGATAATTTTAGTAAAAAATTCACGATAAAAAAATATATTGATAATCTTTGTGATCCCAAATTTGACAAGAATTAGGCATTTTATTATTCAAAAAACTCCCTACTTCAATTATAGTTTGTCAATTTATGGCTACGGCCGTATGTTGTAGCTTAAATACTGGGGAATGACAAAAGAAATGGCGTATTTCAAAAAAACACTACTTTATTCTTAGGTCAATAATTATTATAAAGCAATCATTATTCGTAAGATGTTTATTACACTTGAATGGTCAAAGACATAGCTTATAATGAGTATCTTTAGAATCATCTTCAAATGTGTTAATCTTGCCGATTTTTTGAATAATAAAATGCCCAATTCTTGTCAAATTTGGGATCACAGAGATTATCAATATAATTTTTTATCGTAAATATTTCACTATAATAATGTCGATATAAATTATACTGATGATTTTATAAATGCGTTTAAAAATCAATAAATTTAAAAAATCTTAACACCACTGCACATTTATGTACTGAAATATGACTATATTCTAAAACATTAGAGCGAGAGGTTTAAAAGAATACTATTTTATGTAGTAAAAATACTTTATGCAGTCATCAAATGTTTAAAATAAATATAAAGGATAATAAGGCTTCAAAATTATATAAATAAATTATCTACAACATTTAAGGAGTGTCCAGGATCATGGTTTGAAAATACAATAAAATCTCAATTTTGACCTAGTATGAAAGAAAGTAGCGGGAAAATTTCACAAACAATGATTGTATAATTTATTTACGTGTATAATGTCTTGATTAGGTTCTTACCTACATATCCCAAAATTTATTTTATATAAAAAAAGCTATTTTTATCAATATCGAAATTACTATAAAGATTGATACCTAATATCGTAATATCAAAGGTATAAATATTTTTATTTAATCGTTAATTGTAATTTGTAACTCATTATGAATTGGTAGATCAAACGACACAGTTATCGTAAACAAATGAGTTATTAAATGAAACTTCTAGTAAAAGCTTTAAATTAATTAAAGAAAATTTAAATAAGCAGAGAATACGAGACAATAAAGTTATTGCGACTTCGAATAGAATCTTAAGTGTTGTAGATTATCTCGGTATAGCGAAAACTTCACTTGATCTACAACCGCAAAAAGATGCCGATTTAGTTACCTATGTATCAATAACTGTTTTAAACTATTTTATTTTAGAACTAATAAATTAGTATCTAACTAACCTTGCAATAAATCAAAACCGGCTTTCAGCAAATCACAGACGCACGACCACTTTAAACCGCAATGTTATTTTCAATGTTTCAATCCGCCGTTTAAAAATATCACATCAACAATCGATACCCCGCAGGAGGCGATACGTCGGAAAATCTACGAAAATTCTTCAGGACTCGTCCAATCGCAGGGTCGACCAACCGCGATTGGCTGAAGATGCTACACAAACATGTTGCATAGCCACGCCTACTGATACATTTCATATTATCTCTTATGTGTGACTGGAAACTTTCAACTCTGCAAGAGGTAGAGTGGGTTGTATTCCAAATGACATTTTCCAACTTGCTCGCTTGTTTTTCACGTTAGTTTTCTCTGTGAAATACATACAGTGACAAAGACACGTTCAACTCAACCGGTGGCAAGCGAGTGTTTTAAACAGTGGCGAAGGGTGGAAGTAGGCTATTAAGATCTGCAATAAATAGTGCACATAAACTTTTTTCATCATCATCAGCCTGAATATATCCACTGCTGAATGAAGGCCTCTTCAAGCTGCTTCCATTCTCGATCATGTGCGTTGCGTTGCCACTTACTTTCGCAACACTTTATCATTTCATCGATCCAGTGACCTCTAGGTCTATCTTGCGGACGTACCTGCAAAACCCAAAATTATAAAAATATAATAGTCAAAAAATACTCGTCTATCTATAAAATATCTAAAATTATGCAATTAAATCATACATAACTTTGGATATTTTATAGATAGAATAATATTTTTATATATTATAGTTTGGCTAAGGCAGGGCTTGAATTTAAAAAAATGAACCAACAATATACGTAGGTAATACGTATTATTTATTAATCCAACGAAAACAAATAAGACGCATAAATGAAAAAGTGTGCACAAATTTTCTCGTGTCTCCCAAAATATACCAAAAATGTCATGGTTTGGTTTAGGCAGGGTTTATTTGTTTTTTAAAATCTAACCAACACCATCTGTAGATTGCAGTCTTAGTTCAATAAAAAAAAATAGGTATGGCTAACAAAGTTTAATGTGCACTATTTATGGCGGATCTTAACAACCTATCTGCACCCTTCGCTACCGGTTTTAAGTGACTTTTTTAATTGGCATTTCAATTTACCATAATGATAAGCCCAGGGATGTTTCTAGGCAAAGTGCCACCCTTAAGCCGCCTTAGAATGCCGTTCCTATTCTATTTAGTTTCAAATTGTCTATAAATTTGCTAGACACCAATTTTATTTATTTTTTATTTTGGGCCGTCTTAAACAGACAAATACACTTAGCAATCTTTAAATTGACAGAATTTGATTATTTCCACGAAACCCACAAAACAGTGGTGATCTGTGGTTCTGATAGTTTTGGAGGCACCCTTGTGATAACGTAGTTATTACAATGGTTATTACTACAATACAATAGTTGTGTTGACAGGATCTTTTATGCTTCGATTTTTTTTAAAAACGAAAGTGTTTATACTTTCTAAAGAAGCGACACCATCGTATGCCTCGTGGAAAACTTCCACTGCTCGCTAAACATGTATCTAATATTCATTATGTTGTATTCATTCAGTGACGTCGGTTCGGGATGGGGAAAAAACTTAATAATTTAACTATCGAATGGATTTTAATAATTCCAAAAAAACACATGGATTTTTTTACAAATAAGCTGCACCATGAATTAATACACTATTTTTGCTTCCCTTTTATATAATTATTATTGTATATTAAAAATTTATATTAAGAGCGGAGTTGTTCCATTTACGATATTGAATCAAAATATATTACAGTAGTAGATATGGCCCCATATCCTAAAGCTGACTCCCAAGCAGGGCTCGAAATAGACCGGAACGCACCGGAGCGCCGTTCCTGTTCGTGAAATTCTAAAAGATACCGTTCCGGCTCGTGGATTCTTTGAGAATTGCGTTCCGTTTCATGTTATTGAGATAATATTGCATGTAGATATGTAGCTTTTAAAGTTATAAGAACTGATTCGTGGGAAAAAATTCGCCTGCGGCGCTGACAAAGTGCGTATATTATTTATTAATGATTAGTCCTGCAAGGTCTATAATATAATATAGGTGGTTCGGACTTCAGATGTGTTTAAAAAAAGGGCTGAAAGGGCTACAGGTCCAGGACCTTAAATTAGTATGTCTCCGGAACCTGAAAAATAGTTTTGCGTTGATTGCAAATGATTTTGCAAAAATGAGTAGTGTACCCATTAAAAAAACTACATTTTAATGTTGAGTTGGGGGGGGGGGTAATGTGTATTAGCGCAGAGCCCCTTCAAGTATAAATAACCCTGATTATTAGGCATATCGCCCTTATGATATCCGAAAAATATTTAACGTAATTTGATATTTTTGAATGAGGCTTAGGCAAGTGACTATGAAAATCTTATTGATTTAATTAGTGACTCTGATTTGAAGATCAGCCTTTAAATGATTTCTAGGCGAGTTTGTCAGAAGAGTACCCCAATTTTTCAAAACAAGCTATTATTGTTTTCATGACTGGGCTGACAGGGCTTTAGCCTGGGGGCACGGGATCTGAGTGGGCCCGGCGTGACGGGTTGATCAGATAAGTAAGATAAACACACATCACAAATTCGCTTTAATAGTTTAAAAAAAAGTCGCCTGCGGTGCTATTATACTTCATGACTATTAACATTTGTTAATTTTAAATTATATTATTATAATTGAACGATGTAATATTTGATTACTGCGTATTGATACATGTCCTGTGGGACTGTCCACTTATGGGCCCCGAACGAGCGGAGTTGTTTGCCCGGGTCCGACCCCATTCGGGCCCAATAGGACACGCGGACATGGTGGCAACCGAGGCCAATTTTGCGGCCTTTACTAAATTCGCCAGAGCGTACGGGGGGCGGGACACTCTCGACTCCCCTTGCGACTTTTCAAATTAAAGTCACTCTGATAGTTGCCATATAAATTAACATCATGCATTCGCACTTCGGTGCAAGGTTGCATCACCAGTCCCGTGCGGCTCTGCTCGGGACAAAATTTGGGCTTAAATTCTTTGATCTGGCACACGTAAGGGTTATGTTAGCCGGCCGCGTATGACGTGGCTGCATATACATAACGGGAGCGGAGGTGGGAATTTTACACACCATGTATTGATACATGATGAAAGTTGATGTATTAAAAATAGTTAAACAAAATAGTTAATAATACACTGAATAAGGGCCCTTAATTTGAGCTGTAACAAAATTTGAAAAATGTTGATATGATGTGCCATACTGCCTTTAACACAAGAGATAGGTAGGAGGGCCGCCAAAGATCCTAGCCTAAGGGCCGATTGCAAGATTTGTACCGGACAAAGAACCACCGGACAAAGAACCACCGGACAAATAAGAATACGAGCTAAGAAAAACGTTGTAAAATAAGCTGAATGTTCCGTTAAAATTTCCGGGTTTGCGAAGTGTTCCATTGCAGAAAAAGTTTGGGAAACCCTGCTCTACCACAAGGGGGGGCGACAGGGCTCTAGCGTAGAGGCCCGGGCTTAAAGAGGGCCCAGCGTGGCGGGTCAACCAGATAAATGAGTGTGTTTATACACATTTGCTCTAATAATAAAAAAGTTGCCTGCAGCGCATTTTACATTGGGGTTATTATTACTATTTTAAAATATATGGTTGTGCAACGCAATTTTTGGCTGTTGTATGTTGATACTCAACAACTCTATAATTCGATGTGGTAAAAATACACTGAATTTTATTTGACGTCGAACACAATTTGGAAAACGCCACTGTAGAGCGTCAGACTGTCTTTAGCCAAAGATGCTGGCCTGGGGGCCCGCTTCAGGATGTGGGGCCATTAGATACAATATCAATATGTTATGAAAAATAATTCCTAATTCATCCAAAACTTATTGTCAGCTCCAATAGTGGTGTTTATTAAGGATGACCGAATAAAAGAAGTTGATAAGACAAGTCAGTAGCAATGATTGTCTCATTTTTAAAATGAAATTTCTCATATTGAATGTCTTATTCGTCTGATTTAGTGGTTATGTGTTATTAATATTTGGAAGTAACGATCAAAGTAAGTAAACTCTGTGTATAATAATATCATAATACACTAGGACGTTTGACAATGTGACAGTCGATTCTAAACGACAATAACTAATAACTTAGTTATACTCTTCAGTCATTATAGAATACCAAACTCTGCTTGCAAGTACGTTATCAATAAATAGTATGGCAGTGAACCACTCGTTGCTTGCGCAAAAAGTTATGCTCAGGCTTTATTAATCTAAAGATGTGCGGTGATTTAAGCTTCAAACTACAATGACAAGAGATAATTTAAACGTTAATTCGACTAAAAGAACGTAGGTATACCCTCTCCCATTTCGTCCGCCAGTCTTTCCGATGGACTGACGAATCTATCTTAGCACTGTTTCGGATTCACGTTCAGGTTAATAAAACGTCGTATTTTGTACAATGGACATCTACTTATAAGTGAAATAATAAATCAATAAAAACCCTGTACGTAAAAAATAAAATAATAAGTGAGATTTCAAACGTACAGAAAAAAATCATTGTCACTGACTCAAAAATCAAAATCACTGACAGGGCTTTAGCTTGGGGGCCCGGGCTGTGGGGGGCCCGGCGTGTCGGCTTGACCAGATAAGTGAGATAAACGCACATCATAAACTTAGCTTTAATAGTAAAAAAAAGGTCGCCATCATACTTCATGACCATAAACATTTTAAATTATACAATTGTGCAATATATGTTCTGATTATTATGTGTCGATATTCGTCAGCTCAATTATTAAAGTAGATGTATTAAAAATCGCCAATAATTCAGTGTATAAGTAGATATCCTTAATTTGAACTAAAACACAATTTGAAAAACGTTAATGTAGTGTTTCACACTGCCTTTAATCTTAGCGGTAGGTAGGGGGCCCTGTTGGTCACTTTCAATCCGCCATTCGCTGATGACACGCTCAACGGTTACCGCCACTATGCCTCCAATTTTTAAAAAAAACTAGGAAACTGTAAAAATATACCGCCGTGTATTGTGAAAATATGTAAAAATAATTATATGAAGAAGAAAAAGAGCCTATGGGACTAATTTATATTCTCCTCCTTGCCCCCCCCCCCCCCAATATTAAATCCTGAGTGCGCCACTGTACGTAAGTATAGGTATACTTGCAGCATACTACCCACCAATTTAGTATTTGGAAAATAGTTCTTATGAATTTATATTTACAATCGAATAGAACAGAAGTATGTGAATTACAATAATGAAGGTATACATTTAATCAAAACCTTCTGGCAGGTAGGTTTTTAACTCTTAGGAGGCTGCTTTTAATTTTTCTCACGAATCGGTTGCGTCATGTTGCGTTACAGAAACGCGCCTCTACATTGAGGTCTCTGGCACTGACATGCTTGGAGCCCCCCTTAGGTTTTCTTAAACTAAGATGTCGATACTTTCTAATGAAGCGACCGCATTGACTGCTTCTTGGAAAATTGCCACGCTTTCAAAAGTTGCACCTACTGGTGCATGTATTCGTTCCTTCATTTACCGCCCTTTATAACCCCCCCCCCCCGTAAGCAACGTATGGCTTGCCTACCCCCACAGGACGTCACTCATAATTATAGTGGGCAATGGGCTCCGCGGTGCATACGCCACGCCATTCCCCCTCCATACGAGGATGGTCAAATTTATAAAGTGTTTCAATTAATACTTAAATACAGTAAAAACGAAGCAATGATGCGGTTCGTCGATTGTAAATGTACGTATACGTACGAATACGCGGTCATCGGCTGCCAGGCATTTATCACGGCTCCGCATACGCATGCACACTATCGACCGACCGAATTATTGTTTCGTTTTTACTGTACGTACCTATCTAAAACCATTAAAAATAAAAATATTTTTAAATTAGGTACCTAATCAAAGGTAGAGTTACAATTTTAAAAAGTTTAAGAAATATATAGTTATAAGCTAAAATCAATAATTACTCAATTATAATGATAATCACGCATGAATAAAAAGACATTCATCAAACAATTTAATTCAAATAACACAGCTAATAAACCAGCTCTATGTATATACACATATATATACATACCAATTTTTGTAGGAAATTCTTTTTTTCAATGAGTAGGTACAATGAGTAAATCGATTGATCCTTCTTTTACAATCATTAATATCTTCAAAACTTTTCACCACACAATGGCCCTACACGTAAAAAAAATATTATTTAAATTAATATTGTTCTCAGTATTTACATAAGTAGGTACTACATCTTTTTGCAGACAGTTATCCATTATTTTTTTTGAGGTTTGATTAGGCACCTTATTTATTAACATTCGTTTGATGTTTAATTAGATAGGTACAATTAATACAAAATAATAAAACCAGGCAAAATTGCACTAATTGGACGTTAGACTTGGGAACTAGGAGGGCTCGAAGTAGTAAATTGTATGAATCGGAGCGCTCGATAATTTTCCGAAAATATTAGGTAAGGTGAGTCGGAGTAAGTGTGACATAGAATTTAATGAGATGAATTTCAACCTGGTTCATGATGAATAGGTATGTTTTAAACAGTTGAAAACTTTACCATATGATCTACAATATCATTACAATTAATATGTACAGAAGGAACCCACTGTATATCTTACTATAATACGACATTTTAATATTTTTTGATTACTAGTCAGTTTGTTACACTTACCCCAATATTGGGGTAAGTGTAACTAAATTCACCATTATTCCAAAAGTTCTTCAAAACCATAACGTATTTCATGCACAGAAAGGTAATATATCATTTAATGGATATTGATTCTTAAATTAAAACTTTTGTATAGATTTTCAACAAAAATGATCTCTATCATTTTTTTGGGGTAAGTGTGTCATACTAATGTATGTAGAGCTAGTGATGTCCCGAAACAAAAATGACGTTTTTTATTAGGTGTGTACTTAATTATTTAATGTGGTTATCTCAGCAACAGGAGTGGTAGGTAAATCAATCAAAGGTTTTTGAAGATTAACTTATAATTTTATTCGTCTCGAAAGAGCACAAATACAAAGTATCAGGGCTCGAAATGGAACGGAACGCACCGGAGCGCCGTTCCGGCTCGTGAAATTTGTAAAATCATCGCTCCGTCTCGTGGAAAAAATATGTTGACCGTCTGAGCTAGAATACTCGTACGATTTGATGACTATGTAAATCGAGCGCACCGGTTCGTCAACTTTTCCATTTCGAGCGCTGCAAAGTATACAATGCAGGAATGCAGAGTAAGCCTAAAAATAGTCAGTACTTACATGACAAAGACGTAAGCACTTACAGTAAAATCAAAACTTTAAAGAGGTTTGTCGATTGTGTGCGGCGTGAGAATAAGTGTACGAAAGAATGAGTTAAGTTTGAAATGTTATAATAGCTTCACCAAGAATTAACGGGGTAAAACATTATTTTTTTACCTCGAAATAGTGAGTATTAACAAACAGTTGATGAAATTTAATATACCTAACATGATTATTTTCGTATTATTACAAAATTAAATAACAACCAGCAAAAATAAAATGTGGATACAAATAGAGAGTAAGATATAAAAGAAATAATAATAATTAATACACAAAAACATTAAATCTCTAGTAACGTTTTGGGTCTCATTCTCGAATCATTCTTTCGTTTTTACTGTACTTACAATTCAAGTTAAGTGCTTACTTACAAAACTATGTATTCTAACTTAATTATTTCGAATTGCAATATTTTAAATTGCATGACTAGGTACCTACTGAATATTGTAACCAGAGATTTTTGTTTTGAAAATTATTTCGCCTCTTCGTCCAGTTGATGGTTGAGGCAATATACAGATGACATCCTCTTCTTTCACTTCGTAAATGTCTTTTACTCTTGGAAATGAAAACATAGTTTCGTTTTCTTTTTTAATCGTCTTAAGTTTTCGAGCAAACTTTGTCAGAATTCTGTCATCTTGCTCAAGTTTTATTATAACTCCGACAAAATGTTTCACAGTTTTTTTTGTAGCAAATTGTACTACAATCCATTTTCCAATCTCTAACATTTCTGAATTAGATGCAACTGCAGTATCATCAAACTGATCAAACATTGCTATATTAAGCATATTAATTGAAAGATCGTTTTCCTCATCGCCGAGCAAATCATTAAATATAGTCTTGCATTACAGGGGCGGCTCTTCCTTAGGGTACCTAGGGGACAGACCTCGGTCCCCTCATCATCATTCTATAATCAATATTTAATTGAATATTCATGTTATACGTTCCTACCATAATACATTGATTTTGTATAAATTAATTAAGTAAATATTTTATTTGTACTGTTTGCCCATCCTTGATTCTTGTTTCCTGGCCCATCCCTAATGCTCTATGTGAGTTTTGGCTCTACCTACAAATTACAATACAACGATACTTCTGGGGTCGAAATCCGGTGGCCCCTTTAAAATCAAAGCAATGTTTATATTATGAGATGCTATATGCGATTGCCAGTTATGATTCTCAAAATTCATAAGGAAGCTGAACAATGCGTACGTCTGTAGGCCGTTTTGCACGTGCTATGCACATTTTACCCACATGTACCGATGCTGGACCGGGGACACTGTAGTAAATACCTGGTCTTGCATAAGTATGAGTTTATAATATATTATGAAGTTATCTTGTCGGTCGGCTGTAAATTCATATCCCATGACCCACCGGTTTAGTTTATTAGTTAGTTTGCCAGTAAGTGATCAAATAATATGTTATCTATCTCCTTAAGTTTTAAAATATATTTGTTAATACATACTATAATAATTTATAATATTATCTTGAATGATAATAACAAATGGTAGGTATGTGCTATTTCAGATAATTAAATCAATATTAATTTGTATTACCTAAATATTAATTATTGTAATGTACTAGTTGTGGATAGTTGAATTTCACGTTAGTAAAATAATTTTGATAAACAATATTAGGTATTATGATGAATGAGGTGGTTCATTTATTGAAATATAAGTTCAGTACATTGACATTTGAAGACAAACTAGAAGTGAAACGATTAGGACCTCACCAACCAGTCACCAACAGATTTAGTTATTGTGTATGAACTAATCAAAACAAAAAAAAGCATTTAACTCCGAACAGTTTACCAAAAAACATGGTTGACGGCGAGTGTATCCTTGAAAAGACTATTTTGTTTTTCTTGTAGCAATAAGATTCTTTCGAACGCAGGAAGCATATGAAGATGAAGTAATAGCTACAAAAGATATGTTTTTTTACGCTTTGATTAATATTGATTAGGTAGGTACTTATTAGATATTTCATGCCATCTGACCCCACTTACTAAAAGATGCTAGAGCCGCCACTGCTTCCATATTATCTTCGCTTTCGTCACTTGATGTCCATGACAAATCTTCTTCCGATGACATGGGTTCGTGTTTTTTTTTTGTTTTTGTGTACTTTTATCGGTTTCAATACCTTCTTCTGCATGTTAGTTTTGTCTTGCAATGGCTTTATTTTCTTTTCTATTGCGACATTATTTTTCATTCGCTATATAACATCATATCGACATGGTATCGACACCATTTCTGATTATTTTTATAAATCGGTGACTTTGCTATCACCTTTCCATAGATGGCATCATCTAATTTGTAGTAGATACTGAGATATCTTAGTAGCTACACTTACCACAAAGTTACACTTACCCCGACTCACCTTACCTAGTGTGCGATTTTTTTTTGTTGTACACCTATCTAATTACCTTATATGGACAAATGCAATAACAGTCTTTATAGGTACATCTAATATGCACTACTACTGAAGATTTGGGAAGGAACCTTTTTCAGCGCCGCAAGCGAATAAAGCTAATTTTTACGAAATACTTACCTATACTGTCAAAAATTGTATAATTTTTTCCTCACTTTATATAAGTACCGCATATAGGTACGCAGCGCATGGTTTATCTACCCCCGCGGGACGTCACTGATTTGTCCTTATAAATAATAATTTCCGATCGTTTAATTAGTTAAATTAGTGATATCATACAATATCAACAGCCATTGAAAATACCGGAAGGCGAATCCTGGATACTAAACTCGAATCCTGTGGAATTGTACAAAACTCTCATTAATCAGAATTTAATACATAGATCGCATAAAAACTTTGTAACAAAACAACACAAAATCTTATTATTGTGTACGACTCTCTTATTAAACGTTATTAATAAAATGTAATGACATTGTATTCATGCTGTCAAAAAACAGTAGGTACTTACTATCACTTCCCTCCATTTTGTGTGTGAATTTCTCAACTGTCACTTTTATTTTTATTATGGTTTTTTTTCGTCTGGGTACGGGATTTGGAGGTGGATAATTGACACACCGGAATTATGATGGAAAACGGCGAGTTTATTTACGTTAATATTATAATCGTTACATTTTTATAATTTAATTTTGCGGAGGACGCAATCGGCGTGCTCGCGATTTGCCCAGCAGGAAGCTTCTCCCGCTCAAACAAAAACGGTTACCTTTTCTGAGCCGTGCCAAATGCGACGTTGCCATTCGTATTTTTTTTTTGGACAATGTTGCCGGTCAGATATTTATTAGTGGTATTAAACATTGTTCAATAATTTTCGCAATCAGCCGTTATTATTTGTTGGCTTCGATACCGTTTCGGGCCTCTCAAGATACACAAAGACATCCCCAAATGGGGACCATACGGGGTTGTCACAAGCGCACCTCTCCGGAAAGGCCCGAATGGGGGTCGGGCCAACTAAGGGCTGATTACGATAGCGTGTGTAACTGGACAGTGCGGCGGCTTGATAAGGGGTGGTTGCGTCTCTAGACGTTGAAGGATCGAAGCCCCTCCGGTACGTCGGCGGCTGGAGAGACTCGGATGCAGCACTGTAGCATAGTGGTTCGCGGTTCCCAGGCCTACCGTAAAGCTGCTGAGAGAGGAGGGCGTCGCGCCCAGCCCTCTCAACACCCTCGGACCGTCGGCAACCGGAGAGTTTCGGATGCAGCACTACGCCGCTTTGTGGGCGTAGTGGTTCGCGGTTCCCCGTGTCTACCGTACGGGCGGATGCTGAGAGAGGACGTCGCACCCAGCCTTCCCAACAGCGACCGTCCGAAAATCAGTCGATCCTTCACGAAAATGCATACCGGCGCATTACTCGACCCCTTTTTGCTCGTTTGCCCTGCCGTGGCTATCGAATTACACGCACTGCACTGATATTATACAAATATAATATGAATAAAACTTAATTTATCACCAAAAAGGCTTTAAAGTTTATAAAATTATTGTTAAAAATATATCAGGGCCCGAAATGGACCGGAACGCCATTCTGCCTCATACAACCGCTCCGGGTTGTAAAAAATTTCCACTTCGAGCACTGAAATAACTTATTTTACATCGCTTCCAAACACAAAACACTTAAAACTAACTAATCTATGATGCTAATGGCTGAGGATGCTGCTTGGCTGCTTTCCGCTGATGGAGGCTGCTTTGCTCAGCTGAAGAAGGCCGCTTTGTAGCTCTCTTCATCCTGGTGCATCTGGGCCAGGGTTGATTGCAAGGCTCACAGACACGCTGCTGTTGACGAAGAGGGCTCAAGCGGCTGATGATTGCCGGTCAGCTATTTATTAGTGGTATTAAACATTGTTCAATTATTTTCGCAATCAGCCGTTATTATTTGTTGGCTTCGATACCGATTCGGGCCTCTCAAGATACACAAAGACATCCCCAAATGGGGACCATACGGGGTTGTCACATTACATAGGTTAGGTTAGGTAGTGACATGTAATATGAAGACCCCCTTACCACTTTCATCGATTTCCCTTCCAATGTCATCCCATATTTTTTTTATCTTTCTTACCTACTTAAATTTTTGTAGTCCCTGACAAATCACAGAGGATTGGATATTTACGGACCAACTCGATCAATTTTTCAATCTTCATCATTTTGATTTCCTTTCCGAAATATGTGTGTTTCAATTCCGATTCAATCGATGAAGGGACTTTTTTGTCTATAAGGAGGTTGGGAGCTACATTTCTCCCAAATTTCAACTCCTACGTCGGATCACCACCAAAGAAGCCAGAAGGTGGCAATATTCATACAACGTAAAATATATCATCATCATCATCATCAGCCGGGGTCAATCCACTGCTGGATGAAGGCCTCCCCAAGCTTTCTCCAACTCTGTCGGTCCTGTGTCGTACGCTGCCACGTATTTCCGCCGAACTTTACCAGTTCGTCAATCCAGCGGCTTTTAGAGCGACCCTGTGGCCGTTTTGTGCCCCTTGGGTACCACTGGATGACGGCATTTGTCCAGCGGCCGTCCTTTCGGCGAGCAATGTGCCCCGCCCATCTCCATTTCAGCTGTTTGGCAACGTCTATTACATCGCGTACTCTTGTCTGCTTCCTAACCCATTCGTTTCTCTTACGGTCCTTTCGCGTGATGCCCAACATACACCTCTCCATGCCTCGCTGTGTGACTCTTAGCCTTTGGACATCTCTCGTGTTGAGGGTCAGGTACAAGTATTCCTTTAGGTTGTGAACACGAATTTCTTATTGATCTATTTATATGTTTTAAAAAAACTATTACATAATACATTGATAATGTTATTTTTTGGTGTTATCTTTATGAATTTGAAATAATTTTAAAATATAAAATTGATGAGCCAGGAATTGGGGACTGCCAGAAACACAGTACGCAGTTCTATCAAACCTTGTTTTTTCGAAATGCATCACTGAACAGCGCACTGTCAGTTTGATGCTGGGAAGTGATTAGTGTCATTCACCAATTTTAAAACGCTATTTCTTTATTTTATTACTGTAATTCTACTAGTTTCTCCAGATATTCCGTATAAAATAACCTTTAAAACCCCACGCATTTATTACAGGCGTGAAAGTATTATCGAAACTATTCAGTATGTGTAATGCCTCTATTATTTTTCTTCGTGCAGAAACAAATGTCTTATTTGTATATAATTGTGACTAACTGTCGTGTATGACATCCCATTTTATGAATATTTTAAATAACAATAATCCTGAAAATGCCTGAACAAAGTAATGATTATCGAGTAGTCGTTTTCGGAGCGGGAGGCGTAGGAAAGAGTTCGCTAGTATTGCGCTTCGTCAAAGGAACATTCCGCGAATCTTACATTCCAACTATCGAAGACACCTACAGACAAGTAAGATTCTGTGATAATTTTGCACAATATCCATAAAAACTTATATCCTATAATGATTACATGAAAATCATTTGTTCACTCAACAAATTTTAATCATTAACTATTCCAGCTGCTACAAAATACGAATGTTATATCTTATAGATAATGAATAAAATAACCCTTTTAAGACATGACATTTTATATCCCCCTTTTAACTTGCACGGTTAATCTGTGATAATCTTCCTTTTAAATAAAATATACACTACTTAAGTACCAGTAATGTCTTACAAGGTTTACCTAATGTATTATATGCAATTGACTTAACTTAGTAGAACTTAATTCATGATCATTTAAAATGCATTTATCACCTGGTATACACCGAATATAAAACTTGCTTTTGACACTTTTTGCTCACATGGTAAGCTTTATCAAGTACAGTCAAACTTGGTTATTACAAGGAAGATGTGACTGACTGAATTTGCTCGTTATAAGCATTACTCGTTACATCGTTATATAGCATTTTTCGCGCCACATTCTATTTAAGCATAGAAAATAAAAAATCTGATAACCATCAAAAAAATCCCCGAAACAAGCATGGCATCTACAAAAGAAGTTGTTTATATTGTAATGAGCCGCCGGCGCTGGTAGGTACTTACTGACTTCACAAAGTTTGGATTTTTTACATGCAATTTCAACCATATGCGTGGAAACTTTTTCAATGTTGTCGGCGAAAACACCAATTAGGTACTTAGTCACTTAACTAGTGTCATAAACGTAATCCGATCCCGGCGGCATCGGTCCGGTCGGATTTTATTGCTTAGGGTCGAAAATGTTGTTTTTAAACGATTGACACATTAACAGTTTTGCTCGGTATACCCGAGAAGTAGCTCGTTATAAAAGTGAATAAATGTATGGAGAAAATTATAAACTAAAATGTCAACGAATGTTTCCTCATTACATCCGAGATCTCGCTATTTCCGTGATCGTATTAACCAAGTTCGACTGTATGTGTACTGAAATTTACGTTTGAGTTGTTAAACAACATTACGTAGTGGGGGTAGAAAAAGAACTAAGTAATTTGAGAAAATATGATTAGTAGAATTCTTGAGGATTTTCAATCATGAATGATGAAGAAATAAAGATGCAAAATAATGTTCATAATGAATGAGTTTTCATTAATTATTGAACTAACGTTTACGTGGTAAAACTCGACGACTCGACTCGACTCAAAGATGTGTATATAACCCAGAATAGCTGTCAACGTAAATGACTCGATTAACATGTGAACTTTGCCAGACGAGAAACACCCTGTGTACCACAGCTTTATAGACATAGCCACCCACCATGAAGTATTTTTACACAGTAATACTATTGCGACTTTCAGGTTATCAGCTGTAATAAAAATATCTGCACGCTACAAATTACTGACACAACTGGCTCTCATCAGTTCCCAGCGATGCAGAGACTTTCCATTAGCAAGGTACCCATATTTCCAGTATTCTAAACTATTCAACACGAATGCTCAGAGGATAAAAATCCCAACAAAAATTGCTAATAGAGCTTGTGTACATATTTACCAATACCCAAGAAGATAAATGATGAAGAGTAACAAAAAAAAAACTAAGGAGAGGATAAACTTTTCGTTGTATTAGAACCATGGCCCCCTCTCCTGAAGCGGGCGCTCAGGCCAGGATGTTTGGCGGCCCCCCTACCTATCACTAAGGTTAAGGGCAGTATGATGTTCTATAGTAGTGTTCCCCAAATCCCCAAATGATATTCTGTAGAACCCCTGGGTTCCACAAGGTAAAATTAATGGTATTCTGTGTATTTTTAGCGATTTTTTGTATTTGTAAATAAATCCACTTAAATTATGGAGTTCTCAATACTCGGCATCATATTATGAACCACTGATTGCGATCCCATTTTGTGGTAGGCAAGTAACATGCGACCATTCAACATAATAGATAAATAGCCATTTTTATCAGTCAGAAACACACTACAAATAATTATAAAATAAAATCCGACATGTGTATTAACATTTAGCTATATCAATCACATCACATCACATCACATCACACAGCCACATATATTATAAAATGTTAATATTCTTTAAGTAAAATAGTGTCACAGGCGACTTTTTTTTAACTAATGGAGCGAATTTGTGGTGTATGTTTATCTCACTTAACCGGTCGACCTGCAACGCCGGGCCCCCAAGCTGGAGCCCTGTCAGCCCTCTCCTGTGGGGGCCATGATTATAATGTTGTTTTTAGTGTGGTAAGTATGGAAAAAATTGTATTCTCCGTGTTGCCAGCACTGAATACACTATTTGTAAATTCTAACTTAAATATTATGTTATTTGCGAATTTACACAATTGTCTAATAACAATAGTCCATTGTAACAATACAAGGCATTTTTTTTTATCTCAGTGTGACCCTGGCAAATAAATGTCACAACAAAAGTGCGAACTTGTTATAAATGAACCTGCAATGAGAAATTTATTGCAATTTACGCAGTTTATGTTTCCTCAGCGGTGATAGGTATATATCCGTGAGTCCTAAAGATGATGAGGATAAAAGGCCGTATGATCTTGGTGCTTCAAACTATACCTAAATTATATAATAGAAAAAGAAAGTTGTTGTGCAATGACTTTGACTTAAACACGTACAATTTGAACAGGGACACGCGTTCATATTGGTATACTCAGTGAGCAGTCGGCAGTCACTGGAGGAGCTGCGGCCAATCTGGGCCAGTATCCGAGAACTTAAAGGAGCCGACCTGCCCGCAATCCCCGTCATGCTGGCAGCCAACAAATGTGACGAGGGGGCCGACGTGAGGGAGGTGTCTCCCGCAGAGGGTCAGGCCGAGGCCACCACCTGGGGCGTCTCCTTCATGGAGACCTCTGCTAAAACTAATCACAATGTAAAACAGCTCTTTCAGGTATGCAATATTGCAATTCATTTGGTGAACTGATAAAAAAAACGAATAAGTTGACTTGGCGTATATCGCACTCTCGCAACTAAACCGCCACAAGTCCAATTTACGTGTTTTGAGTTAATTACTACGTTTCATTGTATATCGTTCATAGTATATGTACTGAAAATTTCATATCTCTAAGTCATCAAATTCAAGTCAAAACTTCATTCAACATCTAATCATATTTCAAAAATACAGTACAAAAATGCGAAAGGTAAAAACTTCAAAACTGATTTTCTCTGTTTGACGTTTTTTGGATTGTGGCAGTTTAGTTGCGAGGGTGCGATATGTCTTAATTTATAGCTATATTGTGTGATAACGTCCATATTGTAAAAAATAATGGAATTTCTATTATGGAACTGCCATAATAATAGCTTGAAGGATGAGGTGAAGATTAATAGGATAAGAGTGCAAAGGTAAATAAATCTAGAAAAACAGACCTAAGTAAGTAAATCAACATCAAAATTAAATATTTTGATATTGTATATTATATACAACCTATTTTTAACATACTAAAAATAAGGCTATTGATATTTCTTTATATTTATTAGTGTTTGAAGGTGTAATATGTCAGGAAAAACATTCAAATTAGAAACATTAACAATGATGACAATGTTTTACGCCCAGAAATTATTTATAAGAGTCAATATCTTCGATTAGCTACAAAAACAGTTAAATTTCTGTTGCCGTTTGGAACATTGTATCTTTGCGAATTGGCTTTCTCAGCGCTCATGGAAATGAATTGCATCCTTCGCACTAATAATATTATTATCTATAATGTGTACGTTGATAAAATAATATTATTACCTATACCTACTAAGATTTTTTCTTATTCATATTAAGAGCGTACATAAGTGAAACGGCATATAATTTTGAACACTATGTGGAACGAAATTTCGGCCGCGTTGAGGCGCGTTGCCATTCGGAGAGGAATAGTTGACCTGTTCGCACGTCAATTTCTTTTGTGATGGAGTCGTCTGAATATATTCTTAAATCGTGTAAAGATGACTTAAAACCGTTCCGCATGTACTTGAAAAAGAAAACATGTCAATGAATATACTATTATTATTACGAATATAATAATAAACATAACATAAAAAGAATGCATGTTGAATTTTTATGACAAATTACATTTCGTTCGGTTCTTGTGATGTGCATCTGTGACCCGCAATCCGCGTATCGCCTAGTCACGATCTTTTTAGACTATGCCTCAGCTGAGGTATAGCCTTAATAAAGTACATTTACTTTTTTGGGGGATTTTTATTTAGTGTGCCACGAAACATTCAGTGTACCATCGAATAAAAAAGTTTGACAGTTTGAAATTAAGTATTAAAGTCTGTTAATATAAATAACTTATATACTCTATACTATACGCTCCGCTTAAGGGTGAATATGGTAATTGAATTAAGTTAAGTAGCAGTATTAATTAGGATATTATAGCATTGAGCTATGATTAACTATTTACTATACTTGTAAAGAAAATATAAAAAAATTGAATGATTCTTTTCTTTTATTGAATCAGGAGCTGCTTAATATGGAGAAAAACCGCAATGTCTCGTTGCAAGTGGACGGTAAAAGTAAAAAGAAAAAGGAGAAAGCAGCAAAGGCGGCGGAAGGAGGGGGGGAACCGTCGGCCAGCGGGAGAGATAAATGCCTGCTCATGTAAAAGACAGAGACGAAATATGTAAACTTACCGAATCCATCGGCCTCTAGTGGCATGTCTGTTACTCACTACTAGCACTTTTTTATCTTATATCTACTTAGAACAAATTTTGATTCTAATTTAAGAAGCAACATTCATTTGAAATACGGGTTCAATAAATAACTTAGTCGTAATTTTGATAGACTGTGTGATTTTCGATCGAAAACTTTTTTGTGATTTCTTAATATATCCATTATTAAGTGTATGTATTATTTTAGTCGAAGCGTCAAGTCAGGTCATGTATGATTTATCGGCTTGGCTCTGAACATGATCGATATAGTGTTAAATTTCTATTTTTGCAAGAAATTTTATTGTCTTAACAAATATTGTTATTGTTAACGCGCATTTGGCCTTTATTTGGTATTATTAAATTGTATCGAGAGTGATTGACGAATAGTGATTTTTATACAACGGTTACTCTACGAATTTCAGTACAGTCAAACTAATATTAACATAATTCTATGAGCAATTTCTTTTCGGATTCTGCAAGCCATTGCTGAATAATTATTTATTATCATTACATTATTAAAATACTGTCATTTTTTTTATAATCATCAGATATATTTTATATTACGATATCTAATGAAAATGTGAATGATGTAGGTACGTAAAAATAGATTTACTAACAACAATAAATACAGTTGCAAATTGGTAATCGTCCAGATACCTGTTAAGCCATTTATTTTACAAAAGGCTTAATATTAACTTCAGTACCTTATACATAATACAAACTAATATACTGGAATTATCACCAAAATTTTTCCACAAATAATAATTTAAAACACAAACCCAATAATACAAGACAAAAGTCAATATTGGTGTTCTGATATAATATGTACATATTTATTACGACGGGTCTAAGTGCAATTAAGAAGTAGTTATCATTTTACAGTTTTACATTTGATGTTTTAATGTTGAAATTGTGAACCATTAACTGTAGAAGCAGCTTTCATACTTGTAACGTCTTCCATTTAATCAATAAAATTATACGTTGATTAATTAGAACTGTATTCATTTTGATTCATGGATTATACATTCATTGAACCAAAATATATATTGCAATAGTGTGCTATAACACACCAATATTATAGTACGTATGTATATTGTAAAATATTTGCTGAGATTTCATTTTTACTTAGAGTGTTTTTTTGCAAGGTATAATTCCAAGTATGATCTGAAACATCAAAGTGAACAAACCATAAAATGACTTCTTCACGCATAGACCTCTCTAATTTTCTCATAATTTTGTTTTATCAGTTTTACTCTAGCCAGCATTTTGTATTATTAAAATGATTACGAATATGTCGGAATACAGCAATACTTAAAGAGATTATTGACATTCTGGAAAACGAATCTTACAACGTATTTGCGGAAATTCACTATTATATTATAATAATTATAAATAATTTTCAATTTGCATCGAATTAGTATGTATAGTGTTAAATTTTATAAACATATTAATTAAAATTGTTACATCATTTTGTAACATGAAAGCAGCATATTACTTGCACTCCTGCCCAAATAAGCTATCAGTTATCAGGAGACTCCCTCTGTCTGAATAATAAAATTATTCTGTTACTGTGGCTTTGTTGAATCTGTGAACCTAGGGCCAGTGATATGACGCAAAAGATGCCGAGAAGGTGGAAAGAAAAGACAGCATTAGTGACGCGTTATACTTTCATTTTCATGTACATTGATCTATTGCCATCTCTCTTAAGTTTTTAGCTCGATTTCATTACTAACTTTTACCTGTTTTTAAAAATATGTAGTATTCATTTTTATTCTAGACTTTAAGCTATACATTGCTTTTATCTCACGGTGATTAAATTGATCTCTTATTTTATTATATTTAAAACTAAGTTAAGCTTAACGTACTTTCCATAAATAAACACTGTCTGCAAGTGATTAAAATATAAATTTCTATTCATTGTAGTCAGAATAGAATACGTTTATATGAGAACATACAATATTCTAACAAACCTACATAATTTAATGGTTTATTAGTGATAGTAATATCCCTCTCACGAAATATGTACTAATAAACAGTGTGCATTGTGGTAGGTACTGACATGATTAAGAATCGAATTTTAAATTAATAATTTTTATTGCAATACATATATTTAGCAAAGCAAAGCACCACCACTAAGATAGTCTGGTCATGACCAGCTATGTAGATTTAAAGACAATTCCAAAAAAATGCCTAATTATTACATTATCTTATAATTCCAGTCACTAAATATATCTAGATCATTTGTTGTGCTATTTTATTCTTAATATCGTTTCATTCTTCTTTATTTCCATTATTTATTTGTAAATGTGATAAACCTAGTATTTATTATACAGACTAAGCTTAATAATAGTAATATATATGAGATAATTAAGTTATTATATTATCATTTCTATAATTATTTATGTGCTTGCAAGGGTGGCTCTACCTTTGGGGGTTAATGGGAACAATCCCTACATATATATTATATACAACAATATTAGAAACCATCTTTGACGTATATCTTCTTCTTTGACCATGTCCGATCTAATAAGATCATATGGGCCTCCGCAGAGTGTTTGTATTAACAGATTTTTAGTTTTTACGAGAAATGGATGTCAGCCTCTTGCTCAATCTATTAGGTCCATACTCTGACTCATACAAAAATTGAAAAACAATATGTGAACTTGCCAGACCCAGGAATCGAACCTAGGACCCACGACGCTATAGGCCAACACTTAAACCGTGCAGTTCACTGTTTAACAATGTTACATTTTACAAATCGTCATTGAGCTGTTAAAACATCCTTTATTAGTTTATTTAATATTATTTTGTTTGACAAGGGTACTACATAGGTAGGTACCTACTTAAAAGAATTCATGATTTTATTTATCTTTTATTTGTTATAGCGGTGAGGCTCAATAATTATAGTAATTTAGTAGTAATGTGAGTAACCACATAAACACTCAGACTTTGAAAAAATCACTTAAATGCGTTGTGACGTCGCCGGAAATTAAACTTGAAGCCCTCAGGTGGGAGGCCAATGCCTTACACATTGGACTATGATGCCTGACCCCGCCATCGGAAAAGTGCTAGAGCCGCCACTGCGTTATGTGTACCACATGCAAACTGCATTACATATTTTGTATTGCAATAGATGTGGTTTTCAATTTGGCAATCCACATATTTTATTACATTTAAAGGCTGTATTCTAATTAAATCTGTATGTGAAATGGAAAAGATAATTCTTAAATCATTATTCTTCAGGAGAGACAAATGAATATTGAGTTTTGAACAACAAATATTTTTCTGTGAAATTTACCAATTCTATGACGTTGATTTGACTCATTTACGACTTTAATTTCTGCATGTAATTTTTCAATTTTTAATACCCTTTTCACACACATTTGTATCAAATATCTCCAATTATCTCTTTTTCATACTACATTTAATTTATTTTTTATCATAAGATTTATTCCAATGCATCGTTTATTCATGTCATTAATTCAAGTCAAAAAATCTAGTCATTTATGTGTATGTGATATTCTTATATTGAAATAATTTCAAATTTTGTTATTACAAGTGAGTAGAAGAATTTTATTATTGAAAGAAGAAAGCAACGAATTGTAAATATAAAGTTGATAAAACAGTTATTTGTTATTGCTTTGTACAAAATAGATCTGTTGTCATTTTGTTGGAAGAAATTTGTTCTTGCTAACTCAATCTCAATACAACACTAAGGCCAAGATGCATAGAATGTCACGTATCATCAAATACTAGTTAGCTGTTAAACGAATAATCAGCGGTTAGCATTTGAGTGAACATTGACTGCGAAATCTGACAACTGTTGTATTTTAACCATAAATTAAATAAATATGTAGTTTTTAATGTACATATTTACTGTCGAACAAAATCTTCTTGTCAACGTGTTAAAACTGTGAACTAATAATAATAAGCCCCTCCTATTTTTAACCGCACTTCAACTCCAACGACTTCCGGTTATCGATGAGTTGTCCATGTGTTAAAACTGTAAACTAACAAGCCCCTTCTATTTAGTTAATCGCACTTCGACTCCAGCGACTTCCGGTTATTGCCTAGATCTTCTTGTCGGACACTACTTTTGAGTATCGATAATATATTATGCAAATACGTAATCAATTTATACAATTAACGCAACTACTTTTTTTAACGTAACTCGACATTCTATGCATCTCGGCCTAACGAAATATTTCCTTTTTGTAATGAAAGGAAAAGAACCTTTAATGATTGCTTGTCAAAGTATTTTATTGTATTGGAAAAAGAATGATTCTAGAATTAGAAAGTTTGCATTTAAGTAGGCAGTATGTAGTCATTTAGATTCATCTCAAAATTCAAGAGCTTTGCAGGGCAAAATGCTTCAAAGAGCGTGAAGTATGTTGACTTCTCCGATAATTATTTTCGATGAAATAATAAAAAAAAGACAACTGTACCCTTTACATCCAAAAAATATTTCTTTCAAGGGTTTAATATTAAAATAGTCCCCTTTTAAATGGTTGATAGTGTGCCTTAATTATTATATCATATTTTATTTAATGATCACACAAAATCAGAATATAATTCGGAATACAGATCTTAAATTTATTTAAATGCAAATACTTCAAGGTGATTCATAATAACATTGTGTATTTTTTTAGTGATTCAAGAAATCAATTTATACCCAGTAATGGGAAAAGTTTCAAAAATCTCATATCAATAACTTAAACTTAAAAATGTATTCATTTAATAGCAAAAATATTATATTGCCACATTCAAGGCCATGTAATGCCAGATGGGATGGGATGGTGCATATTTATCCGTGTCCTTGTCCGTGTCCACTCCTCAAATGGAACATATTATGGACACCATGCGGTGCCTCCAAGAATTCCTGTTGCTCGCCATTCTTCGTGATTCTTCTCTGGTTATGATTCTTTGCTACCTACCCTGTGGATGGTATTTAGAGTATGGTAATATGGGTTGCTTTAAACAACAGACAGACCAGATTTAAACACTTTTGAGCCATCTGCAGCATATGCCTGAGCCAGGTCAAACATCATATCACACCTTGGATGGGATGAGAGGCTGCATGGATTACTCTCTTATCTTCGCGTTACTGACAATTGTTCCACTATGTAAGTTCTAGAAGCTCAACATACAGTTGATCTGAGTCTTTGTAGGGTGCAAGGTGCTATAAAGCAGCACCGTTAAAATACAAGCATTGAATAGGCGGCATACGATTCTAATTGAGTAAACTGTCTCAGACATTCCGCATTGAGTTGAATATTGCTCCAACCATTCCCATTCTGATAGTGAGCTTATAGTGAACCATCTCCTATGATACGCATCCCCATGTCGGTGTACTCCAGGTTGCACAGCTTCACCGTTGGGATTACAGCAATACCTCAGTCAAGTGGATTGACTTCCGTAATATGAAGCTAAAGAGGACGATGATTAAAAATTAAGCAAGGACACAACCCTGTGTATCTTTTGGTTGTTCATAACTATAGTTAAAGCTATCACCATGATGAAATGTGGGTAAACTATTCAAAACATATGATAATTTGTACATACTGTAACACGATTTATAATAAATAATCTTAAAAAAATTACATATCAAAGATACATACATTTTTTGAGATGAATTCGTTTACACAAAGCTTTAAATCATATTTTTCTCCATGCCAAAATATTAATTCTAATGTTACACATTGAGAAATATTATATTATAAAACTAATTTAATCGTACCACGGTCAACATGCTAATAATGTATTCATCGACTGGATATGTTTTCTTTTTGTTGGAGATTTGTGAATAAAATTTCTGACTTTCAAATGAAATGTTTTTGTTATATGGTATCATTTTTGATTGTTCCTATTTGCATAAAAATTGTCCAAAACATTTTTCATGTAAGCCAATGTATGATTTTATGCATTTTGTTTTAATTTGTATATCCTTCAATCTGCAGAAAATAGGAATAATAAAACTAATAGAAACTATTAAGTACTATCATAATTATAGCCAGTTTGAAAACTTCCATCGACTATATATTTAATAAAAGAAAATCCTAATATTTATATGGCACTTTTTTTATAAACATAACCTGCTTATGCATACCTTCCTCTATGTAAATAATAACTTCATGACTTTCATTGATTTAATTCTCGCAGTCTTCTGCTATATTATCTGCACTAAATTAAATGAACATAATTGTTGCAGTTATCACTTTACTCTTATGGTGTTGGTCAATCTATTTATGGTTGTTTTTCTCTCTAGAGCTAAGCTACTTTCTTTAATGAATACCTACTAACTCTGGACAGCAGGGAGAACCGGTATATGCATTAATTATTTCATGTACGTACAAACTACCCAACAATCTCCGAAAACTATTGTAATGTATGTATTCAAGAAAATTACTAATCAACATCAACAGACAAAGCTTTTAACTATTCTTGTGTTAGTCTGAATAATGCTTTACATTTACACTACATACTGAAATCATCACTTCATAGTCTAAGTTAGCAATGACATATTTTTCTTTTCAATATGCATATAAATTACAGTAGATGTATTTTCAGAATAATCTATTCGTAATATACGGATCACAAATTCCACGAGATTTATTATTGTCCTATTTGCATTTGAAGTGACATTTCCATACTTTTGTATGAAAATAAAATATCACACACTACATATCCTATAAATTTTTTCGTTAATATTAATAATTTTTAATGTCCTTTAATTATTAGAAAAAATGAAATAGACTAATTAAATTACCAAAAAAATCTTTGTAAATAATGTTAAAGTTTTGCGTGATGTTAAGGAATGTGATAAAAACAATAAAAAAAAACTATTTTAAATCAAAATAACTGTTTGTTATCCTTAACTGTAAAATTTAAAACAACGATTGCATTGACATATTATTATCCATTAATATAATTATTATTCTCTTTCAATATTTTGCCCACTTTTATCCAAATGAATAATTTAGTTTCTAGCAATGTGGCAAGCATGTTTTTAAAACTGCCGCGCGTCCTTAGTATTTGTAAATAGTTGCGTTCTAGCGAAAGAAGCTTGCAAACGAATAGCTCACATTCAACCTGAAACAGGGATGGCTAATAAATTTTGATTGGCGTGCCAAATATAGAAGAAACCTGCCTTAATTTAATTAACACGAGCGTACTGCGTGTATTCTTTGAGATATAATCAATACCCGAAAATGTATGACGTAAGATTATTTTTTAAAGAAAAACATCTATAATAATGATTCATCTATATATTATGGAGATCCATGTCGAAGTTATCTTTTTGAATAATTTCTTACGGGTTTTATTTAAATTTAAGATTTGATCACGCTCCTGTACATTTGCCATCCCTGTCATAGTAAATGGGGATGTAGGAATATTGGCATTTATTCAATTCAGACAAACTTACCCTAAACATTAAAATAAATTACTAATTAGTTTTCAAATTGTTATATTTTAAAATTGTTCCTAATATTATATATAAAATGTAATATCACAATAAAAAAATGCGAAAATTAAAATATCTTATTATTTACATTACATATCGCAATTATTTTACACATGATTAAAACAAAAATAAATTGATTGTCATGATACTCATGATATACATAATATTATATAAGTAATCAATTTTGGTGAATTCATTTTCAATATCAGCTTGAAATTAATTGTAGTAGTGAAGAAAAACTTTACTAAAAATGCATCAATATGAGTCACAAACTAAGAGTTCACAATATCTTACAAGGTGTGCAGGCAACAATAAATTATTAGGGATTGTTTTCACTAAAAATTGCCCATTAATGACTATCCAGCGATGACAACTGAAAGAAAGTGGGAAGTTTGACTTTCATTTTGGTGACATTATTGGTGTTACTTCTTTACTACTACAAACTTGAATTTCAGTAGAGATCTCTGTGTCCTTCTAGATCAATGATACTCAACCTTTTTTTTCTTCGGGCCAAAAACATATATTTGTAAGGGCCGCATCACTACTGGTGTGACGAAAAAAATCATGAAACCCCTCCTTTTTTACAAAACATTTTAGAGATTTTAAAAATTTTAAATTAATCGTGTGCAATAGCAACACTCTTATACCAGATCTGATGTGGACCATAATGACAATCCTCTTCGGGTGTCACTATCTGTGCGTCAAAGCCGAAACAAATCTCAAGATATACGAAATTCCTGATAATAAATTAGTTTCGGGCCGCACATAAAAGCTTAAAGGGCCGCAGGTTGAGTATCGCTGTTCTAGATGGAGCCTTCTGTGATTTCCTAATAAAAATCGCTGAAGGCAATTTCAATTTGACGTATGTGCTGTTTCCGTATACAAAAAAAATACAAATTATCTTTTTTTGATATCATTTTCATACATTTAGGGCTCCAACTATACCTATACAATAGGGTATATTGTTTGAGGCTAATATTTGCAAACACGGCTCATTCCCAAAAACATAATTTGCGGCAAAATGCAATAAACTGTTTTACAGACTAATATAAAAAGACTTATTTGTTTGATTTGTTAGTTCATTTGTAGTGTAGTACATTTCCGTACCTATATGGCAGAAGCATATAAGTCATTTTTTCGCATTTTACAGGAGAAGGTTTTTAAGGTTTAAAGAAGTGTCACAAATCAGAATATGATGGAAATTGGATTGTTTAATGTTATTATTATAAAAAAACTAGTATATTTTTAAAATATATTTGATAAAAAAAGAAAATCAAGCAATTCAATGAGTTATTGAGCATTTAATGACATATGAGGTTTTGGCATAAAAATATTTTCAACATTTTGACATATCATTTACAATAATAGATGTTTTATTATAGAAAAACTTATGAAATTAAAACAAGAGCATGGAAATTAAATGAAAACATGATAAAATTAAACTAACAGTGATAATAATATTGGTAAACAGTTGTTTATGAGTATTACTTATAGTATGTATATAAAAAAATTAACAAGTATTTAAATTTATATAAAATGTATGATAAACTGGATCTATCAATGGCAATAAACTGATGAGGTCATCTTTCTTAGATTGATTTATTGGCAGAGGACCGTTATAGTATTGCTTAATGTTAACAATGTTCCTTCTTCCTCTTGTTGTACGTCGTAAATGAAGTTGAAGAAATGGGTCATCTTCATGTAATGAATATTTAAATTTTATTAAACCAAACTCCTTCTCATACCAGAACGATCTAATTTTGTTCCAAACGACATTTTCTCCAACTGTATTAATTTTTCGCTTCACCAGTTGATTAGAAAGAAGTCTTGAATAATTGTAAATTTCATCCTGAGACATCTCTTTACCAATAAAAAATTTCTTGCCCCTTACTGTTCTAACAAACTGATACCAATCATGGGGAATATTAATTTCTATGTTGGAAGTTTTCTTGGCTTTTTCAACACGTGAATGGTCAGTGTCACATGGGCCTGGGAGCAAATATTTATGGTCCATGACCTGGATAGTTGGTGATGTACTTACAAAGAAAGATAGAGCTGCAGTTATTATGTTATTTTTATTTTGTCCCGGACAAGAATCAGAGGATGCAATAACATTTTCAACAGTTGGACTTAAGGTATTCAGAAGACTTATCACACAAAACGCTATTTCGTTGGCTCCTCTTGCAGCTATTCCCTCGTGCCACATATAACATGAGGTTTGGTTCGATGTGCAATTTCTTATGGTCAAATTATATGTGTACAATTGTCTTTTATAGTACACTATACTTGAGTTAAGAGAAGGCGTTGGCAAACACTGCTGCAGATCGAATGCTAAAAAAGCAATTTTACCTTCAGATTGGAGAGCTTTGGTCTTATCGTTTTTTTTTTAATTCATAGCCTTCATCTGCCACTTGCAAACTTGTGGGTTTCCAATATTTGTTTTATTTGTAAATCTGTAGCACATTTTAATTGAATATTGTATGTATCACAAGTTTTTCATGTGTTTTTGTAAAGTACTTTAAATTTATATCCGGCGTTTTTAAAAATGAAGCATACATACTATATGATACAGGAATCATATTTTTTCTGTTTGCATATAACAATACATTTCAAACATTTTGGATATGTTTAGCTGCCCAGACAGGTATTCTTTGGATGTGCGACGACGTGAATAATGACTTTCATGTTTAGGAAAGCTTTCTATGTGTGCAGTAACTTCGTCCCGTTCGTTTGTTTTCTTGTTTATGGGTAGTGTTTTCCACGGTTATCATTACCTTGTTGTTTTTATTTAATAAAAACAACGATACAATGCAGTTCCACCATGAATTGACAGTAAACAAAATAAAAGAAATTATCATTACCAATAAATCCAAAGACATGTTGAAACATTTTTTTGCAAACTTTATATTCCAGTCCCTCTGTATTGCTAATTTTATAAATTCAATAAAGACAGCTGCCAAAAATGCAGAATACCATAGATAAGTCTGCGCATGTGTAATTTTATAATATGCCAAAAGCGTATATGTCAGACATATATGCTTTTGCCTTGTTAGAGTTTGAAATTTTATATTATGCAAAAACGTATATGTCAGAGATATATGCTTTTGGCTTATTAGAGCTTGACATTTTATGACATGTATTGTTTTTCCAAGTCGTTTTACGAGAAATCTATAGGTTTTAGAGATATATGCTTTTGCCATAACATAAAGTAGGCATTTTTTGATATATTGGCATTCAAATCTCAAAATCGCCAAAACACGACTTATATGCTTCTGCCATATTGGTACGGATTTAAAATAGAGAATAAAGGGAAACTAAACTTATTCAATTCAATATGTATTAATAAAGAATCTATTTACATTTAATATTTGTATCGAGCCGGGTTTGAAAGTAAAAGTTGGATTGAGCCACTTCTACAAGTATGCAACCAATGACATACCACTAAAATGTTAGTCACATGTCCCAAAAGTTGAGTTCCTATTGGTTAACGTGAAACAATCCGTCTTTGAAACTAAATGATTGTGAAATAAGCCACATTTGAAAGTTTCGCATTATTTTGTATGTAATAAAGCCGGGTTTGAGGTTACTGTCTAAAAATTTATTCAAAGTGTATTTTTCTTTACAAAATGGCATTCAAGGTCAATTTTTCAACAATATTGGAATGAGCCGTGTTTGCAAATAGTAGCCTCATTTCTTTCAATACTTGGATTTAAAACTCATTGATTAATTACAGGTAAATAATATTCCAACGGAAGCGATAGTGAACTGCTGTGGGTTTGTGCCGTCTCTATAGATAGCTCTAGCTCGCAGGTTCCCAACTTTTTTCAAATCACGGCCCCTGAACCAATGACCCGTGTCATATTTCCATTAAAATGGATTTTTGATTTTCCACGATATAAATATTACATAATATTTAATGCAAAATTGTATTTTCACCAGGTCAACCGGCTTCAAAATCGGTGACTGAGTGTTAAAGCCACCCTCGTTTCATTCTCAAAATAATTACATATGTCTGTTTCTTGCTTTTGTTGCGTTGAAAATCTACTTTCGCAGAGGCCTGTCATTTCGAAAGAGAAAAATATTGATACCAGTATCATATGGATGCCAATGTATCAAAGTAGCAATATTTACAAGTGTCAGTATGAAATGACGCTTGTGCAAGGGATTTTTCTGAAAATAAATCGTAAAATAAATATTGGTATCAATACCACCGCATCTTTTCTATACAGAAGGCTACTATCAGCGGCTATCGAGGGTAGTTTATCATATTTATGTTTTGAGATATTATAACTGTTACAATAAGTTAGCCGTCAAAACTGTCCATCTCATTAACACAGCCAAGAGGTGCTGTTAAAACATAGCACTTTTTGACAGTTCAGACAGTTATTGTAACAATTAACCGCTCAATACATAAATATGATAAACTACCCTCGATAGCCGCCGATAGCAGCCTTGTGTATAGAATAGATGCCCAGTATCGAAAGAATATCTGTCAAACTCCACGGGGACGTAGTGCATCACTGCATTGTGTTTATATGTATGCTAGATGTGTGATTTTTCTTAGTAGTCGTAAATGGCATTCCAAAATGGCGGCAAGTGAAGTGTATGGTAAATAGACCCAAATATCTAATTATTTCAATGAATTGGTTTGTATTTTCAAATCCTTGATGTTTTATTTTTATTGGATCATAGTAATAACCCAGTGTGGTACATTAGTGACGGTAAACGATTAGCATTTCATCGCACTTTCATTTTTTTAAGGAATTATAGATTATGCTTTATTAAAATTTAAACATTATGTTATTAAAAGAAAGAATTTGACCACCTCCAAAAGGCCGCACTATAGATTGGCTTAAGAGTAAATGAAAACAAAACTAAAGTCATGGTACAAAGCCGACAAAATCAGAGTAGGCTGGGCCAAAGTTCCAGTTTTGGAAACCATCAATTTGAGGTTGTCAACCGGTTCACATACCTGGGATCCAATATTACAAAAGAGAACAAGGAACTGGAAGAAATAAGAGCCCGAATAACCGCTGCAAATAAATCGTACTTCTCACTGCTGCCCATATTCAAATCCAGAAATGTCCACAGAAAAACTAAGACTTGGCTCTACAAACCGTCATTCGCACGGTCGTTGCATGCGGGTGCGAGTCATGGACGCTAAATATAAAAGCAGCTGAAATAGCGGATTGCTTTGAGAGAAAGATCCTGAGGCGGATATACGGACCCATGAATGATGGTGGGGAGTGGAGAATTAGGTACAACACTGAACTATACCGATTATACCAAGATTAAAACTCTCCACCTTCATAAAACTCCAGAGGCTAAACAGAGCAGGCCATGTCCAACGCATGCCTGAGTCACGGATACCGAAGAAGATCCTCGAAGGAAACCCAGGGGGGAAAAGGCCAGTGGGAAAGCCACGCACACGATGGGGTGATAACATTACGAAAGATGCCAACCAGCTGCTAAAAATCAGGAACTGGAAATGACGTGTGGATGACCGTACCGACTGGAGGACGGCGGTGGAGGAGGCCAGGGCTCGACTTGAGCTGTAGTGCCATCGAAGAAGAAGTATGTTATTAAAATATTAAAAAGACAACGATCAAAAATTAATTTTATATCATTCTAGGTAGGTAGGTACTGTAATTAAATTACAGAATAAAGGTACTCTTAAAAAACTCTTTTTGGACTGACATCAAGGCCAACTATAGTCAGACCGCGGCACTAAATTGCATGTTATGGTGATACTGTTAGAAATAGATTATTTTCTAATGCAATGCGGTAACCTGTTCCCAGTAAATGAAGATTTTTAATTTCAAATTTAATTAATCAATGTATTACTATTTTAATACCCACAATGGCCTAGCAGCGTACGCGTTGGCTAATAATATCGTGGGTCCCAGGTTCGAATCCTGGGTCTGGTAAAAATACACATATTGTTTTTCAATTTGTGTCTGGAGTCAGAGTATGGACTTAATCGGTTGTGCAAGTGGCTAACATCTATTTCTCGTAAACAAAAATCTATAATGCAAAACAACACTCTCCGTATTATCATCTTAGGATTGGATATGGTCAAAAAAAAATTAATTCAATATGAAACAATCGTCATTTTCTATAAACAATTTACGATATTCCATTCAAAGCAAGAGAAATAATTAAAACTACGATTGAAATTCACAGTTTCGTGCCGCGGTCTGGCCTTGGGCTAACATGTACAAAATAGTATATAAAGAACGAATACGTCACCACTCAACAGGTTTATATTAAATGACAATTATTAATAAATAAATAAATATTGTGACATATTAGCTGCTAGCATAACTAATGACATTGACTAGGCTTTAGCAAATTCTTAAAAAAGATTTATAAAACTGTGACTTTACAGGCAATTTATTGATATTTTAATACTTAATATAAAAATATAAAACTTTGTCTGAAAATGTTTTAGTGATATTTTCAAACAAATTATTAAGTTCAATTGCTGTTCAAATGATTAAATTCAAATTGCGTTTTTGTTTATGAAAAATATATCTTTGAATTTTAATTGAATATCTAGATATTCAACAGAAGTATTATAGATATTTCATTTTGCCAAGGAGACAACATTATGTTTTATATAGCTCAATAGTTTTAAAAACAAAGTTTTTCGTTAATTCTATGATATTTGAGTGATTTATGTTGACAACATGATTAAATTAAATGAAGCAGTCCGAAGAGAAGTACAGGAGGACCTCGACTTTCGCACATAATTGGTTCCTGAAAGTGTGTGCGAATGTTAAATGTTCGAAAGTAGAGGGAAGTAAAAAAAAAATTTAATTGTGTGTATTTTAAAATATTTATTTATGAAGTAAATATAAGATGTTTAACCCTTTCTAAGCGTTACGAATCCCGACTTAGTACAACAGTGCGCGTTGTTATTTCAAGCATCAATAAATCGTAATAAATGTCAGTCAAACATACACAAATAGAGTAGTAAAAAATCGGAGTCAAGTTCAAAAATGATTATGACAGAACCTAATATTTTATGTGACTCTAAAAATAAACATTCGTCGCCTAAAACTGATAAGAAATCACGAACAAGATTTCTTCATTGAAAAAATGCCGGCTTACTCGAGCGGCGCCATGACACTTACGAAATGGTGCTGGACTAATGCGTCGATGACAGATTAACAAGTGTAAGAACAGTTCAGTATTATAGTCTACGGCTACGATTTCGACAAATATGTCATACACATAATGAATAATAATATGGTTTATGACTTTTATGAGCATTTTTGTTGAGTGTGTTAAAAAAATATCAGTCATAAATAGCTCATTTTTATAGCATCCAGGACATCTCAAACTGTGTAACTTTTATTTGAACTCCCATACACATTGCAGCACTGCAGGTCGAGTATAAATAAATCATCCTTGAGAACTACTGGCTATTTGAGAGTAATGTACTTACCACCAGTGCCTGGTTTGTACCTACCATTGACCCCGAACTGAATGGAATCGAATGACACATAGTTTATAACAAAACGGTTTATTTTTCGAATACCTATTAGGCTATTACAATTCGTAAAATATTAAATTTCAAACACTTTTTGCACTTCTAAATGCTTTATAGTCACCACAATTTTATTTTCAAGTTCATTTGTTTTTTTTTTATTATATTACTTCAATAACCTGTGGGTCTATTCTATACTTATCGAACACTAAAGTGATAAATAGTATCAAACTTAGGGTAGGTTTGTATCAAAATATTAGCACTTATTGTAACAATTACACGAAGTTGGTTTTTATTGTTGCAATAAGTGCGATATTTCAACAGCAGCAAGATAGGTGCTGTTAAAATATAGCACTTATTGCAACAATAAAAACCAACTTCGTGTAATTGTTACAATAAGTGCTAACATTTTGATACAAACCTACCCTAAGTATGATAATATTTATTACTTTATCACTTTAGCGGTCGATAAGTATAGAATAGACCCACTGGTACTAGAATAGGTAATCTCTTATTTTATTATAATGACATGATAGTAAGTAACTCGAGTTATTTTCGACTATAAATATAAGAAGAATTCTCCATAAAAAAAAATAGTAGTCATGAATCAAACCCTTTTGAATAGTGTTACGAAAAAAATAATTCTCAAGTGTCTGTCTCACACCAGCAGACGATGATTTGCCGCGCAGTGTATAAAAATTCAGTAGCGCGGGACCTGGTGTAGCGTAATACGACAATTTCCGCATTTATGCGGGAACGGGCATCTGATTGTTCGTGTCTTTTCTTTATAAATGGCTGATAACTAGGGTAAATAAATAATTTTTGTCTGTTTCACCTAATTCTATAACCAGAAAATAGTATTTAAAAATGTTAATCAATGATAAACAAAGAGACATATTGAATCGCGGACTCCTAGGTATATTTAAATGACACCTTGTTCAAATTATTTTCCGAAACTATTTACTCGCGGATAATATAATAGCAGATAGGCGAATGAATGCAATCTCCAAAAGCATTCCTTTTGTAAAAATATTTTGTAAATTCACTTTGATCAATGTAAATTTCGAATATTCTATTTAACAGTTTACGCACCAAATAGTTTTTCAATCATTAAAAAACATTATAACTTATTATATCGCAAACTCGTATCGTTACAAACACGTCAGTCAAATGTCTTCGACGCACATGCACTAAGAAGCGATAAGACACTATATACGCGGCAAATTTGAATTGGCCCGATGATTGATATTTTTTTATTCAAGACACGCTCCCGAAAAATATTTATTTAAATTAGATAGAACAAAAGTTTAGGCTATCCATTGACAGATGTCAAGAGAAGGATGATTTCTGAATAAATTAAATCAATGTTCGAATTATTCGCGCCTGGCCGAAAGGAGTACTAGGCAAACGAAAATCGAAATGACTTTAGTCAGCTGACGCGCGGATGACTCGCGCGTATAGGCTGACTAAAGTCAGTTGCCGCGTTAGAAAGGTTAAGAGACATGTTTAAGTGGGGTTTGGGTGTATCCCTTAAGCAGTTATTAAGAGTTAACTGTTTGCCACTCTTCTTTTTTTTTATTTTAAATGCTAAATTATTAACTTTACAATATTGTTTAACTGCTGACACGAAATGTAAAGTGAACCAATCTTTAAATATTAACGCAGTAACCCAGGGTTTTTTATTTGATTGCCAAATGACTGGAAGCAATTCTTTATCTTTCCCTTTCAATGCTCTGGGATTTTCTGGTTGATAAATTAACATTGCGTCGCTGTAGGATTGGTTTGTCGAATAGACCAAATGACAAGTCTTCAGGAGACGAAAAACAAATATCAATATCCTATATTTAAATACATGGAGGTATTTAAATTATTGGTTTTACAGCATATGAATGCTGTTTTCATTACAAAGCAATATAAAGAAAAGGATGGTTCTGGTCCATTTAGATACAAAAAATCATTTTGCATTGAAAGGTCGATTTCGACAAAAACGGATATTCGACAAACCAATCCTATAGCGACGATTGGGCATCAATTTTAAATCACCAGCTAAGTTTCCACCAAGAAGCAATGTCAATCGGTTTTTAGAAGGTTTATGCCCAGGGGCAACTGATTCTTCCTTAGAAAACAATGTACGACTAGGCATTTTTTTCCAAAATAAACCTTTCTCATCTACATTAAATATTTGGCTAGAGGAACGTTCTCAAATAAATTCTTTTGCAGCATCTTTATCCGCATCAGCCGATTCTCCAGTGAATTTTTTTAATATTATGAAAAGAAAACCTCATTTTAAAATTGTTAAACCAACCGTCACTTGCTTGAAAAATCGTCTTAGAATCTTCTTTTAATCTAGCCTTCCAATCTTTATGCAAACTAAGAGCCTTCGCTTGATTAATTGAAATACTCAGAGGGACATCTTTTTGATGTTGGTCATAGATCCATGATGACAAAGATTTTTTCATTTCATCCATAACTATGCCGTGTCTTTTGGAAACAATCTTTAAATATATATTTCCACAATTAGCACAACATATCGTAGACCATCCGATTGATGCAAATGAGTCCTTGATTTCTTTTTGTTCGTATCAACACTGCAGTTTTTCCGTTTCTCACTCATGTTTATAAATTTTTAGGGTGAAATATATAAAAAAAACGATTTTTTTTAAATGTGCGAAATAGCGAATTGTGCGAAAGTCAAACATCCGAAAGTCGAGGTCCGCCTGTATATGGGTAAACACAATGCTCCCTCTCTTTCTACCATAACTTGGGGATTACAAATGTTCAGTTTGAGTTATTGAATACTAGTTATCTTATGATCGTTCTGAAGATGGGATTATAGCCCAAATAAGCTGTCAGTATAATTACAGTAGAATCTCGATTATCCCGACTAATTGAGGATGAAGATAATCCAGATAACAATAAATCCAGACGATCAAAAAAATAATAAAACATCTATTTCAATTCTAGAATAAACCTTTAAACACAATGACTACCGGCACTTTATTAATTTTGTAATTAACGTGTTATTTGCATTTGAAAATCGATTAGCAAAAACACAAATTTATGCATCCCGTAATCATTTAGTATTTTTTTTAAATTCACTTATTTTACTAACTATATATTGTTTAAAATCATATTCTTGTAATCATATGAAACTGATACATAATTGAAGTCCAAATAACTAAAGTTCTACTGTAATTCAAATATCGTAGAATTGACAAAAAAAAATGTTTTTAAAACCATTATAATGGAGTTTTGCCACATAAATGTCAATTCAATAAATATTAGCTCATTCTGATGAAATTTGAATAACAATTATACAAAAATATCAATCATTGATGAATGTTCAAAAACTAGATTATTATTAATCACCCACCTCAGTTATACAAGTCATTTGTGGCATAAATCAATCAAGTTTCGAGCTGCCTGCTCCATCTAAAATGGTTTTTCTTTTCTGTACATGTTTCTTCTTTTTAAAATTAATTTTTGGAAATGCTAATCTTCCATCAGCACAATCTTTCGCTCTGCCGTTCTGAGCCGAAGTGGTGACTTTTTCAGCCGCTAGTCTCAGAAAGTTTGTCAGATTTTCTCCACTCAGTAAATTGCCATCCTCTGACACTATCGGTCTAGAAGAAATTGCATGATTGCGATATCTGAAATCGGTTGCATTACCGTACGTGCTTTGCGTTTGTTTTTGTTCGAGACTGAGGCCAAAAAACAGAAACTTTAAAGACACAGGCCTATTGAAAATTAAAGCACACCCCAAAGTAATTGCAAGGAATAAGCCCACAATTAAAAGGAACACATCCAATACTATGCTGCACAAAAATTTTGACCCATAAGGACATCGATCTGGAAAAAAAAAGTTGTAATTACTATTTCTTTTCTCTCCTTAACGATGTTAACTCTCAATTTTATTCTTGGTGAAAAGACATTCTGTTAAATAAAATAAAATACAATATATTCTAACACTTATTCCTCTTCAATGGGATATTGTCAACTAATAGAAAATATACAATATTACCAACAGATTTTAAAAACAAAATCATTTGTTGAAAATAAATGGACAATAATAATAAAATAAATATAAGTAATTCTCTGTTCAATTAAGTTTATAATTGAACAGAGAAGAATGAAAAATAAGTTCTTTACTGATTAGGAATTAGAAAATAATGTTTATCGCAATAATAATTAAGTAAACGAAAAAATAACAACATAAATAATATTATGTAATTCATACTTTTTAAAAAACAAAAAATCTTTTTAAAAGTCTTTTTCTTAATTTAAGATAAACCATTTTATTTAGTTGCGTCAAAAAACGACACAACTCGAATACAAAATATTTTAGTGACGCAATTCGAATACGACACAGGTTGAAATGACATAACTCGAGACTCAAGTGTATCTTCTTATTAATTATTTTTGCCAGACAATAAAATTATGCGCAAAGATTTTTGGCTTGAGCTTTTCTATGCCTCACTATATTACTATGGCAGTATCTGACAGGCCGCAGATTTTTAATGACACACGTTAAATGTAGAGCGAAACTCTTACTGCAATTGCTGTAATACCGATAATTTGTGGCTTAGTATTTCATAACTATTCAAACAGATGTCACTGGGTGTTTAATTTTATAGATTATGCAAATCAATCGACATGGATAGCAAATTTAGTACGAGGTAACAAAATTTGTACGTGCGGCCTGTCGATCACGACCTCGTAGAGCGAGAAAACTCGCTGAAGGCATATAACCGGTTAAAACTTATCGTAGTCCATACATCTCGCTAGAATGAGCTGATGTCACATAACTGACGGTCATACAAAAATGAGTAATCTAAATTATGACAATAGATTGTTCCATTTTTTTTTATTTATTATTATAATATTATATTATATTGAATACATATTCTGGTGATAGTGGTTCTTGCACATTTTTTATTATTTTAAATTCAATACTTGAAGATCTATTTTTCTTAGAAGGTAGGTTTTAAATAATTGCCTAGTATGGAACCTGCGCCACTGAGACATACATATCATTAATTTAAATTCACATATCAGTCACTCCAATCCAAAAATTTGATAATGAAGTACTTATTATTTTGGGCCGCGGTTCGTGGATCACTGATTTAGATAAATCAAGTTATACAGACTAAACACAAGCAGGTTTTTGTATTTCTAGAAAAATTTCAATCTTGTCACATCAGAGTTTTGAACACCTCAACCACAATCCGTGCAATGAAGTGATTCTCTTGATAATTGAAATTAAATGATATTGGTGCTTCCTTCACCTTCTTTTCTTAATTACTCCGTAGTCTTGTCAGTTATACAAAAGAAAAATTTAGTAAAAAATAATAATATACAGTCGAGCTTGGTTATTATGAGGAAGATGGGACCGACTGAATTTACTCGTTATATCGTAAAATAACATTTTTCGTGCCACGTTCTATTTAAGCATAGAACATTCTTCTTCTTATTGTGCCATCCCCTAGCGGAGGTCGGCCACCATCAAGGCGATCTTATCTTTGTCGTCTGATACCTGGAACAGTTCGGTGGAGCTGCACTCGTACCAATCACAGAGGTTCTTAAGCCACGAAATGCGGCGCCGTCCTCTGCTACGCTTCCCATTGATCTTTCCTTGAATGACAAGTTGGGGAATGCTGTAATTTTGTCCTCTCATAAAGTGGCCGAGGTATTGTATTTTTCTGGTTTTGATACTACGTAGAACTTCTCGGTCCTTCCCCATTCGAATGAGAACTTCAACATTTGTCACCCGGTCAGTCCAAGGAATTTTGAGGATGCGTCTATACAGCCACATCTCGAAAGCTTCAAGTCTCCGTGACATCTCTTGGTTTAGCGTCCATATTTCCATACCATAGAAAAGAATTGAGAGCACATAACAACGTACCATACGCAGTCTCAGACCTAGGTTAAGATCTCGATTGCTAAGGAGGCGTCTCATTTTGAGAAAGGCGCTCCTTGCGATCTCAATTCTAGTTTTTATTTCCTGAGACAGGTCCCATTTCTCATTGACCCATGTACCTAAATATTTATAATGGGTCACACGTTCGATTGGTTCGCTGTTAATGACAAAATTTGTGTTGGTGTCTGGTGTCGCTGTTTTTGATACTAGTAATAGTTTTGTTTTCTTGAGGTTCATTTTTAAACCATAAGAATTACTGACCTCATTAACCTTTTCTACCAGTTGATGTAAACTCTTTAAACTATCAGCAATCGGCACAGTATCATCGGCATATCGTATATTGTTGATATGTTTGCCATTAACCATAATACCCACCGATTCACCTTGTAAGGCTTCCTTGAAAATAGCTTCCGAGTACATGTTAAATAGCAAAGGTGACAATATACACCCCTGTCTTACACCGCGACGAATTTTTACCTCTCCACTGATTTCGTTTTCAATCTTAATATTCGCTGTTTGATTCCAATATAAGTTAGCTATCAGTTGAATGTCTCTTGCATCGATGCCTTTCTCCTGTAGGAGTTCGAGAAGTTTAGGATGCCTAACAGTATCGAATGCTTTCTCGTAATCGATGAAACAAATATAAACATCAACATTAACATCTAGGCATCTTTGCACTATAACATTCAAGCTGAAAAGTGCTTCGCGAGTGCTCAAACCACTTCTGAAGCCAAATTGTGTGTCATCCATGTCTTCTTCGCATTTTCGAAAAATCCTATTATGGATGATTTTTAATAAAACTTTTAACATGTGGCTCATCAAACTTATTGTTCTAAACTCGCTGCACTCCTTTGCATTCGCCTTTTTTGGTAGAGTGATGAATGTCGATTTCAACCAATCATCGGGAATTATGCCCGTTTCGTAAATTTTATTAAACAAATCAACGAGAATTTCAAATTGATCTTCTTCTAATAATTTTATCATTTCGTTGTAAATATTATCAGGGCAGACAGCTTTACCATTTTTAGAATTTCGTATTGCGTTTATTATTTCTGCCCTATTTATGCATGGGGCTTGTTCACATTCATTAAAAGTATAGCCAATAGGTCCCCATCATCATCAAACAGATTTTCAATATATGTCTTCCAACGAGTCAGCTTCTTTTCTATATCTAATATAATACGCCCATCTTCGTCTTTCAAGATAGTTGATGAGGTTCCTTTCGTAATTCCCAATGTTTCCTTTATCTTCTTGTCCATATTAAAGGAATCGTATCTTCGTTGGAGATTTTCAATTTCTTTGCATTGGTCGGACATCCATTCTTCTTTAGCTGTACGAATTTTACTTTTTATGGTATTATGAATTCTCCTATATTGAGTTTCATTTTTATTTTTCCATTTTTTCTTTCGTCCATTAAAGACAGAATCTCATCTGTCATCCATTTTTGCTTCTTAGCAGTTCTTTTATATTCTAATTTATTATTAGATATGGAGGAGAACACATCTTTTATCCTGTCCCACTTGTCTGTTATGTCAGAGGATGTGATGACTGAAGTTTATATTTGTTCTATTTCTGTGTTCAGTGCACTTTTTACTTGTTGTTTGACTTCGGGATCCTTCAGTTGATTAATGTCAACACGCTGGGTTGCGCGTGGTTCCCTCAGTAATCTTTTTAATCTAATTTTTACTGTAGCTACAACAGGATTGTGGTCAGATGAGATGTCAGTACCTGGATAAGTTTTAGTAGATATTACGCTATTTCTGTAACGATTGCGAATTAATATATAGTCTATTTGATTTCTTACAATGTTATTGCCATCATCTTGTGGGGATTTCCATGTATACAATCGCCTTGCTGGAAGTTTGAATAATGTGTTACAAACAACCATACTCTGTTCCTGGCAAAATTGTAGTAATCTTTCTCCTCGATCATTTCTTTGTCCTAGACCAAATTCTCCTACTAACTCTCCACTTTTACCTTTACCAATCATTGCGTTGAAATCTCCTATAATCAAGGTAACTTCATTATGATTTTAGAACTTCATTTATCTGTTGATAGAATTCTTCTATAACATCGTCATCTTTGTCGGCAGTTGAAGCGTACACCTGTATTATATTAACATTACCCATCCATGATTTGAGTTGTAATAGCATTACTCTGTCAGAGTAGGGAACAAAACTATTGACCGATCTGTTAATTTTATCAGTCACTATGATACCCACTCCATTTCGATGGTGGTTATCATCATTTCCCGAGTAATACAAGGTGCCGTTGTCAGTTTTAAATCTGCCGTTTCCCTTCCACTTCACTTCGCTGATACCAAGGATGTCTAATTTTAACCGATTCATTTCCATAATAACGTTTTGCAATTTTCCACTTTTAAACATAGATCGCACATTCCAGGTCGCAATCTTCATAGCCGGCCTGGGGATTCTTAGCACCCTCCGACCATTTAAGACCTGCCGGGGACTGAGGGCCATGCAATTTGATTTTCCAGCCATGATGACTACTAGGGATATAGTTAATGTGGTAGTTTCCCGTTGCTTTCTACATCGCAGTGTCAAAGCTGTTGCGACCATGCCTTCAGTTATCTAAATGTAAGCTGTACCGAAGTCCATCCTCTCCTCCTTACATCAGTACTGGTAATTGCTGCTGCCCAACACCAAGGATATTTATTGACTTCCCAGTCTAGATCCACTGTGTTCTGCGATACCAGGGTCACCTCTAGGAGGATGTGGTGCTGGCACCACGCACAGACGGTCTCGGTAAGGGAGAGGCTAATGATCTGTTTTAGATCTATATTACGCATCCACTTGCCTTGTAGGACAGCGAGGACCAGTGTCTGGTTTACTCAGAACAAAGGTACTACCTCTGCAGTCCAACTTAACCCTAATCTAATGACCGTACTTATTATCATAGAACATAAATATCTGAAAACCATCGTAAAAATCCCCGAAACGAGCATGGCATTCATAAACTACAAAAGAAGTAGTTTATTGTAATGAGCCGTCGGCGCTGGTAGGTACCCACTGACTTCACAAAGCTTGGAATTTTTACATGCAATTTCAACCATATGCGTGGATACTTTTTCAATGTTGTCGGAAAAAACACCAATTAGGTACTTAGACACTTAACTAGTGTCATAAACATAATCCAATGCCGGCGGCATCGGTCCTGTCAGATTTTATTGCTTAGGGTCGAAAATGTTGTTTTTAAACGATTGACACATTAACAGTTTTGCTCGGTATACCCGAGAAGTAGCTCGTTATAAAAGTGAATAAATGTATGGAGAAAATCATAAACTAAAAGTCAACGAATGTTTCCTCATTACATCTGAGATCTCGCTATTACCATGATCGTAATAACCAAGTTCGACCGTACTAATTATCATATACATAATATACATTAAACACGTACCGGCTAAACGTGAAGAAGCATCACTTAAATAGTTAGTGAAACCCAATAAGTGTCCAAATATTAATTTTGATGACAAATTCCCAATAATCACTAAAGGATGTAAGTGTGTCCAATAATGCGAGATAGTTGGGGCGAGCGGTGTACATTTATACTCCCAAAACATAAATGAACAAGGTTTTAATGAATCTATGAATTCATTTTCATATTTATTTTCCACTTCCTGAAATAAAAATAATGTTACAATATAATTCCAATAAAACTATTTTATCCCTAGAAATTATTGTGCAATTATTATGTGGTGACACAAAACTTCATGCTAGTTATTGCTCATACTTCAAATGCAATATTATGGTAAACGATTCGTAGAAAATGATGACTGTTGCTTATTGAAATAAATAATAATATGTAATTTTAACAAAATATGCAATTGAAAATCTTCATTTATTGTGAACAGGTTACCGCATTGCATTCGAAGATAATCAATAACTAGCACTTCCATCTTAATATGCAATTCAGTGCCCCGACATGGTGATAGTCAGCCTTGGTTAACACCATAAAACGAAAATCACTGCCATTTGAATGTACACATTCAAGTCGGTTGGAATCATCACATGAGTAAAATCAGACTATTAGTTATTAATGTTTATTATGGCCAGATGCATATCGGCTGAGACAGCTTTATGCAGGCACTGCCACAGTGGCCTAGTTGGAAGAGCACCCGAATTGCGATGGTTGTGGGTTGAAGTCCCATTAATTAATTAGAAATCAAACATCTAACCTAAACTCCTTGTTTAAAAATAAAAAATAAATAATTTACCTTATAGACTACCATTGTCTCATACGCATAAAGAGTGATAAGAAAAATGGCAAACATTTTTCTTGGTGTTGGTGTGAGGATTAAAGACCAATCTGCAGTATAGATACGATACATACACACCAACGCTGATAATATACAGATTGCATGGAGCTGCAATTAAAAAAACCATTTTGAAACATCATTTTAATTTTACGACATACATTGGTAACATTGAAAAATTAATATTACCACTCTACGGCGATTTTCTCCACAATCCAATCTGAGCTTCCAAATCAGTGATCCGAGATGACGGTCCGATGTGTCAATCTTCACATTTATATTTTGATGCTTGCACATACAACCTTAATTATCTGACATCGGTCATTATGGCATCTGATAATTTTGCTGTATCGAATCAACCGTTTGATTGTTCCGAACATTTCTAGGTCGGTGTGGAACTTTGTCTATGACATATTGTAACATGTTTAATTACTATATATTTATATTCATAGAACTCGTGGTAAGCAAGCCATATTTGTTGAACATGAACTAGTATAAAGATATTATGATTATGAGGATTAATGTAAAATGGTATATCATACTATAATTTAGAAGGATTCGCAACAAAAGGTGTTCCATGCAATATAGTTTTACAGATGTGCTACAATTTTTACATCTTCATTCTATAATCAGCACAGAAAAAATGGCAAGATAGATTGGTCTACAGTTACTGGTTTTCCGAAGTCGGAAGTAGTGGACATATTGTGTTGTATATATACCTCAGTCTTTTGAATGGAAATATCTGCAATTTAAACTCGTATCGGACCATGGAAAAACACCATTATAATTTCAATAAACAATAAAAAAATTTGATGCATATGAGTATAATATGCAATAATATTGTCTTTGCATCCTATAAAATTTTGGTTCATATAATCTAACTTCTGTTTCACGTACCCACCAAATTTAAATTTATTTGTGAATTCATATTTCTAAATTGCCACTTCTTAGTCTACATTAATTTGAGATTTCAGATTGAGATCAGATGATAAGAGTCGTGGCCAAAAGATAACAATTTCTATTTATCGCTCACGACTCCATCGAAGATTGGTAACAGTTGGGTCGACGATTACCATATGTTCTCGGTAATCGGCAATCCAAATGTCAACAATCATCGATTCAGTTATGTACGAAAAATAGGAATTACGCTATTTTTGCCACAGCATGATCTAAAGATCCAAAATGATATTTCATGACCAAGGGCAATCGGCCCAGACGATCAGGGGCAAACAATCAGCTTGAAAGTCTGCTGATGTAATTTGATAAGAAGAAAAAATCAACCATGAAAGCATACGAATCTATAAATGCGATCGACCAAATTGAGATTGCTGGCATTATTTTTTTTGTATAGCCTGCGGTGCACACACTTTAAATACTACTAAAGTACATAGTGATTGTGATTTTGATTTTTTGAATAGACAAAAGGAAGAATGTGTTAAGTAGTCTAAAATCACTACATTTTAGGAAAGTCAAAAGAAAATTGATTTTTGGATCATTTTGTATGGGAAGTCCAATGTTTCTATGTGGAATTTATTAATTCAAATTATCGATATGATTCAACTCATTCTTTTTCTCATCTGCATACATAATTTATGATTCATTTTGCATACGTAACTATTTTTTTGATTTTTATTACTTAACGCCCTCTTCTTATCACTCACAGAATTATCCCCTGCATGAATGAACGATGAATAAAAACAATAAAACAAAAATATTACATAATCTAAAAATAAAATAATGGAAGCACTGAAAGCGAATGCTGACGCGACGGCATGGTTCTTAAGATTCAGAATTGAAGGTGGCGGTTCCAAAATAAATAAGAGGTTAGGGTTCAGTTCCGGTTCAGTTTTCAGCTGTCTGGTGCCGGTCCACAGACCATTAAATGAGAAACACTAATCTACATGACAAATCAACTATCTCCAGACAAATTTCAAAATTCATTGTAATAAATCAAAAGAGTACTTACATAGTAATTTTTCAGGTAAAACAATAAATTTTTTTGAATGTAGGATTCTCGAGATAAGGAATCAGTCAGCAAGCCATCTAATCGTCTGTATTGCACGGGAGTAAGTTGTTCTGAAGACATCAAATACTCTTTAATCAAATTATAGTCTGACCTTAAGAATTGAAAACTTACACCGGCATCTATTACTCCGCCATCAGTATCCTGAAACAGCAAAGCAATGAATCATTTGTATCAATTCATTATTGTCAGTATTCATTATTCAGTTATTTTTATTCAGTATCATTAGCCATAATTCAGTATCATTAGCTATAAGCCCTATCAGAGTCAAGACCACGTACCTGTTCAATCGAACTAGGTACATGGTTTGACTATGCCATAATTGTAGCATTATAAATTACCTCGAAACTTACTGTACCCGTGTTGTATCAATTATTGTACCGTAAAGAGAAAAGAGATACAATTTACCATATACACTTTGATCAACCTATGGCTTATAAATATAAATAAGAGGGAAGGAAAGAAGAGAAGTACCCCCCCCTCCCTTCTATAATGTATTTACGGTTCTCAGACATCCCCTTTTTTGAGGTCAATGTATGTGTCCGGTATCTTTTTTCATTTTTATCGAATAATACATAATACGCCCTCTTTCTTCCGCTACCATTTTACGCTCCTACTTGGTAAAAAAGATTTTTTTTCATTCATTTATTTGAAAGAATTGTGGTAGGGTGTGCGGTTTCCCCCCCCCCCCCCCGCTTCAGCATCCATCTCTTTCCCTCCCATTGAAAACTTGCAACAGTTGAACGCGATGTCACAATGTTATAGAATACAGACTCTCAATTATTACTATATTTCTTAATCGCAATATTTACTTGATAAAGTACAGGTAACCCCCCCCCTTCATCACGGGGGATACGGGGGATCTGGACATGGTCGCGATAAGTGAAATATCGCGATCAATGGTGGATTCCCTTGTTTAGTCTCTCTACGTTTATATATTGTGCAAAATTTACGATTACTGTAAAGTAATGCATTACAGCCACGTTTTACAGCACTCACTCGGAACAGATTCGGAGATGTCATTTTCTAGGGACATATTATGGCAGTCCATTTCCTGCAGCTCTTCATTAGTTAAGAGTTTGCCGTGTGATTTTAACAAAGTCTGAATATCTGAATATCATCTACATCAACACCTTTCGGATATGGCTATACGACTAATTTCTTCGATATTTTGAATATCATTTTCATAATTGCAGTGTAACTTCAACAATTTCATTATACAACATTTTCCAAACACACTTCATACACGACTGGGTGACTTCATTCAACGCTTCGTCGATGTTTCTGATAGCTTTCATATTAAATTGTTTACACCAAACCTGCCTCCATCACCTATCACTATCACCTCTATCAGTTTCTTTAATAAGTTGAGAGAAGAAAAGTTAAACGAACCTTGGATGCTTTAAATCCAGAAGCAGTCTTCTCCTCTATGGATATAAACGTACGTGTTGGCATTCGTTTCTAATAGTCCCGTCTGATCCACATTAAAAATTAAATGTTGTGGATAATTTCTCGTTTCCACAATTTCCAGTTTTAAAAAGAGATCGCGATATAACGAATCCGCACTTGCCGGGGTCGCGATGAACGGGAGGGGGGGATTACCTATACTTAATTCTTGTTTGATAATAAATGTGATTATGAGAATACATGATTGCAAAACTATTACATTTTGGCGTAAAATATCAAGATCTAGCAATCATTGGCATACCATGGGTTCAATTGCAGTGGCGAAGGCGAAATTCATCACAGAAAAACTCAGAATTGAGAAAATCACATTTATGTATTGTGAGATCACTGGGAATCGAACCTGAAGACGGCATACGGCATAGCGACAGCTGAATGCAGCACTATTCTAACTCACATTTGAAATATTTTGCAGAAGAGTTTTTTGAAACAGCCTACTTCAGTTATTTATTATTTAATATGGACAAGTGTATGCACCATTTTTTTCATCAATAATCCTACTAAAATATGATGCATCCATATATCCATAAAGATAATAAATAATTTCAGTAAATTGTTTCAAAAAACTCTCCTCAAAAATTTCAAATGTAAGTTAGAATAGTTCTGCATTCAGCTGACGATAGGACTATGAGGCGGCTGCTGATTATGAAATATGTCCTGTTTTTATCATCGTCAAATATGTAAACCCTAGATGTATTCATCCACTGACATAATTGATGCTTGAAATTGATATTTACCTGTTCTTGTTCAATGATCAACAACTTAAGTAGTCTTCTGAAGAAGTAATCACTCTCACATTTTTTTACACATACTACACCCTCCTTAGATTTTTGGTTACCCCATGGTTCAGGGGATACAGGGTTATTTGCATGTTTAGTGTCCCAAGGGTCAGGGCTTGTGCAAGAAACGGTGATAGTCAAACATAATATTATCGCCCACACAACGCGAGTGATACACAAATACATGTTGACAGTGGTTTATAACAAATGACCAGATATTTTAGGTTTGGATTTTGACGAACAGTCGAACACTGTGTTGAGTTTGACGGCTATCAAACTATTTTGAAAGATTATCGAATTACGCAAATAGATTGAGTAATGTCAGATTACGTCAAAAGTGACATACCGGTAACTAAATTGTCTATGGTCAAAACTAGATTCAAATTTCAAACTCATAAATGCCCCGACCATTTGACTTTGCCTTCAGACTTTCCGATTGTGTCAGATAATTTGGTAATTTTATCGTTTTTGTGATCGAGGTCGTTTGAGGCGAAAACCCAAACCAAAACCTAACACAATCTACTGTAACCCTAAAATAAGCAGGTTGTGTTAGGTTTTGGGTTGTTTTACAGTAGGTTGTGTTGGTTTTTGGTCTCAAAACATCCGTATATTGATAACATACCTCATATTTTTAACGATAATCAAAAATGTTGGATCGTGCCATAGATAATTAAGTCGCGCCACCGGTGGTGTCAGCTATGCCTAAAGTGTAAGGAGAAAAAATGTGGCGGGAAAGTGGAACGATATAAAATACCTCCTTGTACCTACTTACTCGCCCCGTTTCTGATGGAAAACTCACTACATAGCTACATTGCCCCAACGTTTAACGAAATCTAAACATTTCGATGGCTTAATAGAAGTCAAAATAATAATTACTCAGTTAGGTACTAAACTGAAGATTTCTAACACCTACTCAGTGCTTGAAATGGAAAAGTTATGTTCGATAATTTTCCGAAAATATTAAATTAATCGTATGTATATTTTGTAAAAATAAATGTTAATTTTTTTTATTATATGGTCTTATCTCAGACGGTCAGATTATGTTTTCACGAGACGGACGAGCTAAGTAATGGAGTAGTTAACAAAAAACAACAATTATGTAAGTACCTTCTTCGAAGATTAAAAAGAATTTTTAATTACTATTAACTGAACATAACTTTTTATTTAAAAAAAAATTTTTGTCACCAGCCTGAACTTTCTTTAAAAATTATTTGTTACTTCTTCTGTTTTTCACAATAATTAAGTTTGCAGTATAATATAGCTTTTACAATTATTGATTTAGCCATTCTACCTCTTTCTTCAGAACATATTTTATTTATTATTGAGAATAACCTTTGATCAGGTGCAGATGTGCCTGGCAGTCTGAAAATGTATTACAATCAAACAAACACCGACTCAAGTATATTACCTATGCAATCTGCCGCCGTCTCATCACATATACGCTACTACGGTTAATCATGACAATTTATTATTGACAATCATTCATATACGGAACAGCCGGGACAAAATGCCAAACCGGCCGGGACTAATGTATGAAACCAGGACGTATGGTAAGCCTATTTATATCTGTAATTTTTCTACAGATGATCCAAAACAAAACATAGTTTTTTTCTGCTTTATTCTATGAACACAGTTCAAAAATATGTTTTCTTTCAATTTGAGAAGGTTTGATCACTATTGCTGATTTTGTTTCCAAAAATATCTACCTAAGTACATTATAATATAAAATACACAAGTCACTTTGACAGAAAGTAATTTAAATATTATTAGTATTCATGAGGAACACATAAAATATAATCAATAACTATAAAAAAAGTCATAAAGTAAATCAGTAAGCCCATAAAAACATAAGTATATATGTATAGGGCAGTGGTCAGCAAACTTAATAGTCAATAGAGCCAAATATCAACAGTACGATTGAGATTTTTTTTGAGAGCCAAATTTCTTAAACTTATTATATAGGTAGGTACACTGTTAACGTGATATCATTCTTAATACATAATAATCTAATTTATTGATAACAATTAAATTGTAGGTAAGGTATCCATAAAATTAATTCATGACAATGACTGACAAACACTTAATGTGAACAATGGCCTTGCATCTCCTTGAAAAGTTTGGGTAAGTCAGGTTTGTATGTTGTTGTTTTCAATTTTAGGCACGATTCCAGGTTCTCATCAATAAAACGACTTCTCAATTTACTCTTGATAAGGTTCATGCTTGAAAAAGATTGTTCGCATGAATATGTAGAACTGGAAAGGGAAAGAACAGCAAACGCTAGTTTTTTCAACTGATCATATGAGACAGGAATACTATTCCAGGTATTAATAATCTTCCAGGTCTTTCAAAGCAGACTACTAAACTTGTACTGTGAAACATGTTCACATTTGTTTTCCTCCAATATGTCCATATCAGCACAGAGATCTTCATATTTAGAGCTACATAATTCTTAATCCATAAGCTTTATCTATAATAGAATTGATAATCTTAATCACCAATTCCATAACTTCGCAAACGTCTGCGCACAAAGCTCTTCTTGACGAATGATGCATTGGTAAGCAAGTATCTCGTGATTTTTTTCTTTCAAAATAGCAACACCCCCTTTTCTTACGCCGGTCATACTTAATGCCCCCGTCTGTTGAAATTGCCACAATTTTAACGAGTGGAATATGATGTTTTCCATACACTCAATTACAGCATTTGCAATATCCTCTTCACGTGTTTGATATTTGAGTGGCAATAATCCTACAAGTTCTTCTTTAGGACCTGTAGATGAAATAAATCGTACAAAACGTGAAACTTGTGCTGTATTATTTATGTCACAAGACTCGTTAACTGCTATTGATAAAACTGAAACCAATTTAAGATCTGACTTGCTGGTTGGTTATATTCGAAGACATTTTGACTGTTTTAGCCCGTACGTGGTCATTTGTGGCAGAGCCACACCCAAGGGGCCAAAGAGCCACATGTGGCTCGCGAGCCGCGGTTTACCGACCACTGGTATAGGGCATCAAAACTGGATTAAACCAGACGCAGTTAAACGGGTAACCATGCCTTTTTTAAATAACTAAAAACCAGGTAACTTTACCCAGCGCTCAAAATTCTTAGCACCTTAAGTATATGAACCAAAGAGGCAAACTTAACCAAAATAGCACTTATGTGAAAGCTATTTCAGAAACATTGCATAGTGACAATAATAATTAACAACACTAATAAAGTCACCTGCCTAAATTACTCTATTACCTACTTACCCTTAAATGGCTTAAAGCGCGTTGACACGGTCCAAGTACGATCCAAGTACACTTGGACCGAGTGCCATCCATGTGCACTCGTATGAGACAGCTTCATACTAATTATTCCTCTCCAAGCTACTTGGACCGCGTCTTACTCATCCAAGTTAGCTTGGATAGGAATAATTAGTATGAAGCTGTCACTTGGATGGCACTAGGTCCAAGTGTACTTGGATCGTCCTTGGACCGTGTCAACGCGGCTTTACTTATTAGTATTGTGCTGACCGATTTTTTTGATGAAATTTACTAGAATAAATGAAAGGATTGTGTGTATGCATCTGACAAAGTGTCCCGCAGCCATCTATAGTCGTGGGATGTCCACAATTTTCTTGGGTTTTTTGATTTATACCTACATGTTTCAAAAGTGTTTATTATTATTTATTGAATAATTTCAAAATTAAATAATAAACCTACCCTCATTATGCTTATTAAAGTCAAATATATTATAAGCCTCCATTGCAGAAGTGGTCTACCGAAACAGCCTAAAACTCTTTCGTTGTAAGTAGGTAATAAGATTTCTATAAATATCATTGATAAGATTTTCCAAAAATATCGAAGCTATGAAATTCAAAAAGAGATTGCAAATTAGTTGACTAGCTGCTTAACCGTATGTATGCAACAAGCGTGTATATGCAGTCTCCAATTCCGTACGCGCAAGGCCGGCCATAGAAAATGAGCGTGTATACACACTGCACCTACTAGCTTTGGTTGATTGTTTTAAATAATTTAATATATTGTACACACATTGCCTTCTTTTAGAATCGTGGTGAAATACTTAACCGAAATACAAGACTTTATGATATAGGTACCTACTTTTAATTTGTCGCAATTAGTACGTCGCCTTGTAGCATATAGGTAAATGCAACGGACGGGGCGTAAATCCAGGAGATGCAGGGCTCAATTCCCTGGGGTGGTTTACTTTTTTCAAAAAGATTTTTTCTATTGGTTATATATTTTCTCAGAAACTGTTGAAATTATGTATACTTTTAATATATTTCAAACAAAAAGATATGTTTATAAGGCTTAATTCGCAGCCCACTGGTACTGCTATGCTGATTCCTCCCGGCATTTAAAGTGTTATAATAACCACCTTTCCTGAGTGATAACAGGTTTTAAAATAAATTAGTACCTAGTAGATAATGTTATTTGAAAAATAATATCAGATACTATTCATTTTACCCACCATTTGTAGGTAAGAAATTAAAATCCTGTCAAAAAATATAGATAGGTAGTGATACCGGGGGGAAAAGAAGAAGAACTCACATGTCTTCTGGGTAGATGTCCTGATCCGGTATCACTTCGGGTTGCAGGTCATGTGTGGACATCAGGATCCATAATTCAAGATAAAACACGTCTTTAATTTGACAGTCCCACGTGGAACTACATTTATTTAAGCTAGGGCATAGGCAATCATTGATAATATTACATCATTTTTACATCTAAAGAGGTCTTAAATTATTTACCGCACTGTCTTTATATTAGGGGTCGGTTTATCATTATTATCCCGCAGTGGCGAAGGGTGGAGGTAGGCTGTTAAGATCCGCCATAAATAGTGCACATTAAACTTTTTCAGACATACATATTTGTTTTCATTGAAATAAGACTACAATTTACAGATAATGTTGGTTAGATTTAAAAAATTCAATTAAACCCTGAAAAACCAAGCCATAATAGATAATAGTCAAAAAATACACGTCTATCTATAAAATATCTAAAATTATGCAATTAAATCATACATAACTTTGAGCATTTTATAGATAGAATAATATTTTTTATTTATTATAGTTTGATTTACGCAGGACTTAATGAATTAAAAAAATGAACCAACAATATGTGTAATATGTAGTTTTAATCCAACGAAAACAAATAACTATGAGTGAAAAATTGTGCACAATTTTGTCGTATTGCCCAAATTAGACCAAATCTATTATGGTTTCGTTTAGGCAGAGTTTAATTGATTTTTAAAAACTAACTAACACCATCTGTAAATTGTAGTCTTAATTCAATAAAAACAAATACATATGACTAACATAGCTTAGTGTGCACTATTTATAGCGAATCTTAACAGCCTACCTCCACCCTTCGCCACTGTTATCCCGCGCACTAAGCACCGATTCACTTCTTCGCTCACTAGGGAATTGATTAACTTTCGTTGGGTTTTTGCGCGAGTCACCGATTGGTATTACAACGATTACGGGTTATTAACGATCGATTTAAAAATGGGCCGGGAGCGTCATTAATTGCGCGGGAGCACGCCCCTCCGGCGTGAAACTTATTTCATGTTATCGCTTTGGTAGGTAGGTCCGGACTGTCCTTATTTCAAAAATCATCTTTTAATTTTTGGCGGGGTCCATCCTACGGAGGGGAAGAGAAAGGGCAGGTCACCGACTAACGGGACAAACATTTCGGACGGGCCGCTACGGGCGCCGCTTCTACCCTCGAGCCGGGTAATAAAAATGCATCTTTGTGAATGACCGTTTACGAAATGTTATTTGTAATATTTTCGTGTAAGTCAGAGGTTCTAAACATTCTACAGGGAAGTCGGATATATTTTTTTGTTAAATTGCTGATCTAGAATTTGAAACTGTCGCGCCGGGGTCTTTTCTTTTTTTGTCTGGTGACAGTAGGTACTTGGTAATAATGACTTAAGTAGTACCCTTACATACTTGATAACAATTAATTCTTTCTTCTATTAAAATTCCACTAATTAACCTGCACCTAAACAATTTTCCATGATTCATCACACGATTTCATTGTGACTTGCTGCGAATTACTGATTATTAAAATGCCAAACTATTTAAGAAGAGAAATATATAAGTAGTAGATAATGTTTATAACAACCTAATTTATCATAAACCAGGCGTGTCCAACTTGAAGCAGGTTGTGATCTACTGTCCAGAATAAAAACTTGTACAAACATATTGTATTTGGCTGAGGACACTGAGGCGTTACAAATTCAACAACACGTCTTGTATTTCATCACTACAGAGAAATACTTAATATTCCATTTGTCGTGAAAATGATAAGATTGATCTTCGTTTGGGCACTCAATGTCAAACCTTTTCGCAACCTCTACAATCGGCTCGTCTTTAAGTTTTTGGGGTAAAAATACAACTGAATATTTTTTGTAAAGTGCGTCCTGGCTCTTAGGGACATAAGACGTCGTGGAGAGGGGTAGGCGGGGCGAGGATTTCAGATTTCTAAAGCGATGTATTCGGGACTTGCTCAAGGTTGAATGTTATTTGTTATCTTGGGGCGAGCAGGTACCCATGATTTTGGTTTGAATGGACGTTGAGGAAGCCTGTACGTTTTGCATTTTTTTTTTGTTGTAAGGCAGGGCTGGTAAACTTTGGCAGTATGTCGATATTGAGACAAGGTTTTTGATATGAAATTGTGGAGTTTTTTATGGAGAAGGGTTTTATTTGGTGATACTACGTATAAAGTATGTATAAGTAGTTTTGTTTAAAGTTTCCTTACACCTATTCAATTCTCCACAAGTTTTGAGTGTATGAACCTAAGTAACACTCTTGAATCCAATATCCAGATGATCATTGCAAATAATGTTTATTCATTGTTACATTTTTTTATGTACCCACCGAGACCTCTCTAGCAGTAATCGTCCAGCGTTTTGCTTTAAGGTGATTATCGCTGTACACAAGCAGGGTTCCAGATGTCCCTATTTGAGTGGGATTGTCCCGAGTTCAACAGACAAATCCCGAGTCCCGCATTGCCTCTGAAAATCCTGACTTAACAAAAGTTGTATGTGTACAAAAATTTATGTATTATTACCAAATACAACCCTTCTCCATAAAAAGTCTCGAATGCCGCATCAGGAATTTAACAACAAAAATATCCAGCTCCCCTGTAGAAAGTTTACAACCCCTGAAAAACCTTAGTATATGTTATTGCGAAACGCATTGGCCAGGACGATGCAGGGCAAATCTTTCGCTGGGACAAGAGCCGAGGAATTCTCAGAAGGCCTGCCCTAGGTACACAGCAAGCAAATTCACCGTAATTTGCTCGCAAGTTCGTCAAGCGACCTCCCCTTACCCCGCGAGGGGAAATGGATCCTTGAAAAGATAGTTTTTGAAAGGACAGTCGGCCGAAAACGTTCCCTTTGCCCCTCCCCGCTGTCTCATCACCCATAGATTCGTTGCAGATAATTGCGACAGTGCAGATTGTCCAGCGAAAGCAGAAAGTACCGCGTGCCACGCGCTACGCGCTCTGCATAGCCGGGCGGTGTTTCTCTACGCAAAAATGCCGCGCTTTTCTCGATGTTGTAAATCAGTGAATCTCTCTTCCCGTTATTGTGTTAATAATAATTCATATAACCACCCTCAAAACGAATCCCGCGTCCAATAAAGTGTTTCGGTGTTAATCCCAGCGTCAGCGCCGTATAAACTAAAAGTGTTGCGACAATGGCCAGTAATAATAATGTGTCTTCTCTGTTGTAACCTACAATGTAACCTATAATGTAATGACCATCGATGTCTGCATAATTTAGTGTAATTAAATACATTATCCGCGCGGAGGTTTTTAAATCAAAGATGTGTTTTATATAAATTAAACCCCGTGGTGCCCACACTCCCAATCCAAGTAATGCTCAAGAAGAATCCTGCCAGTCCACATGTGAGTTCCCATTCTTCTCGGTATTAGTATATATCTAGTTAAATAGGCTCGCATAATTTTGGTAGACATCCTGGCGTACCACCTTTTATGAATAAAATTTGAGTGTTTGAGTGAACAGTGTTCGAATCAACTGAATCCGAGTGTGTTCATAAAACATCGTGTGTGCTTGTGTAGTCCTAAGTTTCTTTTGGCTCGTGTGTATTCGATGTGATACTGATAACGACTTTTCGACCAACAAGATAGGTCATATCTTCATTCTATTTACATATATTGTGTATAATTTAAATAAAATGATGTATTTTTTCTTAATTTCTTTCTTAATTCATTAACTTTTTTTGATCGTTCGAAATAATGAATGTCCCGATCTGTGATTTTGGAAATCTGGCAACCCTGTATACAAGACATGGTAAATTTTTACTTTCATAAACTGTTAAAGGCAAGGGTATTAATTATTTTGAAATAAAAAATAATAAAGCACAGTGTAAATAAAACTTTTATTACCCAGGTACCTGAGTCAATAATACATTTTAACATAGATAAATAGGAAACAGCATTTTAATAAATTACCTAAATTAAATACTTTGTATTTTCATTGTATAACAGCCAAATAATTATTAACAGAAAAGCAAGCTAATGTAAAATTATCTAATTTTTAATTTTTCATCTAAATTCATTATTCTATACTTTTATTTTTCTCCCTTTTATCATGCGGGTGGTCGACATGTTTAATATACGATAGAAATATATTGTACAACATTGTCACTCCATTAATATACAACACTCGGAAACGGCCAGGAATAAAATAAAAATTCACAAATTGGGCAGGAGGCCAGACACACCAATCAGTCTGAAAGTAAAAAGAAAGATACGCATTATCAATCCCTGTGTAGTGAACGACACAAATAAAGTGTTTTTTCTTTGGCATGAATTTGAAAATGTGTAGAAATAATTAAAAGATACGTGATTCAACATACTTCACTTATGTGAAATCGACAAATTTGATGACGAATGAAATTTAATACAAAGCCAATAATTATACAAAACCTGCAAAAAGTGGTTATTAAGCATTTTCAGGATACAATTTATTTCATCCATTGGCTCTACAATCTTTTTTATAAGAAAAATGGTATTGACCATTCATTCAACCAATTAAGTAGAGTAATTAGACCCATGCTGTGGATCCAAATGCACATTAATTTTGTATAGAATCTTCTGGTTTGATAACAATATGTTCCATAAGAAGAATTTAACATTCTTAAAATCTTGAGGTTTTGGTTAGGTGAAGTTGCTACTATCAGAATTTCGAAGTATCATTTTAGCCCTGATAAATCATTCTATACAATTTTCCCATATACATACAGGTAACCCGGAGATCAATTTTTAATAAAAAAAAATTCCGCACTTATTTTGACATGTGCCAGGTACCAGGAATTGTCATGAGTGGGATCACGCACACATGATCCGATTATTTGATAGTTATTGACAAATTTCACATAATAAGTGCAGACAAACCATGCAGGTTAAACTATGCGGTTTCATTTTTGCAACGCGGAACAAAATAAATGTTAGGTTTTCAGTTCAGACGGTACTTCAGTGAAACGGCAAATAATTTTCTACTATAGTTGCGACGAAATTTTGGACTCGCTGGCAATCGGAGAGCGAACGCAAGCTGTGAACACGTCAATTTTTTTCGTGATGGCGAAAGGGGTGTTAATTCTTAAATCGTGTAAAGATGACTAAAAAACGTTACCCATTTACTTGAAAAAGATAACATGTCAATGAATATATTAATATTGTTACTAATAGAACAATAAACAGAATATTAAATGGACGCATGTTGGATTTATATGACAAATTATATTTCGTTCGGCACGCGTCATTTGCACAATCCACGCATCGCCTAGCCACGATCTTTTTAGACCATGCCTCAACTGAGGTATAGCCTTAACTAAAAAGTTATCTTATTACTTTTATTTTATGTATGTTTATTTTGTTTAGTTTATTAATACAGTATTTTCAAATTTTAAATTATTGTTTGTCAAATCTCCCAAAATTCACTTATCTCGACTGCGTCCAAAATTTATCCCCCCCCCCCCCTCGATCATGCTAAGGGGTTATTATCGCGACTGTGTCCAAAACTTATTCCCCACGAACAACCTAAGGGGTTATTATCGCGACCGCGTCTAAAACTTATCCCCCATGATCAACCTAAGGGGTTACCTGTACCTGTGATTTGTTTCATTAAATGCTTGCACATTTAGTGCATTTAACAGGTTTTGAATAATTATTGATTGAATATTAAAAAAATAAAATTATGTGAGAACTGTCAATTTATACATGATAAATTTCATCTTTGAAGTTTGGGTCAAAGAAATATTTTAGATATACCTGAATATACAAACAAATACACTTCAACTGATATCCATTTATAGCATGACAAGTTAACGGTGTGTCGGACACCGCATCTGCCCTTCTTCTCTTATGTTGGATTACTTTGCCATGTGATCCATTGGCACTTTCATCACAAGCTGTCGTTTTAGCGAACAACGCTTCTCGGTAAGATCAATTTCCAATGAGGCCACCAGTCTGCACATTTGCATATTGTTTATGGAGGGTTAAATAATTATTAATCATTAACAATGAGTTCTACGCTCCCAAATCCACAATATTTCATATTTATTTCTACCAAAAAAAATTATTTTAACTACAATACTTCCTGTGAACAGTGTAAACTATATGCTACATGTATTTAAAAAATTTACAAAATATTTTATTTTTCATTAATTTTTTTTTTTCAAAGATAGGTACACTCGAGTCTCTTTTTATGCGGTTTATATTGTTTAATGAAAATTCTTTGGAAAAAAATATTTTGGACAGTATTAACGTAATAAACGGCACGTTGTTACGTCGCATGCAAAATCTGGTGTTTCCCTGTTTTGTCGCGGGGCCACGAGCATTTGAATCGGGACATGCTGGACGTATGCGAAGAGCACCTTTTGTGTGTCCATGAAGTGTTTAATTTTTAATTGTTTATCTTTTCATTATCGTAAAATTAAAATACGGTTTTGGATAATAATAGAAATACGCATTCCTTATTTTTCAACGTAACCCTAGTCAGTTTTTATGCGGTACCTATCTTGTGGAACGTATAGCATAGAAAGAAACCTGAGTGTATACACAAGATTTAAGAATGTTACATTCATTTTATTGAAAGTACATAATTTTGAAAAACCTCAGAAGCATTCTTATAAGAAAAATTCAAGAAAACTTGGGTCAGCAACTTAAATAATATGTTGCGAGCACTCAGCTAGAAAATGAAAGATGTATTCAAATCCCACTTGGTCCAATTTTTTTCTGATATTGTATTTTTTGAGACTTTTCAAATAGTTTATGTTGACATGTCATGAACTTTGCAAAATAGAGATTAAAACAAGAATTATCAACGCCTATCCCAGATCATGAGCGTGAATAACATTTTCCATCTGCAGTAGAATAGAAAAAAACATGGATATTTGTATCAGAACATTTTAAATGTTTGTAAACAGTGCTTTGATACAACTTTCGAAAAGCTTTTATAGGATTACTTAGTAGCCATTAGTTCATAAACAGATATATTTTGGACCCGTTTCACACGGGATACCTGTGTGGCGAGATTCGGCATTTACATATAAATGAAGACACTCGCGTCTCCCCGTCTGAACGCGCCCATTCAGTTATGTGTAAATGCGGAATCTCGCCATGCCGGTGGTGCCACACAGGTGTCCCGTGTGAAACGGGTCTTAGTCTAGACTAGCCATTAAGAATACTACAAACGAAACTGCATACTTGAGCAGTAAATGTGACAATGTCAGTTTAAGCTTGAACCATATTATCGACGGACAACGACAAAGAGCAGGCTTTAGCTGATCTTGCTTTAGTTTTCAGAAAAAAACTATAGAAACGTGACTGGTAGAGACTTGCACAAGTCGCTACACGCGTTCAGTTATACATGCGCAAGTATACAATATAGAAATTCAAACATTTTCATATTGCTTGTACAGTCAAATTACTTGTGCAATAAAATTACACAAACCGCACAAGTATGTAGTTATGTTTGTAACCAATTTTACTCTCCCAAAAAAAGTTTTTATTTCAACTTCTAATTGGTGATTTTGAATATTATAACAATGACTATGCATATATACAGGCCATAAGTACCATTAATGTGATAACAGCATGCATTAAACTCATATTTTAATTAATTAATACAAGATTATTAAATTTAATTACCTCAAATGATGTACTTAAACCATCTATTATACATTAAACTATTACAGAAAGAATTGGTCTAAAATAAATAAAATTAGACCTTTAATAGTACGGCAAAAGATAACTATTAATATCCCTTTACTGCATAGTGTCGCAAATTTGCAACATTTCAAACTATTTCGATATAGCCAATGCCATCTGTGTAAATTATCAAATAATATCCTTTTTCGATGCCTAGAAAACTGTTTTACCATAAACATCCTACTTTACCGATTTTGTTTGGACATTTCAAGAAATAAAGCATTTCTGCATTATAGTCTCTGCATTTCTGCTTTGACAGTTGACGAATTCGTATGTAGGCGAAAATCCGCATTTGTAAATAAATAAAAAAAAAAATACAGAAGATTGAAATTGGTTGAATAAAAATATCTACACATCAAATAAGGTGTGTACATTAGTTTTTTATAATTGTTTTCATTTGGTTTTGTATTTTGTCATACTAAAATGTAAGATTTCCAAATGTCATAAGTCTGCGACACCACGCAGTAACATACAAATTTAATGAAATTTTCATTTTTTTTAATATTTTTCCTTCATTCACAAGGCATTTTGACACCAAGAAAAAATAAAATTTTTCAAAAAAAAAAAATCATGCAGTAAAGGGATATCCTAAAAGATTGTAATGTAGAGAACAGACACCAGCCACCAGAATTGGTCATTAAGCTCCCTACAGCCTTAACTAGGTGTTACAAATGGGTAATCGCAAGGAGATACATCACTGGGACTATACAATGAATCCAATTAAAAACACAATAACTAAAACAGTACTTGTTAAGTAGCCCATTGAATTTTAATTTTTTTGCAAAAATACATGTAATGGACTCAATGTCATGCAGTAAAGTGAATCGCAATACACGTCAAAATGATGTCATCCGTCTCTTAGAAATATCTAAACTATGAAAGCTTTTTTAAATATATACTGCACATTCGCAGATGACTCATATATTATTACTGTGGTTCACGTCATGCCACATAATGCTGTGCAGGGCAATTTATCATGTACCAATAAATAATTTACATAAAAATATTCATATTATCAAGATTCAACACAAGATCTCCTATTACTTATGCAAGTTTAAAATACTCAACAAATCAAATATCTTCCATCTTGGTTGTTAGCCATTCTTTTAAACCCTTGGGACATGCCTTGGATCTAAACACTAATCGATTGCAAAAACAAACAAATTTGACTCAGTTGCAGGGTTCGAACCCGCAACTTATCAATCAAGAGCCGAAAGTGTTAATTTCTGCTCTGCTGTAAAAACTTGCATTACAACAACATTTACATGAGCCTATGTGATTATGACTTATTCAAAAAAGTTCTGAGAGGTAATTTAACTAGGTGGGTACTTACAAGATACACTGTTAAGAACTTCTGTTTTAACTCTTCTTTGCAACCGTTAACACTTTTGCCTTCCATTAAACCCATTCCAGTAAAGAACAGTACAATGCAAAATGTGGAAGCTATTAATTGGTCAATGACAATTTTTTTTGCAATAGTGGCAATGGCGGTTCCTGGCAGCCATTTGTCCAAAGATAAATAAAACCAGTGCTGAGGGGCGCCTTGTATAAGACCAATGGTTAACATGCGACCTGAAAAAAGCCCATTGCTAATAACATACATTCTATGCACACACCCAAGTTTATAATATCTAGTATACAGGACAACCACAAATTTTGGCGCCCAAACTCGGTGCCCTTTTTTTTGTTTTATAGAATTTAAATAATCTGGTTAAAAGTTAGGTGAGCCATTTTTACTTTATTTATAGCAACAATTAGTTATCATTAAATAGTTTTTACGATAAGTACTAATTAGGTATAATAAACTTTACATCATTTGATTTAATAATAATAGTACAAAAAATCATGTTAAATTATTTTATGTGTATTAAAATTAGGTAAATTTTCATTTTTAAAGCAGACCCACTGAGTTTTTAGCGTGTAACATTTTACTTGGCCTGTATACTAGAGATTACTGTGACACACCACATTAGGGTAATGGAACCAATAACCAATGCCATTACTCTAGCTTTACATGTGGCAGTTTCCTATCGTCACTATTTTCATTTAATATTATGTAAATGATCCATATAATGAAGCAGACTTCATGGCATTTAAGTCAAAATCGTACCGGGTTTGAATCATAACATGTTGTGTCATATTATTGTTTTAACCTGATGAGTTGAACAAATGGCCAATAATCAACCCTCGTAAAAGTTCGTCCACACTGTGGAGTTCCACGGGTTCGTTCAAGGAGTGGAAGAGAATGCAAACCAATATACTAGATAGCCACAAACCTTATAAATGAATATACCGTGATAAATCCTGTACGATTGTCACAATATGATACCACCAGGTGTAAAACCAAGGATATATTGAAAATAGATAGTTAAGAATGATAATGTACTGTTATCACCTGTCTCAAAATATGTAACTTTTCAAATACACTAGATAAATTTAATCAACTCAACAAAAACTATTGTTTACAACAATAACTGAAGGCCAACTTGAGTAAATCGATTACAAAGTTATGTGAATGTAAATTTTACACAATGGTTTTTAGCATTTTGTAAATGAGGATGTATTCTCAAATGATCCAATATTATATTAGCATTCCGTAAATAAATATTTATATTGATTTGTGTTTCTTAATGTTTTTAGCGTTTTAAGAACAAGTTGAGAAAAAACTTTCAAATTACTATAAGTATGGTTGCTACGAAAATAATAATGACAATTTTATATACCATGTCCGTCACCATACTTCAATAAAACCAAAGATTTTGAATTATAAGAGTAATTCTGTGTGCAAAAAAGGAAGAATATGATAAATGAAATTGCATTGAGCATATAAATAATATTAAATTTACAACATTTTTTTTTCATTGGCTCTACAATATGATGTAGATCTTGGCTGTCTTTTTACAAGAAATGGATGTTAGCCACTTGCTCAACCTATTAGGCTCATGCTCTAAAATAAGTCCAAATATATTTCAAAAAACATTATGTGAATTTACCACTCAGGATTTAAACCCGAGACCCATGACTTCATAAGCAGACATGTTACCACTCAGTCATCACTATATTATATTAAATAATCATGCAATATTATGTGTAACTTTTAAGGTAAACGGTAATCTGTATCATCAAAAGAATCTTGAAAAACAGCCCAAAATTCACATTTTTAAATTTAGAAATCTGTCTTAAGTACATTGCATAAATTAATCTAGTATTTAAAAATGGGAATTTAGGGTCGTCTTTAAAGTTTCGCAGTACTGTAACTTTGCTAACAACCTTTGTCCTGACCATTTTTACACTTTCTGTAAAATTAATTTTTTCACACTGCACAATGCCAACATTACCAATAATCAGCAAGACCTAGCTAGCACATGACACAAAAAAGTTTTTTATGTTTCCATAATATGGCCACGATATTATACCACACCAAAAGAGAGTCCAAGATGAATACCTACAATACAGCTCTAGTATACTATCACATACCATCTTAACATCAAATTTCACTTTTTTCAATACACTTACTCATAAGTAGTCTGTATAAAACATCGTATTTGATACCTTATACCCTGTTTACACGTGCATGGGTTTACTACTGACAGAACGTATTATCGCGGCCATGCATGGCTCAAAAGAGTTCAGAAGCTTCAGAATTTTCATGCAATAATTGGTACTCGCATGGCGGTGCGCATGCGCAGTGGAACAATAGTGGCGAACCTGCCAGAAAAAAATACGTACTACACCGCACAGTCCATTTTGACGTTTACAGATTATCTACGAACTTGTCTGAACCTGTCAAATAGCACCATACAATGACAACACCATATCTCGCTTACGCTTGAAGAATGTGATTAGAGAGACAGTCAGCACTTTAACATGTAAACAGTTTTTATCGTGATAGTTTAAAATACACACTATTGGTGTAAGTAAATCCATGCACGTGTACAGGCGCTATTAAGTAGATTAAATTCTTATTTTGAATGCAAGAATGATGAATGTATTAGTGAAGAGGTACATATTAGTTATAGATTCCATTACCATCCATCAAATACATAAATTCTCATATATAACAATCATACCAACGCGGTCCCAGTCGTATCGTTGGGGCAAAATTTTCTGATGATATTCAATTTCCTGTTGAATAATATCACCAGCGGCCATGAGTATTCCAGAACTGAATGTGTTTGTAATGATTAAATATTTCCCGAATAATTTTCTAATATTTGACTTAAATGTCGTGGTAGTTCTTATCTGAAGAGGTACTTTGGATGAGAGTTTGAAAGCAAAAAGTTTCAATGCCATTTTATCGTATTACGATGAGATGTGTTTAAAATACTACAATAAATATACCATATTACAATGGAATTATTATTTTTATTTCTTTATTTAATTCAATCGGGTTACGTCACATCAATCATCGGCGACTATGACATTGAAAAGAATTATGAGGTTTCTTGTGTTTCTTTTCAATATCACATTTAATTTAAAATTTTATATATTTTCACAATCCGAAGACACGGGTTTCGAAATTTATTACTTTATTTAAAATTAAAAATTGTCAAAACTAATAATTATTTCACGCGATCCGCGGACATGGCCTCCGAATACCAATCAATGCCAAATAGAAAAATAAATATAATATTTTGAGTTTTGACGTAACGCCAAAATATGACTTTTACTTACTTGTGTTACCAGAATCAGATAGAATTTTTTAAATCTTGTTATTTTTTTTTAGTAACAACCCCATTTCACTTGAGGCGCGTTTCGACAATAATTATAGCGTTTATTCCAAAGAGATAAGTCCAATCTCTTTGGTTTATTCAAAGTAAAGTTAAATTTACACACTATTGGTGCCATTAAATCCATGCATGTGCACAGGCGCTATTAAGTTTCAAAGTCAAGAAAAGAAAGTAAAAATCAAAGAGGTTGGGAATGATATACTTAGTTGTTTTTAATTTCTTTGGAGCGAACCGATTTCGTTGCCGTCCGACAGGACAGGCTATGCAGGCGGTTCAAGTATCCATTGAAAAATCACTAGTAAAAAATATTTAAATCACGTCCAGATAATAATTATTATTATGACGTGTACCTGTGGACGTAATGCAGGCGCTCCATTGGCGAGCCAAAAGTCCGTGACCGAATCCATTACGCGCTGTTTTATGCCTCTCGCATGTAAGTATTCCTTTTGCGAGATCATCGCATTTTGGAGGGTGACGACCATCAGATGGATATGGACTGCTATGATCAATCGTAGGGTCGCAATTCATGCTTCGGTCACATAGGCAGGTGCCTTGCTTGGTGGCTAGGTACGTGCTAGGTGACATATCCTAATGAACGAACGCACACTATTCTTATCGCAATGGCCACCTACACGCTTCGCGCCTTGCTACGTGATTATGAGTCACCTCGTGAGTCTCCCGGCGAACAAAGGTGTTGGTTTTTTTTATTGTGTCACCTGCCTAGTGATTTTGCCATTCTATGGATTTTGCAAGATGGCGGATGTTTCTTCAGTACTATGACAAACGTCAAACACCGTATATTTTGAGGTTATGAATAATGACGCACGGGATGAATCACCGCCATATTTAGATTAATAAAGCCTTAGCATAACTTTTTGCACAAGCAACGAGTGGTCCACTGCCATACTATTTATTGATAACGTACTTGCAAGCAGAGTTTGGATACCTACTGTAATGACTGAAGAGTATTAATAAGTTATTAGTTATTGTCGTATAGAATCGTCTGTCGCTTTGACAAACGTTCTAGTGTATTTATGATAATATTATACCAGTGTTGCCATATTTTGAAAGTGGAATTATAGTACAGTGACTTCAAAATTATAGTATTTCGGCAAAAAATATAGTACGCGTTGAATGACTAATAATTTTCTGCATACGTGGGGTAATTGACGTCTTGTTTTTTTTAGACAAAATTCAAATGTTAAGTCAGTGGTTTCCAAACTTTAGGTTACTACTACTCCCTTTTAAAAAATCTAATCTAGACGCCTCCCCCCCTTATTTCATGTAATAATACAGACACCTTTTTAAATAGTCAATAATGTACCTACTTAAGAATACAAAAATGAAAAAAAAATAAAAAAGGTTTTACTACTTATATTACATTATTTTTTGACGAATATGCTTGATTATTAGCAATTTCAATAGTAATCAATCCAAATTCATCTTCGTTCATTGACAAATGGATTCTATCATGGACCCCACATCCTGAAGCGGACCCCCCGGGTCAGGATTTTTCAACCACATATTCAAAATATTTAATAGCTCTGAAATAAAGAAGCGCAGCAGGCGACTTTTTTTGATATTAATAAAATAATGTGAAAAGTGCATTAGCAAACTAACCAAGAAGAAACTAACAAAGAAAGTGCATTAGCAAACTAACCAAGAAAAGAAAGAAAGATAGATTTTTATTTGCTTTAATATATCTGGCGTAGAAATCATTTAAAAGTGGACACATGCCGAACTTTTTTTTTGTCATTTTGATTTCCTTAGCTCCAATTTGTTATGAATGCCTTCACTTTTGTCGTTTTAAATCAGTGAATGCATTAGTGGTCCTTGGATTGATTTATTCACTCAATTTTTTTTTTAAATTTCAACCAAATAGACAATTTTAACAACAAAATTATCGTTCCTAAACAAATTTGTCTCAAATTTCAACATTATGATTAATTTGACCCTTTTATTTCATTTTTTACGAGATACCCATTGCGCTTCACAGTAGTATAGAAGTGAGGGATTATAAAATTAGTCTCTATATTTGCAGAAAGGTTTGCAAACAATCTTTTATAGTACTGTTTTTTTTGTGTAGTTTATAACTAGCAGCCGTTTTATGAATTATGCATTTGCAAACTGCAAACCTGTGGCTAACGTCACTTTCTTTTAGACATAGGGATTATTTTTTTTGCTTCTCACGGATTATTTTGACGTTGTTTTTCTTCTATTGGCAACCTTTTTTCCGATTTCTCAAAATTATAGTATTTTGGGCGTACTATACCTGTTTTATATCGTACATAGTACGCAGACGAAAATTATAGTACAAATACTATAATTATAGTACGGTTGGCAACACTGTATTATACACAGAAGAAGTTGACTTACTTTGATCGTCACTTCCAATTATTATTAATAATCACTAACTCAGATGAACTCCAAGGTCTCCAAGATACGTTAAAATAATCTGAAATAAATCTAAAACTAAGAATGCACCGACAAGTGAACACGACAGACGCGTCAGTATGAGCACTCTATAGACAATGACAAGTCATCCATAGACAACGGGAGGGGCGAAAAGTAGGACTTCCCGGGTCTTTTCGGATGTTACGGTATTAAAACTTTTATTTAATTCTTTAGTTCGAAGCAGACTTGAGAGTGGGTCTATTGTTTGGGCACCGCATCAGTTGAAGTATAGCCTTATGGTGGAGAGGGTTCAGAAGAAATTCTTGAGACTCCTTTATTTGAGGTTGTACGGATACTATCCGTGGCTTTATCCAACTGACTTTCTCTTAGGCATGCTTACATACTGCAGTTTGCAATTTAGAAGAAATCTTTATTTAGCTACGTATTTTTTTCGACTTATACGAGGTATAAAAGAGAACTCTCGTTTTTAAAACTGAGTTTTTATTGGTAAAAATAAATAGGTATATTTCATCTAAGTAGGTATACTCGTACGAACTAACCCCATATTTTTAAAAAATACGGGTATAGATCGTCATCATGTGACGAACTTATCTGCTGTTAACCAAACTAGTGGGGTTAGTCCGTCAGCAGTCAAAAATAATTGAAGGCACATGTAAAAATAAAAAATTAAAGCTAAAATAGAGGTACGTACATACCAAAAATCAGTTTATTTGGTCATTGGATTACCTATCGATATATTTTACGATTTGACGATCTAACCCCATTTACAATATACAAGCTGAACCACGACAAAACTTCTCTCCTCTGCCACGTAAGCTAGACTAAAGCTAACTTCATTGCAAATGTGGAGGACGTTGAGTATGAATGTTGGTAAAGCGTCAATTACATTGAGCTTTTTTACGAGCTGCTTATTGGCGAATTTAAAAGCGGGCGGTTCAGCTACTGCGATTTCATGATTACACACAAAACTTTCCATTCGCTGATAAGCCACAAGCCAGCGAGCGATTTTGACGGAACGTAGTTCGTTTTTTTACCGGGAGGTCGCTACGCTCCATAACAATGTTTCCATTAAACGTCAAAAATGTAAATTTCAAAATGAGTAGTTCGTTTTTCCACCACCATCGCTCTACTGCGCAGACGCAGTAAGCCCACACGCCGGCGTGTAGTGTGAAAAGTTGACCGGCTTTCAATTTTTCTAGGTGGAGTGTTTACAACCTGCTTATTAGCTTATTCGATGATTACACTGGGCGAATTTACAGGCAGATTATAAATTTGCCAATAATCAGCTCATAAAAAAGCTCAATGTAATTGACGCTTAACACGGATACGAAGCGGCACTCACCCACATTGCTCCAATAAGAAAATAAAGGCACTGGACGAATTAGACCCGTTGACGATCTTGCCCCGACGTACCTTACCTAACAATTAAAATTTAGTAAAGCGTCAATTACATTGAGCTTTTTTATGAGCTGATTATTGGCAAATTTAAAAGCGGGCGGTTCAGCTACTGCGATTTCATGATTACACACAAAATTTTCCATTCGCTGATAAGCCACAAGCCAGCGAGCGATTTTGACGGAACGTAGTTCGTTTTTTTGCCGGGAGGTCGCTACGCTCCATAATAATGTTCCATTAAACGTCAAAAAGGTAAATTTCAAAATGAGTAGTTCGTTTTTCCACCACCACGCTCTACTGCGCAGACGCGATACGCCCACAAGCCGGCGTGTAGCTTATAAAGTTGACCGGCTTTCAACTTTTCTCGGTGGAGTGTTTACAACCTGCTTATTAGCTTGTTCGATGATTACACTGGGCGAATTTACAGGCAGATTATAAATTTGCCAATAATCAGCTCGTAAAAAAGCTCAATGTAATTGACGCTTTAGCCGTCTGAACTGTCAAAACTGTCTATCTCACTCTAAAATTTATCACAGCCAAGAGAGGTGCTGTTAAAACATAGGTAGCATTTATTGTAACAATAATTACAACTAACGTAATTGTTACAATAAGTGCTAATACTTAGATACTTTCATAGCCTAGATAGCGGCTGAAAGCAGTCTTGTGTATAGAATAGATTCGCTGAAAACCTGAAAAGCAAAATCAGACGCTAGGCAGGTCGCGACCCGAGAACTACAAGGTTCTAAGTGTCGATTTTTGGCCAAACTAAAGTAATAATGAGGCAGTCTTCCAAGTCACATTATCTACATACTATATCAATATGAGGTCAATATTTCTTATATTTTTTCATTAAGCCCCAATACTACCGAGTTCTATGTGCACTTTACAAAATATCTGTGGTACTACAGAGTTCTATCATAATCTAAAAAGATCCGTCGTTCTACAAAGTTCTATGTGCTTTGACATTATTTCGTGGTTGTGAATAAATTGAAAGTGGTTAAAATGGTTTAAATTGCAATATGAAGAGTAAAATCTTGTTGTGTTGTATTTTAAATTTATTATTAAGACTTCATGCAGTGTATTTATCAATAAACCACCAGTATTTACATAAACTACTATAGCTTCGAGATACATAACCTCAAAAAAATGTTTCGTGATATTTTATATCAACAGTACATTGTGAACTCATAATAGATAAATTATAATATTATGAAACGTAAGTATGATTTAATTATATTATCGTTATTTTTTAAAATTTCGTTACAAACGACGTTACAGTTACATATTCGCAAACCGTTAATTACAATACCTAGGTACCTACACAATTGATTATATTAATAATGTGAATGTCGAACGAACATTGTACACTTTATTCTTTAACCTTTTGTTAATAATAATGTTCAAATATTGAGAGTATTTTAAGGCTATTTCATTCATTCATTTAATGATTTAGGCTTAAAAGTTTTCCTGGAAGTGATATAAATGTTTGAGATGTTTCAAATCTCAGTAGATAAGGTGAAGAAATGGTAATGTTGTATTCTAAAATCCTTATTCCTGAGAATTGCCACACTATAGAGATTTAGTATATTAATTATACAATATCATTATGATGTTATGATGGATCTGAAAGATATGCCTCTTGCTGGCTTGAAGTTTATTCTAAAACTGAGGCGAATAATTTAATAGAAGAATTTTTACACAACATTCCCTCAGCCATTAGTAACAACAATCTAGTATACACAATTACAATAAATGTATCTGATGTAGATGAAGACAACAAGCCAGTTGAAATTGGACAATAAACATTGGACTTGTGCATCAACAATAGTTTTGTATTTTTATTAAAATATATTTTCAACATAATTTTCATTTTAAAATGGTATTATACAAAAATTACAAAAAAATATTTAAGTTTTTCCAAATTTCCCATGTTTCCTACAATTTCCATACGTTTTCTCCGGAAAAAAATATTACATTAGATAACTTTCAAGAATTATATTTATTTTAACATGAAAAGTGAAACTATGTGTCCTGAATCACCAGGTTTCCATACAAATTTCAGTTAGAACCTTGTAGTAAAGGTGATTTGTTTGAGTTTCAGGTGGACAAAGTTCTAACTGAATTTATGATATATAAAATTAACCATTAAAAACTAGTTTTAACGTAGTTTTATTGATAGTTACAACGTGGCAGTACCATCATTGATATATTCAATCAAAAAAAATATTGAAAACATTCACAATCAACAAAATACAAGCGTTCAAAACTTCAACAGCCCATAACTTTTTTGCTGCAGTCGTTCACTTAGAACCCTGTTGTTCTCGGGTCGCGAGGTATCTAGCAAGAAGAATGTGGCCAGTGTGATAAAATAATTATAAATACCTAATCAAGGGAATATAATATGAAAAGGAGGCTAAAAGACCACCATAGAAGAACACGGGGCGAAAAATACGATTTGGGTAGGTACCTAAATCTCAAGGGACTCCTGAGTCAATTAATAGTCAAACTCTCCGAAGCAGTTTCGGTCTTCTTGAACGACTTTTATTATGGGAATATCCGATCTCTTTCTTACACGGTGTAGCTTCTATGTTTTCATTAGTTGTAGGGTAGTTTAAACAAAACAAAACAAAATAATTAGATTCGTTGCTAATATAGGTACCTAGAAAACATACCTATTAATAACTTTCAAAGCATATAGTGCTAAATATGAAATGTACATAATAATAATATATAACGTCGACGGCATGTAGCATCAATACAATTTTCAATGTTCTATGAGACGTGGTAGGTAACGTAGTCTAGTTTGAAAGATTTCACGAACCGGAATGATGTTCAGATTCATTTCGGGCTCTGTACCGAAGACTAATAATTTACTATTTTATCTAGTAGGTATGATAATTTATTCCTTTACCTACATGAACCGCTAGCTGAATTTATACCCAGTATAGTTAATATTCGAAATAAATTATTTGATTTAATTTTTAATCATTTTTTAGACAAAAGTACAACATATTATAAATTATTTACATGTACACCCAATGAACAATCCACGGTAACCAATAAAAAACAGCCATTTGTAAAACATGTAAATGTACGTGTTTGATTGGTCGACGAGCGTGCGTGGTATTTGATTATTGGCGCATGCACGGCCCGCATTTGTATGGTATATGCCGATTGCCGGAGAGAATAATTTCATGAATATCTTCAACTTCGACGAGAACTCGCGGTGACAGATCGAGTTTTGTTGATGTGCAGGCCGGTGTTTAGTTATTTCTCTTAAGATAATATTTAATTGAAAATGAAGGAAAAAGTATTCTTCCTCTTCACCTTATTTCTATTAGCAGGTATGTATGACACAGTTATTCTTATTTTTACTCAAAATAATTTTGCTAACGTAAAATTTGTGCAAGTGTCAACGTGTTCATTCATAACTTTGCATTTTGACTTACAAAATATGTAATACTATTTAAAAATGTCCGTGATTTCCTTATAAATATAATGCATATTTTATTGAATGCGTCCACTCTGATATTAACGTGTCCTCCCCTTTTTTCACTATCAAATTACAACATTTTCACAAGTAATATTATCGCGTACCTTCAGTCTTTGTTGCATATTATAAAGTTACCAAAATTAATATTACCTGTCTAGTGCTCAAGAAATTTGCTAGACAGGTAGGTACTTTACAACATTTTATGTGATTTTATTGTTGCGCCTATCCGCGACATTTAATTTATTTCGGATTCTCATGCAAAAAGATTTTCAGGATTTACCTATGTGGCTGGAGATTCTTCGGCGACGAGAGATGGTGATGTAGAAACGGTCGATATTGATATCGGCTCTTCCAGAGATGGCTCCAGAACTGGTGAGTAAAGATATTTTATTTATAATATATTTTTTATGTATTTACTACTTATTGCTACACTGACTGTGTTCTTTGCCAGGTGCGATGAACTTAGTTAATTTGTCGTTTATTTAGGTATATTGATTTATAGTCTAGACCAGACTATTTCTAAATAAACAATTTCAAATACTAATTATTTATTTAATGACATGTTTTTAATTCATCTGTATGTAAGCATACCAACTGCTGACTAATTCGAGTAACGTAATAATTTATTATGTTAATCTATTTATGACGCATTATTAGTTTTCTTTTTATTCAATGCTGTCTAATACAGTACCGATAGTCACAAAAATAGATAAATACCTATTTTTGCGATTTATACATTGTCCTATTATAAAAAGATCACAGTTTTACCATATAGGATAGGCTTTTAGCTAAATTCGTATAGCTTCGGCGTACATAAATTCTGTCAGTTCATAAGACAATCAGAAGCTTTTATTGGTCGGCCCATTTGTATTGGGGAGTATGCAGCCAATGAGGCGTCAGCTGATTAATTAGTATGGGGCGGATTTCAGCCAATGAGATTTTGTACAAAGAGTTCAAACTGAATGTGGTCATAATATCTCATGAAAAATTAATTTTTCACATTTTGTTGTGAATGGACTTTCAAAGAAGTGGTTACCTTTCTAAATGAACTTATAGAAAAATGCAACAACCTAATGAAAATGTGCGAACATCATATCAATGGATTTAAATCTAAATGTATTTGGAAAATTATGTCAAGTTTGTCAAGTGTAGTCAGTCTTTTAAGAAAAAATAATTATTGACAGAACAATATTATTATTAAAAGAGATGGTACCTACATAATTATAAAAATAAACACTTTAATATTAAGGTATATTTTTATTAAATAACAATTATATATTATGTTGACCAATTTGTCTGTCAGTATGAATCTGATCTTGTCTTAAATTATAAATTGTGGAATAAGTACGCAAAATGAAAATATAACTTTTATAATAAATAATAGGTATTGTGTTAATTTCAGTGTTTGAGAAAAGGGTAATTATGCCGCAGTTGACCGCATGAGCTTTTATATATATATATATATATTTTTTTTATGAAAACAGTTTATTACGTGTAAACAATTATATTAAATACTTACCTTTTTCTGTCGGCGACGATCCAATAATTGTTAATTTAAAATTTGAAATTTTCATACATTTCGATGCATCATTATCACACACTAAGATTATATTAGGTTGGGGTAGGTTAGGTTAGGTTGCGTTTGGTCTAAAAATAAAGTTATAAAAACTCATGCGGGCATCTGTGGCACATTTACCGAGAAAAGTGATTAATTTGGATAGTTTACAGTGGTGCGAAAAATTTTTGGTCATGAAATAATTGTGGAAGTTAAATTCGTTCTTACCATTGATGCATAATGATAAAACACATACTTTCCCGTCAATGCATTGTTTCACCACATCAACAGTTGAATAGCATTGAACGTAATTCACAAGACCAGCGCGGCAGACCACATCCACGTTTACCAATGGGATTTCTGTGTTTTTGTATACTATACATAGTTCTACTGAAATTGTATCAAATCCATATTCAATATGCATACATTTTAACATCGTAACTAGCAATGGATAACGAAAATAATTCTGTAAACCCGCAGCTAGTGCGGTCAGTAACATGTGAAAGCGGATAGTTGCAGTTAAATTCCGTTTTGCGTAACTCAGTGGGGTAGATAAGGCGTACAGATTGATTATTTTCTTCTTTCTTTCGACCATATCCGATCCTAATAGGATCATATGGGCCCCCACAGAGTGGAGGTTTGTATTAACAAATTTTATTTTTACGAGTAATGGATGTCAGCCACTTGCTCAACCTATTAGGTCTATACTCTGACTCATACACAAATTAAAAAACAATATGTGTACTTGCCAGACCCGGGATTCGAACCTGGGACCCTCAACATTATAGACCGGCGCTTAAGCCACGCGGCTATCGTGGATTGATTATAGTTGAATTGAGTGTTGTACTAACAAATTGAAGCTACAGGTTTGAAATGTCAATTGGGTCAAATTTCTCAATTCGTATTTGATTTTCTTTTCTTCCTCCTCCAAATGGTCAGCAAGCAATTCTCTTTAATTTCTCTTATTTTGTTAACTGTCAATTCATGGTGGAACTGCATTGTATTGTTGTTTTTATTTAATAAAACGCAATTTTTTTTTTTTGTAGTACTTATTCCACTTTTAAAAGAGATTAGGACCGGTTTCGTCCGCCTCAGAGGGACATTTTCAACTCAAGAAAAAAATTATGTTAAAAATGTCCCTCTGAGGCGGACGAAACCGGTTCTAATCTCTTGATTAAAAGTGGAATAAGTACTACAAAAAAAAAATGCGTTTTATTAAATAAAAACAACAATAATTCTCTTTAAAATATACCTATATCAAGATATATTACGATCAAATGACCTGGTATGATGATAAAAAAATAGATCTCATACTTACTGCTTTCCATTGTTTATGGCATATTATAATATATAGTACAGTACAAAGCAAATCGAATTTCATAGTTTAATGTATCAATCAAATGATATAACGATTGAGCAAATACAAGTGCTCCAGTGACCAAGTTGAGTAAATCAACTTCAAAATTAACTATACAATTATAAATTCTTCTTACTTAATTGTTTTTAATATTCTGTAAATAAGGTCTGTTTCTCAAATGATTGATTATTACTATTCCAAAAACAAATATTGATATCAATTCTTTATGCTTATTAATGATCAGTGTTTGAATGAGGACAAGTCAGATGAAAACATTCAATTTAAATATGTTATTATGAAAACAATAATAGCATTTTATACAGTGTCCATAGATTTAATCCAATATTAGAAAATAAATATAATGCGTATAATTTTTGATACAATGCTGTTTTATCTTTGAATCCGGTTTCATGCATGAATATGTTATGTTGATGTAAAAACTGCTCCTAATAACGCGGTGTGCATAAATTTACTGGCACCAATTGTGTGTAAATTCAACTATCGGGATAATAACTGTTTACACGTAAAAGTGCTGATTGTCTCGCCAATCTCATTTTATGGTGCTATTTGACTGGTAATGAAAATTGGTAAACACCAAAAATGCTCTGTGCGGTGTAGTTTGGTTTTTTTCTGGCTGGTTCGCCACTATTGTTCTATCCCACAACTGTTGTGTGAAAATTCAGAAACTGTTTAACTTTTTTGATCCATGCATGCAGTCTTGTAACTTGCACAATAATACGTATTTACACATGCATTTTCTTGTTATGGACGTGATAATACGTACTGTCAGCAGTAAATCGATACACTTGTATTTGTTCAATCCTCAGAACGTTAAGTAATAATACTGTCAAAATCTTTGATGCAATTCATATGAGACCGATGTCCTGGTTATCATTAAATATGTGATTAATTACGTTTTATAAAATTCAGATTTTTATAATAGTATGTTTATTAACAATTAATAATTGATAGCACTAGAGTAACGTAGCAATAGAAGTACTACATATATAGATATAAAATATATTTGAGAATGTCTTCTGAATGGAGTAAATTTATTGCTTAACAGATGCCGAAGTGGTGGCACGTGAAGAAGAAGCGATAAAGTTGGACGGTTTAAATGTGGCCCAAATGCGGGAGTTGCGGGACAAGTCGGAGAAGTTTGTCTTCCAAACTGAGGTCAACCGCATGATGAAGCTCATTATCAATTCACTTTATAGGAATAAAGAGGTAAAATTTAATATATTTTTGTGTTTTCAAGTTAATTTTTTTATTTGATATTGTTGAAATAAATGTATGTATAGCCATGAAGTATATTATGAATTAATATAAGGATTTTATAAATCAATGATACTAAAAATTACAACATGATTATTTCACCTTGAGTAATAAGGTATCGAATAACTATGATATAGGTACAGAGTCACAACTGACTATTTGTGTAGCAAAACTGGTTATAAAGATTAATGAAAATCTTGAAAGTATTACATTCATAATGTTATTCACCATTACCTTTGTATTTCATTATTAGGCATTTACATATTTATGCATTATTTCCTAATAACGAAAAGTAGATGACATCCATTTATTTATAGATGGTTTAGTGCAAAGATATTGTATGTCCAGTTGTATATGTTTTGAGAAAATCGAACTTTATGATTTGAGATGCATGAGAAACAGACATATTATGTATTTGAAAGATACAATATCTTCTCAAATATCCTATTTGGATGTACAATATTTTTACAGCTAACAATACGATGCAGACGAATGTTTTGTGTACGTTAACTCAATTTTTTCAATAAAAACTGGACATACTTAGTAATCTTTGTTATAAAAATTATTACAATTGCACTACTACTACAATCACGATGTCATGGAACCTTCAATAATAAATTGAATATCAATTGAAAAGTGTAACGATACAGCCAAGTTTTCTCAAAATAAGATTATTGCCTTCTCCACAAGCACACAGCTTAATAGTTATTTCAGCTTATAGGTATAATTATTGATTTCCATCTTTTCTAGATTTTCTTAAGAGAATTGATTTCTAACGCGTCAGATGCATTAGACAAAATAAGACTCCTCTCTCTCACCTTGGCGACCGTGTTGGATTCCAATCCGGACATGAACATTAAAATCAAGGCCGACAAAGACGGAAAGACCCTGCATATCATCGATTCCGGTATCGGCATGACGAAGCAAGATCTGATCAACAATTTGGGAACGATCGCCAAGTCGGGTACGGCAGATTTCCTCGCAAAGATGCAGGACTCGGCCAACAAGAACGACATGAATGACATGATCGGCCAGTTCGGGGTGGGCTTCTATTCCGCCTTCCTGGTGGCCGACCGGGTTACTGTTACCACCAAGCACAACGATGACGTTCAGTACATTTGGGAATCGGACTCGGCTGAGTTTTCTATCGCTGAAGATCCTCGAGGCAACACTCTGAAGCGAGGAACGCAAATAAGGTGATTTCATAGTTTTCTAGGCTACATAATTTGACTACTTAGTAGAAGTAAATATTTTATCTTTTCAGTTTTATTTATGTATTTAACTTGTATTTTTTCTGGTCTTTTAGCTTGCGTTTGAAAGATGAGGCTCTCGATTTCCTGGAACAAGACACAGTCAGGAACTTGGTCAGAAAATATTCTCAGTTCATCAATTTCCCCATCTACCTTTGGTCTTCGAAGACTATCGAGGTGGAAGAACCGGTAGAAGTTGAACCTACGCCCGATGCAGACAATGAAGATGAAGACGCCCAGGTATATTGATCACCATTTCTAACTTTGTAAAGGCGAGTTTACACCGGACCCACTTTTTGAAGTGAGGGAATTTACGAATAGAATGAATGTTTAAAATTGAAACATTTTTGTTCTCTTTGGCATATGGCACATTGCACAGTACAAGGTTCAAATTTAGATGGATGATTTCATGTTTTTGACTCAAATTTTGTGATATTTTTTCAACCAAACTGGAAAAACCGTCTTTTTCTCATCAGGAGAATAAAATATATAAATTTAAGAAATTCGATAGCATGAAGTAGTACCTAGGAGATAAGAATAAATTATCTGTAATAATAATAATATAATTTGAAGGCATGTATGTGTGTGTAGTTTTTTTTTATACTGATGTAGGTAATCACTACAGTAAAATATTAACAGTCTATAAAATATATTATGAATATTATAACAACATGAAAATGTATTATCTATGGTGGGGGTGGCGAATCTATGGCACGCGAGATGATTTTGAATGGCACGCGTTTGAAGAGAAATAAAATACCGATAATAGTAATAAACGATAGATCGCATTGTATGAAAATAGCAGGCAAATAAATACTTTTCAAGAAAAAGCATTACGTTTAGTTTAAATATATGCATATGTCGGTCCTTAGACTTTATGTGTCACATATAATATTATCACATTAACCTCATTAGGCGGCGGGGGATGCCGCACCACGAACCCCTAATTTTTATAATAATTAGTTGCTTATATGTACAGTTGGTCCTCGACTTTCGTACGTAATTGGTTCCTGAAAATGTGAATAAATGTTGAATGTATGAAAATAGAGCAATGTAAAAAAACATCAAAAACTGTACTTTACAATATTTATTTATCCAATGGGTATAATAAAGCTAACGAGGCATATCAGCATACAGGTATTTTCTTATAAACTCGTCAAGAGATAGTTGAATACCACCCTTTTTTCTATATCATGCTGGCCTGTATCAATTGATCCTCCCTTTTCTTTCGACCATGTCCGATCCTAATAAGATCATATGGGCCTCCACAGGGTGGAGGTTTGTATTAACAGATTTTGTTTTTTTACGAGAAATATATGTCAGCCACTTGCTCAACCTATATTAGGTCCATACTTTTAACTCATACACAAATTGAAAAACAATAAATGTACTTGCCAGACCCAGGATTCGAACCTGGGATTCACGCACTACGTACATGAAATAAATTCATTTGCAGCATCTTTATCTGCAAAGGCAGCTTCTCTGGTGAATTTAATATTATGTAGAGCATACCTCATTTTAAATTTCTCAGACCAACTTTTACTTGCTTGGAACTTCATGTTAGAATCTTCTTTTTATCGATTCTTCCAATCGCCATGCAAACTAAGAGCCTTAGCTTGATTAATTGAAAAACTCAGAGGGACTTCTTTTTGATGTTGATCATCAATTCATGATGACAAGGATCTTTCCATTTCATCCATCACTATGCCGTGTCTTTTGAAGATATATGTCCACAATAAAGAATATATTCCTTAATTTTAATCTTGTTTTTCAAAATTGAACATATCGTAGGAGAGAAGAGTGACTGCACGGAAGCGCACAGTTTTCGCATTATCAACAAAAATCTAAATTTTAAGAAATATACAAAATAGCGAATTGTACAAAAGTATAACATATGAAAGTCGAGGGCCGCCGTAATATAATTTTTTATATATTTTTATAATCACAGGTTGAGGATGATGCAACAGAGGATAAACCGAAAACAAAGAAGGTTGAAAAAACTGTTTGGGATTGGGAAGCCATCAACGATAGCAAACCCATCTGGACTAGAAAGTAAGTTATACTTTTGGAGATTATGTACATTACACATAGTAAACTAATTGTTAGTTTTTGTCCATGTACCATCAATTGGTCGGGTCTATGGTATACTAATTATCGACCGCTAAAGTGATAAAGTGACAGATATTATCAAACTTAGGGTAGGTTTGTATCAATGTATTAGCACTTATTGGAACAATTACAATAAGTTGGTTGTAATTGTTGCAATAAGTGCTATATTTTAACAGCAGTAAGAGAGGCGCTGTTAAAATGTAGCGCTTATTGCAACAATATTACAACCAACGTATTGTAATTGTTACAATAAGTGCTAATACTTTGATACAAACCTACCCTAAGTTTGATAATATTTATCACTTTAGCAATCGATAAGTACAGAATAGAGACCCACAGGTAAACAGGTCAATTTTATTATTGTTGTCATAAATGAGCTTTAAAAAACTGGCATTCTTTCACTCTAGCTTTGGGTAAAATTATGTAACTCATCGATAAGTTGGTAATAGTGTTTTATGTAGGTATGGTATGTGTTTAATTTGGTTTTATGTATGCAAAATAACTTCTAACAGAAACATTTAAACGTTGCTTCTTTTTAAGAAATGCTCTCCTGAGAAGTTAATATTTTTGATGCCACAGATTTATTTTGGTTTATTAGTTTATTTTTTTAACTTATCTGGCCCACATTTGATTTTCCAATTATGTTATGAAATGTGAATGTATTTAAAATATGTAAATATATGCATCTTCCCTCTGTCATATATCTGACAGGTAAGGTAATAAACTAGTGTCATCTTCAAACACAAATAGTTTCAGAAATAGTTTTGATGGTTATTGTAATTACATATAAGTAAAATACATACAGAATTATATTTATATTTTGTCAGCACATGCAAGCAGTTAGTATATAAAAGTTTCTAATGAAATCTTTTTATTATCATAATGATTCAGAGTAGCTATATAATACAAGGATATCCCATCATGACTTGTTTTTTTTTTTTTACAGACCGAGTGACATCACCGACTCAGATTACGACTCATTCTACAAGGCCCTGACCAAAGACAAGGAAGAACCTCTTTGCAAGGTCCATTTTGTGGCCGAGGGAGAAGTCACCTTCAAGAGTTTGCTGTTTGTCCCCAAGGTTCAGCCTTCGGAGGGATTCAACCGGTACGGCACCAAGACAGATCACATCAAACTGTACGTGAGACGAGTTTTCATCACGGACGAATTCAACGACATGATGCCCAACTACCTGTCGTTCATCCAGGGCGTGGTGGACTCTGACGACCTTCCGCTGAATGTCTCCAGGGAGACGCTGCAGCAGCACAAACTCATCAAGGTCATTAAGAAGAAACTGGTGAGAAAAGCACTGGACATGCTTAAAAAAATCAGCAAAGATGACTATGATAAGTTCTGGAAGGAATATTCCACAAAGTGAGTCACTTGTATTTTTTAATCACTTTCCAATTCAATTTTGTTATGGAACCCTTTTTATATCCTGTAGAACTTAATGAAACCCTTCAAGTTTGTAGTTGTAGCATAGCACAAAATGTAAATATGTCACAGGTGAAAAAGTTATGATTTCAAGGTTGTATCTTTAAATTGAGTGTTACGTACATCTTTCCAGGGAAAGCGACTTACATTTTGTTCCCATAAAAATTAGCAGCTGCCTTGTATATTTGCCTGTCACATACTATGCATTATAGATTTATATCCTTCATTTATGAAAAATTATTAGTGTAAAAATTGAATGGAAAATTTGGAATACTTATATTAAAATAAAATACCGCAATCAATATATCTACTTCTAAATACGTCTCAATAATGCATTGAATTCTGAAAATTGTGTTAAATTTGTTTAATTTATATGGTGATTTGTTGCTAGGTTTGTAATCCAAGGATTTCGAGATCTTTTGATATTATAATGTATGATTTTTCATTAAAAAAAGACATTTTTTGAGACGTGTAATTTAATGAAACTGGTGAATCTCAAAAAAATACAATTAATCTCTTAACTTTCACACAATGTGCATGAATATAAAATTTTGTTTTTACTAGATCATCAAACATGATGGTATAATTAAATGCGATTTTTTTTGTTGGCATAAATTCAAATTATGTCTACCACACTTAAAACAAACACTTCTGTTAAAATTCTGTCTAGGATTGCACTCCCTAGTGATTACTAGCTTTGTGACCTTATTACATACTGTACATTACTTTTAGTTAGTGTATGCTGATTTGCCTAACAGAGAGATTTAGATTAGCATTGTTGATAAGATAAGCTATGTTTTTAATGTCATGACAAATTACACGCTTGAAACACCCACCATGACTGTACTGCAATATTAAATTATATATATACATATAAAGAAATTTGAATGAATGAAAATTTTTCAGCATAAAACTTGGAATCATGGAAGATCCATCAAACCGCACCAGATTAGCGAAACTCCTTCGTTTCTACTCCTCAGACAGCGACAAGATGACTTTCCTTAGCGACTACGTTTCAAGAATGAAGCCTAAGCAAGACAAGATCTACTTTGTTGCTGGAGCCAACAGGGCTGAGGTATATAATGTCACTTAGTTGATAGTCCATAGTCATCTACCACTAGCTCTTTGTTGTTGTTTCGAGTCAGAAAATATTACGATAACACACACATCTTTGTTTTCAAATCTACTTGTGTATTTGGTTACTAAGCATACATGATCTTTCACATCCATTGTTCCTCTGGAATATCTGAGCAGGATGTGAACTTAAGGTTAGCAAGTAATCCTTAAAAAAATTCGCTGGGATGCCTTTACATTATAGGGTCCCATATGCTCATCTGAGACAGAAAATGACACAAAAAAGTGATTAAAACCAATTGATTTTGGTTTACCCAGTTTATTGATAGTATTTATTTGTATTTTCACAAAATAACATATAATATTATGTACAGTGAAACCCTGATTCTATGATTTTCAAGGGACCCTAGAAAAAAAACCATAAATGCAGGATATACCTACAATTTTTTTTTTTTTTTAAACTCGTTTTTCTCCTGGATTTTTTCGACGTCTAGAATTATTTTCAGTTTCTCAGCTAGAGTTCTAGTTTTCTTCATGGGGGGCATTTTAGTTGCGACTTCTAAAAATTCGTGATACGAGATGTGAGGCAAGCCTTAGCGTCGACCGACCTGTGCAAACAAAGCGACGCGATTGAAAGGTCTGTAATAGTATGTATCATAAATAATTCTACGAAAGCGAAATGAAAAATATTCAACAAAAACGGTGAATCGGGATAATATTAGTGAGGGGACCATAATATTTCAACGATAGATCGAGGAAAACGATAAATCGGTTAACAGTTAATGCGGGATTTTTTAACATTGTGCTTATGGGTGTTTGGCGGGACTTTCAAAAATGAACGATCCGTGCGGGAAAATTTTTATGCGAGAACGGTAGATCGGGGTTCCACTGTATGTGTTGATTATATACCTGTACAGAAAAATGGGTACTTTTGTTAGAAAAGCTTATAGACTTCTGACAAAGATCACTCTTCTTGTAATGTAGTTGAGAGTTCAGTTTTAAGTACATAGATACAATAATGTATTTATAACATTAAATTTTTTAAAAATTCTATAAGTTTTAGTTATTTTATTTTAAATGAAAATAACTAAAATAACTAACGAAACTAACGAAATAGACATTAACAAATTAACAGTTTGAAAATTTACCCTTATTACAATGTAAGTAGAGTTCATTTTTCCGTCACTATCTGTTAACATATGAAAATATAAAAACTTTATGGAGTGATTCTGGCAGACTAACATTTTGTAGTATTATATTCATATAAAAGGGTTTATATTATTATATTCTTGTCAAATATATTTTCTTTATCAATGGTGACTGGATTTAATTATTTTATTTTTTATATTAATTTATTGTTTCAGGTTGCCAAGTCGCCCTTCGTTGAGCGTCTCTTGAAAGCCGGCTATGAAGTTCTGTACTTGACAGAAGCTGTCGATGAGTATGCTATCTCTGCTCTGCCCGAATTCGATGGAAAGAAATTCCAGAATGTTGCCAAGGAAGGATTTACACTTGCCGAGAGTAAGCATATATTTAGATATTACTTTTTGATTCACCTGTTAGATTTTTTTTTTAAATAACTATGCTGTACAAGGTGGGAATTAGATGCTAGATTATTGTACAGTGATGATACAATTATTAATAATCTAGATCTTTAAGTATAAATTCTTTAAATTGTACATTATGAATATTATTTTCTTTTCGGATTATCAGATGTTTGGAACATTCTAAACCTAAACAAAACAATATTCATTGTCTTTTACTGTCCATAACAAAATAGTTGATTAAAATGTAATTTTCTTATTAAACCAGTTCTATGCCGAGACTTTAAACTCAAATTACTAGCCGCTGTCAATTGATTTGCATAATCTAAATATCTGTTTAAGTAATTATGAAATACTAAGCCACAAATTATCGGTATTACAGCGATTGTAGTAAGAGCTTCGCTCTACATTCAGAACGTGTTGTTAAAAATCTGCAGCCTGTCAGATACTGCCATAGTAATATCGTGAGGCATAGAAAGGGTTAATAGACGGGAGACTCCATTCATATGAATATTGAATCATGACTAGAGCATAGAGCTGTCTGTTGCACATGACAACCACGAGATGTTGCGTTGAGCAGCAGGAAGTCAAACATCATGTGTTTATTACAGGGATGGTTTATACATGGGGATATTAACTGGGAAGTCGCATATAGGAAGGGCATTTGCTGTGGGGAGTGTATTTCTCGCAGCTCCACTGGTTAATAGGCTTGCGCACCTTCGTGTCCCCATATCCAAACTGTCACTTGTAATTGCACCTGGTCTGTTACTTGACGCAATGTCTTATGGTTGTCGTGTGTTACAGTTCATAAATTGCTTTGTTGGGTTACAATGTGTACAGATTGTTCTTACTACGCTCCTAGAGATACCCAAAATTGTTGATTTTCAACCATTATATGGCACCTGGACCCTTAAGGCCATGCATTAGTTGAGGCACGGTCTAAAAAGACCGTTGCTAGGCGATGCGCGGATTGCGGGTCGCGGGTGCAAATGACGCCTGTCAAACGAAATATTATTTGTCATATAAATCCAACATACGTCCATTTTATGTTCTGTTTATTGTTCTATTAGTAACAATAATAATATATTCATTGACATGTTTTCTTTTTAAAGTAAATGGGTAACGTTTTTAGTCATCTTTACACGATTTTAGAATTAATTGACCCGTCGCCATCACGCAGCAAAGTGACGTGTTTCTGGCTCGACATTCTCTCACTGAATGGCAGCGAGTCCAAAATTTCGTCGCGCCTACAGTTGAAAATTATTTGGCGTTTCACTGATGCGTCACCTTAAAAAATAACAAAGTCATAGAAAAGCCTAAGAGGATTACACAATCCTTTTTCTTCATTACAATGTCTTTTTTTGAAAGTGGCTGAAATGCCGAATTTTTCAGGTAGATACTGTAAATGTCATTTTACTGAAGTAAGTTAAGTAGGTAAGTAAATGTGTTCAATTGTATGTAATATTTGCATTTTATCAATACAGGTGAGTCACAAAAAGAAATGGTGGACAGTTACAAAAAGACATACGAGCCTCTGCTGTCTTGGCTGGGCGATGTGGCTTTAAAGGATCAGATCACAAAGGCCCTCGTGTCAGAGAGGCTGAGCTCGTCTCCGTGTGCTCTGGTCGCCAGCATGTTCGGCTGGACAGGCAACATGGAGAGACTCGCCATGTCCAATGCTCATCAAAAGAGTGACGACGCTCAGAGAACGTAAATATCATTTCGATATATTTTATTAATTATTCATGAGTGTTTTCAGAGTAAAAATTGTGCCCTTCTGCTTTCAACATTGTCTGAAATCCTACTAATACTATGATTATACCACTTCAATTTAATGAAAAAAGATGAATATTTTTATGTTTTGAGAAAGACATCCCAATAAAGATATTCTATTTAATCATTTATTTTAGTAAGATTACTGATTGGTTTAGTTATTAGTACATAATGTAGATTTTGAATAAATTCAGAGAGTTAGTTATTCACCTTTTGAAAGTTTTTGGAATAAAAACTATTTTTTTGTTTACTTTTCAGGTATTACCTCAATCAAAAGAAATCATTAGAAATCAATCCTCGACATCCACTTATGAAAGAACTTCTTAGAAGAGTAACAGACGATCCAGAAGATCCAAAAGCTAAAGAAATTGCTGTCATGATGTACAAAACAGCCACTTTGAGGTAATATATTTTTTTATTGTTTGTAGAAAGTTAACTCGATAATAAAGGGAAAAGGGATATATTATACAATACAGTGATAGCCAAAAAATTATAAAAAAATAACTGAAAGCCTCAACCAATATATATTTCTATATTGGCTATGGTCGCTATTAATGACAGTGTTTACATTGCACCTGTTATATTGTCTCTTTTCCATTTTTTTCTTGTTATCCGCCTAACTAAACTATCAAACCTTGTTCAGAATGTGGTATATTTATATAAATCACAACACAAAATATTAATACGTGGATTAATAGTTGTATTTTATTATTGTTTAATGAAATTATTTTCAAACATGGCAGTTTAAACTTTATTTATGTTTCAACACTATCGTTTATTACAGATCCGGCTACATGCTGCAAGAGACTGCAGAATTCGCTCATTCAGTAGAATTAATGATGAGACAAACTCTGGGAATTCCCCTGGACGAGTTGGCGGATGAAGAAGACTTCTCGCAGAGCCAAGAAGACGATTCGAACGCATCTCAGCAGCAGGAAGATGAAATTGATGCTGATGACCATGACGAGTTGTAAACGTCGCGTGCTCTCATGACTGTTAACTCAATTTAAGTGTACAAGAGACTGAACTAAATAAAAGTGTTTATATTTATAATATATGTGAGCGTGTTGTGTTTTGAATCCTCGTGAAATCGTGTTGGAAGGTTCTGCGTCAGAATCTTATCGGTATGTACCAAATTTCCAAATGGGTATAAATAAGAAAATCACAATCCCAACGAAGCACTGTTGCATTTAATTTTAGCTAAAATAAATAATTAAAAAATATGAATGGATTCATACTACAAGCATTTTTATTTATTATTGATTGTTTTCACCCTTTTACGGCGACCGTATTCCAGTAGGGTACAGCTAGTACGTAATAAATGGGCGACCGGTCAGATACGCAAACCTTGATCTGTGGATAACGCAAGAATTATTTTTCATGCGACACTGAGAATTTTATTAAAAAATAGCCCGATCCATCCGCCTACTTTCACCTATATAACTTTGTCAAAAATATGTTGTTTTAATTTCATAAACATCGATCTTTCGAACCCTCTCGATCTATTGAGATTCGCCGGTACGATTGCATCAGTTCAAATCTACGCGGTGTTTTTCAGCGGCTGCGCACTAGATATACAAAATATTTTCATTCGAGTTGAGTGTGCGCCGAGTCATTTGCCGTGTAAAGTGGAATATTCACTGCGATCTTTACAACATCATATTTGCGGGAATAAAAGACAACCAAAAAACCGAACAGAAAACAGAAATGTGTCATCGAAATATTTCTAAATATGTACTTGAACTTGTGTTTTGGATTATGTCATTTATTACTCATGTGTCACCCCAATTGTTTGAAAGTCATAAATCGAGCTCATTATTGAAAGTCTAGTAAAAAAATATGTAGTAAAGATGCGTCCACACAGAATGAAAAAATATAATATATTATTATATTTTAGTTTGGACGATTGCAAGTTTTACCAATAAATTACGAATTACTATGAAGGAATATATAAAACGTATAAATGTTTGATAAAAATAAAACACACACGGGAATACAATATAATATAAATCATGGAATATTGACTTTTCAACTATATTACATATTATCTTCGCATGCAATTTAAGTCGGCTCGCACATTGGAACTCGGACCCATAAAATATGTAATAATATGCAGACACAATAAAAGCTATTATTTTCAATATTTTTAATGGCATTTTTAAGTGTTTCTAACGTGAGTAAAATAAAATTAGTGAGTGATTTATTAATTTTCATGGGTGCACAATCAAAGCGAGCCTTTGAACAAGAGTAGACGTCATCAAATATGGCTACCTACTTTTTCGATGCAAGGGACTATGGGTGATTTTAAGTAAACACAGCTAAATTCAACAATCGATTCTTTTTTTTAGTGTGGCATTTCGAACCTTATGTATCTAGGCATGATAAAAGTTATACCAACTATTTTTAATTGCCATATTTATTATAATACAGCGAAGAATAGCATTTAGAAAAAATGGCGGCCGGGTTAATAAAATAATTGTATTAACTTTTTTTTACAAATATATCATAAATTTTTACAGCTATCACAGGTGAAATTATGAGAAACATTTAATCGGCCGGATTGCTCATGCTCGTTATGCAGTCTTGCTTGAATAGCTCGATCTGTTGGGTGATGTACTCTTCAATTTTGTCATAGGGGCATAGCTGCAGGACTTTAACGAGCGGCCTTCCCATGTGGCCGTGATAAACAGACCTCAGTGTCAATGCGGGAGGCTTCTCTGGAAAGTTCACTCCTGGAATATAGAGAACATTAGTCTAGCAATCTATTATAAACACTTATGGGATATGCCTGAATTAGATTTCAAATTCAGCCAAATCCACATTTTGGATTTTTTGAGTTATTTGTCAGTTGCTGTAGAAGTACTATTTTCTAACATTTCTTCATTTTCGAAATTGCCCAAATCCTATTACATAACGAGAAAATCAATGTCAAAGTTCAGCATTTTTTTCAACCATATTCACCTAACTTCTCAAAACACACCCAACTATTCCATAGGGCATTTAAGCCAATCACTGACCACTATTATAAAAAAAATGGTCGACATTCCAATGCAATTTACATATAACTAACAATGTGGAACTAAACCAATCATCTTTGTGACTGTGTACACGAAGAAAGGAATAGCTGTTTTTCTCTGGTTCATCCATTTTGGTTCTCAAATCTAATGACACATGTGGTGAATGCATCAAATTTTATCATCGAGTAAACATTGAATCCCTTGAAAAGAACATTCGAGAGCACTGTCTGCCAAGGATAATCATGTTATGCCGGGTCATAGATTGCTATACGAGTCGATTTGTAAAGTATGTAATTCACATATTCATAATATTATTATATCAATATTTAACTTACCAATTTCAATATGCAAGATGCAGTAGAAAGATTCATTTTCTAAGAGGAAAGAAGCGGTATTGGAATCATGCTCTAATATGCCTCCTTCGTATTTGACAATAAAGTGGGAGAGCATAGCCTGACGCATTTTTTCATTTTCTAATAACATAGATATCTGAAAAGGCATATCGTTACATATATAATAAATATCCAATTTGTGATAAAATGTCCTTCTGCAACTGACTGAATAAGCATTGAATTAAATGAAGTAATTTATGTATCACGGGAAAATAATTATACTTACTTTCAAGTAAAACCCCTTCACATTGGGATTGGGCCAAGCCTCGTGAATGTTGGCGCCCTTTGATGTGTGTAGACACACTGACACTGCATCGAAGAATAGAAAATATTTGCTGACCATGGGCCTCACCATGTATATCGTTATCTATGGTGGCCATTTACATTTACCTTGCTTGGCCCAATGTGAAGGAGAGCATAAAGAAAAAAAATAATGATTACAGCAATAGGCACGATACGGGAAAGAGTATTCTTAGGTATTTATTATCCATTTATATTAGACACAATAAAATTAGCTTCATAGGTTTGCTGTGTTTTCCTTATGCATACAAAATATATTACTTGCTTATATATATTTCATTTCCAATCATTTAAAACCTAATCCCTGATTAATGGCTAATACCCACGCACGTTCTTGCTCGACGGTTTTGCTCGATCGAGCATGTTGACTTGGAAGCATGCTCGTCGTTGCGTCCATACAGTCGAGCAACTCGACACAAGACGCTGCGAGGCCACCGTCGACCACGAGTGAGAGTGAGGCCGCACGAGCCTCACTGGTGCGTCCTCACTCACTCAAACTGCATCGAGCAAGAATTACAGACCTTCAATCTTTTTCGGATAGCGCAATTTGTTCGATGTCGAACAAAAAACCATCGAGCCAGATGGTACACACGTTGAGACATTTTAGAATGAGCGTAAAACCATCGAGCAAGAATGTGCGTCTGTACTTACTATAATATTATGAAAATAACATGTGTTACCTTTTTATTAATTGAAATGGTGACCATTGGAACATAGTCCATTAACACCGCAGTTTGATGGATTCTATAAAAAAAAAGAGGTTTAGTGCACATACTAGAGGTAGGCAGGCGACCTTTTCATCATCATATATTTTATCATTTGATATAACCATGTAAGTTTTTATAAAAAAAAAAAAAAATGATTAATGGGCAATATTACTGAAATTTATTGGACCGTTTCAACGACGATTTGAAGGGAAAACAATCGCATTTTGCATATTTTCCAGATTTAGCCCCTGCGACTATTTCCAGATTCCAAAAAATGACTCAGTGGAATAAGATTTGGTACTAATGACGAGGTCATCAATGAAAAAATGCCTATTATGAAGGATTGGAGAAATCGTATTATTTATTTGGAAGGGATCACAAAATTGGAAAAACGCTGGACTAAAAGGGGACAATGTTGAAAAATAAAATGATTTTTGCTGAAAAAAATATTCCTTGTTCAATTTTACCAGACTTATAAGACTGCCCTCGTAAATAGTGATTTTCTGCGACTTTAAAAAATATTTTATAATTGGTATACGTACAATGGTAAATTTATGGAAAGCACAATATAAATTGAATTATTATAGTTAATATTATAAACTTTACTCAAAAACGAAGTTTACAGTAACTACGAGGCAGAATGAAATTAGTGTTTACGCATGCGGTTTCTTTTTTTTTAAATTATTAATAATCAGGTCTTTGCTTTTTCATAAAAGGTACTTACGCATGCGGTTGCGGCAACCAGTGCCGGAGATCAGACAGTGCTTAGTTAAATAAAGTCTTGATTAAATAAATGCACACACTGCAGATATGGTGACCTAGCATTTTTTTATTTATTGTTGAAATGGTAACACCCTCGTGTTCATTATTCAAAAATTATCAGTGGCGAGGCGTGGAGGTAGGCTATTAAGATCTGACATAAACAGTGCACACTAAATTTTGTCAGTCATACTACTTATTTGTTTTCATTGAACTAATAATACAAATTGCAGATGGTACTGGTTAGTTTTTAAAATTCAATTATACTCTGCCTAACCACACCCGTGTCCGGAAACATGTATGTATGCAGTTCGCCGTATCAAAAACTGTATAAAATTCATGTCTCAATAAAACATTGTTCTTGTCGGTTTACAGGAAGCCAGCAGCAAACAAATTTTGAAAACAGCCGATATACTGGATTATTTGTTAGGTTAGGTTTTAAGTTAAGTTAGGTTAGGTTTTCATTCTTGAATTCATGAATTTTGCCAAAATCGGCTATGAAAATTGAATTAACGTTCATATTGAATCTAATAAAATTGGAGAGCGTATAGTGTATGGTCATCTCTTTCCCATAGAAAGCTCATGGCGAACTGTCCCACAGTGTTTTCTTACAATTTACATGTAACCAACCAAACCATAATAGTTATGCTATTAGGCGATCTGACAAAAATAGTGCACACTTTTTCAGTCATACTTATTTGTTTACATTGAATTAAGAATACATATTTAAAATGTTGGTTAGCTTTTAAATTTCATTAACCCTGCCTAAGCCATACTATAATATTATTAATACTATAGACTGAAGGTACTTGATGGAATTTGAATTTAAATTCTAACGTATTTAAGTTTTGTTGTATTCCATTTGAACTCCATTTCCACTCAAATAGAACAGTACAAAACTTAAATTCGTTAGAATTCATACCATAATAGATACCAAATATTCTTCTATCTATAAATATCTAAAATTATGTCTGATTTAACGGCAACATTTTTGATAATTTATAGATAGACGAATATTTTTCGACTATTCGATATAAATTATATTATATCGATTATAAACAAATAATATAGTGAACAAAAGATATACAGTCAACTCCCGATTATCTGGGGCTAATGGTGGGGAGTGGCGGCACGGATAAACGAAAAATATGGACAATTATTTTAACGTGTTTAATACTCATTATTTATTAAGAAAACCTGTGATTTTGGTTTATTTGCAGGAATCTTTTAATGATTTGTTAACATCAGTTTGAATTTTCCTAAGAGCTATTATATCATTGTATACACCGTATCATCCACGGATAATCCGCAAACTGGATAATCCACACACGGATAATCGGGAGTTTACTGTAATTGAATGATTTACATGGACAGACAAAGGTAACAAACAGGTAGCTATGTACTTACTGTGGTAATGTGATATTTCCTATGGCTCTGGTGACTAGAGGCGACATGATAAGTTCAGCTACAGATGGGTTAGGATACTTAATCAATAATACTGCACATTCTCCACCAGGATTTTCATAGAATCTTTAAAAAATATATTTTTTCATGATATAAATGTAAATAAAAAAAATTAAATAGACAACACAACTTCCTTGTTATGCTACTTCATCCATATAATGTTACTGTTGGGCTAAGAGTTTTAGTTCGGACCTATACCAAAAGGGTTTCATATTAGCCATGAGAATGAAGTCACTCAGTTGCAACTCGGAGACTTTCGTTCAATTAGAGGAGAGTCATAAAGCTTGTGACAATGTTATAGGCAGTCTCTGACTCTGACTATGGAAAAGTAGTTTTTGGCAATGATGTCATAAGTCAATCGTGACACATTCGCGTAGAAGATAATGCGTGATTGATTAACAGGCAGGCTTTGTATCATGTAGTTTTAATCAGTTGCACATCTAATTTATTTGAAGTTTGTATTATAACACAATTCCAAATTTTTTCCAGGGGTTTTGAGTCGAGTCAATAGCAAAAGTAATATTTCATGCATTGGCCCATGAAAGATGGGTTTATACTGTATGTATGATGTACTGTTATTTGCATTCTTCATTAAATTTTAATTTTTTTTTTACATTCAACACTAAGGCCTCTTACGCACCGTCGACTGGTCTCCTGCAACCATGGTTGCCAGCGACCAAAAACTATGGCTGGTTGCCGCAGCCACGTGTGTAAATGCCGATTTCATTTCTTATGCTCCAAGGTTGTTGTCAAGCTGGTTGCGAGCGACTGGTTGACAGTGCTTAAGGGTCCTAATGCAACGAGCTTTTATTATTTTATTATATCTTATTGCAGCCCTGGCAAATAAATATAGGAGAACAAACGTGTGACCAGTGTATAGCCACTATATTATATTATATTATTCTATGTTGCTACGATACAAAAGATTAAATAATATCTAAACAAAATAAAACATTTAAAACTTCAAATTGTTTAAGGGGGGACATGCTCAGCGTAGGTCAAAATGGAGCTTTTGTTCTATTTTCAAAGCATGATCCTGGACATACCTTAAACGTTGTAGATAATCTATTTATATAATTTTGAAGCCTTATTATCCTTTATAGTTATTTTAAACATTTGATGACTGCATAAAGTATTTTTATTACATAAAATAGTATTCTTTTAAACCTCTCGTTCTAATGTTTTAGAATATAGTCATATTCCAGTACATAACTGTGCAGTGGTGTTAAGATTTTTTACATTTATTAATTTTTAAACGCATTTATAAAACCATTAGTATAATTTATGACGAGATAATTTTAGTAAAATATTTACGATAAAAAATTATATTGATAATCTCTGTGATCCCAAATTTGACAAGAATTCGGCATTTTATTATTCAAAAAATGGGCAAGATTAACACATTTGAAGATAATTCTAAAGATACTCATTATAAGCTATGTCTTTGATCATTCAAGTGTGATAAACATCCTACGAATAATGATTGCTTTATAATAATTATTGACCTAAGAATAACATAGTGTTTTTTTGAAATACGCTATTTCTTTTGGTATTCCCCAGTGGTTAACCTACAACATATGGCCGTAGCCATAAATTGACAAACTATAATTGAAGTAGGGAGTAAAATGATGTTTACGCGCGTGTTTGAACATGTACCGTTTAAAAAAAAAAAGATTTTTTTTTCGGTTGGGTACATGTTCAAACACGCGCTTTAACATGTTCTTACTCCCTACTTTAGTTTTAGTACATCAAATTATGGCTACGGCCGTATGTTGTAGCTTAACCACTGGGGAATGACAAAAGAAATGGCGTATTTCAAAAAAACACTACCTTATTCTTAGGTCAATAATTATTATAAAGCAATCATTATTCGTAGGATGTTTATCACACTTGAATGGTCAAAGACATAGCTTATAATGAGTATCTTTAGAATTATCTTCAAATGTGTTAATCTTGCCGATTATTTGTATAATGATTGATTAATAAAATGCCGAATTCTTGTCAAATTTGGGATCACAGAGATTATCAATATAATTTTTTATCGTAAATATTTTACTAAAATTATCTCGTCATAAATTATACTAATAGTTTTATAAATGCGTTTAAAAATTAATAAATGTAAAAAATCTTAACACCACTGCACAGTTATGTACTGAAATATGACTATATTCTAAAACATTAGAGCGAGAGGTTTAAAAGAACACTATTTTATGTAATAAAAATACTTTATGCAGTCATCAAATGTTTAAAATAAATATAAAGGATAATAAGGCTTCAAAATTATATAACTAGATTATCTACAACGTTTAAGGTATGTCCATGATCATGCTTTGAAAATAGAAAAAAGCTCCATTTTGACCCACGCTGAGCACGTCCGCTTTTAAGAAATAACTGGAGTTACGGTGTATTTCAGCATACCTCCAGATAAAAAGCATTGATTATAAAAACATGACAATTAACCAAGGTTTCTCCCTACCACCATGATTTGAATGATTGATCATAAAGAAAATGTTGCATTTGATATTCTTACTCATCATTATTAAATAGTGCTGGCAGTGATGCACAGTCAATGTTCAATTTGATCATAAAGCTGACAGAATCTCCGCGTCCGACCAGGATTTCGATATCATTTTCTACTGTGGCTGCATCGCCTATGAGAGCGGTATACTCGAAGTATGCTCGTGAATTTTGATCTTCGTAGAGGAGATTTTTCTGTAACAAAATTTTTATTGAGGTAAAACTCCGTAAGAAGTTAGTATGCATTGTTTCTTTTGTTCTTGGTCTTATGCAACCATCATCAACACTTGAACAACACTTGAACTTCAGTTACGCAAAAACCAAAGTAAACGAAGACACAATTGAGCTATGGAACAACAGATCCACAACATCCGCCATATGATCAATAATGCGGAAATTTATGCCAAACATAATCTCTGCCATCACTCTTGCCAGGAACATAAAAACATCATACAAACTCACACAGATACCAACAGTCTTATCTAAAAAGATTTAAATTGAGGGACGCTGATTTGTTCAGCATTTTAATTAAATTGTCACATTAATTTTACATTTAAGAAAAAAGTTGTTTTTAATATATAAAATTCTTTTTGTACCTATAGTACAAATTAATACTGTATTTGTCAATAATTTTGACTAATTTGATTTAAATATATCTTAGAAATCCACCAAATTTTATTATGCCAAAGACCAGAAGTGCTACTGGCTCTAGAAATGGTCGAAATAATGACATTATTTTCATAAAACTGCGTAAATACTGTATACAAATTAGCCAAAGACAATAGACAACACGACCCCAAATAAGTAGTATATAAATTAATATTGAAAAGTTCATAATCCTAGGATAAAGCCGCGTTGACACGATCAGACCGAGCGCATTTGTATGAGACAGCTTTATACTACCTACTCCTATATGAGCTAGCTCGAAAAAATTTAACGCGGTCTGAGTTCACTAAGATCGGATGCCATCGTCCGAGTGCGCTCGGATTACCGGCTGCCATGATACGAGTAGCGTCCATGTAGGTATTCATGTGCGCTCAGTCCGATTGTACTCGGATCGTGTCAACAAGGTAATGAATTACCAAAATTGTTTAAACTTGATTATCTCAGAAGTGTCATTGCACATCGGTGACTTTGGCATGATTGTGATGATATGTGTATGAAATATGAAGCCTCAGTAAAAGAGAGATTACGCGTTGATGCGTGAAAACAAAAATGTCATTTAGTGTTACTCCTGAGCATCTATTCTATACATAAGGCTGCTATCGAGAGTAGTTTATCATATCAATGTATTGAGTGGTTAATTGTTACAATAAGTTGGGTGTAGTTATACACAAAACAGACAGGCCACAATTTTGAAAAAAATGAGTTATTGTGATTTCCATAATCACACACGTTTGTTTTGCGTTCTGCACAAATCTGCCAAGCTGCTGTCATACAAAAATCTCATATAAATCGTTTTAAAAATATGCCATTTTCGATCTGCATAAAGCAACCACTTGATAATATTATGGAATTATTAAAATCCCGACTGTATAAGGTGTGTTTTTCTACATTCAATTAATAAACATTATTTTCTCAATTAGATTATAAGTTTTTCATTTTATTATAATATTATGTAGATTTTTCATGAAAAAATTAGTGCCAGGCAGCTAAATATTAATTTATAATTTAAAAGTTTTACGAATTACTTTCAGAATTTTTAAATTCCCTTAATACTTAAGTAACTTTGAGGTTTTTTAAGAAAATAGATGCAAAAATAAAGATTTTTCTTACAAAAATAAGAGTTAGCTGCATTCTGCAGAACGAACATTGGTTCTAAAAAAACGGTTTTGCACAAGACACTCAGGACTGCTAAAACACCAAAATTTCATAGATTTTATGCTTTTATCTCGTTAAAAGTTACACAAAATCATATGTACATTATAATATATATCATTCAAAAGGTATAAACAGTATACAGAGGCTTTGTGGATTTAAAGAAACACACTACATAAAAATGCTTCTATCTCTGTTTGAGGTTTGTGTGAACTGGCTGCTTTGCGTATAACTACACTCAGTTAACAGTTTGAATTGTCAAAAAGTGCTAAGTTTTAACAGCACCTCTCTTGGCTATGTTAACTTTTAGAGCGAGATAGACAGTTTTGACGGCTAATTTATTGTATTGTACGCTCAAACTACAATGATACCAACCTGGTGCTCTCGATATAAATCCATTAGTTCAGTTATGACACAACTAAGAGCTTTGCTATCCTCATTGTTCCAGGAAGCTAAGCTAGGTACATGCGTTTCGATGAACTTCGCGTCCACGTTTGCCAGGAATGTCTCATCATCGAATCGAAAATCTGGAGCTATCCACGGGCACCCGGCATCAAAGAAAACCTCCCACCTGAGCGTGCTTCCTGCATATGGCAACATCAGGGTGAATTGATCAGAGAGCTCATTTTTACACAGATTGGAGTTCCGTAATTTTTCGACGTATACTTTAGATCGGCACAGTCCTGAAATACACACCTTATTGTAGATTTGAGTATACCATCAAAGCGAGAAATATAATCGTATCTAATTATTGCAATAAAATTAGAAAAAACGGCTTAGAGATTAAAATATGTGATTAAGCATAAACATTCCATTGAAACTGTCTTTCGTAGAAAGATTATTACCATAATTTAAATCTTTCCAAATTTCTTGAACAAAGTGCCTAAATGACTCATCAATTTTGTTTAAATCATCACAATTTCTCCCTTTTATCGGCATCTTTCTTGTATAAAATGATTTAGTAAAGAAACCAAAAGAAACTTCACTTATTGACGTTTGTATCTTGACGTTTTGAGTTTCGATGAATCTCAAAGTGTTGCCAGTTAAATTAAAGTAACACGGTCGAGGAACAGGAGTAATCTTGTGTCAGTGCTAATCTCTATTGATTATGTAGGTATTTCTGATGTACCAACCGTACTTTACCGCAGAACGAGTATAATATTAGTAATAATATAGAAATTCTGAATAGAGCCGGAAAAACCATAATATATCTTTCATGACTGTTCACGACCTGTCTGCACGAAGAGAATGTCCCAGAAATCTGGAAAAGTGCCTCAATCATCATTCTCCATAAAGCAGCGTTGACACGATCCGAGTACACTCGAACGAGCGCACTCGTACGAGACTTCATACTAATAACTTCTATCCGAGCTAGCTCGGAAGAGTAGGCGCGGTCCGAGTAGCTCGTGTAGGAGTACATAATTAATTAGTATGAAGCTTTCTCGTACGAGTGCGCTCGGTCCGAGTGTACTCGGATCGTGTCAACGCGGCTTAAGAAAGGAAACCCTAATGATCTGAAATTTATCTGTCGTTTAACCTGTAGTCAGGTATACAAAAATTTCACAAAAATACTATCCAACCGCCTAAAAACTATGTTAGGTACCTAGGTGATTGAGATATGTACCTAATATTTTACATTGATACAACAGTCAGCGTAAAGTTTCATAAGTCTTCTTACTGGAGTCCTATCAACAAGGATGTCCGTCAAGGCGACACGATCCTCTGGAATTTAACATAAAGTAGGTATTCACCGCTACTTTGGAAGACCTATTCAGACGATTTGATTGGAAGAACAGCGGAATCGCCTTTACCGGCGAATTCTACATGTTCTTTGCGGACGACATTGTTATCTGTGCGAACGACACCGTTGACATTCAGAATAGGATGAAGGAGCTTGCAAATGAAAGCCACAAAATAGATTGAGAGATAAATGTCACGAGGACTAAAGTACCTACTGATAAACAGATTTGCGGATCAAAAGTGATGATCATCTATGGCACTCAAATCGAACGGATAAAAATAATAATACCTATCTCGGATATGGTAAGGTGCATCTTGGGCATAACCTGGAAAGGTTACATAAGACACCAGTGGATAAAGAAGCAGATCAAAGTAAGCAATGTGATAGAGGCCGCTAAGCAGCTGAAGTGCAAATGGGCTGGACATATCGTTTGGCGAGTGGACAACCGATGGACAAATGCCATCCTTCAGTGGTATCCAAGGAGAAATAAATGGCCACAAGGCCCCTCCTAAAACCCGCTTGATAGACGAACTCATAAAGTTTGATGGATGTACATACGTCATACATGGCAGCGAACAGCTAGAAACTGAGGACAGTGGAATGAGCTAGGGGAGGACTTCATCCAGCAGTGAATCGAGCGAGATCAGCTGATGATGGTGGTGATAATTAGTAATAAACGTTAAGCCTGTCTGGCTAAAATATGAACAAATTCCGCAATGTGCAATAAATCGTCAACAGCTCGAAACCTGTAGAATAATTAACGAAAACCATGTTTGAAAACCTTTTTATTAGAGTTTTACCAGTTAAACGGTAGTTCATAATTCGATAACCAATCAACAAGCGTTACATCTAGTTACACACATCTTACTTACATCACAACCTTTACCTACAATTGACCGTGTATTTTTAAAGGTAGGTATGTGGATCAAATGTATAAGAAAATAATATGACTTATTCATGATTTCTAGGATCCAGGGAAAAGATGCAAAGGATATCTAGAACTTTTCATGCCAATGGACAGGGCTGCGTCAAGAATGACTAATGCCAAGCATCATAAAAAAATGCCCCTTGAAATGTTATAGCTTTTTCTCTCGATCCATTTCCTAGAACCAATGGCCTGACATATAGGCATTTATATTACATTAATGTGTGTCGATACCATAAGAGCTATCAATCGTCGATACCATTTTCCTTTCACCATTTCCGCTTCCTGCTCCTAAAATTTTCCGCAATCTGATTAAACAATTTAGGATCTATAATAGCATGTAAAGAGCGCCGTCATTATTTGATAATTAGCTTATACTCGTATATATCAAACAGTGACGTCCCGTGGGGTAGGCAGATTAGATTGAGCGTCGCTTGTGGGCGGCAGTTACTCGAAGGGCGGCAAATTGAGGAGAATCATTCGGTGTAAGTATATAGAAATATGTATCTAAACTTAGTAATAACGGAAATATATTTCTATTAAAAGATTGGCCTCTCTGGTTAGAAACAAAATGTACCTATTAATTAACATAAAAGGCTTAAAGGCCTGGTTTTTTTGTCGGGTTCACGATGTCTAGTTTACTTCCGATGTCGTTGGACGTCACATCCTTGATGACTAGCAATGACACGTGCATATTTGCGAATTATATTTAAATTATAGGTAGTGACCTATATAATTTGTCCAAATATTTTTGCTAGTCATTCGCGAGTTTTGAAAGTTGTCGAGTGTATATTTAAAACGTGTCCGAACCCGTGGACACGCAATATTGTAAAATGAAGTAAGTATGGCATTTAAATTTGATTTAGCGGTATATATTTTTTTAGTAATGTCTCCATACAACATACTTCTTAGATATTGGAGTCATGAAACGATGATAAAAAAAATACTGTATAAAAAATGGGGCGGCATTTTGGCGCTGTTTAGGGGCGGCATTTTGTCTCGGGACGTCACTGGTATCAAACTCCAATTCTTTTGATATTGATTTCACTAAGCACAAAGATCTAACTTATATTATTTTCTTTTTTACCTCCCTACTGTGTTATTTTAAGTGTGCGGATTTTGAAAAAATGCAATGATTTGAAATATAAGTACATACCTAGATCTAAAATATTTCGCGCTTGCATTTTCCTAATGTAGGTATGCAATGATATTTTTGTTATTTAAAATGTGATTATTTTTAAGTACCTACTTACGTACGTAAGTATGTCTAAAAATGAATTCTTCAATTTGCCAGCTATTGGTAAGTGCCTTCCTTCATCAGTATGCAACATGACTAGGTATGACCTTAATATATTTCAACATAAGATTCAGTTTATGCAATTAAATGTAAAATATTTTTATAATATTGTTAAAAGATATTTATGGGTATTTTCGTACCGCTGAAACCTGTCGCCCGGGTGCTATGCACCCCCAACAATTCCGTTTGCCGCGGCCTTAGCAATAGCTTCTTTTGTCACCAAATCTGGCATTATTTTTTGGCATCGAGAGTTGGCAACACTGGTGAGGGTGCACAGATTAATTTAGTCCGCGGCCACCCCGTTACGAATCCCTGCCGTATATCCTCAGACAGTCCACCTTGTAACAATACCAAAATGTACAACAATAATAATAATACATAGGTATACAAAAGTATTAATTCGTTTGAATACTTATCTAATTTTGCACTAAATATTAACTTTGACCGTACTACGTATGTTATGTCCGGACGTACAATCAATCAAATCACACGATTATAGAAAACGGATATTTTCCTGCCATCTTGGAATTTAGGGTCTCCATTTTAGGGGCGAATTTTGAATCATTTCAATATCTTAAAAATTACTCTTAAGATATATTTATTCATCATATAAAACTTCATACGTTTATACAAAAGTATAAGTACAGTTATTATTTAGGTACGCCGCTGGCCTTCTTAATTCAATGTTCAGTGGAACCTCTCATAACGAGCAAAACAAATTGTAAAAAATGGCTCCCTTAACGAGTGACATATTTCAGTATTTATTGATTTTAGAGCTAAAAAAATACGAATACACAGCTTTTTGCCCTCTCAGTATACCTACCTACTTTTTTAAAGAAAAAGAACACTTATTATACAATAAATAATATGTAACAAATTACGTAAAGAAAGTGTATGGTACCGATTTTCTTTTTGTCACCCACAATTTTCTAATTTGAAAATTCAAAATAATAATCATGTTTACCTATTGTACGAGTAGGTATAAAATAAACACGGTGGGGAATCACGTGGAATGTTTTTGGTGGATGAACGCTGATGTTGAAAAAATGATTTATTGTAACAGACATTAGAAATTAAAAAGTTAAGAATAAGAATTTTTTATATTTTACACAACGCGTGTGCGTTGAAAGAATTTAGGAGTATTTGGAACGCGTCTAACTTATTTGGCAGACATAAGTATTAAAAATGTATTAAAAAGTAAAACGAATCTAGTGTGTGAAAAAATACCTACTTGCGACATGATTTTAAAGTTTTTAACTTCATTTTGCAGCATTCTTAAAATTTATATGAAGTTTGAGGAGGAAAATTTTCTGTTTCCCTACCAGTGGCGCACCCAGGATTTAATAAGGAGGAGAATGTAAATTAGTCCCATATGCTCTTTTTCTTCTTCACAGCTTAATTTCTCGTTTATCGATCTTTTGTCTATTGCACTCGGTGTACCTATACCATGGTCCCCACATCTTGAAACGGGCCCTCAGGCTAGGATATTTGGCGGGCCCCCTACGTACCGCTAAGATTAAATGCAGTGTGAAACACTACATTAACGTTTTTCAAATTGTGTTTTAGTTCAAATTAAGGGTACTTATACAGTGAATTATTGGCGATTTTTAATACATCTACTTTAATAATGGAGCTGTCGATTATCGACATATAATAATCACAAAATATATTGCACAATTATATAAGTAATTGAAAATATTCATGGCCATGAAGTGTAATAGCGCCGCAGGCGACTTTTTTACTATTAAAGCTAATTTATGATGTGTGTCTATCTTACTTATCTGGTCAACCCGACACGCCGGGCCCCCCACATCCCGGGCCCCCAGGCTAGAGCCCTGTCAGCCCTCCCCAGCCATGACCTACACCGATCCGGAATTCGGGTGGACACCGAGAATTTTTTGACACTTCCCTTAGGTATTGGGTTTCTAAAAAAACCTGACATTAGTGTTTCGAAATTTTTTTTAGAAATTAAAATCTAAGAAATTTTTCTAAAAAGGGTGCTGGAGAATTATTACAAATCATTTTTTTGCCGTGTTTTTATTTGTCTAAGCCCAAAGGTATAGTTTATTGTCTTTCAATGTCAATGTTTAAAATCATTCTGATAATTTTCATGTTTGGGGGGTGCCAGGGTCTCTTGCCCCCCCACCTGGGTGCGCCACTGGTGTACACCACTCCGGAATTCGGGTGGACACCAAGAATTTTTTGAAATTTCCATTAGAGATTGAGTTTCTAAAAAAACCCGAAATTAGTGTTTCGAATTTTTTTTGTTAGAAATTAAAAGCTAAGAAATTTTTCTAAAGAGGGTGCTGGAGAATTTCAAATCATTTTTTTGCCATGTTTTTATTTGTCTAATCTATTGGCTTTCAATTTCAATGTTTTTGGGGGGGCAAGGCCCCTTGCCCCCCCCCCCCCTGGGTGCGCCACTGTTCCCTACTACTTTGAGAATGGTTGCCTGTAGGTTTCTGTGTGGAGTTTTAGGAATTCGAGAAATTCTTACGAGAAATATAATATTTAAAAAAAAATCGGAATCAGCGTTGCCAACAAAAAGAAGAAAAGTCTTTCGATTGGACGAAATTTGTTTTTTCGGAACGGAAAACATTCGACGAAACAATAACACCCATAATAAACCTCTCGACTACGAATCTGAATGAATTTTTTAGAAAATAATTCGCAAAATTTTCTCGCTTTACTTTAATAGCTACATTAAACTAATATGTCTCGAAAAGACATTAAACGAAACCAAAACTTATTCTTGATTTTGAGAATCAAAAGAAGTCAAAAAGATTTGACGGAGGCAGTGAGCCAGTGACGTCCCGTGGAAGTAGGCAAATTGAGCGTCGCTTGGGGGCGGCAGTTACTCGAAGGGCAGCAAATCAAGGAGAATCATTTGGAATATGTATATAAATATAGCTAGGTACCTAAACTTAGTAATAACGAAAATATCTTTCTATTAAAAAAATCAGCTCACTGGTTTTATCGGTTTCGCGATATCTAGTTTACTTCCGTTGCCCTCCGACGTCTTTGATGACCGGAAATGTCACATGCAGATTTTCGAATAATTTTTCTGATATTTTGTTAGTAATGTATCCATACAACACATTTCTTAGATATTGGACTCATGAAAGGATGATAAAAATACTAAAAATGAGGCGGCATTTTATCTAGGAACGTCACTAGACGGAGGAGTCTATTATCTTTTTGAAAAATGTAGAGAAATCACAAGCTCTACTTATGTGCCCTTAATTACTTACAGTAACCAACTTTCTTCTATATTCAATATACTTAACATGAAAACACCTCAGATATATCTACTAGAAAAAAATACATTTGAAAAAAATACGACGCCCGACGGGATTTGGACCCGTATATCCAATATGCTTTAACGAATTAAGCTACGGGCCACCTACCTAATTTCTTCTATATGGCTAAAATTAGGTATCGTCAGATATTATTATTATAGTGGTTTTGAAACAAATTTAATTTGTTGAGACATTAATTACAACTATAGTTATTGTTGACCGTTCCGAAGATGGGTTTATAGTCCGAAACAGCTGTCAGTATAAATGATTCAATTACAGTAGAATAAACAAAAATAACTTTGTTTCAAAACCATTATAATGGAGTTCTACGACGTAAACGCCGGTTCAATTAATAAATCATCATACATAGAGCTGACAAGTTCACATGTCCTCTCTGTCAACTTTAAGTGTTTTTTCAATTTTGCCAAACAATATCATTTTCAAGCTTTGTATCAAAGTAGATATTACACACCGTCCAATCCGTATATCTTGTTTTCTTATATCGAATAGGGAAACAGTTTTATAATCATTTATTAATTATTGATCTGGCGTTTAGGTGGTAGTATTCCGTATGTCAAAATCCTTACTTAAAATAATTAATTAATTCCCGAAATTTTAAAATCCCGAAATATCAAATGTGTATTTTGTTTCAAGATTTTCCGGGAAATCTTATAATAATAATATTTAATCAAGCTAAACTATGATGTGTTATGCTAACTTTGACAGCAATAAATAGAACAATCGGCTCTAAAGATCTTAAAATAATATAATACAATCACTGCCATAAAATATTAAATTATAAAGACTTACATAGCAATTTCCATATATTTTACCACGTTTTTATTAGCTCGTATTCTTCTTTGTCCAGTACAAATTTTTTCTTCTTTGTCCAAGATTTGTATTGGACGATTGAAGATTTTTAACTAACTTCCCGACTAGCTAGACATTTGAAACTTTTAGAATAAATTATCAGAACACGACGACAATGCATTCTTTTAATACTTTCAGCCATCTTTAAGCAAAATTGAATTCATTTTCAGTTAATTCTGTTTAGTATGTTTCGGAAAAAAAATCGTCAAAAGTAAAACACTATTATTGGTTGCTAAGGGGGTCCTAGCAACCAAATTATTATTATATAAGTGCGTTACTATGGAAATCAATATGAAATGTCAAACTAACATTGCAGTGTTCTATATTTATTCAGAACTTATTTCTATCAAGTACAAAAAAAGTATTTATTAATACATAGAATTGTCAAGTTTATGTGATTCAACAGAAAATTTAAAAACGTGATATATAAAAAGTTTATGTCGAAAATATAATAAAACTAATTCCAAAATTTCAAATGTCAGGAATAAGAAATCGACCGGGATTGCAATGGCCTAATAGGGATGAGGGATATTTTATATTTGTTTTTATAATATATCCCTCTATGGATACGGTAGCGGCTCCGCACTTATAAGCTAGGATAGGGATAGCAAAACCGCGTCACGGGAGCAATGTGACCCCCGCACCTTGAAGCCGGCCCACAGACCAGGTTCTTTGGAAAACCTCCCTACCTATTGCTAGTGTGATACTATACAGCAGCATTTTCCAAATGGCATTTCGTGGAGCCCCAGGGTCCCACGAGACAGAATTGAGGGTATTTCGTATATTTAAAAAAAATCCTCTTCAATTTATTGAGTTGTCGGCGCTCGACATTATAACATGAAACACTGTTCGCGACCCTCTTCTGTGGTAGCCAAGTAACACACCACACATCTCCATATTGGATAAGTAGCTATTTTCAGAAAAGACACTAAAATAATAAAAAAAACAAAATTCTACACGTGAATTATTATTTGATTAGGTATCTATATCAATTATCATATCACATCAAATAATATATCGCACATGTATCACACAACCACATAAGTATTTGAAAATGTTATTATTCTTGGAGTAAAATAGACTTGTTTTTACTATGAGAGAAAATTTGTGATGTGTGTTTATCTCACTTAGCTTGTCGACCCGCCACGCCGGGCTCCCAGGCTAGAATTATAAAAATAAAACTATCGTCAAATTACTACCGAGAACACAATGGCTCATTCAATATTAATTAAGGGCAGCTATTTTGAGTCTAGGCGATTTTTTCTGTGAAGGTTTCTAGAATTCATAATCATTTGCTATATTTACCGAGGAGAGAGTTAAGGGGTTGGAAATTTTAACATTTTTGGTAGGTACTGAATATGAAAATCCGACGGCAAAAATGAATGATCTACAGATTTTCTTTCTCTTTTACCATTTATACTGCTAATCCTGGCTAGTGTCTTTTATATGTCACCCCCCCCATGTAAAATATCTACGGCTCCTGAAAAAATCCAAATTGTTCCGCTTTTCACGATTGACTTTGTTCGACAACTTTGCCGACCTCTGTAAGGGAACAAATTAATAAGATATTAGGCGGTAGTTGCTATTTTTTCAGATAACTGACAATTAATTACGCATACTTTACACTTACCTACGTTAATTTTAATGTTCAGTTTACAGGCGACGCTTTATTAAGCTGGTCCTTGAATTAGTGCAATCAATATTTAGCCACACTTTACTTTTTATAATATAATATTTTGATATAATTATATTTTACAATATAAAACAATTGGAATGGCCACATTTCATCGTGATTATATTATTAATATAATATTAACAATGTGCCAATTATTGATTGTAGACTAAAATATTGGCCATTTTTTTTAGTGGGATTGACGGAATTTTATATTATGAGGTAGGCAACTTTAAAATTTTGAATACGTATTTGAACTTGAAGAATAATTCCCTTGTGTTTGAATTTTCTTGTGTTTCGTTCAATTCAAATTGAAAGCTTATACTAGTAGTAATAATTTTATAAATTTCTAATAATGTACTCCAATAAAATAGTATTTATTATATTGAATTCAAATTTACATTTGGAATTACATAATATAATAACATTAAAAAATTAATAATACTAAAAAAGTTTATCAGTAAAATAGGCTTTGGTAACCGAAATAACGATCGAGTAAATTCACAAAAATATGGTAAAAGTGTATGGAATATTATACTGCAATAATTATCATTAATATTAGAATAGGTACATAAATCTACTGAAACTCACGAATCTTATGTTTTTCGCCTATATAACAACTATTGGAAATTTAATATTGTTTTAGATATTATAATATGGTGCCAATACTATTCAACGAATCAATGTTATATTAATATATTTGTGTATATGTTTAAAAAAATCTAAAATTATATTGAAAGGTAAATTAACCTACCTAAATTTATAAATTCACATTTAAGATAACTATGCTAAAACTATAAAAAAATTAAATACACATTGTCAATTTCATCATGTCATTGTTTGTAGAATCAATTAAAATCGTTTTAAAATGGAATTCTCAGATCAATTTTTAAGTTTAATGAACTGAATTCGAAGCGAAATAAATTAATAAAAGTAAATTGCTTCAACGTCAAACAAATTATCTCGTGCACCGTTCTGTATGCACCCATAATAGCTGTTGATTGTAGCCGCGCGGTCACTCGGGTCGTCATTATTGGATTCGTCGACGTCGATTGCAAATATGTAATTTAATAAAGTCATGAGGGTGAAAATAAAAATCATTGTGACCCTAAAACGACCGCCCCCCTCTTTCCCCGCCCTTCGCCGTCATGCTCCCACCCTCATATAGACTCGAGACCGCGGGCCGACGCGTTTTATTCAAACAAAACTTTTCGCCGCACTTCGACGTGTTTCCGACAGGAGCTGATCTCCTCCGACCTGACGTACACGTCGTCGCTCCGATAGAAAGTCGCGTCTCCCGTCCGGGCATATTGCCGAGTTGGAAGGGTCTATCCGAATCTATAACGAATCGCATATCACAATCGGCGGAAGCGATAAGGCGTCCGCGCTGAAATTTTACGATTCGAGTGTTTTAGAATTAATCGAGCTTCGCTATTCCGCGGGGGATCTCTTGCGCAGATGGACTCGTCGCGCTTTTCCTCCGGCAGCCGGAGAGGACAACGATTCAGACATTAGGTCGCGATCGATCGTTGCAACGCGATTTCAGTCGAAATTAACTTTTTCAATATTTGTTAGCACCGGCAGAATGTCATTTCGGAGAGCCAGCCCGCGGTGGCTCCGGGCGTAGGGGCGCACCGTCGAATCTCCGAGGGGGCCACGCTGGGGCGGGGCGGATGCGGGCTCGCGGGCGGTAGGATGTCTCGGGTGCGAGCGCGCCGACGGTTCGGGGCGCTCACGGCCTCGCTCCTGGCGGCTCTGTTGACGCTGGCGGCCGCCGGGGGCGGATCCCTGTCGGGCGTCGGCGGGTGCGCTCCGGCCGACCGCGCCGCCGACCGCAGCCCCGACAATACCACGCTGGCGTGCGCGACGTGCAGGCTGCGAGGCGAGATGAAGGCGATAAGGCTGGCGGCGATCCGCGAGCACGTCCTGGCGAAGCTGGATTTCTCGCAGGCGCCCAACACCACCGGCAGGGTGCTGCCGGCCGTGCCCCAAGACATGCTGGCGCAGCTGTACGAACGCGAGCGTGAGAGGTCTCCGGAGCCCGAGATGCAGGGGGATGAACCTCCCGCGGCCAAGTACCTTCGCCACAGAGACGTGGACCGCGACTACGCCACCACTGACAGGATCATCGCTTTCCCTCGTTAGTATCTCTTCCCCCTTGGATGTTCCTATGTTAATATCTCTACTACTACCCATGCTCATTGAATATAATATATTTTTTGTACAAATCTAATACCTATACCCATCATAATCGTAATTATTTAAATTTAATAAGCCATTTTGCATCTCCAGCACAAATTATTTCTATTTCGGTTTAATACTATAAAACCATTATTAGATAGATATTCATCTTCTTATAAGTCTTGAGTAATAATAATGAATACTTGCACTGAATCTGTATTCATTTTGTGAATACTTAACACACAAAAAGTAAAAATAAATTATCAATTTACATCGATGAGTGTTGGCAAGCAAAATGGCTACCCGTTTCAACTCCTTTCAAAATACCTATCACATCAAAAATTTCTTCGATTTTCACTCATGATAACTCGCTATAATACACGAAAATCGTCTAGTAATACCATCAATAATACTCTAAGTTCTATGGAGTCGACCCAAACGCTTTAATTCTTTCAATTTATTAAACATGTTATAACAATTAATTAATGACGTAACCAAGATTTGTGAAATCCAAGTCTACCATTTTAATTCGAAAATGGTCACCTGTTGCATTCGCAGCCTACAAGGTAAAATATGCGCGTAAAAACGAAGACTCTGGAAATTAGAGACAATGATGACATGAAAGCCGATTCATTCGTTTAATTTGTTTGAATTGATTATAATTTAATTTAATATTTTGAAATATGCGAAAACTGAGTGAATAATTATGCAACAAGAACCTACCTACCTTCCACCTATAAACTCCTATATTATTATTATATATATTTCTATATTTCACATATATTTATAATATTTTATTACAATACACGTTACCATTTTTGTCTATAATTATTTTATAATCATCATAGACACGCATGATTAATTTACACATACAACAGTGTGAATCTTAACACCACTCTAACATTATACCACTAAAGTATATCTACTGACGTAATATTGCGTGTCAATCAATTTATTCTACAAACAATAAATTTGAAAATAAAAATTCCGGATCGCTAAATAGAAAAAAAACTCAATATTAAAAATTTGATATAATATTGATTTACTTACGTTTAGAATTGAAAGTGTGTGAATATTTTGATAATTTAAACTTTAAAAATTAACATATATTTTTGTAGATCATAATTATTTTAACATATTTTAATATTAATCATTATTTTCATTCATCAGAAACGTTTCGCTATGATTGTAATGTACTTACTCTACTTTACATGTACTTATAGTTTATTCTTATGCATTAGTACCTACATAATTATTATGTAGCTATCTGTTGGACGTTTTCCATGTTTGTTATCAAATTTATTATAGCCATCTACATCTAGCTATATAATAAAATTGTATAATATTTTGTTATTTGTACGGAAAATTATAATAAAATTGTAAATATAGTAGGATTATTATTATGATAACATTACACATAATTCAAATTCAAATGGCAGGTTTTACGATCTTGCTTTTCTTTAAATGTTTTTCAATTGATCTGTATATTAGGTATATATCTTGATCATCTCCCGAAGAGGTGTTTTTTACAATTATTATTTTACGAGTGATGGAGGCTAATCAGTGCTATAGATTCAAAAAAATAACGATGTGAGATTCAAGCCCGCGACTCATCTAAAACAAACTAAAATTTCGACGTTTAGTAGAACTCAGATAAATATATCTTTTATCTAACTCAAAGGTATGTACTGGTCGCGCAAAATTGTAAAATGCGTATTTTGAAACAAATTAGCATTGTACACGGTTTAACAATAAATAATATCCATTAAAATTGCGTTAATATATTATGATGTTTTAACTGTGTTGCATTTATTTAAAAGTAGTATTATGTTAACAACGTATGCTATTAGATAAAATGTCATAAACTATTTTGCAGCGGGCATTGAATATTATTCTTTACATACGCATTTTTCTTTTAAATTCAATTTCAGGCGTGAAGCTTTCTCTGCCGTAGCATTGAAAATTCGGCAAGCGATAATGTAATCCACGCATATAATACCAACGTGTATAATAATATACTAAAACAAATTCTTGTTATTTTGAAATTAGCTAAATGAAAATATTTCCATAATGGGGATTTTATAAATAACTCTGACTGTCATGTTATTGACACTTGATTAATTTGCCGGGAAATCTAAGTTTTTTGTCAAATATACAGTATGATTACAAATAATTAACTTACTTCATTTCATAAAAAAAACGAAACATGATCAACCTGGTGTGTTTCGTGTTTTTAGTTTACATAGGCAGATAAATAAAATAATCGTTTCAGTACATATTATTTAATTCAGTGTTTATTTCAAGTCAACCCACGATCAATTAAATATTATTTGGAGGTATTATTTATTATTATAGTATATTAAATGTTGTTGACTATTTTTGCATTTATCTTTTCATGTAGGTAGGTATTAAATTATATTACCTATCATATTTTCTTTTGAAGATGTGATATTTTTTTCATAAAATGTTGATAACTTTATTGTTTGTTTGAATTTCGAAGTATTATCTAATTATTAAAGATATCGATATGTAGATAAATTAATCATATATTTGTATCAATGGTATAGGTTGGTGGTGTTTTCTGTCACCATGTAGATTTTCGACGAAAATTGCGCATTGAAGACTGACAAGCTTCGGAATTAAATTATTATCCACAACGCGACGGTTAGCGTCAGCCATTATGTATGCTAATGAAATAGCTTCTAAATGCATTGAACCTGTTAATACGTGCCAAGGCGCTTCGGTTCGCAAATCTTTGTCTTCTCGAAACTTCTTTGCTGTCCAGAATAAATGCATAGGTAAATAAATTCGCGCACTTCATCAACCCGCTGACACAAGATCAACGACATCAAAAATTCGCACACGCTTATCTACACGATTTTTAACGGATTTTCACTTTTGTTATAATGTCCGACGATATATTATTGCCTTACTGCTTGCACATGTTTTATATTAAAAGATTATCCAATAACCCTATTTAATTGTTTTATCGAATTTGTTGTGGTTTTCCAGACAACCTCCAATACGAAACATCCATCACAAAATTGAACGTATTATGTACCTATAACTAAGGGTAGGTATTGGTACATAGGTAGCTATTTTTTCTATAAATGTTCTCAAGTACTTTCAAGATTTTATTAGCAAAAAACTGATTTCAAATTAATAATGTGTTCGTAAACATAGATACTTATATCAAATCTCGTAAATAAGTTTTTGTTTCTTGGACATTTTGTAATCTACTTTAAAACATAATGCATATAATATGTAGGTAAGTAAGTATATGTAATGATGTACTTACACGTATCATGGATACATCCTATCATGGATATAATTCACCCTATTATATCGTTATGGTATATAGAAAACATTGAAATATTGAATGCCATACGTCATACAAGCATCTGCATGGCCGGAAACTCGTCTTCCTATTCGGTTTGAATTAGTACTTCAGACTTCCGTTTCCTTTTCCATTCTTAGTACCTACCTAATTGAATAGATTGCGAATAATTCGATTTTCAAGAGGTAATGCATATTAAATTATGTTATAAGAGTTAGTAGAAAATAAATATTCTATCTGTATAGCAAAGTCGCTTACGAACTATTTGTCTTTACGAAAGTTTAATTTAAACTTTTAATGATTTACAAGGATTTATAAAAGAGTGGAATAATTGTTAATTATTATCGATTATTTTTTGTATTTTCCCCTTTGATTTTCCCAGTTGGAATCTTTAAATACAAATGAAGAATGGGCAGCGCTCGGAATGGACAGGAACGCACCGGAGCGCCGTTGTGGTTCGTGGAATTCCAAAATATACCGTTCCGGCTCGTGGATTCATTTAAAATTGCGTTGCGGTTCGTTAGATTGAGATAATTATATATGAATGTATCTTTTAAAGTTTTTTTTCTCAAAATTAAAAATTAACGAAGTTAAATGTTATGCCGGGCGTGCAAGGGTTAAAAATAAAAATTATGACATCCCTAAATTTCTTTCAACCTTCTTATTTTGTGTCGATATGTCCATGCCTAAATGCATTGTCTAAATAACAAGAAACAACCAGCTGCAAGCGTAAATTACTTTATTACCCAAAAAAATGTGCCTTGCTGACACTATTTGAAAACTCTTAAAAAATAAAGTATACATTGTTTAATAATTTCTAAAGGATGAAACATTTCAAATCTCAATACAATCTTGCCTTTAACTTACGCATTGTTAATTTACTTACCTACTAATTTATTATAAGTATTATTTTATTCGGAGTGACAAAAATTATTACTTCGCCATTTATTTTCGGGTGAATGAATTGTGTTTTCGATGGTTAAATTAATACAAAAAAGTTTGATAATTTGACTCGTGCAATCCGCTATAATATTCCTATTAGTTGCCTTTTAAAATATTTTGTATTATTTAAGATATAAATACGTTTCTAAACAAAATTGTTTATATTATTAGTTTGGTGTTTTTTTTGCTACATTCTAGTAAGTTTTGTGATTTAATTTTAACTGTGTGCTTAACTTGATTTTTTAATAAAAAATTGTTCTCCTAAAAGTTGGTCAAAAATGTCATCAGGCGAAACGTGTTAACCGAAACTATTGAAAAATATTTTGTCGCAGATAACGTAACGCTGGCCACATACCTACACAATTTGATCATTTAAAAATGATATTGAATGGTTATTTATAAAAATAATGAAGGTATAATAAAGTAGTAGGTAATTCGTGTAAATCTGCTAAAACCACATTACATTACATTAGGAATTCACTCCAATAACCATTGAATTGGCAACAGATGGTATTCATCTCAACAATTGACTTTTGTTAAAAAAAGCTTATGACGTGTCGTAAACCCCTCTTTTTACGATGTTTACATTTGTTTTGTAATTTACATTATTGTTGAATTGCGACTATAGTACAATAAATCTCGTGATATAACTACTACATTCATTCATTTATTTGCCATAGGTCATGATGAGTAGGTATACTTTTTTGTAAGTGAATTTTGTTGCTTCTGGTAAGTTTTGTGTTTTAATTTTAACTTTGTGTTGAACATATTTTTTAATAACAATGTGTTCTCTTAAAAGCTAGTTAAAATTCTCAGCAGGCGATACGAATACCTTTATATCGTCGGTGTATTGTAAAAATGGCGAATTAACCAAAATACTATTACAGGAAGAGAATTTTTAACCTTTGACATTTATTTATTAATTACCTGTGGATGAATACTGTCCTTATAATAGGCTTTATAATATAATATTTTAAAAAGTCTATTATGTTAAATTCGCTTTTTCTTCGTAACACTAAGTGGATAATCACCCTTACAATTATCGTTTTTAATAAGTACTTTCCTGTGAGATACAAATTCGCCATTTTTACATAATTATATTATTACATATATACCTATATACTATTGTCGCTGGTATCCAAACTGATTTAAGATAATTCTGGCCACACGCACAATTTGATAATTTTGTGGATATTTATAAAAATAATGAAGGCTAAATTACGTAGTAGGTACTTCGTGTAAATCTGCTAAAACATTAGGAATTCTTTCCGGTGGACAATACAGTGGCAACATCTGTTCTGTGATTCAATAATTATTATCATCTCAACAACTTGACTCGTGTTAAAAAATATTTATGATAAGTCGTAAACCCCAATTTTTACAATGAATATTGAATGATTTTTTCTACAAAAATGTGTTTGGGCCATTGATGGTTTGGGCAGAAAATATTGAATAGCCTTCTGCAGAGTTTATTTATTTGGGACGTTCCTATTGTATTACAATTATTATTACATGCATTGTAGCTTGTGACTTTAAAAATAATAGAAATAATACATAGGTAGTATGGAGAGAACTTTTACTTAATTTTTGTTTGTAAATTTGTTTAAAAAAATATAGGAATATCCTTTAATAAAAATGTACGACTATCATAATATCTGTATTGTATGTAGGTACCTATTATCATTTCCATGGCAATAATAATGTGAGTAGGGAAGGACAAACAACATAGATTGAATCGTTTAGAATAAGTAGGTACTAACAAATTAGGTACCTATGTGTCCAGTGTGGACATCTAATTATCTTAGGTGGTGTTAGTCATAGATTATTAAATAAATACGGTGGTAGATGTATATTACAATAATGGTAACCAAAGCATCACCATTGTAACATAACATGCATACAATACAATATTAGTCCTTATAATATTGAATATAGTAGGTACTAATTAATGACAATTTTATATTATTCTATAAGAATCGCGCTTAGCAACCTGAGTTTCACCTTCCGTCATGTTTTATCTTATATAAATGAAAATGACACACATTGGTAATTTAATTACAAATAATGCTATCTTTACGTTGTTTGGATGACTTGAAACTTTTATTAGATGTAGGTACGGCCTTCCTTATAGTGGAGAAGGTTCAAAATAAATCTTTGAGAATCCTTTAAAGCTGTGTGGATAGTGGATACTATCCATGGTTTTATCCGATTGATTTCTCAAGACATATGCTTACATACTGTATTCTGAAAGTTAAAAAGAGAACTAGGTATTTAGGCTTCGTACTTTTTCCAACTTATATCTACCCAGTACAAATGAGAACTCTGCCATTATTGGTACTTAGTATTGATTTTATTATATATTATTTTATAACTTTCTTGATAATCTAAGTTGTTTGTTCTGCCAAGGTGCAATAATTGCTAATGATAATTGGGCAGGAAATAACTATGTTCAACCAAATCGCTTCGGATAATCGTATATTCCACCTGCGTGAGAACGAGTTTATGTGAACGTTATTTTATAAATTCTTGGTATAGGTAGGCAGTAATATAAGTTATAATCAGTGACGAGTGGTGGTAGAGGTATCATGCACTGGTTATAGTGGTAGATAAAGTAAGAATAAAGAATAATACAATTTTTGACGGTATACTTTGTTAAAACAAGATTATTTCGCCTGCGGCGCTGACAATCCTTACCAACCTGCCCAATATAGATCCACGTAAGAAGTTTAAAGTTTATTGTTGCATTTTTATATTAAAAGTACGTACGTACGTAAAGAAAGGATTAGCATAAGTACTTAGTTTCGGAAAATTATACAGCGTTCCTGTTCGTGAAATTTTCCATTTCGAGCACTGAGAATGGGATGTCAGACAGTAAATCTTTCACTTTAGAATAATGAATCTGAAAATTGGACTTAATTGATGGTAGGTAATGCGGTAATGCGATTCGTAGCCGATTTAAACATTTCTAAAAATAGTTGACAAAATCGTCGGAGCAAAATCTAATAATGTAATAATATTATTCGGTCTTCATTACCTACTAAATCTGCATAGGCCATAGACAAATAAACACGTACCTACCTGCATCAAAATAAATAAAAGAAAAGGCAATTTTAATCGTTTTATTTATTCAATGATACAATGTTAGATTTGTAAGATAATATTTAGAATAATTCCTACTTTGGCCTTAATATAATATGAAAGCACACATAGGTAAATAATAAAAACATTGTATCATGTTTATATTTGCATTCATAATATTATAAATACTGAACTTCTATGCAAACTCATAACTTCTTAATAATTATTATTAATGGCAACCTATACTAATAATATAGGTACATGCAGACATAACCATAATCATTTTTTTTTATTATCTTTCTGGTTACTAACGAACATTATAATTTATTAATACATGTTGAATTTTTAGTCAATAATAATTTTATTAACAAAGATTTTTCAATAATTTAAATTGAATTTATTAGACACTGTAATTAATTGCTTTTAGGAAAAAAACGCCCGGCGAGACTTCATACTCGTAAATCCAATACAACTTTTTTCAGGAAACTATATACAATAATATTAGCGTAGTATTCAATAAAAAAAAATTTTCTTAATAAAATGGATTTTACCAGTTTTACAAGATAACCCAATGATTATATTATTGATTGCATCATAGCCATGTTCAAATAGCTGATATATTATATTAATATGCAGGTATCTATACCAAATATAGTAAATGAATTGTGTGCATAATATATTAGTGTAACTCCGCCATAGCCGGTCCCAAGCCCGAGTTGAAAAAGGAGGAGGGAGACGAATTTTGTTTTTTTCAGGTTGCATGTATTTTTTTATTAATGACTTTATGATAAAACCAGCGCATTTATTGCAATGCACCTACCACGAGTGGAATGTATCGCGCTAGGATTACCAAATTAATAATCCGAGCGTGATATATTCCACTCGCGGTGGGTACAATGGAATACAGACGCAAAACACCCGCTTTAAAAAAATTCGAAATTCAAAATCAATGCATCTTTTGTTTCAGGCAAATTGAACACAGACTCATCCAGAATCAAGAGAAGACAAAAGACAAGCGTATAATTATTAATGAATACTATTCTTATTTTGAAATTCTGCTGTGTATACCTACCTCACTTAATTCCATTGCAGTTTTAGGTAGGTGCGTAGCTGTCACTTCTTTTATAATCTATGGCAAGTCATAAGGCAGAAGACACTCGACGTCTAGCCTAGGAATCATTCTGATATATCGCCAAAATTGAATTAATCAACGGGCATATGATTGATTGCACTTAAACAGGCGACGTTGTGTCTGTCCGCTGATTTGATTACCTACGCATCACCATGTTGGCTAGACTAGTTAAGTGGACCCTGGCTAGACGACAGCCAGACGGTGTTTGATGATTAATCCTATTGCGCTTCTCGAGTTAGATACTTGTACTCCATTATAAACTGTAAATTGGAGTCCAGAGGTAGGCGCCTTATTAACGAGTGATTATATACATTAGGTAGTGGTTCTAAACCGTTTGCACCGCAACCTATCTTACCACTTGTATTATCGAAGATTGATAAGTATATATTTGTAACACTCGTAGTGTCATTTTTAAACTTGGTACAATATAAATAGACATGAAAAAACTCTCGATCAATAAATCTATCTACCATGCAACAGGTATATTATAACAGAGGAGCGCACCGGAGCGCCCATCCGGCTCGTGAAATTGGTAAAATTATCGCTCCGTCTCGTGGAAAAAATATTTTGACCGTCTGAGCTAGATAGCCCATATAATAGAAAATCTAACACACATATTTTTTAAAAATACACATAAAATTTGATAACTATGTAAATATCTACAGAAAATTGTCGAGCGCTCCGGTTAGTATTTTTTTTCCATTTCGAGCGCTGTAAAACAGAGCAACTTTTCAGTAGAACAGTTTCAAATTGTTTTCTTTTAAAATATGGTACTACAAAGTTAAATTGATTCTGATTCGTTCTCTATGAATTGGCTAAATCAAGAAAATGAAGGTGGCTTTGCTATAATAATATACCATTACGGTTATTGTAATAAAATATTATAGTTCCGATTATTAAAATATATGTCCCAAATACCATAGAGTTATAAGTTGTTGCTTAGCAGAACCGTCGTCGGTCATTCCTAAATTTTGCTAGAAAATAATTGAATGGGCAGACATACGGTTTCTTCGAATTTGCTAACCTTATAAATATATAGGATGTAAATTTTCATGTGCAGGATTTCCATACACATCGGCTTATTTTATTATACGTAGGTATATGTAGGCACTATCAGAACACTAGAAATATATTGTAAACAAAAAAAAAAACAGTTTAATACTATCGACAGAAGGATGGATGTAAGAATATTATTGAACACTAATTGTTAAACTAATAACTTTTAAAGACTGATATCATAGATATATTATTATCTCATTAGGTTAACTCCATTAATTCCCAATACTTTACCATTGTCCTCAGAATGGGCGATTCTACACCAGCCCTTGAGTGTAGTATTTTTATTGTTTATAATTACTAATTAACTAATGATCTATTATTAGGTTTTGAGGATTTATTATACGCTTATCGAGTGCATTATTATTATTATTATCGATACGGTATGAGGATTTTTACAAACACTTCAACTATTCATAATTTGTTTGTTATTTTTTTTATTATTGGATCCTTGACCTAATAATATGTAGGTGATGTGGATGTGTTTTTACCTTTGTACTTTATTGTATTGGTTTGTTGAAGAAGTCAGAGTTAATAGTGCTCGTTGGCAGTGTGTGTTTGCCTTTTGGTGAGTGTACACAGTGCCTGAAGATGCCGAAAGGCGAAACCTGGGCCGCAAAAAACGACTCAAATGAAATAGTACAAAACTTAAATCCATTATAATTTAAATTCAAAGTTTGTTTAGTGCTTTGTGGAGGTGCGCCTCACGATAATAGAATCGCCGGGATAATGCACATTTTTAATATATACACATATCCAATATATCATTAAAATTATTATATATTAGTAATAGCACCATGGTGGAGTAGTGCGAGTGCTCGTCTCTGAAACCGCGGGTTCAAATCTGACATAAATCACAGAGCAAAAATCTAACCATTAATTATTATCGTAAAAAACTCCACTATGTGAAAAGTAAATGAGATTATTAGGTACATCAATAGATTAAACAATTTCATGTTTTTTTTTAAATAACTAATTTAGGGGCGTTTTTCGGTTTTTGGCAAAAATACGATTTATTCCTGGATCTGGTTGCAAGATTTGGAAGTCAACCGTAATCAACGTACGTTTGTTATTTTCGTTAATTAGGTATGTTCATAAAGTGTAATGTTATTATTGTAGTTATGTACCTAATCGATTTTCAATAGTACAATAGACCATGAGTTGATGAAATTATTGCCATACCTATAATACAACTTTCCCGATTTTCCGTCGAGTTATTTCAGTATAGGTGCCTACTTACGTGCGAAAGTGCAGATCAGCAATGTACCTTTCACAAAATAAACTGCAATGTCATATTGTCACCGTCACGTATATTATTTTTTATTAAAGTGACCGAGCAATGATGTTTGCATTAATTTAAGTGTTTAAGATATGATATTGTCGGCGGAGCCGTGATGCAGGCGGGTCATAAAAATCAAATGAATTTGATTGGGTGATTGAAGGAATGCTTGTTGCCAATTTAATGCAATTATTGCATCTACCAACTTGACAGACGTTAGGTAGGTTTTTTTCGCGAAACTAACATAGTCGTATGTTTGTGTACCTATACAATAAATTGAATAAATTAACTAACATAATATTATAAGAAATTCTTTTTCTTGATTCTCTACTACAGATTAAATGGCACAACGGCCTACTTTCTGAATGGAATTCACTTATGTCTTCTTATTCGTAGTCATTGCTTAGCGTCGTGACCTTCACGTACAAGAATATTTCAATTACACTTGATGATCTTCTGTCACAACTTCGTGCAGACAGAATCTTGATAGACAATTGATAGAGAGAAATTCGCGACGCCATTCACCTGGTCACTCTTCTGTCCTCTTCGGACTTCAGCTATCCCGGTTACTATCAACCTCGCATTGCATATTTTACCTTTATTTGAAAGTTGAAGCATTGCGTATTTACTATAATCTCATGTAATGGTCGAAGTATTGACTGCTGATTAATCATAATATTGATACGTCCCTCACGTCATGTCGTACGACTCGTACGTATGTAATTGTAGGGATGCTGTGATTTAGATATAAATATTACCTACTATTTGATTGCTACATAATATTATTATCTATATATCGTTTTGTAACAAATTTAATCTTGTCAAGCAACTGATAAAGTAGTACTTAAAGTATGTGATATTGCGAAGTGGTAGTTTTGCAATATTCGAAAAATATAATATAATGTATTAAAGTAAATTTTGTTATACAGTTACAGAATAAAAACATAATATTATTATAGTATGGTAGTTTAATGATTATTACAACGTTTTTCTTAGCTCGAATTCTTATTTGTCCGGTACAAATATTGCAATCGATTTTAACTAACTTCCCGACTAGCTAGACATTTGAAACTTTTAGAATATATCAGAACACGATGCCAATGCATTTTTAAATACTTTTAGCCATCTTTAAATAGAATTTTAATTCATTTTCAGTTAATTCTGTTTTGTATGAAAAGTTATTTCGATACTGCTAGGGGATCCTAGCAACTAAATTATTATAAATGATATATACGTGCGTTACTATTGAAATCAATATGAAATGACATTTCATTATTCAGTATTTCTGTCAAGTACAAATTTTTTTGATCGTTTAAGCTAGTCAAGTCAAGTTTATATGATTCAACAGAAAATTTAAAAACGTTGTATATAAAAAGTTCTTTTTATCTTGTAATTATTTTTGTGGATGCTTCGCATCTACGGCATATATGGACCGCACGCCACTGATATAATATATAACAGTATGGAGAAAATATTAATTATCACCCGCATTATCAGTTTTAAGGTGCAGCCTTTATTGCACAAAAGTTTTTTAGATGAAGAGGAATATATGGCTCTCGTAAAAATATTTTATGTTACAGGGATATGCAAGTGAATTTTAAAACTGCAATTAAGTACATTTTATCGTTATTAATATTAATATAGGTATAATCAATACGTTTATAAAAAAGGTATGAAATACACGTTCGATTAAAGTACAATTATTTTATTAGAACTTACCTATATCGTATTTTATGTATATTTGTATCGTTACAATGCAATTTGGTAAGTTCTTTAGAAGCACCGCATCAATTTTTGAATAATTATTCAAGGTGTGAACGTGTGTAATGATTTAAAATTAGAAAAACATAGATTTTTCTAGAAAATAAAAATGTGTAAGTACCTACCTAAGTATACATTTTTTGACAGCTTTTGGATTCGATATAAATTTAAAAAAAAATAGGTTAGGTTAGGTTTTATTTTCTAGAAAAAAATGTGTTTAAATTTAAAAAAAAAAAAAATTAGGACTATGGAATTATTAAAAAATTGTATCAAACAACATAGAAATGATAACAGCATTAATAACATACGATATAACAAATAAAAAAACAGTCTTTAGGATGGAAATTTTATATAGGTACCTACTTAGTTTATTTTTTGATTAAAAATAAATTTCATTATTAATTTTAGATAAGTCTTGATTATTTAAAATGTATTTAATTGCAGTTTTTGTTTAAAGAGGTGGGTACTTTTGCACTTACACTCCTTAATGGTCTACTGCAATTCAAATATTTTTTTTTCTTTTTTTTTCGACCATGTCCGATCCTAATAGGATCATATTATGGGCCCCCATAAGAGTAGAGGTTTGTATTAACAAATTTTGATTTTTACGAGGAATGTATCTCAACCTACTAGGCCCATACCCTGACTCACACACAAATTGAAAAACAATAATATGTGTATTTGCCAGACCCAGAATTCGAACCTGGGACCCACGGCGTGGGTCCAAGGCCGCGCGGCCACCGTATTTTAATAATATGTAAATATTGGCATAAAAGCGCATACTTATAGGTAGACTGCTGTCAGCTGGCAGTGCAGGCGACTCATTTAGGTGTAGGTATCGTTACTTTCAATTGACACTAACATCGTCCCAAAGTGATTTCGCCGCAATCCCAGCAGAATATTCTGTCCTTCCTCTTCACTTTGTACTTTTGTATTTCATTACATTATATTTATGTACCTAGGTAAGTATATTTTATTGCGTAAGTGGTAATTGAATTGAAAGCTTATTGAAGGACAATTTACTTATTATTTTTCATTCGGTACTGTATATAGACTTAATGATGGTTGTGATATCATATGCATGTGCTTATTTTGATTGAAAATAATAAATGGTAAGCAATATTAATATTTGTCGATTTAGTAAGTGTTTTTTTGTATTTATTTTTAATTCTCAACTAAAATAATGAATTAATAACATTATTTGTAAGATTTATGTGCTGCATTTTATATATTTAATAAAATATCGTACAAGTTTATCACTTCGAAAGTGTGTTGCTTAAAGTTAAGAAAATGTAGCTGATAAACGAATTGCAATTATACTATAATATTAATTGAGATTAGAAATGTTATAAGTTGAAGGATAAAAAAAAGAAAGTGATAAGAAAAAATAATATATTAAATTAAAACCCAGTCGTTAGGTACCTAATATTATTATTTTTAATACCTATGACGCCATATATATTGTAGTATTTATTTATTTATAAAATATACATCGTATTTATTTATAAACGTAATAAACAACACCGTGTCTGTTTGTATAGTTTCTTCTAGATTTTATTTAAAAAAATGAGACAGGTTTCGGCGGTAATGACATTTTCATCGCTCGGGCCCAGAAAACAAATATTACCTATGTTGTTTATTAATTATGGTTTCTACCAATGATTAACAATAGGTAAAAAATATTAATTGCATCATTTACGAAACATTTTTGAAGTAAAAATATTGATATTGCTTCATACCTAGGTGGGTATCTTCTTCTTCTAAGAAAAGTGAAAAAGAATGTGGGTATATACTAGATAATATAAAATGAAATACAAAATAATTAATAAATAATACCAAATAATTAAATTACAATACAATTGTTACTATATTATTGTTTCTCTATTATAATTTATTATTTTTCTATTTAATTCTAAATGTAATGCAGTATGTAACAGTAAGTTTGTAATTCAAGATTAAATATTTTATAAATATTATTACAAATTGATATAATAATATCTAAAAAATATCTTATAAAACGGGTCATAATTAATATTCTTACTTATCTCCATAATATGCTTTGAATGATGGTTACTAATAAAGTCTATCGAATACCTAATATTATAAATCAATATTTAGGTAAATCTTATAGATCACATTACATGGGTAGGTACATCATAAAATTAACATTAAAAACATGCAAAATTTAGGTACCTATACATTAATTTGCCATTACTATTACAATGGTGATATGAAATGTAATACATTCTTGCATAGGGGTCCACTTATATAAATTGAAGTAAATTGAAAGATTTATTACAATTTTATTTTATTAATTTATTTCAATTTACCGCCACCCTAACCCGGATATTTTAATAAAGACAGATAATAATTTGGTGTATTATATATTTCGTTTATAGATTTAAGAATAATCGATAAGTATTAAATAATTAACGATGTCATCAGTGATGTATTCATCATAATTTAGAGTGGTATCAAAAATATCAAAATGCATGTAGGTATCACTCAGTGGCGAAGGGTAGAGGTAGGCTGTGAAGATCCGACATAAATAGTACAAACTAAACTTTGTTAGTCAACCGTATTTGTTTTCATTGAACTAATAATACAATGTGTAGATAGTGTTTGTTAGTTTTTTTTTTAATTCAATTAAATCCTGCCTAATCCATGACATAGTAGATATAGATAGAGTCAAAAATATGCGTTTATCTTATTTAAAATTATGCCATTAAACCATATATAATTTTAGATATTTTATTATATAGAACAATATTTTTATCGATTATGGTTTAGTATAGGAAGGGTATAATGGATTAAAAAAAACTAACCAACGTAATATATCAATTCAACGAAAACAAAATAAATATGACTGAAAAAGTGTGCACTATTTTTATCGGATCGTCCATATCATACCCAAACGATTACGGTTTGGTTTAGGCAGGGTTTAATTGTTTTTTTTAAAACTAACCAATACCATCTGTAATTTGTATCTACTCTTAGTTCAATGAAAACAAATAAGACTGAAAAGTTTACTGTGCATTATTTATATCGAATCTTAACAGCCTACCTCCACCTATCACTTAATCGTGTACGTACATAATAATAATTAATAATAATAGTAGGTAATATGTACATTCGTTTCTTTTAAAAATATGCGATCAATATTTTTCTCTTATAATAGGTATGAAATAAAACGTTCATAAGCCAATGGTACTCCACACCATCTTGTAGGTAGGTATATACAAATATTTTATTGAGAAGAAATTTTAAATAATATGCGCAGTGATACATTTAATTATTTACTAATAAAGTGCGAGGACGACTAACATTTTTTTGTGATAAGAAACTTTCTCTGATAACATACGTCTGTAATTAATAGCTATTTTACTTTTAATCTTATTCCTCGTGAACTTTCTCCAAGAAATTATCAAGTGTAAACATAAATAAATTTTATTTTATTATATACGTATACCAAACTGATATAAGTACACATTCATTTACATTGGCTCTACAATCCTGTCTGGAATTTTGATTCTTATTGCACGATTAGGTAATGGCTAATATCATGTGAATCAGTCAATCCATTGGATATAATGGATAGATGCTCCGTTCCCACACATTGAAAAACAACATTTAAATTTGATCCAGTCGCAACCCATAGATTAAATCACGGATATTTTGTCGATTCTCTACTGCGCATTTCTATATTATGTATTAATAGATGTTTTAATCTTTGTTTTACTTTATTACTGGCTCATGTAATTCGTCGAAAGGATAACCGCTGGACAAATACAGCCATGGTGGTCGTCCATAAATGACGTCATACATTTCTTCAAAAAAATATTTTGCCCCAATGTCTTAATTTTGTCAGATTTTTGAACTCCCCTCCCTATTTTATAAATAAACAAATTCAGTGAAAACGATCTATTTGGTTCTCATGGAATATTTTATTTTCAGAAAAAAAGAGTTTAAGTATGTATATTTTTTGGTTTTGTGACATTTTGGACAATCTTCCCCCTATCCCATTCGTCACCATAAGTCATAAGCCCTAGGCATGACATCTTATCTATATGGACGGCCCCATACAGTGGGTCCTAAGGAGCACTGTGCTGTCACAGATGGTCAGTGGTTATATGTCACGAAAGTTAAAGTCTAGGATTAGTTTAGGATTGGATGGAGTTATGGGATGTCTGCACCCAGTATCGAATCGGCCACAGCGTTATATTTTTTGATTAACTGCCTTATTTTGTGTCGTTATTTTTTTCGTTTTGAATCCTTCAAAAATGTAGTATTTTTTGACACATTTGGCGTAAAAATATGCACTGTAAAATTTACTTTGTAGGTATCGTCGTAGTACGGTTGGCAACTCTTGAAAGAATCTTATAAAAATGCTGTACGTGAAAAATAGCTTAACTATAATAATAATATTATCATGTACCTATTTACAGTGGCGTACTATGGAATTTGGAAGCTATGGGCTGGAGTTTATTAAATTTATGCTTGAAGGGCATAGGTTAATAGGTAGGTACATATTATTTGAACTAGTAAAAAACAATGTAGGTACCTACCTAATTAATAATATTGTTTTTTTGTAAATATACTCATTCATTATTACATACAAATTTACACTTTTAACGTTTCAGACTTGATTGATATTAGAGCAAAAAGTTTGTAATTCGTGAGAATGTCGATAATAATCAAAGCAATTTGGACGTTCATATAATTTCGCTCCAGTACTCTAAGCGTTCGAACATTCATCCATTCCTCTGGCCCAAGGGTATTTTGAAAATATACTTCCAGTCCCACCAATTTGTGGATCTTGGGCTAAATATAGTCCTGGCCACAGGTGCAGACTGGCTTAGACATCGCGTACCTACTGCGATTGAGCCAAAGCTAAGGCCCTACTTTTAAGATTTTGTGTAAAACATGACAAGGTTTTCCATTGTATTGTAACAAAGTAACATGTTTGATTATCCTGTCGAATCAAATAATATGTCAACTTTCTTGAAGAAGTTATAATAATATAAGAAATAAATTTACAGGAATTTTCTAATAACAATACACAACTGTTTTTACTATGAAAATAATGTTGCATAGGTACGTAAGTATAAAATAATTACAAGATAAAAAGAACTTTTATACAATTACAACGTTTTTAAATTTTCTGTTAAATCATATAAACTTGACTTGACTAGATTAAACGATCAAAAAAAATGTACTTGATAGAAATACTGAATAATGAAATGTCATTTCATATTGATTTCTATAGTAACGCACGTATATATTATTTATAATAATTTAGTTGCTAGGATCCCCTAGCAGTATCGAAATAACTTTTCATACAAAACAGAATTAACTGAAAATGAATTAAAATTCTATTTAAAGATGGCTAAAAGTATTAAAAAAATGCATTGGCATCGTGTTCTGATATATTCTAAAAGTTTCAAATGTCTAGTTAGTCGGGAAGCTAGTTAAAAATCGATTGTAAGATTTGTACCGGACAAATAAGAATACGAGCTAAGAAAAACGTTGTAAAATAGCATTGTATTATGATTATTTAGAAATTTTATTGACCCTTTATTAAACTACCTATTATTCAAACGGAATTCTTCATTGAATAAATAAAACATTTTACTATTTTTTTCCTAGCGCATATGTTTTCGATGTAAGTAAGTATTATGAAAATGTATGCATTAATTACTAATCAATATAATAAGGTTAATAATCCATAAAATTACAGATAGAAACACGAGCTCAACAAAGATGTTTATAAATATATTTATTTTAAATAGTAATATTTCTGTTGTCCTTGAGACTTAAATCTTAAATCTATTTAGGACATCTTTTATGTGTAGATTAATCAAAATTATAATAATATATAGTCCACAATAAATTGGGTCATTGTCATTCTCGACGCAATCTTCATAAAAAAAAATAAAAACTATGACATTAGGTATGATTATGAAAAAAAAACTAATTTTAAGTAGCAATTATTATTAAACGAAAAATAAGAACTTAATCTCTCATGTAAACTATTTTAACAATAATTATTTAGAAAAAAATACGATTTAGTATGTATATATTTAAAATATGGTACCAAAGAGTGTAACACTGTAATGAGACACCGTGGAGCATAGGTTAGCAGACTAGGTTGCTGATCGACGGGTCGTTTGATAAAATCCCACATATGGGCCGAATTCTCATGTGGTTAGTTTTTTTTATAATCGACAATTAAATATAAGCAAATTACTGCAAAACGTTGTTAGGATAACTCTAGATTTAGAGATTGACATACCTACTCTGCTTTGGAACAGAAAATGTGGTGATTTGTCGAAATACTAGTCATGGTGTATAATACTCGTACTATAATACATAGTTATTAAAACAATCATGGCCCCCACATCCTGAAGCGGGCCCCCAGGCCAGGATGTTTGGTGGCCCCCCTACCTATCGATGAGGTTAAGGGCAGTTTGATATCCTACACTAGTGTTTCCAAAATGGTATTTCCATGGCCCCCACATCTTGAAGCGGGCCCTCAGGCTAGGATCTTTGACAGGCCCCCTACCTATCCTCAAGGTTAAAGGTAGTGTGACGCACTTCAAAATGTGTTTCAGGTCAAATTAAAAGTACCTATTTAGTGTATTATTAGCGATTTTTTCCTATTTTTAATACATCTAGTTTAATAATATTTATGTAGTTGTCGGGCATCGACACAAAACAATCAAAAATTATATGGCACATCATATAATTTAAAATGTTAATGGTCTTACTAACACTAACTCTAATTGTACTATTAACCTAAATTTTTGATGTGTTTATGTCACTTATCTGGTCAATCCGCCACGCCGGACCACAGGCTAGAGCCCTGTCAGCCTCCCTCCCTTTGTGGGGGCCATGAAAACAATGTATAAGCTACTGATATTGATAATTAAATGCTTACCGTACACAGACGCATTTTACCTTCTTATTACATTATTGAAGGATTGAAAGAAATAGTAATCAATATAATGTGTAGGTATTGCCCAATTTGTTCCACCACAAGTCTTCTTCTTCTTCTTCCACGGCGCTACATCCCGGGGTGGGATTTGGCCTCCTCCACAACCGCTCTCCACTCACTCCGGTCTCTCGCCACACTTCTCCAGTTACCGGGTCTTCCTATATGAAGCCAGTCCACTTCTACGGCGTCAGCCCATCTCCTTCTTGGACGGTCCCTGGGTCTCTTCCGTTGGGTAGCCACTTCGTTATGATCCTTGGTGCTCTAACTTCAGGCATTCTCTCCACATGTCCCACCCATCGCAGTCTTTGGGACTTACAGTATCTTATGATTGTTTGCTGTTCAATCAGCTCTTCCAACTCGTGGTTCATTTTTATTCTGTAGTTCCCATTTTCCAATGTGGTTCCAAAGATTTTGCGGAGTATTTTGCGCTCGAAGACAGCTAATTTGTTTTCCTCGTTTTGAGTTAAGCACCAAGTCTCACAGCCATAAGTGACCACTGGCCTTATAATTGTTTTATAAATTAGAAGTTTACTTCTACGGCCTAGAATTTTCGACCCCACCAGTCACTTGCAGGCATGCCAGCATTTATTCCCGGAGATAAGGCGGATTTTTATCTCCTCTGCTGTCTTATTTTGGGTATTTAGGCTGGATCCGAGATACGTGAACTTGTCCACCCTTTCATATGCATGCTGTTCTATGTCTATATTCTGCAGCGGTACCTGATCGCGTGTGCTGACCATATATTTAGTTTTTGACTGGTTTATTTGCAGCCCAGCGTTTTCTGCGATCATCCTCTGTTTCGATCCGCTTGTAATCACTATGTCGTCAGCATAAGCGCACATCTGCGTTGTACTGTTATCTACGTTCTACCACAAATAATATTATTTAATAATACAGATTGTAGAATTATTGTTATAATTTTGAATAATTCGAGTTTAAACGATTGAATGAGATACCACTGAAAAATTTCGAATCAAGTAAACGAATACGTAGAAATCCTGGATGTTAAATATAAGCTTAGTTAGTGGAGAATTGATCGCCCAGAAAAATATTGGTTACCGACCTTCACAAGCTAACAAATTTATCTACGCGACCAACTATATTGTCCGCACGACCTTTTGCTTGGCTCCCATAGACTTCAAACTATATAAAAAGATCTACTTAAAATTAGCAAATTTAATGTCACTTATTAAACTTGAAAACCTATACACGTTGTAAGGAGAATACCATACATACAAAGTTGATAACAAGGAGGAACTGAAGCATTTAATTGAAAGCATCTCCCCTTCGGGTTTAATAAAAATGCTATTATTTCGTTAGCTATCGAATCTTCTCCTAGATGGAACCATTTTTTGTAGTTTCACTGCAACATTCACTGATGTACTATAATTGTGATTTTTCTATTGAAGAAAGAAACCGAGGAGGATAACCCTGGGAGTTAGTTTTTCCAGAGCTGTGTCGTTTTATTTTTTTTATAACAAATCATTAATATCAGGGTTATTTAAATGTCAGAATAACTTGAATGCAGTTTTTGGGGTCCAATCGACCTACCTACGTTTTCATATTCATAAAGGCAGAAAATCTCCATACACAAAGATAGTTTATTGCAAAAGGTAGCAATATTGTAACAGTATTTGTATTGCTTATGTGCGTAATTTTAAAAGGCTTGCGGATATTATAGTTTGTAGTTTTGATATATCGATTTTTATTTGTATTTCTTCAGTATCCATTAAATTTAATGTACCTAGCAAGAGTCAATATTCGTTCTCACGTTTTCTCACTTTTATACATTCATACAATATCTAAAACCAATTTAGGTTACAATAATTGTCCGGTCGCTCGACTCTGCAGAACCTTGAATATTCGCAGTGATCGAGTGGATCTGTTTTGTTCTCTTGCCTCTTTCAAAATAAGTTGCTCCAAAATCCACGACTAATTGTATCTGGATGACTTCTTCTTTTATTATACCTATTTAAAAAATGTATTTTTCTTTTCCTGCATTGCCTGTCTTATCTATGTATATACTTTCTTATGTTTGTCTGTTTTTTATCTCTCTCTCTATTCTTCTTTAACGATTTTCAATAACTCACTTTCATTACAGGTGTATCCACCTACATAATATTCGATCTAATTTAATTTGATTTATTATGCTTTTTGTGCCCGCCTGTTATTGAGACCATCACATATTATTTTTTTATATATTTTATTAATATTTATCCTCTGTGATTGATCCCGTTGATTGACCTAAATAAATTTAAAAAAAAAACCCCAAAACTTGTACACACTTCTAACCCTGATCTCCGACCGTTGTTCTATACCTAGAGGAAGCGGGATTGTCAATGTGTGTGGTTTTAATTAGGTGGGTGATGATGTAGATAAAGTAGATAACGTGATAGTAGAATAGTGATAAATAAAATAGTACCAGTAGTCCAGCACGCTGTTTTACTAATCACTACCTCTCCCCCTTTTCACTTTTCCTTAGAATGCAAAATAACGAATTTTACCTAGCTAAATTAACAAATTCAATAATGTTTCATATATATGCAATTCGGAATTATACTGACTAATCGTTTCTCGAACTTTTTGCACACTTACTGAGTAAGAATAAAATATATGATAGGAATATTACAATTATTTGTTTGAAGAAATCTCAGAGCGCGCTCCGGGCCACTACACCACTGGTATTAATGTATTATGTAAACACTAATTAATCCAATGTAAGAAAAACCATTTTTTTATAGATTTTTCGGATACTTTATTAGTTTATTATATTAGCTGTAATCATAGATTTAATTTAACGTACATTACATACTTAATATTACTTAATAATATTACGAATTTATTATTAATCACAAATTCTTTGATGAGCTTTAATCATTGTGACAATTTCACAATATTTCAACAAATAAACAATACATACATATTATATTTTAGATAATAAATTATGTTATAATTTGGTTAGTTTAGAATGAATTTATACATACTATATTTGCCACGCCTTTAAATTTCATCGATTATAATTAAAATATAAATATTTATAGCAATATTACTAAATTGAATAAAAAATAGAGAAAGGATTTTTACTAGTATGGCAATTTTATAGCCATTTTATTACCGTTCCTGTATATTTCATAAAAAAAAACTAGATGAAGTAGGTACCCGGTTTTTACACGTGGTCACTTCGTTATAAAGGTATCCAAAATAATTCAAGTTTTCAATAGGTACCTATCAACATTATGCTAATATAAAAATAACCCTGACAGCAGTAAAAGTAAAAAAAGAATATCAAATTAAAATCGAATCCAAATATTATGCAAACTTTATATTAATCTATGGTAATAATTCAAAAATAGAATATGTATAGGCATACATTAAGTACATTACAGCTGCAGTAAAGCCTCAATTACGTTGAGCTTCTTTACGAGCTGTTTATTGGCGAATTTAAAAGCGGGCGATTCAGCTACTGCGATTTGATGATTACACACAAAACTTTCCATTCGCCGAGAAGCCACAAGCCAGTGACTATTTTGACAGAACGTAGTTCGTTTTTTTACCGGGAGGTTGGTACTGCGCTCTACTGCGCAGACGCAGTAGGCCCACACGCCGGCGTGTAGCGTGTAAAGTTGACCGGCTTTCAACTTTTCTCGGTAGAGTGTTTACAACCTGCTTATTAGCTTATTCGATGATTACACTGGGCGACTTTACAGGCAGATTGTAAATTCGCCAATAAACAGCTCGTAAAGAAGCTCAATGTAATTGAGGCTTTAGTAAAGTTGTTGAAAGCAAAATAAATATGTAGGTAACAAGCGAAATGAATTATTAATTTCATATAAGTAGTATAATATCATTTGTATACATTTAAATACTGATTAATCTATTTGAGTAGGTATATAATTCCAGCTTTATAATTAGGCACTTCGAAGCGCTTTACTGATACCTATTTTTATAAGAATCGTTTATCTTGCTTGGTAGATTAGTAGGGATAGGGAATGCGTTCTATACTCATCTGTATGTATTCATATATCTATCTATGCCTATGGAAAGGATGAATTAAGTTCTTTAGTTGTTTCTTATAAGACAATTACACACATGGAAACAAGCGTCATCTATTTTAGCTTATTAATAATAACGTAGTAATACGAACAATAATTTAGAGCAAGAAAATTTATTGAAGTTACAATACTTTTATCAAATCGATATATTATGTAATTATATAAGCCATTTGTAAATAATGAATTTTATAACATTTACATAAATATAATTCAATTTTTTTTTTACTCAATTATGCAAATTAGTCGTTGAATATTTTTGCGGTGTCTCTCAATCTGTGTAAAATTGCAAACTATATTCAGATTTTGAACATGGCTACATTACTATAATATTAAGCTTTTATGTCGCATTGTTAATTCTATGCTACAATAATATACTATAATTTAGTTTATATTAAGTTATATGCGTATAGGTTAATAAATACTAGGCCGTACGTTAGAATATACTGCATTAAACGTTGGGGGCGAAGGGTTGGGAATGCGCTGACCAGAACGCGAGCTGGACGTCGTTGGGAACTTGCGATCCTTGGAGGGAAATGATTTCGGTGTCGGGGACCGACCATCACAGCGAGCATTCGCAGCCGACCACCGTGTTGATATTTTCGAACTTGTAGGATCCTCGTAAGGGCTCTGGCAGCATTGGAGCGTGCCGATCGAGGACGTCGCCAGGCTCTTTTGTCTTCATCACGGCCACCTGTCACGAGACAAAATAATTGATTATCGAGGTAATCCAAAATGACGGTGGTTTTCAAGCGATATAGGATTATAGGATGGTATGAAGCGGGAAATATAACATACATCCCTATACCATCCAAACATGAGGCCCTGGGGGAAGAAGAATGTCCTGACTGAGGAAAATTGTTCGGTCACAGAACACAGACCCTGTTCAGGGGAGCAGCCAATGTGGTGCTCATCGTCAGAATGATACAGCAGCTCAAGAAGAAGATTCAATATTTTTACTCCATTTATTACTCTCTCATAAATAGGTTATGGCTCATGGGGTGTAATTTTTTGGTAGAATTATTTATCAGTCGTCCTTTCAGTCACTATTATGGGTAAATGCGGTGGGGAAGAATCGTTACTATACGAATATTTAACGTTTGCGTTGACTAGTAAAAATAATTTAATGATAACGATTTGTTAAACATACATAATATTATAATATAATTGCAACAAAAAAATGTTTGTAAATAATATTGCATTGGTAATAAGTTGAAGGTATGAAATTATAAGTCAAGGAATCTTAATTTAAAAAATGTATAAACACGGCTAACGCCAAACTACGTGAAATATGAAAAAGTCAGAAATGTAGACATAATAAAATAGGTACCTAGCAATTGAACGTTTAACCGAATGAATTTGACACCCATTACTGTGTATGTGCATTAAGCGCCGGCTAGATGCTCATGCTTTACCACAAGCTTACGTGCGCAAACCGGTTTGTATCGGGAAGCCCAAGCCCAATTTTCTGATCGCTACATACATTTTTGAGCTACAGTTTCCGGCTCAATGGGTGTATCAATAAGTTATAATATTAATTACGTACCTTTAGAATCTTTGGTTTGCAAGAGAAGTCTGGTGTCCAGCAATTTCCTTGGGTGCATATGAGGGAACTGATGTACCTTGGAAACCTGGTAGAACCCAGATCCAACATCAGAGGCTACCAATCAATTAGATTAATAATTAAAATTAGTTACCTACTAAATAACACTACTAACTACTAAAATTAGTTCGTTTTATCTACTATGTCCACAATTATTGTTTTTATTACAATGCCAAGACCGGCTTTAATACGGCAAATTTGTTTGAAATTCAATATATAAGTACCTACAAGAAGGACAAATTCCTCTGGCATTGCGCACACGGCGAAATCACTTTGGAACTGTGTTGGTGTCATTTGAAAGTAATGATACCGACATCTTAATGGGTCGCCTTCACTGCCACAAAAATCTGACACCATTATAATATCTACCTACTGGTTCTCAAGAAATAATGTTTTTTTAACATTCATTATTTTTTGTTGCCTTGGATACCTATCCCACATTTAGACCATTTAGCAAAATCACGCTCCTGTAAAAATATCACATATTTCTCTTCTTCACTTGGTATTTGAAGAATCGTTTGGTCAAATAAAACCGTTATTTTTAATTCCTTACCACCAAGTGTAAAAGTGATACAATATATTATTAAAACAGTGTATCAGGTAATTACTTGAGAACTAATAGGTACCTACATAATATGTATTAAATTACAAATACATTTATAACACACATTTTAAATACAAATCACTATATATGATAGGCATATTATACTATTGGTAAAAATACCAACGGATAAATGTACGCGAATATCACCTAGCGTCCTAGCATTAGGATTCTCCCCTCTTATTTAAAAATGTTAAAATCATTAAATTTTGTACGATTACCTAATGACGAAAGCCAAAAGTTTCCGTCATTTTTATTTTTTTGGGGAAGATGGTGAACGTTGGTTGAATACTATTATGATTTCAAAATCATGTTTGAATACAGACTGGACTGTCACTTGATCTGCATCGATGCCTCCTCGCAGAAAATTCTAAATAAATTAACATTACGTAGTTATATCGTTTTACTGTCCAGGTAAAATTTGATAATGTGAAAATGATGCTGTCAACTTTATAGTCGGTAACCTCGTCTCGATGTTCCTCCACTTTAGATAATTACAATAAACCGCCAAACACATTATTTAGGATTGCAAATTGAATATTTTATTTTTGCAAACATATTAGTAAACAATTAGAAAAAGTGAATAGTGAAATAAAATACACTAAAAATCATCTCTATAGTTAGTCGTAAAGTATAAAAAAATGGCGGCTGATGATTAAAAAATATGACTTTGCATAAACCTACAGCTTAATTCTATTTAATTAATAAAGGGAAGAGGATTTGATATATTATATCAGCGGTGCGGACTGTTGCAAAGGGAGGCGCGAAAAGTTTAACGCAATAATGTAGCCACAGGGCCCACAGGTTTGCAGTTTGCAAGTGCATAGTTTATAAAATGGCAGTTAGTTATAAACTACATAAAAAAACATTCCTATAAAAGTTAGGTTGTTTGCAAACCTGTATGAAGATAAATGGAGACTAATTTTATTATAAGTACATCATTTCTATACTATAGTGCATGCTTAGACAATAGATAGTGCATGGCATTAGTTAAAAAGGTGGCCTGCGGCGCTGTTTCGGCTACAGAATATTAACATTATATAATATATGTGTCTGTGTGATACAATTTGATGTGATTGTGTGGTGTGTGTGTGGTGTGTGTAATTGATGATAATTCAAATGTAGAATTTTATTTTATAATTATTTGTAATGTATTTCCTGACTAATAAGAATGGGTATATGGAAACAAAAACCTTTTTTCAATTTTGGTTGAATCGAACTGAAGAATAATATAATATCCTTTATTTTGTTATCTGTCAATTCATGGTGGAACTGCATTGTATTGTTGTTTTTATTTAATAAAACGCAATTTTTTATAGTACTTATTACACTTTTAATTAATATATTAGGACCGGTTTCGTCCGCTTCAGTGGGACATTTTCGACTGACTTTTCGAAAATGTCCCACTGAAGCGGACGAAACCGGTCCTAATATATTAATTAAAAGTGGAATAAGTACTATAAAAATTGCGTTTTATTAAATAAAAACAACAATAATATAATACTTTGTCAAGAAAAACAATGCAAATAGGTACTGCTACTATTCGTAATATCATATTTATGCGAAACGGAATTTTCTGCGTTAGATGCAATGAAATCCATAGATCGAGCTCGTTTAGTAGAAAAAAGCACTTTAGTGTAAAAATGTATTTAATGAAATAAAGGGGGGGAGCCGCCAAGATTAGATTGTTTTAAAATGGAGGTGTAGTAATGTAAAGTTTGGAAACCACTGTATTATATGATGATATTATTATATTTTATTATTTAGAAATTAATAGTCTCATATCAGTCTATTGTAGGTAAATTCTATACTAATTATATAAATTTTTATTTCATGGTAAATTATTATTCTGTCTCAACCAAGACTTTCAGTAAGTACTTACGCGGTATTACCTACGTACCTATTAATAATGTAATACTAGTATTTTTAGTAATAATAAAAAGAAATAATATAATTAATTTAATATTGGCATTTGCGTTAAAAATTCCATACTGGATGGTGCTGCGCATCTAATACAAGTGCTATGTTTTAACAGCACCTCTCTTGGCTGTGTTAACTATTAGAGTGAGATATACAGTTTTGACAGTTTAGATGGCTAACTTATTGTAACAATAATTATAACACCTCAATACATAAATATGATAAACTACCCTCGATAGCGGTCGATAGCAGTATTGTGTATAGAATAGATGCGCTGACACTGTTAATTAAGTGTGTTTATAATAAAAATTCAATTATTATCTGGTGAGTAGGCGGCTTTCATGTCATGCTTTCATGATTTACACAAGAATAATACCACGTTTCTTTTCATAGAAAGCGTTGATGCATGACGCGGCATGAAGAGAGGTAGATATCAAATTACAAAATATGTTTTTATTATAGGGGTACATTATACACAGTAGGTACACACGTACGCACATAATGTACCTACTCTAACATAAATGAACGAACGAAAATAATATTGTGGAGTAAAAGCATTCATACTGTTGAGAAGATATTCGTTAGGAGGGATGGACAACTCTGGTCCGAATTATTCATTTATTTATCATCAACTAGGTGTAAAGTTCATCCAATGATGTACGAAAAAATATCAAAATTCTTGTTCATTATTAGAAACTTCATGCCTCGTACACATAAAGTGGATACCTAATGACATCATTGTTTTTACTACTGCCAACCGCTGCGCTATATCACCATAATAATATATAGAGTTTATAATATTATATTAAACATTTAACATTGAATTTAACATACCTGTGAAGGACAGGAGCATCCAGGAGGTCTGTCCTGATAAAGCGACCGCTGATGCGGCACCAGCCCTCCAGATGAATACCTCTGTCCGGTCAAAGTCATCTAAGTAAGTTTACATGAAAATGTTCAACTACAGTATTACCAGCCAATTATATTCCATCTTACATTGTTCATTTTTGTATATATACTATTATTGTTATACAAATCCTACGTATATTTCATGATCTATGCTTGAAAACGATATGATGTGGCAGTCTATTTTTTTCTCGAATTTACGTTAGTTGTATATTATACTTTTTCTTTTACAGTTTCCCTGGTGCCGATTTAGGAAGGAGGCGGGCTAGGCCGCTGACAGATTTGGAGGCTCCCTTACGAAAAGTTTGTCTATGCGATAAATAACTATTGGATATCAAAATAACATTTATGACTTGGTAGTTGGTAGATACTTTCCGATGTGGAAAACCACCACTGGGTAATAACTAACTCAACAAACTCGTGGTATTTGGTCAGGTCGAAGGTCGGAGAGGACAGAAAAATTTTCCTCCGGGTGGACGGACAAAATCAAGATGCCACGGGGTTTTTACTTTTGCCTTGCGTACCGATGAATGTCGATAGGAATATACCCAGGCCGTGGAGAAGGCTGTCAAATTACCAAATCATCCGGGTCACGATCCTCAGTCATGAGATCAGTCATAAGATGTTACCAAAAAGGTTACAAGACGAATAGTTTTATTTTTTAAATGTGTAGATATTAAAACAATCATTCCGTAACCATTGCTGGTTCCATTATAAGGAATGGTGAAAAAATTAATTCAATTTAACACAGATCTGCGAAGCCTATGAAATATTTCAAATCTGTACATTTTGAGATGTCATTAATAAATATAGGTTTAGAATTCTAGCGATGAGCTTTCAGATACAGTGGCGCACCCAGGGAGGGGGCAGGGGGCCCTGGCACCCCCCAAAATATAAAAATCATCAGAATGATTTTACACATTGAAATTGAAAGCCAATAAACTATACCTTGTCTTAGAGAAATAACAAGGCAAAAAAAAATGATTTGTAATTCTCCAGCACCCTTTTTAGAAAAATTTCTTAGATTTTAATTTCTAACACAAAATTTTCGAAACACCAATGTCGGGTTTTTTTAGAAACCTGTTCCCTAATGAACTGTCAAAAAATTCTCGGTGTCCACCCAAATTCCAGAGTGGTGTAGGTCATGGCTGGGGAAGGCTGACAGGGCTCTAGCCTAGGGGCCCGGGCTGTGGGGGGCCCGGCGTGTCGGGTTGACCAGATAAGTGAGATAAACACACATAATAAATTAGCTTTAATAGTAAAAAAGTCGCCTGCGGCGTTATTATACTTCATGACCATGAACATTTTAAATTATATAATTTTCCAATATATTTTATGATTATTATGTGTCGATACTCGACAGCTCCATTAGTAACGTAGATGTATTGAAAATCGCCAATAATTTACTGTATAAGTACCCTCAATTTGAACTAAAACACTATTTGAAAAACGTTTATGTAGTGTTTCAGACTGCCTTAAATCTAAGCGGTAGATTGGGGGCCCGTCAAATACCCTAGCCTGAGGGGGGGCCCATGGTGTAGGTACACCGACTGCAATAGACAAAAGACCGATAAACGAGATATTAGGCTGTGTTGTGTTGAGTAGGTTGTATGTAAGTTAAATGCAATAATACTTTTTTTGTCCATTTTCAATTAATATTTTGGAACCTCAATATTAAAAAACCAAAAATCTACGATAAACATCCGGAAAAAAGAACGACTACACCCACTAGTGACTAGACCCACTACAGTCGGTGGTGGTGTAAATCAAAAGAACATTTTTTTCGGTGGAATTCGGCATAAATATTCTAGCTCTCTAGACCAGTGTTCCCCAAACTTTCGACATCTGTGTACCCCTTCTATAATTTTCGTAACACTGAGTACCCCTCATCAAAGAAAAATGCATATAAGTACTTTAATAACAATCAAAATATATTTATATTTTCCTTTTGTAGTACATAAACAAAATAATAATAAACGAAAAATAAAATTCATTATAATCAATAAGAAGGATGAAATTGTTTATGTTGAAACGACAGATCAGCGTAATTTGTTCCCTCGTTATTAATTTTAATCTGAGATGCGGTTCCACACCCAAAAGGCTATTCATTTTTTTTGACTTAATGTCTACAAATGCTGAAAAAGCAGCTTCACATAGATATGAAGTTGGAAAAGGCAAAATGTATTTCAGAAATTTCTCTGTTAAATCTGGATAACACATGTTGCATTTGCAATTAATTATATGTTGAAGAAAAATAGCCAATGGGACTAATTTACACTCTCCTCCTTGCCCCCCCCCCAATATTAAATCCTGGGTGCGCCGCTGTTCAGATATATAGGGGGCTCGAAACCCCCAAAAAAGCAATGAACTAATTAGTCTGTATTTCGGATTAAGGGTCATGTCGTCATGTAAAAAGTTACTCTAATTGAAATTACATCATTTCTCGTCAAGCTATTAAATAACACGTTAATTATATATAATGGCCAACGACTCCAAACGCGCCAGTCGCGGTGTTAGCACTAAATGAGTGAGTTTGTCAGCTGATTTGTACTGCGTCCATGTTAGTTATGTCTGCCATGGTCTCTCAGAATCAGTTTACGCATGAAGTATCTAAGTGTCATGGATCGAAACTAGTAATTTTATTGATAAGTACTTCAAACTCAAATCATTTACAGAGGTTGATTTATTAATGTTAAAATTACTTACAAGAGCATCATAATCAGCATGCGTGGTTGCCAGATGGTTTCGTTTCTTGACTTCTTCGCTGACAAACCCTGTGAGGGCTGCAACATCAGGTTCTGGTTCCACCCCCTGATCCACCTGTCGATAGAGGCCTTGCCTCTCCTCCTGGCACTCTTGCTCGTCGAAGATGGATACCAACGAAGGATAGTCGCGCTTGTAGGCAGTTGTATCGGTGGCCATCCACACCAGCAACGTAGCAGTCAGCACGGTTATCCATTTCGCCGACAGAAGTGTTCGACGGCCATGCGTGATTGTGTTCTGTTTTGGACGTATCAGAAATTAATAATTATTCTATTAGACAAAATATAATATTGGAATGCATTAAAAAGAAAAAAAAACTTTTTTATTGTAGGTCATTCGCTCAACCCTAATTCAGTGGTAGGGAGCTGGGAGAGACACCATTAATAACACATAACATTACAATAATCTATATCGAAATACTACTAATTTAGTCTAACTTCTTTTATAAAAATGTTTACGACAACCATTTTCCATGGCCGCGTCAATCGGGAGTTTTGGGGGTGCGCGGTACCCGAAAGACATAATTCAGAGAGCGTCAAAATACCCAAAAAAATCATTTTAATAGTATTATAAAAAACAATACAATTTGAAGAGGGCTTCACTTCTTGTTATTAAATATTTAAAAGTGTTTGGATAATTTTGTCGACGTGATATTATATGGACTGGCACTCGGGCTACAGCCACCTTTGGTGCGGTCATGTCTTCTACTATTAAAATGGCCCTTAAACCTATGAATGTGATGCTGAAAAAGATTATGAAGGTTGATGATTAAATTAGCTGCAAATAATTTCGAATCAAATCACTTAGGTACCTAACTAATTAACGATAGCGAAACGTCAATAGAAAATGGTAATTTTGATTTTATTTACAAACTAGCGACAGCCCATGAATTCGTCCATGTGAAATATGGAAAGAAAAAGTAGACAGATTTACATAATAAACAAAATATACTGATTCGTATTATTAATAATTATTGTTCGATTCCCAGGTGTGCGTAGATATAAGTTGACAATAATTCACAGTTATTACTATTACTCCAGCCATACTAAAATCGCTCTGCGATTGCTGTAAAATGCTGTAACTGTAGGTAATACAAAACGGTCGTATGAATCCGTTTTTAAGTACAAGCATTTCGATAAGACTTAATCTTTCAAATTAAAATTATTATCGGTTGAAAATATTTCGAGTACGGAAATGACAATAGAAAAATTCTTACCATAATGCTCAGACGACCGATGGAATTGGAGCTTCAGGTCGAACTGAAAAATCTTTCAGGATTCATCCTATTTATGAAAATCACAAAACAATAGGGTTAGAAAGGGGTTGGATATTGCCTTTAGATTTTTATTCAGGTGTCGTCGGATAGTTTGATACTATTGTGTATTGTGACAGAATGTAACTATATTTAGAAAACATTATTAAACAATGGATACTGGATAAATATTGTGTATCACACCTTTTCAAATCAGAATTATCAAGAATTTCATTATCACATTGGCACCTACTACTCCTGAACGCATTAACGAAAGTCCAGTGGTGTACTCAATGATAGGATAATGTAATTTATTTTTACGCTCTTTATCCTTCTTATCCATTGTTTCACTACTGAAGATGTCGATGAATGATATTAAAAACGTTACGAATAACCTCCTTCTATTCTGAGCAATCCTGCACAGCAGTAAGACGCCGTAACCTTAAGGATGTGGAAGGCGGCCGAACCGAGGGGCTGAAGCAGGCCCCATCCTGAATTTACTTCTTTTCACCGTCCTTTTCATTAATCATGCATTCCAGACAAGTTCTTATCTACAAGTATGCGTACAAAAGTATGTAGGTAATAAGCCATAATATGTGCCTCCACAGAGTGAAGATGTATTAATAGATTTTTGTTTTTACGAGAAATGGTTGTTACCCACTTACTCAAACTATTAGGTACATACCCTGATTCCAAACGTACGTTGAAAACAGTGTGGATTTTCCAGACCCAGGGTTCGAACCCTGGATCCACGACATTATAAGCTGATACGTTACTGCTCGGTCATTGTGGGCCTTTTTAGTTTAATTAATTGAATACAAAGTCTTAAATTATTAATATCTATTAAGTCTTATATTAATTTATTTTAAAGACTATAATTACCTATCCTTAATTTAAATTACCCGTTAACTAGTGCGCCTTTATGCAATATTTTTGATTTATATTGTTGGCGCGAAGTTAAGGCTTGGTAGAATGGTGTCAGATTCCTTTAGCAGTGCTTACGGCTCATTTAGGTGTTGGTATCGTTACTTTCAAAATGACACTAACACCGTTACAAATCGATTTCATCGTAGCCGCAAGGCCAGAAGAATCAGTCCTTCCTCCAGGCACCTAATTATTTACGAATAATATGATGGCTACGATGGCCGCGCGGCTTAAGCGTCGGCATATGGCGTCGTGGGTTCCAGGTTCGAATCCTGGGTCTGACAAGTACACATATTGTTTTTTAATTTGTGTATGAGCCAGAGTAAGGACATAATAGGTTGAGCAAGTGGCTGACATCCATTTCTCGTAAAAACAAAAATCTGTTAATACAAACCTACAAACTATGTGGAGCCCCATATGATTTTATTAGGATCAGACATGGTCGAAAAAAAAAATTAAATGCACCTATATATTGGATCAAGAAATGTCTTTGATGATTGAGACCAGTACTGTACTACAGATCAAAGACGTGGACGTAACTCAGTGATACCCAGAAGCTATAGGCGTTTGAGCCCAGAATCCTGCTAAGATTGGTCTTGCGCGGATGACATCTGGCGACGTCTCTATTGTCGCTATACACCATCTATAAACTATTTGATGAAAGTGACATCAGATTTATCAAAACCCAACGGCTACGATGGGCTGGCTAAGTGACATGTATGGATGAATAAACACCGACAACGAGCTTCAAGAATATTAATTAATGGCGTAGGAGGAAAACAGAGTGCGGAAAGATTACGACTTTGTGGCTAGTGGTGACTGGTGTAGAAAGAGACTTGGGAGCGCTAGAAGCGCCAGGCCTGTGTTTTGGGGTATGAAAGCATTCATATAATCTGTGGACGGCTAACAAACTTAGAAGCCTACCTACTTATTGCCCAACAATTTAATTAAATACCCAATATCTACGTATATATAGGAAGGACGTTACTGATTATCCATTGAAAACGAGGAGTGATCTTTGTGTTATTATAAAAATATTACATCTAATACAGATTCAATTTGAGCCATTCATGCTTACAACAAAGGGGAAATCAGATCATCTCTTTATTATTAAAAGAACTTCCATATATTATTTATGACATTTGATGGGCCAACGTAGATATTTAGTTTCATGGAATATAAAATATGTAGGTACATACAGTCACATGCCGACTTTGGCCATAAAGAAAATTAAAGAAATAAACGGCGGAACATAATTTTATTAACTGTACACTTCACCTAAAACTGTAGCTATTTGTAATCAAGCATTTTTTTAAATATCATAAACAAGCAAATAACTTAATCAATTCAATAGGTAAACATTCATCATCAATTATCTCTCTAAACGACCTTGTACCTACGAAAAGGCAAGGGTGTGATTCGCAAATAATTAAAAAACGTATGTATATAATATTATAAGTATTTTACTAACTTGTAGCAAAAAGCTAGTTCAGGTAGTCCGTATACCTATATCCGGTATAACTACATAGAAATTATATTAAATCAAAGAGGTTGGATAATGACAGTTCCACTAAGGACTATGACACACGGCACTGCAAATCAACGTAGACTGGGGTGCCACAATGCAGGTTTTGCTTAATTCCAAATGATTTTTTTTACCATGTCCGATCCTAATAAGATCATGTGGGCCTTTTGTATTAACAGATTTTGTTTTTACGAGAAATGGACGTTAGCCACTTGCTCAACCTATTAGGTCCACACACAAATTGAAAAACAATATGAGTACCTACTTGCCAGATCCAGGATTCGAACCTGAGACCCTTGACGTTATGGGCCGACGTTTAAGCCGCGCGGCCATCGTGGACGTCGAAATGAATCTAATTGGAATCAAACAAGAACCACACATTTGCTACAAATTGCAGCGCTGTATTTCTTAGCCCTAAATAGATTTGAAACAAATGAGCTTCGATGCATTGCGTGTATTTTTTATTCATAATTTGAATAATACAAATGCCACAACTTTGGGTAGGTATATAAATTTTCAATATTAATGCAATGGGCAAAGACAATCATATTTCCGCATTATATGACAATCTCTTCACAATCGTATTTACCTATCCGAAGATATTTCTCTTATTTTTCTAATTTCTTAGTTATATGTGGTTAGGTTATTGAATGTGTTCTTCCCCAGAGCTTCTCACCGGAGTGCCGGAGCGATTGGAAAGTGTGAAGTAGGTATCCTTTTACAAATCATTTTATTGTATTTCGTACAATTTTGTCCTACTCGCATATACGTAGTTACAGTAAATAATTACAAGATAAAAATAACTTTTTATATACAACGTTTTTAAATTTTCTGTTGAATTATTTTGCTCAATATGCTCAAACTTGTACTTGATATGAAGTAAATAAAAACAAATATAGAAATACTGAATACCTACTGAAATGTCATTTTGATTTACATAGTAACGCACGTACTTATATATTAATAATTTAGTTGCTAGGACCACCAAGCAACCTTAGCAACCAATAATAGTGGATTGTATTATGAATTTCTTCCGAAATAACTTTTCATACAAAACAGAATTAACTGAAAATGAATTCAATTTTACTTAAAGATGCCTAAAAGTATTAGAAGAATGCATTGGCATCGTGTTCTGATATATTCTAAATGTTTCAAATGTCTAGCTAGTCGGGAAGTTAGTTAAAAATCGATTGCAAGATTTGTACCGGATAAACAACCACCGGACAAATAAGAATACGAACTAATAAAAACGTTGTATAAAGTCGTCTGAATCGAAATTTGACCTTTTAAAATTGTACATAGTTATTTATTAAATAATACAATGTGAAATAGTACCTACATAATATTTTAAGTTTTAGATTATCGTCAGGGCCGGCTCTAGCAAGTGCTAGGCCCGATTGATAAATGTGCACGGGGCTAGGTAGGTATAGCCAGTGACGTCCCTAGACAAAATACCGCCCGTAGGCAGCGCCAAAATACCGCCCTATTTTTTTAATACAGTATTTTTTATCATCCTTTCATGACTCCAATATCTAAGAAATGTGTTGTATGGATACATTACTAAAAAATATATGCAACTAAAACTAATTGAAATGCCATCTCCACTTCAATAGACAGTATTGTGAGTCCACGGTTTCAGATACTTTTAAAAATACAACTGACAACTTTCAAAAGTCGCGAGTGACCGGCAAAAATATTTGGATAAATTAATTAGGTAAGTATGTACCTACCTATAATTCAAATATAATTCGCAAATCTGCACGTGTCATTGCTGGTCACCAAGGACGTGACGTCCAAGGACAACGGAAGTAAACTAGACATCGCGAACCCGACAAACCTTATATGTTAATTAATACATTTTGTTTCCAAGCAGTGAGCTGATTTTTTTAATGGAAAGATATTTCCGTTATTACTAAGTTTGGGTACCTATACCTATTGATTCTCCTCGATTTGCCGCCCTTCAAGTAACTGCCGCCACCAAGCGACGCTCAATTTGCCTACCCCCACGGGACGTCACTGGGTATAGCGCGCGAATATTCTATTTTTCTTCCCATGGTAGATTTTGGCATACTATGATCGTCCTGTCGTAACATCTCAAACCTCTCTCACATTAACTCCTTTTATCATAACTTTGAGCCCAGACAATATTTTTAAATTTAATCCAAATATTTCAAGTTCCTCTTTAAGCACATTGTTTCTTCAAGTGTCTTTATAGTGCTATTTTTTTGTTCGTTCATACCGACATATTTTGTTACGATATCTACGCATATATTCTATATACAAGACTGCTTTCGGCCGCTATCTAGGGTAGGTTTGTATCGAAGTATTAGCACTTATTGTAAAAATTATAACTAACTTATTGTAATTATTACAATAATAATTGGATACTTTCCTATCCTAGATAGCGGCCGAAAGCAGTCTTGTGTATAGAATAGATGCGCTGGTGTACAATAGAAAATGTCAAGAAAAATACTTAGCCTCTTTTATTTGCCCAAAAATACTGCTTTGGAGAATCAAGAAAGCCTGAACAGCAATAGATGGTCGAAAATAACGATGAATCCAGAGAAGTCTGATCAGTGACAACCCGTGGGGGTAGACAGGTCATGCGATGCATAGGGGCGGCAGGCACATTATAAAGGGAGGAGAATGAAGGAATGAATTCAAATATTATTACAACTTTAAAAAATAATCATAAAATGTTTGACAACTTAACTAGTATTGTATTGTAATACATTGTATTCCATGTATTTTTAGCGATTTTTTTGTATTTTTAAATAAATGCACTTGAATAATTATTGAGTTGTTGGCACTCGTCATCATATTATGGAGTACTGATCGCGACCCCCTTTTGTGGTAGCCAAGTAACATGCGACCCTTTGCCATATTGGATAAAATAGCCATTTTATATTAGTCAGGAAACACACTAAGACCAATTGAGTCGTATAGAATCATATGTAGAACTGTGCACTATTCATCGTTTCGAGAAAATGACGAAAAACGCTTTGTTGGATTTTTGAGTTTTATAAAAGCATAAAATATTTTTCTACTTTTAGAAATTAGAAATAGACAACAGAATTTACGTATGTCAGAATTCTGATTGTTGTAAATAATTAAATATACATGTTTTAAAAGTGAAGAGTGCTACATTTGATACTCACATAGTATACAGTTCTGTCTTTGTTACCAAGGTTGTGTAACGTTCTGTATTTGATCCCATACAATTGTGGATGACGTCACTAAGAAGTAGTTCAAATTTACCAGTGCAGTACATCATTATAATAAAAATATTGTATTTTTTTGGTATTGGTACCTACATAAAATTTATAATACTTTAATTTTAAATTGATTAAATATTGTGTTAAATATTACATGAAACCATAAACATACAGGGAGACAGAGATATTATTGTATGACATATTTTATAATAAAGAAAATAGGACATATTTTCCAATGTATTAGGTATTAAGAATAATAACGGAATAAAATTTTTACTATAAGTTCATTTAGAATGTCATCTTGTATTTCACCTAAGTTCACGTCCCCGAATCTCGTAAATTATTCCGGGAGTTATTTTCATCAAATGTTTTTTTTTTATAGAATTGGAGAGTACCTAGGTAAAGTTTACCATTGTGGCCCATAATGCTTAGTTAATAATTTATTCAAAAACTTCTTTCACTTGGCAACCTTTTTGCAACTGTAAATGGACGAATCGTATCAATGTTATTATTTTTCTTGTATAATATTCTTTAGTTTCCCGTAGTCTGATCGATATAAATTCTCTACCTGGACTAAAACATTCCCCTAACATTTTGAACGCTTCATATTTCTTTTCCTAATATGTCATCGATAAGAAAAAAGGAATGAAATAAGCAGTTCACAGAAAATAAATAAAAGATTTAAGAAAACAAACAAAAAGTGAACAAAAACAATCCAAATAATTATAGAAACTATTCTTGTTGGTGGAGAGGGGGGACATTGTTTTAATCTACTTTTAATAATATAAATAAAATTTCATAAAAACAATTGTACTAAAATCCATTTTATTTAATGAATCAGGAGCGGTTTATCCTTATAGGAAAATTTTCAACTGAGGTTTCATTCTTCCGAGGATGAAAAAGAATTAGCACTATGTTTTTGATATATTTTAAACTTGGATAAATAAAATAAAATTATTTAATAAGTAATATTTTCAAAACATTTGATGTAGGTACGCCTATGGATTTTACACGCACTGACCTGCCAACTTTGTCGATTTTTGCCTGTCATTTTTCAGGATTTCTGCTTCTCTTGCGACCTTTGTTTATTATTACTGGTGTTGGTTGGTACTCCATGAGGGGACTAGCCATCAGTATTTATATGTTTTGGTAAAAAAAACCATAAAAAACTCAACTTTAAACACGGCATGTCAACAGTCACAACTGAACGATATGTGTGAGCGGGCATATTGTGACGTCACTTAGGGCAACTCTGTGATTGGTCGAAACCGAACAGTTCTACTTGTGTTTCCAAAGACGTGAACAGTTCTAACTTTGATACCAAGCCCTATTTTCTTTCACGATTTTATACCACACAGATATGATTTTAATTCGAATATTATATTGCTAGTCATACATTATGATCCGAAGAATAATGTGGCATACTTAGTTCAATTTCGACATATATGCGACAGTTCTACTTTTGATACTATACGACTCAATTATAAAATAAAATTCTACAATTTAATTCATATTAGGTACCTACATCAAATTGCATCGTATGGCCACATATTTTAAAATGTTAATATTCTTCAAGTATAATAGCGGTTTTTTTACTATTGGACCAAATTTGTAATAAAGAGAGTGATGTATTCTAGTAATTGCGTCAGCGTGCATGTTGTCATATTTTTGGTACGATTTGCAACACCGGCATCGTGTACAAACAGCTGATGGCCCAGTTTGACAGTTTGAGGTTATGAGATTAGAGTTCCAGTAGCGCTGTGTGCGAAGCACCTGTCACAGGCCAGTTTATGAGTTCCATCACCAGCCAGTTTGCGGGATTTTAGTTGCTGTGTCGGCGGAGGGCCTTAGAGTTCACACACATCACTATTCACTAGAACTCTTGATTTTCATAATATAACAGAGCCTTCATTATTACATCAATTATTGTCAGTTCAAATAAAATAAAATCATATTTCAGGTCATTTATTCATAATATAAAAATACAATCAAAACACTTAATCGATAATATAATACAGATATTTAATTGTAAATACTACAGAACATGTTAACTGATAAGGTCAAATTAGCATAGAATTATTTATGTAATCATAAAATAGATTTAATAAAAAACTTTATTTGGGTACATAATATTATGTATGTACGGAAATAATTCGTTATCTTATTGCAGATTGAAAACCATTTAATTTACATTGGGCATTTTTATTGAAAGAATAATAATTATCTAAGGAGAATATATTATTTATCTTAAGTATATTGAATCCCATCGAGGGCGTACTGCTCTCTTAAAATTTCAGCGGTAAGAGTACGTATAGATTTATACCGCATGTTTACTCGGTGCACTTTGAATGCGTGGTTGTTGAGATACACTTTGTAAGTAAAGGCGAGATCACACACCTGAAAACAAAAATTAATCCACATTAGTAATATTAATAAATAAATTTTGCCACGGTCCCCTGTTTGTTATAAGGGTTCTTAACTTGTGGGTTGCGACCCAAAATTGGGTCGATTGGTATATTGAGTGGGTCATGAAATATTTTCTACAATATTTTTGAAATAATAACATACAAATGTACAAAACCATTCTTAAAACATTTCGAGCCACTACGCATCCAAAATATCAGCTTCAGGTATTTAGAAGATTTTGGTAAAACTAAGACATAAATTTTTAGTATATCTCTCTCTTCTTGGTTGTTCCTTTATGGCTGAAGATCATAACCACCCTGAAGTTCAGTCATCTCTGAGTGACCAAAACTCTCCACCCCTCTCAGTCCTCAGTTTCTTTCAGGGCAGAGTTAAGGCTGCCCCCAATAAGCTCCTCCTTCACTTGGTCGCTAGAGAGCGTACGATCAAGGGCTCTCCACAGTATATTATGTTCTCCATATAATGAATAATTGAGGAGATAAAACTCATCCCTGATGGTCTCCCTTCTCGGTTGGAACACTTTCAGAAAATGCATTATTTATTTTTACCTTAATGTGGCTATTGTTATATAGGTTTTGATGAGACAGGTGTATTCATAATTGAGTGCAAATGTCATTTAATTTGGAAATAATTGACTTGAATGAAGATTTTGTCCCCGCCACCTACACGAGTAATTCATTGAGATACAAAGTGACAAGACACTTTGGTACAGTTTTAATAAGAGTACTAAATCTTTGTGTACATTCTGGTTGAAAAAAAAGGGAAACCCAACGTTAGTAAAACTACGCACTGAACGGACCACTGCCCTTTGCAACATCATACATGTGTCAGTCTGTATCATGTCCCCCACATTTTGATGCGGCCCCTCCTATCTATACTAAGGCTAAAGGCAGCATGTGCTGTTTATACATAATGTGGGGAATTGGAAGATGTAAATTGGAAGATGTATGGCAATTTTGTAGCCAAGCTAGAAGATGGCAAAAAGAGAAACGAAAGAACTGAGACAGTTCATAAGAAATGTATTCTGAATGCAAGATATTTTAAATAGTGTGCTACCTCGCATTTGTAGGGTTTCTCCTTGGTGTGTACGAGGATGTGATTGATGAGCTGGTGCTTTGCCGTAAAACTCATGGGGCATTCATCACATTTGTGCGGTTTGTATCCGGAATGCACTTTCATATGTCTGGTCAGGTCGCAATTCTAAAATTATTAAATTAATCTTAACTCCTAAAACAAAAAATCTATATTTCACTATTCAGCTAAATGATTTCCATATATATGTACATTTGATATATTTGAGATTGTTCATCTAAATATCTTGGCATAATCTGAATTGCTGAATCTATGAACTTGACTTATATTATGTGAATAATTAGGTTTAATTCCACATTGAGAAGACATTATTTGATGAAACATTTCCTACCTGGCTATTTCATTTCATTTTGTCTCGCATGTTTCATTCATATTATGACATTAAAAGTTAAAATTACAGAGATTCAGTAACTTCACGGATTGAGCATAACAATAATGTCTAATAATTTAACAATATTTCATCGAATTGATTGTTTTAGTAAATCTAAAATTGTAAAGTGTGGTACAAATCGATGTTCAATAGGGGAACAACTCAAAATTTAAAGGTTTTGAGTTAAGAATGCCATTCGATGTAGAATAATTTTCTCTTTATAATTCAGCAAAAAAAACAATCAAAAATTTCTTTTATGTGTCATAAAATCGAATAACCCTTTCTGAGATTAATCAGTAATTCCGTTATATAATCAAATTTATTAGTTAATTCTTCATTAAAATGTACAATTTTATTGTGCATTGATGAATTCCACTAAATTAAATATAAAAAACATACACTTTCATATAAATCAAGGCTTTAAAATTAAAATGAGAATTACTGCAAAAAATTCAAACGCCATTATCTTGGAACAAGGTTTTATGAGTTGTTCCCCTATTGAACTGGGGGTATCGAAATGAATCCATAATGCTAAATGAATTGCAGCTAATTTAGAGAACACTTTTATTCTTGGTTCAGTTTGAGATTAATAATTGAAGGTCATTTAATTATAAGAGGGATTGAAACAATCTGACAACCAAATAATTAAAATTTTGAATTTTGAATGTCTGGGTTGTCAACATTTTCCATTCAAATTCAATTGAAAGCAGTTTTGGAATATTTATATACTTCAATGGAGTCAGAGCACAATACTCGCTTTAGTCTGACTAGAAATGAGTGACAAAAAGATAAGTAATAGATTACATCATTTTATCACACACATTTAAAGTATTGTGCTCTCGGATGACAACAGTGGGCCAACTACAGTTGGTATAATTTTCTTTTTCTTTGCCTATCCACTCTTATCTCCATGGGTTGATAATCATCTTGTGTGTGTCTTCTTCTTCTATCCTACCATTCCCGAAAAAAACTTTACATTTTGCTTTATTTTTAATATTCAATATATTTTTTTATATGAAGCATAATATTCTACCGTATTTCTAAAAATTACCATAAAAAACTATAAAGTAAAACCTCAATAATTTAAAATTGACGGGACTGAAAATCGAAAAAAAAATCAAATTATGAAATAAAAAATGTATGGCAAAAAACAGTAAAGCTTGTTTCCTGAAAAAAAAATTCGATTATTTTCAGTGGTGACTATTATGGTTCATTAATCAAATTAGTAGAAATCGGAATATAAATAGATTTTATGAATTTTAGCGAATATTTCGATTTACGGTAAATTTTGGATCAACCGTATTGACGGGGTTTTACTGTAACATTAGATAGAGACTTACGGCATAGAATCTCTTTGAACACACACTGCAGCAGAAAGGTCTGTCACCTGTATGAATACGTCTGTGTCTGAAATTAAATACATATAAGTAATTTCAAAATCTTGGTCAGATAAAAAAACATTTGAAATTGTTTGAACAAAGTATAAAATAGAATATGTACTACTTAAATTATTATGCTGATGGGTAATATAATATAATGTGAACCATTTGATACCTTTTAACAGACTTGAGGAAATAGAAAGCTGCTCCGCATATATCACAAATTTGATCTTTGACACCTGTGTGACATTTACGATGGTTTTCCAAATTGGATCTGTGCGAGAAGGATTTGTTGCAGTCTTCACATTGGAAAGCCTTATTTTCTGTAAAATTAAATGTTATATTAGTAAACGGCTGTCAAAATTCAATATGTAAGGGACGTCAGAAAGAATGTTCAGGAAAGCCAAAAAAACATGTTTTAATGAATCCCATTATTATCATCATCAGCCGGGGTCAATCCACTGCTGGATGAAGGCCTCCCCAAGCTTTCTCCAACTCTCTCGGTCCTGTGTCGTTCGCTGGCACGTATTTCCGCCGAACTTTACCAGTTCGTCAATCCAGCGGCTTTAAGGGCGACCCTGTGGCCGTTTCGTACCCCTTGGGTACCATTGGATGACGACATTTGTCCAGCGGCCGTCCTTTCGGCGAGCAATGTCTCCATTTCAGCTGTTTGGCAACGTCTATTACATCGCGTACTCTTGTCTGCTTCCTAATCCATTCGTTTCTCTTACGGTCCTTTCGCGTGATGCCCAACATGCACCTCTCCATGCCTCGCTGTGTGACTCTTAGCTTTTGGACATCTCTCGTGTTGAGGGTCCACGTCTCGCAGCCATACGTGAGCACGGGTAGCACACATTGGTTGAACATCCTACGCTTAAGACATAATGGTAGGTCACTCTTGAAGATACTATTCAGACGTCCGAAAGCACTCCATCCCAGCTTTGTTCTTCGAGCAATTTCATCGTGCATGCTTCCGTCTATGGGCACCTGCTGTCCGAGATAGATGTAGCTGTTGACTAGCTCGAGTTGGGTGCCAGAAATACAGATAATCGCAGGGTCCGAAAAACAGTTCCTCATCACTTTTGTCTTTGAGACATTTATCTTTAGACCGACCGTTTGACTGACATCCGCGAGTTCTTGCATTCTACCTTGGAGGTCTTTAGGGTCTTGTGAGAGTATAACAATATCATCTGCAAAGCGCAGGTGACTGAGGTGCTCTCCGTTAATTGGAACACCTTTTTCCTCCCAATCAAGTTTCCTAAATAAGTTCTCAAGAGTAGCGGTGAATAGTTTAGGTGAAATGGAATCACCTTGCCGGACACCTTTGTTAATGGGGAATTTACACAACCGTTTGTGGAGTTTTACGCATGCTGTGGCATCACTGTATATACTGTTCAATATGTTTATGTAGCGTCTGGAAATTCCTTGGTTGCTAAGGGTTGTGAGCTTGGTTGCTAAGGGTTCCTTGGTTGCCCATTAATATAATCATTAAATAATAGAATTAATATGGCGTATTATATTGAATTTTAAGTTTACGATCGATACATCACATAAAAGGTGGTTTTCTCAATGTTTACACTGTTTTATGGCTTTTACTAATTATCAATATGGTATCCAATATATAAGAATTAATGGATTTCCAAATTGAAAACAGAGTATGTACACAAATTTGATTTGAAACCTTGTTATTAAAATTTGAGTGATTTCAAACCAAATAATATATTTATAAACATACAACATAAGAGTGAAATTCGATAGTTTTGACAGAAAATATGAAGCAGTTATAGCGTCACCGAGCGAGACAAAACGATGTAATAGGCTTCATGTAAGAGCAGTCGGAAATAATAACAGTAACAATAATTAACTTTACGTAAAAATCTACGCAATTTCAAGGTTAAGCTGTTCCATTATAGTAGGTAGATGTCATTAGTATAAATATTATTTAATTCAAGAAGAATTTTCTAAAAAACTGGGTAATTAGCGTGGGGAAATAAAATGCACAAACCGCGGCCCTTAATTTTCCTCAGTTCTGAATTGTCCTGTTAATCGCTGTTCTGTTTTGTCACCGTTCTGTTTCTTCATCTTCGGTTTTGTCCGGTTATCTGATATAACATAGACCTCATAAAGCTATGTATTCAACTAAATGAAATTCTAAATATAAAATAAGCTAATTGATTATTCAATTATGACAACCATCATGAGTGGCCAGATGTGATCCCAGCGTGAGGGTGAGGATGCCGCAAATTGGGCAAATATGTTTTTCCTTTGGTTGAGTTTTATCCTTAGCTGATTTTTTCGACAACATTGTCTTGGACATGTGATAAGAAGAAGGTTCATCCAAATCTGCTTTAGCCCTTTGCTTTTGTTTTAGAATTTTCCGGTTCAATTCATATTTTTTGAATGCAGCTGCATCATCCTCATCTGAAAAGTGAATTTTAAAAAAATCAGTTATTTTCTTTACAAGCACTCTAGATATCATATAGATAAGCCAACTTCAGGTAAATATTAGTTGTCGACATTTAAAGGCATAATAATATTATGTATTAGCTTCCAATTCGTCCCTCTTCATATTATAGACGTGTAAGCAATTAGATATTTAATTAGAGGCTATAATTACAAATTAGATCAGCGCATCTATTCTACACACAAGACTGCTATCGAGGGTAGTTTATCACATTTATGTATTGAGGTATATATGTTGGGAAAATATTTCTCTTATCTTTTGGAAATACTAGTTTTACAAGGTTCCAACTGCATTGATTTATTTTAAAAGTTGGTGTAACACATCCAATGCAAACACGTTAGAATGCAAATTAACACTATCACCGAACATATTTTTACTTATCGGGATCGCGGGTCACTTGGCTTCTATAAAATCGACCACGACCAACGTACCCTCTAATTTATCTATAGTTTGTGCGGATCATTAATGCATCTTAGCAGTGGCATAACTAAGGTTGGTGTCACCCGGTACGGTAAATTTATTTGTATTATAAGAAGTGTGATGTTTTCAAAATAAGGACTACTATGAGACTGTACTGACAATGTTACTTGCAAGTTGAAACATGTCAAAGACTAAGAAATGTAGAGGACCCGGCACATAGGTGCTCATTGATAAACAATAAAATACGTATCTTCTTTTTGTATACTTTGGCACGCGATAGAACGGGGCGGATATAGTGATCCCGCTTGACGTAAAATTTCACTTGTGTGCCCGCGTTAGTCCCACTTGACCTTTGCCTTCCGTGAAATGAGTCAAAGAATTGTGAATGTGATGATTTCGTGCAAATGCATTCGAGCAAAACTAAAATCTGGCAAAGGAAACTTTTTGTACAATATTTTTGTGTGAGGACTGTGCGGGGGATGAAAACATGTGTGCGGACACATTTTGGTAGGTGTGCGCGTGGAATATTGGTCACGACTCGAAAAAGGTTGGGAATGTGTGACTTAGATGTTGTTGGTGATGTCTTTTGCCTGTGCGCGAAGTACCTATGGTGAATTATTTTACATACATGGGTGGCATTTTGATTGAATTTTGTAATTTTCATTTCTGGACCAGCAAAGTAGGGATTCGGTGAGACTTTAGAAAACAATTCAAAGGTTCCAGGGTTCCGCTATAAAAAAGGTTTGGAATCACTAATCTAGAAGCTAAAATAATGATGGTACCTAAATAAAATAGAAAAAAAATAACAAATATTTTCATTTACACACTTTTTTTCTGTAACTCCATGGTTTTACGCCAGGACACTTGTTTAAGACGAAAGATTTCTAAATCCGACAGCTCAGAGCTCGGTCTAACTTGGGTGATAACGTCATATGTCTTAACATATTTTGTGGCTGCTTTGATTGGTTTCCTGAGTCTTTCAATTTCCAATGCTTCTTCTTCGTCAGGCTTCCACTCCTCATCATTGTCCGTCAAGAAATCATCTTCTAGATATTCTACCTGTAATTTTAAAAAGTACAATTAGGTACAGACATCAATGTTGGTAATACATAACAGGATTTCTAATCCTATAAATTAATTTTATGGTGGTTTTTAGTCATACTAGTAGGTAGGTTCTGTTCCAATTCTGTTAAGCTGAAATAATCTACTTATATTATTATCCTAAGACATTTTGGAAAACACACTCATTTTTCATTTAAACGCACTTCATTGACATTTCAACATCTTCACTTCGATTTGTGCGCTACCGAATTGTCCCAATGATTTTACAGGTACGTGACGTTTACATCCGATATTTCCTTATATACCATATACATTCACCATATTTACTGTTCACGTCTAAGAAAATGTCACTTTCGTCGCTTAAGACCATCTAATCCTTTAGTGACAGATAGAACTGATTATTTTAATTCAAATATTGTATGTACGCCTCGGCACACATCATTTTTTTCCGGTGAGAACAAAATAATCTCGGTACAATTTACTATGTACATTTAATTCCATAGATAAACCTAATATTAGATGATATTTTGACATTTTTTTTTATTCATTTACACAGAGAACTATTTACAGTCTTTTCATTCGACAATTCATATTTACCTTCAAAATATCTGAATTATCTTCAGAGTCTTGAATCTGACTATCGAGGACTTTCTTTGAAGTTCGTCTTTCCAATTTTTTTATGACAGTATCACAAATGAGTGTATCTCCGTTATCGAGTGATTCCTTTGTCTCATCAGATAATTCAACCTTCATACTGTGAGTGGCTCCATCCGGATCTATCTTACAAATGATATCGTCCAAACTGTCAAATTGAATTTTGTTTTCAGGATGAACAAGGTGGTTGCAATTACCGCTGTCGCATATTTTCCTGCGCAGAGTTCTATTTGATCTGAAAAATATTTTGATTGAATTTTAATTTACTTGTACACAAGCAAGAATTTAGTTATTTTTCATCCAAATATTTTAAATAATGATGGTTTTATGTATTCGGCTATCGTGTTATAAGCAGTTACTATATTTGCATTAAAATGTATAAGTCAACCATGTTTCGTCTTCGTAATTGTTCATAATCGTGTCAACGCGCATAGTAATTATAATACAGTGGAACCTTGATTTTACGTGCCCAGAATTCATGTTTCCCCTAACCCCCGTCTATTTCTGTGTAGTTTCTGCAGGCCAGTTTTATTTTAGTACATTTAATTTCCAGTTTTACATTTTCATTTCCCACAATTTACATCTGAAATACATTTAAATTAAGTTTATTTTAACACATACAATTACGTATGTACGCGCATAAATCCATAGCAATCACTGAAATTTTAAGTTGCAAGCACATTTCTTTTTATAGATATGCCTGGCCACTTAATTAGCGTGCTGATGGATATTCGTATTTCTTTTTTATATGTACAAGCCTGAGTTTATATGACTTAGTTGGTGGGTGATATTTTACCTTTTGTTACTTTAGTCAAGGTGGATACACGGTATTTTTTGTCATTCTCCATTTTGGCTCAAATGTTAGCACGCTCGCTCATTTAAAAATTGGCCGGTTTTGCTATAGTTCATGCATGCTTCTACATATTATACTTACATATTTTTTACATTTTTTGTCAGTCTTTGCAAAACACGTAAAATCATGGTTTCAACTGTACCAACCATTTATAACAAATTTAAGTTTTCTTAATATCTAGGCCATCCGCTCACGTGAATACTCAAAAAAGAAATGGAGGCTCCCTGACGGCAGGACTGGAATCTCTCAGTTTCAAAACGTCCGCGACCGAAACTGAAGAGACGCGACATGCTAGTCTCCCGGTCTCTCAGTTTCCAGTCCCCCATAAAACAGTGGTAACAATATCAGTAGATTTGATGAAAAATCATATTTTTTTACCAAAAATGGTAGCACTGAACTGAACTAAACAAGCAATAACAAGTCAAAATGTCAAAAATTAAAGATAGGCGAACCGATTTTTAATTTAAAATATGTGGCAGATGTTGTGAAATACTCCTGCCTGTATAATTACAGGCTGCCAGAATATTCCTGTAAAGATATTACGGAAAAAGCTTAAAATTAGGTAGGAAAGACAATGGGTTTGACAGTTTGAGGTTATGAGATTATTAGGTTTCAGTAGTGGCATGTGCGAGGCATCAGTCAATGGCCAGTTTATGAGTTCCATCAGCAACCAGTTTGTCGGATTTTAGTTTCTGCGTGCGCGGATGGTCATATACATTTATGGAATTGACTGTGTGTGATTCTAAAATTTGTTTGCTATACTGAAGTTTTACAATACTGTCTAATAAATAATACTTACTTTTCTGCGAGTTTTTTGAAGTTGAAGGATTTTTCTAAGGTTTTGACACACTCTAAGCATAATTTATCAGGAAATTTATCACCTTGCATTGCCTGTAAAGCAAAATAAGACAGGTTAACAGTCTATCAAGTACTTTAATAGTTAAATTAACAACCAAGGATTGCTTGACACTAACCCATATGTAGATGACGATGTGTCACATATTTCGGTAAAGATATAGTAGTTACACTATATAATTTTAACGTTCAAGGCAATTTGAGACCAAAAACCAAAACCGAAAGGGGCTCGTAAACGAGAATCTTTTTACGGCAATTGTGTTGCCGTTAATAATTCCCCAAAACAAGAAAATAGTAATCTACGTTGCCGAAACTTTCCACCTATTGCCCCATGTTCCTGGCAGCAGGGTTGGTCGATATATCGAACGCAATCGAAAATATGAAATAATTCCTAGATAAATCTATTTCCTTTTCGCTCTGCTCCATATATGCGTCTCTGTTTGACGTGCCATCGGACCTACCGAACCCCTAGTAACAACAAAAACATCATAGTGACAGCTGATTCGACAATACATTATTATAATTTTTCGCCGTGTCGTTATTAATATTATTATGGTGTTATTATTAATTGTCAATTCACACTATATACAATGAATAAATGGACAAACGACAGGGTATCTGAGCTAATTAATGAGGTGTATTTACGTGGAAGCCAAACTACATAATGATTCAAATATGAAAAGGCCAACTGTTAAAGCTGCACAAACTTCTGGATCTGGAGCAATGTGAGCAAGTGAAGAGTTGAACACCCTGAATAAATACATTTAACTCCTGTAAGAGTCTCCAGTTGCCAAAAATCAAAGAGTGATTGATAGTATTGTAGTAATTGGTCTTGTTTTATTCGTAACTGCATCTACTTTCTCTTTCTTCGTACTCATCGCACATTATATTTAACAAATACCTACTTACTTACTCAAAGTCAATTTTTGACATTCTTGTAAAGTTTGTAAATAAATAATTATCAATAACTAGTTCCTGGTTTATAACACTTATTGTTTCATGTTTGTTGAAGTAGGACCGAATCCAAATCCTTCTTTTATTTTGGATTTATTTATGTGATTATTTAGGACGATATATTATGCTGCAGAAACTTCATTGTCGGCCGTTATTGCTTTATGTCAAGTCACGTGTATGCACAAAATACATCGGCCTCACTTGCCTGACACTGATGCCGGGTCATACATTGCGCAGCAACTGGGCAATGGTTTCACCATTTTTTTGGCAATTGTATCACCAATCTGCAAGATTTGATACTCGTTTACGGACCCCTTAGCACATTCTACTGTAAACCCAAATATAAGCAGGTTGTGTTAAGTTTTGATTTGGATGTTGGTCTCAAATCACATTAACCGCAAAAACTATATGGAGTACTATCTTTACCACACCACACCATACAAAACGAAAAATTAGTTACATTCTAAAAACGGAATGGTAAACGAATTGATTATAGCAATACATAATATATCCTTGCAATTTCTGTGGAGGATTCTGTCACTAATCTCAGATAATGAATTTAAATTAAGAATGTTTATCTGAAAAAACAAAAACTATATTCTCGAATACTATTAGAAATTGGGATAATTAACACCGCAACTAAAAATTAAACGTAAAGCAATACCGATACCTCTAAATTTGTGAGAGCGTTCAGCATTTCACTGTACATTTTTTCGCCAGTGAATTTGTTAGCCTGGTACAATGAGAACATTATTTTCCCGGGTTTTAAGCACACTCTGCAACAATTAAATGACATTTTTATATTTGTCTTAGTTCATACGAATTAGACGTAAATGGTTAAACACAGTTTTTATCGGTAAACTTTCAAAAATATTGATATAAATGCCAAAACAGTACACAACTGACAGAAATCATTGGCAATTTTTGACATAAATTCATAGACATTAAAATATTCCACAATCCACAGCAATGGAATTATACCATAGAGCGAAGAGCATTATTAAATGCTGTATAGAGGTTTTATTATTTTTACTGTCTAGACTCTAGACTACATTATTTTCAATTAAATGTCATAAACATTGATATCATGTAGATACTATAAAAAGGAAATAAATGTTTCCCTGTCATATAACTAATACCTAAATATTTGAATGTATGATAAATTAATAATTTATAAAATAATGTAAGCAATTCCAATACTAAGGCCTACCGCGCATGAACGATTTACTATCGTACGGTCAACAATCGAGGAGTGTTGTAACCATCGTATTGCAATGCAACCCCGCGCATGGACGATCGAGCGAACGGCCGAGTTGAAAATCTGTGTTCAGACACAAAATTTTACACCGATTCGAACCGGCCGGGGCCCCATTGGCAATGCTTTTAAATGAGAGCCCGCGCATGATATGTCATAGCCGGCTGAGAGTGCACTTACACAAGCATGCACAAGTGACGCGGTCGTATGGAGTGCACGCATACATCGAACCGTTACGAGATCCACATTTGACAGTTCATCGATGCGTACCTATTGGCTTTGCATGCGCGTACCAGTCCCATTTTTTCAGTTTCTTTCTTTATAAATTGATAATATATACACCCACGTTTTAAAACAGCTTGATAGGTAATCTATACAAAACCTCTATATATATAAGCTCTACAAAATCCATTTTGACGTTTCTTATCATATCGCGTGCGCAATTTTTCGGTGCGGATGCATATCTTCAGTGCACGCGCATTGCCTCCGATGTTTATCACGCCATGCGCGCTCAAACATACTGGCCGGTAATAAATTGGATCATGCGCGAGCAAACCAACGATTGTCAGAATGCTACCGGCCGGTTATATAATTGTCCATGCGCGGTAGGCCTAAAGCTCAAATTACATTGACAGATTCTTAGACCTAGGACCGTCTGACCCGACCGTCTGCCACGATCACCCCGATTATGAAAAGTCATCTTTGAGTCATGTGACAGAATAGAACAATTCCAATTTTTTAGGCACGATCCCATCGAAGATTAAGTACAAAGAACGTATGAAAATATATTAACCAAGAGCTTCCAAGAGTGGCCGCGTGTCCTGTCTTGCGTTTGACATAACAACAAAAATTTAACGTTTACATAATGATTTTAACAAAACAAAAATAATATCCTGGTAAATACGAGGGTGGGTCAATAATTCCTTAGAAAAAAGCATTAAAACAGTTTTTTTTGTATTTTTTTTTTATTTCTCAACATAATCTCCTTGGAGCTCAATACACTTGGTTAGACGTTTCTCAATTTTTTTTAAACCGTCAGAAAAATAAGTTTTCGGAAGGTCCTCAAAATAAGCATTTGTCCGATCGATGACTTCTTCATTTGAAAAAAAACTTTGTCCACTTAGCCATTTTTTTAAGTTTGGGAAAAGGAAAAAGTCACTGGGGGCTAAATCTGGCGAATACGGTGGGTGGTCGACCAATTCAAACTTCAATTCTTCAATTTTAGCCATTGATCGTAAACATGTGTGAACACGGGCATTGTCCTGATGAAAGAGGATTTTTTTCCTGTTTAAATGAGGCCGTTTTTCTTCAATTTTGTTTTTTAGCTGGTCCAATAAAGATGCATAATAATCCCCTGTTATTGTTTTTCCTTTTTCCGAATAGTCAACGAAAATAATTTCACGTGCATCCCAAAATACAGTAGCCATAACCTTACCAGCTGATTTTACGGTTATCGCCCTCTTTGGACATGGTTTGCCTTCGCAATCCACTGCTTTGACTGTTCTTTCGTCTCGGGAGTATAGTGGTGTATCCATGTTTCATCTACAGTCACAAAGCGACGAAAAAATTCATCCGGATTGCGTTGCATGAGCGACAACAGGGCTTTAGAGGCCACCACCCTATTGCGTTTATTGTCGACTGTGAGCAAACGCGGCACCCATCTTGCAGAAACTTTTTTCATGCCCAATTTGTCATGTAAAATAGAAATGACGCTACCTTTTGAGATCCCTGTAACCTCAATTATCTCACTCAACTTTAATCTTCGGTCACTTAACACCATATCGTGGATTTTATTGATCATTTCTGGTGTAGTCACCTCTACAGGACGTCCTGAGCGTGGTTCATCCTTTGTTGATGTACGACCACGTTTAAATTTATTTAACCAGTTATAAATAGTTGCAAGTGAAGGAGCAGATATGCCGTGAACTAAATCTAACTCATTTTTTATTTCCTTTGCTGTTAACCCTTTTATATTAAAATGTTTAATAACAGCTCTAAACTCAATTTTCTCCATTTTCCATTTTTCCATTTTCCTTTTTTTTTAATGTACGAGAAACACACAACAACCCGACCAATCTGATTGAAACTTCGCAGCATACTGAATCGGTAGTGCCGCTGCATGAAAACAAACCGCTTACAGTACTAGTCGCGCCACCTGTCGGCTTTTCTAAGGACTTATTGACCCACCCTCGTACATAGGTAGGTACCTACTTACAACCAGTAACTCGTTACTACTTGTCTTGTCTAAGTGTCATCTCCAATTATTGGTATTAATTATTATAGTAGGCCGTGACAACACAGTGGTAGAACAACTGAGCGTATTATTTATTATAAACGAATCAAAAGATTTGATCGAGACACGATCGAGTTGGTAGCTGAATCGTTCCGTGTAATTTATTGCTATTTAATCGACGATTGCTCACGACGATCGAGAAATCTGGTTGGGTTTGCGAGTCTACTGGTATAATTAGGCCTTTAGTAATACCTGAATAACAATAGTGCTAAAAATAATTTAATTTGCCAACTGGGAATATTACTTAGTGGTATATATTGAACCAGAATACATAGTAAACAAAATATTAATTAACACCGGTTGAAAAAAATCATTATTTTAACTTTTGAAAAATTAAACATCTTAATAGGTACCTACCTACTAAAAGTTATTCACTGTAGTTTTCCTGCATTTAAATATTATAAACATTACTACGAATTAGATACGACGTAGCAAAGTACGTATGTAGGTTAACATAATATAAAGGTAAAAATATTCCCATTTGACCAATTTGATAGAGCAATTTTACCACTGGACTTGCTATTGTTACATTATTATACCTACCTACTTATATAGGAATCAAAAATTATGACAACTTGCAAATTGGAAAAAACGGCGTCACCGTTGTAGATAATATAAAGTTTTCCAATTTAATATTGCAAAATACCCGGCTATTTTGGTATAGGTACATACCGGTTAGAAAAATAAAACGACTAAATGGACCAAACGATAAACATACCAATCCAAGAAGAAACTGAATAAACTTGTGGTATTTGGTCAGATCGAAGGTTATAGAGGACGAGGAAGGGGTCCTTCCAGATGGTCAGACCATATCAAGAATGCCACGAAGTTTCTACTGTCATATTATGTCCTGCGTGTTGTAGAATGCCTTGAAGGGTGGACCTAAGCCGTGGAGAAGGATTCCCGTTGGCCAAATCTTGCAAATCAAGATCATCAGTACCTAACGGTTCCATTTGATCCACGAAACCAGTGACGTCCCTAGACAAAATGCCGCCCCATTTTTTATATATTATTTTTATCATCCTTTCGTGACTAAAACAATATCTAAAAAATGTGTTTATGTACATTACAAACAAAATATATACCACTTAATCTAATTTAAACCATCTCTGCTTCAATAGACAACATTACGAGTCCACGGTTTCAAATACATTTAATAATACCTCTGACAACTTCCAAAACTCGCGAGTGACTGGCAAAAAATATTTGGATAAATCAATTCAAATCAGGACGTGTCATTACTGGTCATCAAGGACGTGACATCCAAGGACAACGGAAGTAAGCTACATATCGCGAACCCAACAAAAAAATACAGTCCTGTTAAACCTTGAATTTTAATGAATACCTACATATGTTTCCAACCAGTGAGCTGATTTTTTTAATTGAAAGATATTTCCGTTATTACTATGTTTAGGTACCTAGCTATTTCTACATACTTATACATAATGATTCTCCTCGATTTGCCGCCCTTCAAGTAACTGCCGCCCCCAAGCGACGCTCAATCTGCCTACCCCCACGGGACGTCACTGCACGAGACTTGAAACCCGGTTATAGGTAACAATGAATTATGTGGGTAATTTGAGATATGTACGTTGGTACTGGGTACAAAGCATGTACCAACCTATTATAGTATTAAATACCTAGGTATATCTATTCTACAAGATATTTTTTGTATAGCACTATTGCAAAAACTAGAAGTACAAATTAAGGTGTCATGGTGAGAAAATCCCTACATATTGATTGATGTGGTATTTACGTGATAAAACACAATTATAATGGTGAGAAAATTTTTTGTTAATTCAGCAGTTCAGCATGGCAACTAATGAAGTTTTACAACTGGTTATAGGTACATGCCAATTTAATCTATAATGCAACATTGTTTATATTATGTACCTATGTATATATCATGTGTCGTGGAAAGGTGTGTGCTGGGCATCACGCGCAAAGAAAAAAGGATCGAATGAATAAGAGAGCAAATGAGAGTACATTGTGACGGAATTAAGTAGGCAAAACCCTCAACTAGAAATGAACCTGCGATGATATGATATGATGCGATAATCAAGTGGTACCCGAGGAGTATAAGACAACCGACAGGCCGGCCCAAAGTACGTTGTTCATCGAAACTACGTCGTAGCGAAGAACGAGGAAGCCAAAATAGTGGTGGAAAGTTGAAGAGGCCTCCATTCAGTAGTGAATTGAAATTGGCTGATGATGATGACGATGAGGTATATTTATATAGGTATCGTTAACCTGTATGCGAGGCATTGAGGAACTTATAATCATGTATCACGCTATGAAAGGCATATTAATATAATATTTACAATGAGTCAAGAAAACAGCAATGATATATTAATATTAACAGTAAAAAGTTTAGTGCATAGTGCCTACTCCTTATATTTTAAAATTAATAAATTGTCTTATAACATGTGCTGACATTCTTGCTCTGAGATATTTTTTTTTTTCGATATAGGTAGGTATTAATTATGAATGGACTTTTTAATTTATTTCTTTGGTCGAAAACGCAAATAATTGTTTAGGTATGTACACCAAAGCAAAAATGCTACAATACTATTGTAGGCATATCATCACAATCATCACGGACACAGCCATTCTAGATCGACTGCTGGGTGAAAGCCTCTCCTTGCATTCTCCACTAGTCTCGGACCACAATCTTGCGTTCCCATGTACTTCCGCTAAACCTAATAATTATGCCATCGATCCAGCGGGTTCTTGGTCGCTTTTTAAGTTTTTTAATATATATAGGTTACCACTGCGTGATGCGATTTGTATAGCGGTGATTGTCCCTCGAACGATGTGGTCTACCCACCCGTCTGAATTTCGAGATCTTAGTGCAAGATATTATGTCCGTCACTATTGTTTGTTTTATGAGAAGCGCCATATTCATATCGCGTTGTGGTAACTATTTTTAGTTTTTGCACTTTTTTTTAAGATCAATATCAATTATTCGCACCCATAAGTTAGTAGTGGAAGACGCATTGGTTTCAGTGAACTCTTTACGATTCGAGGATAGCGACTAGACACTTTTGAAGAACGCCTTCAATTGCACGGAATTACAACTTCCGGAAATTTTCATCGGATATTTCTCGGATTTAACTTTGACAAGTCGTAATTTACGTACTTAACGCCCACGATGTCCACTTATAACGTCGTGGATTCCAGGTTCGAATACTGGGTCTGGCAAATACACATGTTTTGTTCCCTCTGTGGAGGGCCATATGAACTTATTAGGATCGGACAAATTACGAACTTACTGTGATAATGTAGTGTATATGTATATATATGGAGGAATATAATATATAACTCCATAATATCAACGTAAACAAAAATAGCCTATAATTTTATTAATTTCATGCAGATCAATGAACGATAAGTCTAGTCACAACATAGCCGTGTACAAATAATAATGAATTACTCAAATACATCCTATTTATTGAATTTTAGTTGTGGAGTTATACTATATTTTTACTCGTAGTACCTACTATATAAAATTGTAAACTTTACATAGATTATAATATTATATCCACTTAGGCCGCGCAGCCGTGTTACCGGGAGGCGTTATTTGGTTACAAGCTAGTTTAACTTAAAATTAATTTAGCATCCCACACAACATCGCATCCCTAAGAAACTATTCTAGATTCACAGAATGCGCCTAAAGAAAACATACATGATAGAATATGTACGCACTATCTTATGTTCTGTTATGTTATAATGTTCTTGCGTATTTTTGGCGACATTTCGTTTAGTTTGCAAGTAGACTCGTTGGGCTTACGTCGCCGCGCGCCGACCGAGGCAGTGTGGGCGGTATGCGGCACCTCGCTTGATAAGGTTCACAGCAAGCGAACCTTTCAATAATCAATACCTATCGTAGTAAAACCGCGAAGCTAGGCTATGAGCGACTCGGAGCTTTTCCGAACATTTTTCAAAAACATATTCTCAACGGAAAATGCGCGCCAAAACTTTTCGGTCGTCTTCGAATGCGCACTCGTTATTTATTTCCAGTCAAATCAATTTAAGAAAATACATATTACGCTGTACGTAAACGGAGAATTACAGAATTTTTCATGTTAATTCTAAATAAATAACAATATGTAAGTAAATATTTGTTGTAAGTGAGGTGACTGGTGGCGCAAAAAGGCGAGTCGTAAGAATTTAAGCTAACAGAATAATTGAATGAACTTTAAATAGTTTCTTGTAATACATACTTAGATGGAGGTATATATTATTTTTTACTTACAATAATATATTATATTGAAACATCCTTACAATGTTATTTTTTAACAAGAGGTAAAAATTGTATCAATATTATCATATTTTTAACGTAATGAGCGTCGTTGAACGAAATTGTATGCAGATTTTCCACACTAGAAAAGAAGAAAAATATGTCAGCGAAATATGGTTTAATACGTACAACATAAATTTTCATTAAAATATTATTAACCAGTACTGTTATTTATTTGTTTACAATAATAATAAGAATATAGGTTAGGTTAGGTAAGCGATCGACATTTTAGGGAATTTCTTGTTAGCAATTTTATTGGCTCAACCGATTCGATCGAAACATACCGAAATATTGAAAAAAGCAATATATATGTATAGGTTCTGGTTCGCGGAAAGTGCAAATAAAAATGAAATGCGTCATAATTGAAACCATTTTCATCCCTTACTTTTATAAAAAAAAATATGAAATAACACCCATGTTAAAAACAGAATGTTATTCTGTTTATTTTACCCGCGACCTTGCAGGTAATGAATTTAATTACATTACGAAGTATGGGTACATGTACGTTGTTTGGTTGTCCACCACACCTTAAAAATATAAGCTAAGTAAGTAAGTATAAACGTTTTGGTAGGCATGGGAACTATTTTAAGCTAGGTGTATTGAATTACCTCAATATCGTTGCCAAATCGATACATAGATTATATTTTTTCTCTAATAAAACACAATGCTAACAATTCTGGCTTTGGGAAATCGGCTTATCGATATAATTTTACTGCAATGAAACTTTTCTCTAACTAAAATGTTGAATGCAGCAACAATTTGAATGTTAACAATTTAAATGCCAAACGTACTATTTATAACTAAGTGACACGTCATAGTTGTCTACGCCAGTGATCGTCAACATTCAACCAGCAAAGTTCAAGATAATTATTTTTTAAACAATGGATACTACTGGTAGTTACTGAAATCTAGCTAATAAAATAATTTTCGACCAAGTTTAGTATAATAATTAAATTTATTTATTTTATATAATATAATGAACGTGAATAGTGAACAAAGTCAATGCGTAAAAAAATAAAGAAATTAAGTGTTAACAATATTTAAATAAAACACAGTAAAAAAGTACTTGAACTAAGTAGACCCTATTAAAACAATTCAACAAAACCATCCTAAACTCGCTCAGACGTACCTGGAATATATCGGTATTCGAAGCGAATTGATTAGACATATTTATGTTCTTTCCAATTGGCATAATAGCTCGTTTACACGTGCATGGATGTACTGCTGACAGTACGTATTATCGCGGCCATAACAAAAAAATGCACATGTAAACACGTATTATTATGCATTGCATGTATGAATCAAAAACGTTCAGAAGCTTCTGAATTTTCATGCGACAATTGGACCGCGTAATATTGCTATTAGCGATGTAGAACGCATTCGCTGCGAACTGTGTAACAGGCCAACCAATGAACAGTACCTACTGGTTGTTTTACGAAATGTCAAAAATACGTAGGTACATGCGCTTTAAACATTATGCGAAATTAGCTGAATGCGTAACCAAAAAATCAATGATCCTTCCTATATTTATGTATTTACTACCGCGGACTTCCGGAATATGTAACTACTTAAGCAATCAGTTAATATCAATAATTTATTGTAGTGTAGCCTTTTTATGCATTATATTACAATATAACGAATTTCTTAAAGTCACGTCCCGTGGGGGTAGGCAGGTCATGCGTTGCATAGAGGCGGCATATTATAGAGGGTGGCGAATGAAGGAACGTATGCAAATACTACAACTTTTGAGAGCAGTGGTGATTTTCAATGAAGTAGAAGAAGCGGTCGCGCCATTAGATAGTGCCAACATCTTAGTTTAAAAAAATAATCGAAAAATAACAAATCTTGATAGCACAACTTTACTAATGTAATACATATTATAATTGTGGTTAATGGCACAAGAAATTTGTTGACAAGGGTGCCTCCAAGCTTGTCAGCGCCTTAGGCATCCATATATTTAAAACCATCACTCTTTGAGAGTAGGTTTCGTGGAAATGTTCTAATTCTTAGAAGATGATGTGTATTTCAATTTAATGATTTTAGTGTGGGTAATTGTCGATTTAAGATAGCCGAAAATAAATAATAAAATAGGAAAGCAGTTATCTTACGAATTTGCATACAATTTGAAGCTAAAACTGAAAGGGGAGGGTATTCTAAGTCTGCTTAAGGGCGGCACTTTTGCCTACGGACGTCACTGACTAAAGTAACATAAATGTATAGTCATGTTAGTGTTTTATGTATTACAATAATTTTATTCATTTGAATATAGTGCAATGTATAAATGAGAAGCACTTGTAAACAAGTATATCTAGAAGTTATGAAAGGCAACACCATTTTTATGAGTCAGTAGGATCCCGTTGAAAATATATTTGAATTGTGACATATTATTATTGTCATACGGACATGCTTTTGTTGATTGATATTAATTATTTGTATTCTGTTTGACATAATATCACTTTATTAATATTGATATCATAATATAGATACCCACTTGACTGTCTAATTGGTCGCTTTTTTCTGTTTTAGAGTTCTGGGGATGATTGGTTAACGTTCATTTATTTTTACTATTAACTAAGACCAGGGTCGGTCCGTGACATTTTGGCGCCACGGGTAGACGATATTTTCACCCCCTTCCCTAACAAGGAGTATTATATATATTATATTATCATCATTGAAAACGGGGGCAGAGTTCTCGCCAGCTAATTCGTATAGAAAAATGGATTTTGGTTTGTGTTTTCATATTTGTAATTCTTCATATGAAAAAATATTGAATAATTGCGAACAATCCGAAGCAAATATGTTGGTATTATTAGTTCAGAGATTTAAAATCAATTTTTCATAAGCAATCCAATATTAACGTTGATTAAAATAACTCAGTTTATTACTAAGCAACGATTTATTACAGATCCAGTGAAATTTAAATAAGTATTTTTTTTCTACAAAGTATGCAGCTATTCCAAAATCTCGGCAACGACTGCCGCCCGAGTCGCTGTATCGACGGACCGGCCCTGACTAAGACGAGAGTATTCTTAAACCTACTCTGGACCAAGAACTTCACAATGTTTTCCATCCCCGTCGGAAAACAAAAACACCATTGTATCAGAACGTAATAGCGCCTGTACACGTGCATGGATTTACTAGCAGCGATAATGTGTATTTTAAACTATCGTGACAATAACTGTTGACACGTAAAAGAGCTGACTGTCTCTCCAATCTCCATTCTTCAAGATTAAGCGAGACGCAATGTTGTCATTTTATGGTACTATTTGATAGGTCGTAAATATCGGTTAACCTGAAAATGAGTCTCTCCGTGGTGTAGTTTGTTTTTTTGCCGGCAGGTTCGCCACTATTGTTCTACTGTGCAGGTGCAGATCGAAAAATCCCAACTGTCGCATGAAAATTCAGAAGCTTCCGTACTTTTTTGATTCATGCATGCAATCTTGCAACTGGGATATAATACATGTTTATACGTACATGTTCTTGTTATTGCCGCGATAATACGTACTGTCAGCAGTAAATCCATGCACGGGGTATAATGTTTGGAAACAATTTTGAAACAACTTTCGTACAGTTTGTATGCAATGTTCAATGTTCACCGAACCGATGGAACTTGGTGACTCAGTACCTATAAAATGTAACGACAAAAAACAGACTTAAAGCAACAGTTATAATTTGTATCCCGTGAAAAATGATGATTTATTCAGGTATGTACCATAGATTTTAAAGTAAGTAGTGTAAGTTTCTGTTATCAAGTTGACAAATTTGGTCAATTATTTTTTCATAAAATAAAATTATAATGGGAAAGCCGTCTGGTTTATGATACAAGCCGTATCACGAACGTAAAGTAAACATACAGGTAAACACGTCTCAATATTACAGTAGTTATGTTGTGATAATATCGGAGTAATCATTTACGAAATTAAATGTAAAGTGGACATGCACGTTGGCTATTAAAAACAATCATCTGTTGGACGTTCGACATTACTTTTTTCGTATTTTATTGACCCTTCTGTATTTTTTTTTCATTTTTTCCACCCACATTTGTTCATATATAAATAAAGGTGTTAAATATAATTTTAAAATTATTCTGCTACCCACTTCAGCCATATATTAGTAACGTAACAATTCAGCGGTCGCAGCATATAAAATTGAGTAAAAATATTACGATATTTGAGAAGTTTTGAATATTTTCAATGGTAATTAATTAACTGGGGAATTGGATATTTTCGATTTCCTCAATAATTTGAGAGATTCAAGAACATGCTATGTATTAAAACATTGTTGCTGAATAATTTTTAGCCCATGCTGAAGTCAAATATTTTTTTTATTGGTTTCGACATATATTTTTCACCACTTACCCTTAAAAAAATGCGACTTCGCTACGGACTATCTCTTCCTGACGCACTTCTGTGGGTCTATTCTATCCACAAGGCAGTTATCGACGGCTAAAGTGAGAAATATCATCACTTTATCATAGTTAAGCATAGAGGGGGTTAATTAGTACAATAAGTTAACCGTCTAAACGGCCAAAACTGTCTATCTCGCTCTAAAAGTTAACACAGCTAATAGTGGGGCCGTTAAATTTTTGACGATTAACTTATTGTAACAATTAACCGCTTTAATACATAAATATGATAAACTATCGTCGATAGCCACCTTGTGTATAGAAATATATTAAAATATGTTAAAAACGACGTTTTAAATAATATAACATCATACGAGGGTGGGTCAATAATTCCTTAGAAAAAAGCATTAAAACAGTTTTTATTTTTGTATTTTTTTTTATTTCTCAACATAATCTCCTTGGAGCTCAATACACTTGGTTAGACGTTTCTCAATTTTTTTAAACCGTCAGAAAAATAAGTTTTCGGAAGGTCCTCAAAATAAGCATTTGTCCGATCGATGACTTCTTCATTTGAAAAAAAACGTTGTCCACTTAGCCATTTTTTTAAGTTTGGGAAAAGGAAAAAGTCACTGGGGGCTAAATCTGGCGAATACGGTGGGTGGTCGACCAATTCGAACTTCAATTCTTCAATTTTAGCCATTGATCGTAAACATGTGTGAACACGGGCATTGTCCTGATGAAAGAGGATTTTTTTCCTATTTAAATGAGGCCGTTTTTCTTCAATTTCGTTTTTTAGCTGGTCCAATAAAGATGCATAATAATCCCCTGTTATTGTTTTTCCTTTTTCCAAATAGTCAACGAAAATAATTCCACGTGCATCCCAAAATACAGTAGCCATAACCTTACCAGCTGATTTTACGGTTTTCGCCTTCTTTGGACATGGTTCGCCTTTCGCAATCCACTGCTTTGACTGTTCTTTCGTCTCGGGAGTATAGTGGTGTATCCATGTTTCATCTACAGTCACAAAGCGACGAAAAAATTCATCCGGATTGCGTTGCATGAGCGACAACAGGGCTTTAGAGGCCACCACCCTATTGCGTTTATTGTCGACTGTGAGCAAACGCGGCACCCATCTTGCAGAAACTTTTTTCATGCCCAATTTGTCATGTAAAATAGAAATGACGCTACCTTTTGAGATCCCTGTAACCTCAATTATCTCACTCAACTTTAATCTTCGGTCACTTAACGCCATATCGTGGATTTTATTGATCATTTCTGGTGTAGTCACCTCTACAGGACGTCCTGAGCGTGGTTCATCCTTTGTTGATGTACGACCACGTTTAAATTCATTTAACCAGTTATAAATAGTTGCAAGTGAAGGAGCAGATATGCCGTGAACTAAATCCAACTCATTTTTTATTTCTTTTGCTGTTAACCCTTTTATATTAAATGTTTAGTAACAGCTCTAAACTCAATTTTCTCCATTTTTGTAAACAAGCAAATTTTTTTTTTAAATGTACGAAAATAAAAAACAACAACCCGACCAATCTGATTGAAACTTCGCAGCATACTGAATCGGTAGTGCCGCTGCATGAAAACAAACCGCTTACAGTACTAGTCGCGCCACCTGTCGGCTTTTCTAAGGACTTATTGACCCACCCTCGTAAATAACTCACTTTCGCAATAACGTCCTTTTTGCTTAGCAATCTTTTTTGAATAATTGTAAATACCTCAGATAAAATTATTGTGGGTCAATAAAAAATGGTCGGCACACATAGTCTAAAATACCATGTAATAATTACAATGTCATTGTTACATTGGAGCATCTCGAGAGCTGTTCAGAGCCACCATTTTTCGCCAAGATACATCCGAGATGATTCCTAACTTCTGGAATCAGGAGTGAACACACGGATAAGAAGAGTCTAAAAATGAATAAAAATATCCAGAACCAAACGAAACACCTATTAATTTTCATTTCAGTATGTAGAATTATCGATTTTTGTACACACCCACAATAATATGTTAGAACGCCGCTGTCCCATATAACCTTCACATCCTGTGTGCGTCCCTGTTTCGCAAATCGAAAAGCACAATGCAGGTCTAAGACAGTATGTACATAGGTATTATGTGCAATAGTTTTGGACCACATCAGCACGTACCTGCGGACATTGTGGTAAAATAGTTCGCCTTGAAACGACCTTCGGGGTTTTCATTATGGATTATTTCTCGACAACTGTCCATTAGTGTATGGTTATGTGACTACTCTGAAAGGGGCGTATTATTTAATAAACTTATTATTATCCACGGGTACTGCTTTTGTATTAATGATAAGAATAACGTTTAAATTAAGGTCCCAATAGATTATTCTGACATTTCACTGCTGATTTATGCTGTAATAGTATGTAATATAATGCTGTCAGAAAATTATAACCCACATGAAAATTTTGGAGGTTTAATTTCTCGTAAAATAATAATAACATAGGAAAAAAATGTGATTACATTCAAAATTATTGGCTTGAATTTACGAATTCAAAAAAAAAAAATGAATAATAATGATGGAACACATCGTTGCCTTAATACTACAACTGATTTCAATTTTCATTTTTTTTTAAATATGTTGTGGAAATTACAAATTATAAGTTTAAGACGTTCACAACATGACATGAAAGATTATCATAAAGAAGAAAAGTAACAAAAACGATAAAATGAGAACATAATATAAACATACAAAAGCAGTGAAAATACAATTATACATATACAGAGGTTCAAAGAAGTACACCGAGTTTGCTAAGGAGACCCTATTTTAAGAATTTATAAAATAGCGTCCACCTAAACTCACCCTCACGCAAGTGGAATATATCAACACCCGAAGCAAATTGGTTGAACATAGTTATGGCATAATGGCTGGTTGATTCTGCACATTGGGAGAATAAACAACTGATGCTCTCTATTTATACTAACTTCGATTTTGATATTGTTGGGTATATACCTAAATGATGCGATAGAATTAGTACATTTATCACGCCATCGTGGCAATATAAATAGATATATATTAGATATAGATATTAGATAAATTAGATAGGTATCTCAAAATACTAGTGTTGTCATTCGTTTGTTGTAGTTACCTAGTTAGGAAATTTAGGAAATTGGTATCGCTGCTTAATGCTGATATATTCGTTTTTGACTTTATATCAACGGTTTCTATTATCATTACTACATGATGATTTCATTATGTAGGAAAATAAATAATTAATCAGATTCTGTAATATTCTCAAAAACAGCATACGTGATAATCGTAATAATCGAAATTATTTATTTTACCTGTACCTACGGATGAATCGTATTTTCCATAACGTATGACATGCAAAAATCTTTACAGCAACATTATATGTACCTATTTAATCCCCGCATCACAAATCCATGAAAAGAGTGCCTACCTAGTTTCCATAATATGCTTTTGGGATGACAGTTTATTTCGCCATCCCCTTTTCTTTTTATTCCGTAGTTGTCAATTGTATTGCAAATAAAGGTGTAAATATAGTTATTGCAAACAAACAGTTACATTGTTATATTACATTTAGAATTATACAGAGAAACACTAATAATCATAAAAGAGTAAAACAAAATAAGTGACAAAAGGTGTAATATTAAACGATATAAGTACATATATATTATTATAAACCAATAAAATAATAATTATAAAACTATTGAAATACTAGGTTTCCTCAAGTATGTAAAATACCTCCTACAGTCCCCTGGATACATCAAGAGTCGGTACCTAAAACAGCAACTGCATTACCTCTTTGGATTTATATACTCTTATTCGCTATCTCAGGTACTCAGTTGAACGGTACTCACCTGCCTTATCAGTTAAGATTTCAAATCTATTTATTGTTTCAATTTGAATTTATTTATATTGGAAGTCGTAAAAAATTGTAATCTAAGTGCACCATTGAAGAGACTTTTTGGTTTCCGGAACGGTGTATATACAGAATAAAATAAATATATTTAAAAGCACAACTCCGTTACTGTATTAACAGTCTGGGATTATCGCATAGGTCAAATTTTGCAAGGATATCCTATGCTGTCATTCATTCATTTTAATATGGGGGATATATATTTAACAGGCACAATATATTATGTAATGAAATTTGTAAATATATTAAATATGTATGAAAGGGGGACTCGACACCAATGAGCGCATGAGGCTTTCATCTACCTTCAACCACCGCTACTTGCATACATTCGTGTTTCAAAACAAAACAAAATAAAGTGGATGTCGTGCTTTATAATATATTTATATTGCTAGGTGTGGATGTACGCAAGTAATATCCGTGTTATTTTGGACAGGCAATCAGAAATATATGCAGACTTATACCGACTGTATCGTCGGATTATCGCATCAAATATTACGGAGCACGTCAGAAAAATGCAAGGCATGCGACCAGATGGGCCGCATGCGGAATAACGGCACCGAGTCGCGTTATGAATGAAAACGCCGGGAAAACTTTTCAGAACGATTCGGATTTTGGCGCCCCGTCCTGCGAGTCGCTCGCGCCGGAGGCTCGCGGAGGAGCCGGCAGCGGACGGTCACGGGCGGCCGCGTCATGTGCGGCGGCATCGATCGCCCCGCCGCCGCGCCCCCCTCGCCGCTTCCGCGTGCACGGACACCCGAATGCTGTATCGCGAAAATCGATGCGATTCGCCAGTCGCCTCTATCTGTGCCGACGCGCCGCGAAAGCGCGGGAAAGCGACGCGCCGATCCGACCGCGCGCGAGAGATGCATACGTCACATGCTTCAAACTTTGATTTGTTGTTTAGCAATCTTTTGCGGCAATGCGGAGAGCCGCACCACTCACGATATATCACTTCCTTCTCGATAAAATTTAGCTCTAAATTAACCATGATCGATCTCAGATTGCATATCACATTAATCAACAAAAATCATTATAACATAGATAGATACTAAAGAGATATTGTACTAATAACAAGTTACCCAACTGATCTAAATTCTTAAACAACTTTAAGTTAACTTTCTCAAGGGTGCACTTGTAATAATTAGATTACACAATAATACAATATAGATCAGAATAATATTTAATTATATTTTGCAAAATATGTAATCTGACTTAGTTTATAATAATTGTAATTAAATTTTAAGCGGGATTTTAACCATTCACAGTACTACCAATAGAATAAAAATAATAAGAAATAATAAAAGACAGTATTTGAATTATTACCTTCCGTCTTATTTATTATCATTATCAACTGTGCCGTTTATTTAGAATGTTTAATTCGAAAACAAAGTCATCTACATTATACACGATACGTATAAGTATTTAAAAATAAAATAAAACACTACATTATTATATATCTTAAAAACTTCGAAGTACCACTCCCACTCGCTTGATAAGATTCCCCCATTCACAAAAAAGTACGAATGTAGGTTTGTAGGTGTCTAACTTATATCACACATCGATCAATAGCCATTCGGCTATGCTTATATTTTGTATTCAAGATGGGGTAGTTTATATTATTGTTTTATAGCACCTAAATATTACATTGTTCGGTAAGATTTATTATAATACAACATCTAAATTATAGTCTGTATTTATATACTATTAAAACGTGAATTAGAATCTTGATTTATATGTAACTATATTTGCGTTATAAAATACATTCTATACAGTAATTGTTTGTAAACTTTCACCGCTTTAAAAATTCACGTGCAGAGACGTTTCTTTGAAACTCAACGCATGCCCACTCTCACCTGCGAATATTATTATGGAATTAAATATCGTTTGGGCAGTCGATTGTACAAATTTTCACGCTTAGATCGAAAAAACATTCAAAAACAAAATAGTTTATTGAAAATTTATTATTGAAAAAAGTTTATTAAAAGAGGAGAATTGCATATTTTTCTTGTACATATTTATAATTTTAATCAATGTAATATGTTATTGATAGTTGTTGTAATAGTAATATAGTAGTATTGAAATTAGTCCTCTAAATTTGGGGGGAGGGTGGATGTTAATCACCCCCCTCACACCTCATACTTACACTTAGCTCAGCTTATTAAGATCCGGTTGAGTTAGGCGATTTTGGTGCATCGGCGAGAGTGTTTCTGATTCGGAGTTTTTTTTCACAATACTTCATCAGCAGAGCGGAGGTCGGCATAAGTAGGTCGATCGATGCACCGGAGGGCCGCTCTCCTCCTCTCCCCCTGCGGCGGGCCTTACCCACTTTCGAGAAACCGAAGATAATATGTTGTACCCAGCGTACTCTACTGTGGACGCCTTTCGCCTGAAGATCCCTACGGTGGTTCGAAAGATCTATGCAAATTAAAGTATGAACAGCGAAGCGAGTCTGATGAATTCAAGCGGTTCGTCGAACAGTATTTATTTAAGTACATTTAAAATAAATGATTAATAAAGTAACAGCGTGAATACATACGAAAATATTTTTCCGCAATAAAAACTCAATCAAAAAATTGTTTATGGTTTAATCATACATGCATATGTTGCAAATAGGGATTGCAATACCGGTATTTCAAAACCGGTATTCAATTATTAATCGATACCGGTCGTTCAATTATTAATCGATAAGGATTCACATGTTTTTCGAAAATGCTGGCAATCATTGGTGGCAATCAAGTGGCAGTCATTTCGTGGCAAATATTTTCAATTATTCTATAACTATTGATCCAACGTTTGTAGTACATACTACAAACGTTGAATTTGAGAAAAATTTTCCTATACCCTGACTACTATTTATAAAAATTAGCAGTTCTAAAATATTATTATCTATAATACCTACATATTTATAAAGGTTAACATAATAAATATGGGTAGGTACTTTAGGTCGCTATAAATAGTGTTTTAAATAAATTATAATAGTTATACTTATTGATTAACAGACTTCTTAATATATTTTGACGAATACCGGTATTAATACCGGTATTCAATAATAAATACTGAAATGCCGGTATTGATATATTCATTCAGTATTGCAATATCTTGTTGCATATAACAAAAAGCTTCTGAAGGACAATGTTCTCGAAAAAAAATAACTCCATAAAAATCTCCTACGTCCGATAATAACATATGGATCAGCACCAGAGGCCTTGCATCAAGGTGTGAAATGTATGTGTAGCATATGGAAGGTTTAACCCAAGGTCGACTGTATTCAGGTAGTGATATTGAATTGAGAATTATGTTGGTATTGCTAGTTATTGATTACTTTAGAATTCAATGCGGTAACCAAAGTATTACCATTTATTTATACGATCACTATTTTCTACGAATAGTTACCATATTGCATTTGAAGTATGAGCTATAACCAGTACAAAATTTCGAAGTTTACAATTAAGTGTCACGGCCTGACTATTCTAGTGGGGCTCGGTTCTAACTAAAGGGCAGCGATGCCGTCTTTTTAATAACATTTCTCTCTACGCCAGCCTCTTCTTGATTCGAATATCATTATGAGTGATTTCGTAATGAATAATAATTTAAGATTAATTATATTTAGATGGTTAATAAATGAATTGAAATATAATAAAAAAAAGCGTAATTACTCATCGCCTAACACTACTGCGTCTTTATCAGTAGCGTGCGGTGATTCTTACTTGTATGGATAGATAGTGGTATAAATAGTGGTAATATTATTTATTTTTTATTGTAAATTTTATAAATGAATTTTTAATGAAATTTTATTGTATTATTAAATATTGACTAATCATAAATATTTGTTTGGTGATAATTATATTGAAATGTTATTGTAAGTGCTCATTGCTTCATATTTTGTTTTATGTTAATAATTCTTGTTAATAATCCTTAATGATGTAGTATGAAATATTAATATCCCATTTCATTAATTTTAATTTAATTGTTATTGACAAAGTATTATTGGACGAAAAATGCAATGTATTGGTAGATTATTTGTGTCGCCTTTTTGGTAAATACATGTTTTATAAATATTATTCAGTTGAAAATGTCCCTCTGAGGCGGACGAAACCGGTCCAAATTTATTTATTGAAAGTGGAATAAGTACTAAAAAAATGCGTTTTATTAAATTAATCAATAATACAATGCAGTTCCACCATGAATTGACAGTTAACACAATAAAAGAAAAAAGAAAAAAATGTAAGAATACTTTTAAAAAGTATATATCTATTCCACAGTTGTTGAAAACCTTCTTTGATAAACCTAGAGCCTGAATTTATGGAATTAAAGCAAAAAAAACTACTGGTCTACATATGAAATTATCTACAAGTGACTTCGCATTGCTGGTTAATTTGCAGAGAATTTCACACTACTGTTATGACAATTATTTTCCAAATTTCAGGGTGTATAAAAAGACAATCCGTCACGATGAGTAGATAAGTAACCAATAATACTACACTTCTGATGTGCGCGCTACAATTTTAGCAATACGTAGGTATCTCTTCTCTGGAGATTGACTACTTTAAAAACCTTTCAGCCAATAAAAAAAAATATCCATATGATTTTGATCATAATAATCAATCCTTATTTAGAGATGGAAAGAGAGAAAGGGGAGAATATTACAAATGTTTACGCCACGAATATAAATATAATTGACATAAAAATTGAAAACAACATAAACAACCCGGAACTCACTGATTACAGGCACGGCGTGCTTATTTCGCATGTATGTTGGTTGAAACATTATCCACCCCGCCTTCAATTCGAACCATGATTAGTACAGATGGAGGCTAATGTATATGTGGCCGGTATCGCAGCCTCAAACGGACACAACCGCCCTGCCTAAAGTATATGTCTGTTCGCTCTGGCTTCCTCCGCGAATTGACAGCACGCATGTTTGACGAGACACGTCTAGGAAATCTGCGCCGACACTCATGATAATTTATGTTAGTAAGACATAAATTTCGATACTGTAACTGGATGAATAATATACCTACGTACCAATTCAAGGCTAGAAGGTTGCGAATCAATGTATGGCGGAGCGGTATTTATTTTAAAATGACAATTAGGTGCAGCGTACCGTATACACAGTAAATAATGATGTAAATTTATAAATCTCTACAATAATATCTACAACTGAATCTTAATATTATTACGTATTTAATTTAAGCTAACTAACAGTTACAAGACCACCACAAGCTGGTTCTCGCCTAATCTATACAGAGGAGAGTCAATATAGTGGATGTTACAATATAAGGTATCTTGATGCCGGAATCACGGAATCAAAATGTTGGAATTAGTTTTTATATGATTTCTGATAAAGAATAAGAGAAAGTGATGAAAAAAAAGGTTTTTATTAATGGTTGTTACTAATAATTCCTCCATTTTTGAGTTTTTTATCCTATGATATAGACGTCTGTTTCAGACTATTAACCATCACCAGAACGATCTGAAGATAACTTTGAATAAGCTATAATAAATATACATACTTATTTTTGATCTGTTTTGCCAATGAGGTTAAAATTACTGTAAATAGGAATAAATAAAAACAGTACCAACAACTTTGTCTAAATCATTACAAAAAAGTTAAACCAAGTAAACTTCTATTCAATTGATAATGATGTCATTTAAAGTTAATAATCTAAAATCACATAACTTAAACAAATGATATCCCCTAAAATCTACCTATCATCCTTCATGCATGACAGAATCTGAAACATAATATTCTTTTTCTTCAGCCATATCCGCCCCTTAATTGGAGCATATGGACACCACGCGGCGCCTCCAAAAATCCCTGTTGCTCGAAAAATAATATACATAAGTATAATTAATTTAATTTAATAACTTTTCCACTTTTAATAAATAGATCTGGATCAGTTTCGTCCGCCTCAGAGGGACATTTTAAACTAAATAATCTGTATACAACAGGCATTTATCAAAACAAATTCAAAAGGTGACACAAATAATCTACCAAAGCATTGAATTTCCAACCAATAATATTTGTCAATAACAATTAAATGAAAATTAATGACATTGGATATTAATATTTCATAATACATCATTAAGGACAGACACTAAACCAAATATTCTAAATTATTAACATAAATCAAAATATGAAGCAATAAGCACTTATGTACAGTAACACATTTCAATATATTATCACCAAACAAATATTAAATTTATGATTATTCAATATTTAAAAACACAATACATTTTAAATCATTAAATCATTTATAAAATTTACAATTAAAAAATATACAATATTACCACTTGATGGACAAACGAATATTAATACGAATATAAACGAAAATATGAGTCAAAATAAATAAAATATTAAATAATGTACAATCTATAAGTTATGTTAAATCAATAAGGCAGTCCAGAACATTATATAGGATAGACACCAAGTTCATCTTCAACTAACGAAGTTATAATTTTTAATTTTACTTATTTTATTACTAATAATGGTGAGAAACCTGTGTTTGTGTGCAATTTAATTTCATAAATTCAGTCCTGATTTGTTATATTATTCTTAAAGTAACTTTTGCAAATAAAAAAATGAGTTATTACTCGATGATACTAGAATGTTTCCAGATAGGCTGAAAAATCTTTAAAAGGGGTCTTGAGCTAAAAAAAATGTTTGAGAAACTTTCATTTAGATGAACAGTCACTGACAATAACAGCATGTAAGTACAAAATTTATTCAAAGTGGTTTGTTTTTTATTTACAAACAATGCATATAATGTTGCCAATATAGAAAGTGTAATTTGTTGATATAGTTACCAATAAAAGTATATATAACAATAAACCAATAAGTCTAATGACTCTCTTACAAAAACTTTGACTTTTTTATAATCTAAAGTTTAAAAAATTTAACGTATACAACATTGCAGCATGTAATTTTTAACCAGTACTAATAGTAGTTGTCTAACAATATTTAATAATTGAAATAGCCAATCGTCGTCCACAAGTTTTGCCAATTAAATTATTAATGTCACGACCCGAATATCTTCAGCGCATCCAAACTGAAAACTCAATTTAACAGCACTTGGAACTTTTATCATGAAGTTTCATCAGACACCCATACTGTATATTGTTTCAATTAACAAAATATAAGTAACAAAATATACTTTTAATATTACTAACCCTAGTTTTGAACTTAGCCAGTTTTTTTATAAATGTGGAATTAAATAAAAATCAAGCAATAGTATTTGTTTAAAAAAAAAATGGATACAATTGGGAAAAATCCACATCTATGACGAGTGCGTATTTACAATATATTGATTCACTGAGCTACAATTTTTCCCATTCATTGTTATAATATTAATCATTAACTAGCTGAGCCAACTGGCGGTCGCAAGTCTGTCTCGCTAGGTCTTGCAGGCGGCTTGGCGGTGTTGGATTTTAATATAATTGTGAAATATGCATAGAGTTTTCCCTTCGGAATGGATTTTCATTCACCTCAGACAGTTTGACATTTCTCTGATTTGTCAGTTTTAAGATTTGCATGTCGTCACTGTCAATATAAATTTGGGGTCATATGCGTAGTCTATTCTGGAGTCTGGCCTTCACATTATCGTCTGTCACCACCTCAGGCTGATAGGTCAAGTAGAACAGCTAGCAATCGCCAATTGCTACCACTGACAATTTAATAGAATATAATATGTGTAGTTATATAAATATTTCGTTAAAACACGTGCATTTAAATATGATACATAATTATACATCTCATAAATTCGAATATAAAGCAATGTATGTGATTATTATATAGGTATAACGATCCAATATAACATGAATATTAATCTGCCACGGGACCCATTTAGATTTAGAGCAGTATATAAAAAATAAATGCTTGTAGCCGTTGAATAATATTTAAAAAATCAAATTTTCAATTAAAATTTAACCTTAAATAACACAGTCTTCCGGTGCGGGACATTCATATCGAAACAAATTTGATAAATAATGGTCATATCATATCTGAGAGGAATTGACCAATTCTGATAAGAATAGGAATTTATAAGACCCAAAGGTGTGGAATCAGCTTATAGAGGCCTTCATCCAGCAGTGAATTGATACAGGTTGATGACGATAAGTAATGACGATATAAATGGGTAGGTATATAAAATCACAAATTAAAAAAATATAGCAATTTATATGACCAAGTAGAGTAGAATTAGGTCGGGATAACCTTCATCCAGCAGTGGATTGATCCTGGTTGATGATGATAATGACGATATTATGAATGGGTAAATATAATATCAGCAATTTTGATAAATATAGAAATTCATATGACCGAGAGAAATACAAACAACTTAGAGAGGCCTTCATCCAGCAGTGGATTGATTCAGACTCATGATAATAATGGCATTATAAATAGATAGTTTTATAATATCACCGATTTTGATAAATATATCAATTCATATGACAAAAAGGAGTAAAATCAGTTATGGGAGGCCTTTATCCAGCAGTGGATTGGTCCAGGTCGATGAAGATAAAGATGATAGAAATAGGCATAATATCACAAATTTGTATAACCGATAGTAGTATAATCAGGTTGCGGAACCCTTCATCCCGTAGTGGATATATATAAATAAATGTAGATATTATTATAATATCACCCGTTATTATAATATGATGTCTTTCACTATTGTCAGATTGTCTAAAATAAAGATTTAAATATTATCTGTTTCATTCATTACAATGGCAATTTTGTCTTCAGTAGATTCAAATTTGGCGTAAATTTTGGTTATATTAATCTATGGAAAGGTAATTCTTCAATAAAAAACGTGTGTAGGTAATAATATGTAATTCAAATAATAAATGTGACAGCCATAAAAAAGTATTTAAAAAAATCAAATTTGGAATATCACGTTATCTATGAAATTAAGGCAGTGGCGGACGCGGCTGTCAGAAGATAATTTACGTAGTGAATTGTACCAAGATTATGGTTTTCTCACCGGAAAGAAGTGCGCCAATGCCTACATACGATATTTTAATGAAAATAAATAGTTATATCTGGTCAATAAAGGATTAGAAGGGCTTAAGCGACGAAGACGTCAATCGGTCGGCCGTGAATAGCAATATGGCGAATCGTATACGGTATGTAAGAAAATGTGAATTTTAAACGTCACGTTTCTGTGATATTCGGATATTCTTCAAATATGTTCAATTCAATAGGTAGACAATTCGGTAGCGTACATTTCGAAGTGAAGATGTAAAAATAACAATAAAATGTCGCTTAAATGAGCAGTTGGTGCGTTTTCCAAAATCTCTTAGGATAATAATATATGGAAATATGTGCGAAAATTAATTATTAAAAATGAATTTAATTATTTATGTATTTATTTTGACTATGGCCAACGTGGTTTTGTAATCCGTCGACAATTCTTTTCCTTCTAAATTAACATAAATGGTCTTGATTATTATTAAAATAATATGTAGAATCATTTGTTTTAAATGGGTAAGTAGATTAAATAGAAATTGCAAAATACCATATTCGTTCATAGAAGAAGTGGTTGGGTCTACACTAGGGAATCCAATCCCGAGCCACAATTCTGATCCCGGGATTTCGGGATTACAATTTGACAATTCCGGGATCCCGGGACTGGTCCCGGGATTGGCATTTTTTCCCATTGTTAGTATTAAATTTTTATATTTACAAATAACATTGATAAAATCGGTCAAAAATAAATCTAGTATAATTTATACTATTTAAGACATTTTTATTGTTAATATTGTATAGGTACGTTCAATCTTGGAAATACACAAGTTTAATGGAGTAAATAATATTGTAATATAAATAATAATGTGAATTTAATATGAGATTGCTGTTTCTGATAGTAAAGACATAATGAATGGATTAGCGAGATTTAATAGTAAAGCAAATAATCATGGCGTACTTATGGCCTTTCCGCTTCATAAATCTAATTAGTCAGCCAAATATGAAACTGCCGTAAAACGTATGATATCATGGTGAAATTACTTTGTTAAAAGTGCAAAGCATTATTTTTTTCCAATCTTTCTCATTATTAATAATTTATGTGAAAAAATAAAATGAATCGGCAACCTACACATGGGTATAAATCAAACTTCATTCAAACTCAGTTTATTTCTAATGTAGTTATTTTTTATTATAAGTATTTTTTCTGTTATATTTTCGCTAATATTTTATTTTCCATAAAAATTGATAAAAAAAATTAGTCCCGATAAACATAATCCCGGGATTCATAGGTATCGAAAATAGCTCGGGATCCCGGGATCCCGGGATCCCGGGATTGGAACCCCTAGTCTACACATAGTGAAGGTTATATTAATATGCATTTTACGCAACGGCTATTAGCCATTGCCCCAATATGTTGGGTTCTCGGTCTGAATCAAACAGAGATTCAAAAAACAACGTGTGATTTTTTTCAGACGCGAGATCAAGTCCGCACCCATAGCTCCAGAGATAGGCTCTCTGGTTCTATTTTACCGCAATATTAAAATTTATTTTAACGTAGAGCGTGGTGCTACTAGATACATCTAGTGATGGAATTACGAAACGTGCTATTAAAAAATATTGTATCACAATATTGACGTTGGCTCCGATATAAAATAAAAAGGATTTCATGTTTTACACATTTTTATTTTTTAGAAAAATAATGTTAAATAAATTTACTTATAAGATATTAAAAACTATTTGACACATTCCAAAGAACTTTTTGAATTATATAAAAATAAACCTATGTAAGTAACTTAATATACGAATACATTTCAACAAACGCACATTCTTTAACGGATTTTCTTAATTGTAAGTTCATATATCTATAATAATATGCAATTTAAACACTACATACTTTCTAGATATATACCCATTGTTGTAAAATACAAAAAATCAGCGTTTGTTGAACGCTTTCAACTTTTAAATAGATATTTTATTGTGGTTTTGAAACATTGTTAATTCTATTTTAATATAATTAACGAAGATAAGTTTATTTCAAAATCATTATACTGGAGTTTTACCATCTAAACGCCAGTTTAATTAATTAATATTTTCATCGCTGAAATACAGTTTGATTTGCTCTGTAGAACACGTAAAAGAGATGTATTGCATAAGTATTCGTAGTTTTAATAAAAATAAAATGTGTTTAACGTGGAATCCATTATATTTATATCTAACTGAGCTTTGATGTTGTCATACATTAAACATAATTATTTTATTGTCGATTGTTAACCACTAAACGTGTCCCTTATAACAATAATTGAATGTTTTAGCGTCGATTTATCGCAGCGCACCTTCTACTACGCCAGAGACAGTCCAGTGTATGGATACGGCGTAGCTACAATGTATTGTTTGTGAATAGTGCCATGCCGTGAATTGTCTGCAGCCACTCGTCTTGAGCTAGTGGCGTCTCATCTTACCGAGCTTCCTGTCCGATCGAATTTGTCTGACACATTTGCCTCGCCGGATCGTATTGATCGAGCTACGATGCGCGAGCAAGATCTCCGAACGTAGCATCCGCCGAGCGGGTGCAAAAACGACCGTTCTTTCGATAGGGCTGTGTATATTATAGTAAACGCACAGGCCCGCATCGCGGATAGATATGATTCAGTTTCTTTTTAAAAATATATAATTAATTAAATCTGTGTTTTTCATGAAAAACGGGCAGAAAATGGGCATTTTATCTGTCTTGTCTCGCAAAAGTCTTGTCTTAAAAAAAAATCCGAAATTCCAGTAAAACTTTCAGTTGCCATTTAACGTTCGTTATGCCATTATATAAACACGAATGGCTATACAATATTGACATATTATTATGTACTTATACACATCACCTGAATTATAAAAGTTATCTTGTAAAAGACATCTCGGGTCTGCAAGGTTCAAATTGCATTTTTTCAAAAACTGATAAATACAAAACTATGTTTGAAAAATGGACTTGACCACACTTTAAGTTAATTATTGAAATCAGTTATCTTTGACATATTCTGGAAAACGTGTTCATTTCAATATTAAGATTTATATGGTAGGTATGTATATCAATGTAAGAGAGCCATAACATTTTTGGTGGATGGAATATCAGGTATACAAATAGTTACGTGAGGAAAACTAACATTTGAGACGTCCGATGTTCGATTCATCTTATATGTCTTAAATTTGTTGAAATGTTAACGACTTTTATATTTTATAAAAATTCGTGTAGAAATAAAGAAAAGTAGGTATATTGTGTATTTACATAATTACACGGAAAGACTATACTCTTATTACATAACGTAGTTGAGATACTCGTATATAAACTTGTACTATATTATTATAAATGTATTAATAATTATTAAGTAAATAATAAAATTATTACAATATTATTTCCGATACAATAAATGCATGAATGCCAATTCATCTAATTCTGAAATTATGTTATTATGGAGAAAGCAATATTTGCAATACAAGCAAATTATTCCATATTTTGTAATTAATCATAAATAATTCGCTGAAAACTCTTTTTAAAATAAAAATAATGGCTAAAGCAATTATTATTCGTAGACTATTTTGTAAATACATATTTTGTGTGTGCAGATTTTTTTCACATATAGGTATTCTTAAGTATTTTGTTAAGTTGTAATACTTTATATAACTTCGTAAAATATACGTAGTTGATGTACTTGAGTGCTAATATCATGATTTTGAAGATAATGTAGAATAATGTATCTCCAAGAAGAAAATTTATATGGCACTTGACCTTCTCCAGAATTTATTTCAATTATTTCAATTCTTTTCAATTCAATTCAATTATTTTTACTATATAAATATTGCGGTTAGTCAGTCATTCCGTTACAAAAGTTCTAATCTATTGACGTATAATTGCGATTTATAATATGCTGCTTTGGGTCAGTTAAGATATAAGATTGAATTGTTTAGAATTTCGGATAATAAAGGCTTCAGCTGATGGACCAACATAGACTTTTAACTATGAATAGTGATTTACTTTTAATCCATCTATATATTTTAACCTATGACATATGACGATTAAGATGATGGTATACTTTGCAATGATCAATCATCTTGATGCAATTAACTCTATTTTAATTCTAGACATGTTATTATAAGCAATTAAATGGTACATATGTATATATTTTTAAATAATCTATTATTTTATTACTGAAAATTTATCCTGGATACTGGACTATACTTAACATTACCACACCCTGTGTGCGCGCCCTTCGCACATACGGATCATTTTTTTGGGGAGAAGGTGTCTACCAAAATAAAACTAACTTTTAGCCGGCAATACTAAATTTTCAGATTTTCCTGGTCAAACACATTATTGATTTTAACGTAGACGAGACAATTAATATAAAAGTTGATAATTGTTATTTAAAGGCCATAAATATCTAAAACAGTCAGCTATACATGTAATAATATTAAGAAAAACCTTATTAATTAACTGACGAACTAAGTCAAAACAAGTTTATGTTAATTATGAAATATTTGATTTATTTATATTGTCAGGTCGTTTAGCATATAAATATATTCTCAGTTTTATTTAGTTTTGAAATTTAGCAATATAGAAATTTTAACTTTAGTTGTATTTGGATAATTATGAACAACTGTTTTAAATAATGAATATATCTGACAATGAATTTTAATGTTGATTAAAAAGGGTTGTATATAATATTTACATTACCTCAAAAAATAAACTGTATAAAAATATGAATATTTTCCCACCAAATTAAGATAAGTTAATAAAATAATAGATTGATATAACTAACATAATATGTGTGATTATATTTTAGCAGTGGTCACTAAATGTAATTGCTGGCATTTATAATTAACTGCATAATTTCGATTACGATGTTTACGTTTGAGTTTTCACGTTGATTTTAACAATACTAATTCAAGTAAATTAATATCGTCATAATTTGTTAAAGTTGCTGTATGAATGCGAAATGATAATGAAACTCGAGTGGTAATAAAGTAAGTGAATTCGATTATGACAATAATCGTTGCCATGAACGGTGTCGTAAAATTGAAATCCATGTTAAACGTCTCCGAGTTCAAAGTTCTCGAAGCATTCTCAATTGGATTCCGAAGCCATGGCAACAGACCGCAGTCGCGGTTTAAAATAATAACACATAATCAGGAGGTCGATGAATTACAAGCTGGCAGGTAGTGGAAAGGAGAAAAAAGCCGAGATATACGCGCAGAGTGATCGACAGGGAGATCCGGGAACAGACGCCCACTTGTCGACTCTTTTAGGCGCCGCCCACCCACCCCGGCGACCCGCCCCCGCCGCATCCCTTAACTCAATATCAATCTTAAGAAACCACACAAAAATAACATAAGAAATATTCAATTTATCAGGCGGGTTATGTTAGTTTCGGAATCTGCAGGTATTGACAACGTCTTGGGTCGTTGATAGACTTAGGTGTCTGGTGGCGGTGTATGGATTGTTTGTTTTGAAAGAGCGGTGTAGTAGAATGCATGTGTCGGGCGAGAGGAGCGTATCGACCGGATGGCCGTCGCGCGGGGTTGGAGGCGCTTCGGCGTCGACCGCGCTCCAGTTACTCGGCGCCGCCGCGACAGCACGCACCGACGCCGCCCGGAAAATCATTTCCCACCGACGACGTCGATGTTTCGTACATTTCACTCACATTTCTTACGCGCGATAAACCACAGCGAGTGCTATCACTACTGCATCGCTTCGTAGATATCTCTGCTATTGTTTTCGATAGCGTTTGCGTAATGACAAACCGCGGGGGTGTGAGAAACGAGCGTGTTTTTGTAACATAGTTTCCAGGACGCTTAAACAAATATTCAATAATATTTTAAGGATTATTGTCTCTACTTACAGAAATGGTATTGTTTTATTTATATTATATAACTATCATTAACATATTCATTATTGTATTAATAAAACCTTGAAGTGCAGGAGTTGTTTTCCTTAGGGAGGCACTTTTAAAGTTCAAAATGTCGCGCCATTTCCCAAGACATCGATCCACCAATGGGCAAAGCGGGCTAAGAGATACGCAGCGGAAAATTTGAAATACTATGCGCATTTTTTTAAATAAATTTTCTTTGGAATCATTTATAACGCATTATAAATACCCATGACATTGTGATTCATGGTTTTTACCACGATAGACATTTGTAAAAATATACTATACTTATACTTAAAAATACACCTACATATTGACATTGAAAATAATATTAAAATCTTATTATTATGATTGACGACAACATTGAGCATACAATTATCAATTAACAGAAAATAATCTTACTTCAGTTAAAAATATAAATGTTCAATGACAATTAAATAGGTGTCTAAAAATTAGTGCTAAATATAATTCACGTGGATATTATTTTAATTTATATAGTAATGTCCACTAAGAAAAGGTAGTTAACGTTATTTAAATATTTTTTTAATTAAAGTAATATTGAGTTAAAATTAATTAGTGTAAACTACACCATTTAAATTAAGTTGTCAATTACGGTATCTGTATACATATTTGCTGTATAGTTTTAACTACACACTGACAAACACCTGTTGGTAGCGCTCTCTCTCCAAATAAAAACTTCTCAAATAAACTTTGAGTTGAAAATATCCCACGGTCACTTGAATGAAATCTAAATTATCTATTAAAACCATTCAATAAAAAAGACGACTACAAAAGTATGAGTGTATTCAAAATAGATAATAAAATTAATATGATTGTATTCGAGATTTAAATTTCGAATACAATGCCGTGTGGGTTTGGGTTTCGACATTGAATCAATAAACAAATGAACGCAGCATTTTTCAAAACAAAACAAAAAACGGGTCTTCTCATAATATAAAAGTACTGTTATCATTGATAATATTATATTTCTATACTCCTCTTGCATATTCTCACTCTCTCACTCGGAGGTATCAGGAGAATTACGTTTTCACAGAGGCGTAACTAAGCATTTTCTTGTATTACAATATGATTTACAATATTTAATGTGACAGTCGGTGAATACAATAAATAACAATATTATGATTTGACTAACAATTTTAGCTACTTCATCGTATGATGAATTTTTCTATTAATTGAATACTAATTTTACTTAAAAATGGAAATTCATATTATTAAAACTATAAACACAATTAAAATAAACTTTGATACTTACTTATGTAACAATAATTTAAATAAATAATCAGTCAAAAGTATTCCTAAATATTTTAAGTAAATTAATAATGTGATTCTATATTAAAAACTTTCTTACCTATAAATTTAGTGACAAAAATATATTGCCGAAATTTATATGAATGCCATTATTATAGTCATTTTTTAAATGCTCGAGTATGGAGTGATTGATACTGTTCTTTACACAAATATTGATTTTGAATAGCTAATAAAGATTACACTGAAGAAAGTTAAGACTGTCAATGCTATATTATATATTATAGTAAAAAAATCTTGATGAAAATTTCTGATATCTTACTTATATAACTTCCATTCTTGTGAAATTTTCAAATTGCATTATTTGTTTTTGATCAATAAATTCCAATAAATTTTAATAGGCAACGATTCATATTAATTAGTTGCACAATCATAATCTATATAATCCACGCGCTCTGAATGTTGTCAAATCCAAGTAAAGCGTAGCAGCAACAACCTAGTTACGTTTTGCCTACGCCCATTCACCGACGTCATACCTTCGATATCAACGTTGCTTAGACAAAGGGGCGTAAGTGACGATTTGAAACTTTGTATGGCAGCACTTTGAAATAGTTTTTTTTATTAACTACGTCATCTATTTTTTACTAAATACACTAACAAAAAACAGTTGTAACTTCTAGACGTAATAATTCCGCTGACGCACTTTTGGGACAATTTACATGACCATCTAAACAACATAACCATTGAAATAACTGATTTTCGTCCAAACGTCTCTTACGCTCTTTTGAATTGGCAAATTTGATAATATGATAACACTGTACACGTAGATCGTTCAGCGTCGTAGATACTCGTAGACCGTCGTAGAGCCTCGTAGCTACTTAAGCGCTACGCTGTCAAACCGATAGTGCTACTGAAAGAATTTATTTCGGCAATGTATTTTTAAAAAATACTTATCACTTATTATTCACTTGAATACTTGACATTATTAAATATTATTGTTGCTGAAAAACAATCGTACACAATAATAAATTTTTACCATTTAATAATTGATTGGTTTGCGATTTATGTATTTCGATGTTGACATTATTTCTGAAAAATATCAATAAGTAAATTTACGATGATGTTACAAAAAAATATGAAATAGTATTTTTTGTAAATTAATTATAACGAAATTAAAATGTTTGAATGCAAGAAAATTGTATCATCATCATCAGCCTGAATCTATCTACTGTTGGATGAAGGCCTCTTCAAGCTGCTTCCACTTCAAATTGTATATCAATAGTTTCACGCAAACGTATATTTGAACGATTGGCTTATAATGTTTTCTTTAAAATCAATTAAGGTATAATTTTAAATATTAATACATAAAATATTCCCCGAACAATTGACGCAATACAGAAAATAAAGATAAACAAATAATTTTTATTGTATGTACATGAAAATTCTCATTAATTGAAGTCATGAATGATAAGCATAATAATTTCTATATTATTGCACCAAAAAATATAACAAGAAGCCGACCACTAAAATACAAATAAAATAGACCATTCATATTATTTTATAGGCATGACCTAAGAAGTAAATTCAAAGACACTTAAATACATTGCAAAAAAATAAGAATAAAGAACAGTGACTTTTCCGAACAGGGTGTCCAGCCGAAAAAGATCGGCAAAAAAATGTCAAAAAGTGCGGCAGGGTCATGTCCGGAGCCGTTCGGCTGGTGAGGAGGTCTGTAAGCCGAAATAATGGACTGCTGCAACTACGTGGAGTACAGAGCTACTCCCCACAGGGCGACCCCCTCGCCGGCGCACTATTGCGACCCTTACGCTCGCCACCATTCGCAGCCTTATTATCGCGGGGGGGTGACTTACCCCCATGCCCATCACTATGCACATGCATCGATGCCCCCCTGCCACCTGCCCTATAGCGGAGGGCAGGACTACGTCCAGCAGCAGCACCATCATCATCAGCAACAGCAACAGCAACAACAGCAGCAACAGCAGCAGCAGCAGATGCAGATGCAGATGCACATGCAGATGCAGGCGCAGGCACAGATGCAGGTGCATTCGCATATGGCGCCGCTACGGAGGCTTCATCCGCATGCAGGTAACTTCACCTCATACATTGGTTGATTATATATTATATGCCGGACAATATAGACAAATAATAATATAATAAAGAAAACAATGATTTGTGTTTACAATGCTATCATAAAATTCATATTATTCTCCGTGAATGTTAAAAATTCTCACCTGAATAATTATTATATCTCCGATTTTTGATACTTAAGGACGTAGAAGTTTTCATATATTATTTAACATTATGGTAGTACCCATAACATTAAAAACCCAATGTTGCCGTACTACGTACCTATTAGTCGAAAACTTTAAACTTAACTTATGTGGCATTTCAATATTTTGATTCGGTAATATTTTTTTTTCATTTAGAATAATAAATATTGATAGTATTTTTTTAAAATTGCATAGTCGTGGAAAATAAATACTTAGGTATTTAATTATACCAACACATACCTACACATATGCTTAATTTACTCGATACCTATAGATAATCATACCTCGGTTAATATATAAAAGAACACGAAGGTATACTGCCCTGTATAAGATAGAATCGGTAACAAATATTTTGGTAAACAAATCGATTAATGCAGCCACAGGTTTCACGCATTAAATATTCCATCGACGTTTTACCCGAAATAAAATGAGGCGACCCTTGGCGGAAAAGAAAAATGTTAGTTGAAAGTTTGTCTAACTTCCACCTGTTGAAAAGTTCGGATGCTTTCCGTGATTGTGTTGCGAGTCGTGACATTGAAAATTATTTTGTTTGCAGACTATGGATACGGAAGTGAGGAGGCGAGGACCTGCGCCGGAAATACCGACAGAAGACACCATCACCCTCTAGCGGTGAGTTAGAAAACCAATACAAATAATAATGTTGCCAACTACAATAACAATGCGAACGCTTGAAATCAAATTCGAATTCATGATTTTCTTTTAATATATCTAATACCAAATTTAATGTATTAATGTCTTTCAAGCTAAACTATTAACACTACATAAATTCACTACTATTACGCGAAAAACTTTGTATACTCTCTATTAAAACAATAAACTTACAATTAATATGAAAGAAAGTTTGATTTTTATTTATTGTTTATTTATTGAATAGAAGAAAAATAAAATTAATTAAAACATTACTATATATAAAAAAAAAGTATAAGTACATTTTTAATAACTCATCAACATGATTTTCAGTATGATATTTTAATTTAAAGTATTTACAATTTAACATTATGTATTATCGAAAAAATATCATTCTAATTTTGGTACGCAATAAGTTTTTACTACAAAAAATAATCATACTATCATTGTGGTTAACATCGTTGGAAACAAGAAAATCGATCCAGCCGTATGGAATCAATCATGTCAAAGTTTCCATTAAATGCTACCTCCGATTTTCCTTGTAACATATTTATTACCCCTGCACCCTTTGTTGCCATCTTACTTATTTTCATGTAGACCAGTTTGCGATAAAAACATTTAAACAATATCAGATACATTTTGCGAACACATTGTCCCCATATCAAAATATTTATATAATAAACCAGGATACAGCGATACTATTAATATTTTCTACTATTCATGTTAGCTTTTTTTTATTCGTGGGATTTACAATACTATAAGCAGCTTCGTAGCTTCGTTCTTCGTACTTGCGATACCAAAAAAATATTATATATTTTGTTGTCTTCTAACGGTGGGTTTATAAATCAATTATATAATATCTATAGAAAATATCATTATAGTAAAATATTATAATTATATATAGATATGCGGCTCTTGTGGTGCAGTGCGTAATACGCCGGACTTCCGCCTGAGAGTTCTGTATTCGATCCCGGTGAGGACACAATATTTATGTGTTTTTCTCAAAGCCTGGGTGGGTGTTTGTGATTGTTCAAAATTACTAATAACTACCTTGTATGAAAAATCAACGACATGGTTATTAATAATTCTAAAAAAAATCATAGATTATTCAGAATTTTCAAATTTTGAAATGTCACGTAGAAAACAAGTATATTATGTACCTCAATTTGACCAAAATAGTATAGCAGTAAATGTAAAAAACGACAATTTTCTACATGTAATTACCAATCTATTCACTTGCTTCACAATGCTTGAATATTCGCCCAATGCATGTTGATTTCCATACTACTTTAAATAACCTATTGGAGATAATCGGCGCCAATTTGACATCACTGTTGACCAAGTGATTCTGGACAATCGGCGTCAATTATTATTTTCATTGGTAAAACTGTTTTTTTTTATATATTTCTTATACGCCCACATTTTAAAAAGTATAAATTGAAGTGTTACACATTTTTTTAAATACTGAAATTAAACATATATAATAACAAAAAAGTTATAGCAGTTTTAGTAAACCACCATAAAATTGAATCTGGCTGTTTGGCCACTTTTTTCTCTTTATAAACCTGTCTTCAATAGGTTAAAAGAAAATAAAAATATAATATTTAAATCCTGATACGTTTCCAAGGAGTTTTATTTTAAGTATTCATAGATACTTGACGGTCGATGTAGGTATATTGATTAAACTCTATAATTAAAAAGTCTATAATTATAAATAATAATTATATTTTAGTTTAGTCACTTAACATATAGATATCACAAATGTCATATCAATATGGCTTCAATGTAACTCAACATGGATAGTATTCAAATAACGTTAAAATAAAAAAAAATTGTGTCTTAACTTACCCTGTCTCCAAAAATCAATGATTGTTATTATGCCAGTCTAACGTAATTGATAAGCTGCCTTTGAAGAAAGCGTATAATGCACGGATAACACGTAACTTGCCACTCATACGTACGTGTATTGGAAAAGCGATTTGTAAAAATGGTGAACCATTCGGTCACATACAATATACTATTATTATTTACAAACTTACATACATATAAGAATGCGAAAATAATCAATTACAAAAATGTAGGTACCTAGTACCTATTTATCTTTAGTTAAACTCAAACAAAGATGTTGAAGAAAAGCTTATTATATAATACAACTCATTAGCTAGTTGATAGGTATGTACTATTAATATAATATGTAAGTACTTATGAGTCTTTAGAGGTATGGGTGTAAAGACTTATCCTAAAAACTACTTAGGCTAAAAATTTGATGTCCTCAAACACATGGAAATCTTAATTATTAGATGTAGTTTCAAAATCACGTATAACCAAAAATGCTCAAGCTTTCGACAGTGGCATAGATAGAAATTTTAGGCCCATATGAAGAAATCACGCAAGATTTCCCTCAGTAAAAATTTGAAAAAAACCTCCAAAATCAAACTTGAGAGCTTTTTTATCTAAAATTTTTGTCGATTTAATAGGCTTTTCCGCTCATTTTTTTTCTATCCAAAATTAATGTCAAAAGATTTTTTAGCATCACTTATATTTATTTCAGATTTCCGTGTTATTTCTTTTTAATATATATTTTTGCGAACGGTTTAATATTACAAAATAGAAAATAACTATGGGGCTAAGATTTAGATGCCCAGAGAGTAGCTATGCCCTGGCTTATAATATTATGTTTCTATCATTAATAAAATTATGTCCCAAATATAAATCGTTCTCCTTTCCGAAAATATTTATAAAATTCTAGTCAAAAAAACTAAAATAATACACACCCTTTGTAAACAAGTATAATGATTTTATATCATAAAATAATATTGTAAATGTTAAAGAAGAACGCCTACAACTCTAGAAAACTTTATCTGTATTTTCTGGGAAGTTGGTTAAACGAACCATTAACCTTTCAGATACGAGTACTCACACAATATAAATTCACTCTACCTATATCAATTTTCTCAATGCATACTCCTCATAGAAGTGCCTTAATACAGTGTCCTTTCGGTTTTTGTTTATGCTATCGTGAGACGCGAATTAGAAAATATTTGTCATTTTGCTTATAATAAATAGTTGGTAACGTAAGTTTGACTAACCATTATATTTTTATTTTTGTTTATAAATAATTTAATAAGTAGAATTTAAACGGATAACTTTTAATTTACTATTGGCATCCGGCACATAATAAAGTATATTTAGCAATAAGATGCATATATGTAGATTTATTATAAGGGGTTTTCTTTACATTTTCATATCCACATGATCAATCCGCTTATTTTTCATTATAATAGTTCGACTTCCAAATACAATTTTCTTTAACAGCCCCAAATATTTCTCTTTTTACATCGTTTTCTCAAACTCACTATTTTCCTACCTTTTACCTCCATCCTTCACCGCTGAGCGATATAGATAATATTATCTTCGGAAAGTTTTACAATCTGCCATAATACTTGTCGGAATATTATAATATTATATATGTTGGGAAAATATTCTGGCTAATTACAATATTCTTTCGCCATGTGACTAACGGGTATATAGGATATTGATCTACGAGCGCTTAAATCTACGGCGAATTCGGGAGCAACCCTTACAAGTGTGAGGGAGAGTTTTGGGCGAAACGTGAACGTGGCCCCTGCCGCCGCGACGCCAGGCGTTGTCATGGCGACCGCCGCCATCATCGGCGCCGCTTCCCTGTCCTCCGCCGAACACACCATTCGCCGTTCATCCTTCAACGTCCACCGGCCCTTATCACGACACGACTCGTTCCGTAATCACTTATGTATATTCATAATCTCGTCTCAGATTCCAGAATGTTGTTAAGTCGCATCATTACTTCGAGCCACTGGCATTATTCATGAGGCACTGTTTTCATTCGGCGCGATTACTCCTGCTAAATTGTAATTTTTATCACTGGTAACAACATCTCATACCGTGAACTCTTCATTATGATTGCGAAGTGAAAACGTTTTGTAGAACGATGATAGAGATGATGTCAAGGAAATAAAGACCGCTCTAATTTTATAATACTTTATTTGAACACATTGCAACACCTTTAAATTTCAAAATGATAAAGTAATTTTGCAGTTAATTTAGCATTAAATTACTAACATTTTAAAAAATTAGCAATTGTATTGAATGTATGTAATTATTGTATATGAATGGCCCAGAATATAGAGATGTATATGGGTACCAAGAGACAAAAACGAAAAATAATAAATTTTAGTTCAAATATGTATGCAAATATGTACGACTAATTGAAATACTATCTTGTGTCATATTGGTTGACAACTTACCCCTGAAAAATAATAATTTCTACAAAAACGTCAGATAGGACATCGTTAGATTATCAATACGTCTGCAATAGTTTAAAACTCTTTATTAAAATTATACGTAGAATGCCTATCTGAAGTGTATGTAAAAATATATTCAAAGATGAATAATTATAATTTTCGCACCAAAGTGGAGTATTTGACGACAATCACACGACGGGTATCTTAACAGCATGTTGACAAATAATAGCTGTTAATAATTCGCTCAACTCATTGAGTCATTGATCTGACTAAAATACATTTTATGTGCATTTGGACGTCATCGGTAATCGAGTCACTGATCCTTGTTTTGGACGGAATTCTGTCACTTAACTGTGACCATTGTATTACAGATCCATTATATTGTATTACATTGTAAAATGTATGTGACTACTTCGTATCTACTTTTAAACATATGCATACACTGAGGTTTATTTGATGTACATATACATAAATTATAAATATCCGGTGTATTAACTATTAATTAGATATACATTGTGTCCAAATTCATAAAAATATTCCTGTTGAGATAAAACATAATATATAAGCTAGATGGCACAAAAATACCAGATTTTTTCGAAATAAAAAAAACTGTCTAGAAGCCACCAATTCAAAAATTAAAAAAGCTCTAATAAATTAATAACATTGTTTTTAATAGAACAAATATTGAAGACAAAATATTGTTTTATAACTACTAATAAATAAGTTATAAGTACAACAAGATGTTGTTTGTAACATTCATTTTATTTGTAAGATACCTATAAGATACAAAAGGCTATAATATTGATTTTTAATCAAATCTGGTGTAATATTATAGCTTTTTTTATAAAATATTATAAACTGTTTGAGGTATCAAAAAACGCCAGTTTTAACGCACATAAGTCAGATGCGATTTTCGCAAGCTATGTGATTTCAAAAATTCTGGATCTGGCAATAAAAACGCTTGTTGGCCACGCTTTATCCAGAGAATGTATCTAAAATGGACTGTATCTACATTTATTTGTGGTAGTTACTTGAAGAAAAACATGCTGTAAAATTAAGTAGGCACATTAATTCTTTTCGATTTTAAATTACCTATAACATATCGACATCGCTACAAAATGTAATTATAGGCAAATATAACAAATTACAAGTGCAAGACAATTTGGACAAGAAAAATTAGTAACATTTTAAAAATAAAATAGGTAGGTACCATATAGTATCCTAGTCGAATAATTTGAAAAGTTTATTTATTTGATTTTGAATATGCACAAATATTCAGTTTAACCTACTTACTTATAGAAATACATTCAATTTAAATAGTTTTATTAACATTCTAGTCTCTTGATCAAAACGTATGGATGAAATTTGAGAATATTTTTTTCAAATTGGACGATGAAATAGTTCTAAAGTAATTCGTTTTATATTAAAATAATTACTAGATAAAAAGAACTTTTTATATAAAACGTTTTTAAATTTTCTGTTGAATCATATAAACTTGACTTGACTAGCTTAAACGATCAAAAAAAATGTACTTGATAGAAATAATACTGAAATGTCATTTTGATTTCCATAGTAACGCACGTACCTATATATTAATAATTTAGTTGCTAGGACCCCAGACCCCTAGCAACCAATAATAGTGGATTGGATTACGGATTTCTTCCGAAATAACTTTTCATACAAAACAGAATTAACTGAAAATGAATTCAATTCTACTTAAAGATGGCTAAAAGTATTAAAAGATGTAAAAGATAGAAAGAAGAGATAAAACATTGGCATCGTGTTCTGATATATTCTAAAAGTTTTAAATGTCTAGCTAGTCGGGAAGTTAGTTGAAAATCGATTGCAAGATTTGTACTGGATAAACAACCACCGGACAAATAAGAATACGACCTATTAAAAACGTTGTAAAAAGAAGAATTTACTTAATGTTACTCAGCCACGTTTTAATATTCACAATTATGTATCCAATGTTTCATACATATTTTATGGCGCAACTTTTAAACATCCGTTTTCATCCCGAACGAAACAACCATTACAGTACAACGATCCGTTAAAGTATTGATGTAAACTTTCCGTAGAGAGCGCAGAGTGCAAAATTTTTCCGGGAAATCCCCGCAACCGCCATCGACAGGTCGGCGGTACTCGGCACCCCGGCCTGGCACCCCGGCAGTCGACAGTGTCGGAACAGGCGAGGCGGCCGACTATTGATCCCGCTCGCCGAACACGGCCACACTTGAGGGGATTCTCGAAATCAATTTCAACACATAACAAACATATCTATAATATGCGATGATATCAGTATACAAGATAACTAGCCAGTTGTACATATATATTATTATTGTAGAAATTACACTCATGGAAACTTATGTAGGGGGTATATTGTAATCGTTCATAACTTTTTAAGAAACTCTTAAACAAGTTCAGAGAATTGATTGAAATTGTAAGTAGGTATAACATACCTATTGTAAAAAATTACTGTGCCAAAAAAGTTTGAACTACAACTTTAATACGGCAACCACGTTTCTTTAGCAGAAATTGATATAACTAAAAATAGCGGGAAAAAACATATTCGGATTTATGGATATTTTCCTGATCTTATCCTGCATCCAGCCTGCGAGATTTTTAACATATTTTCTCCTTAATACGATCAGATTTTCCCCCCAAAATTAAAAGATCTATTCAAAAAGTTGAACAGCTTTTTTAGCCCTAAATAAAAAAGTCAATACACTTTTCCAGCAAACAAACATCAGAGTATATTTTCATTTTCTTTTGTTTTTTTTTACTTCCCTACCTCTATCTCTAAAGCACCGAATATGTTCTCGGGTTCGGCAAATATGTTCAATATTCAAAAAGGACAAAACTGGGAGTTTCAAAATAAAATAAATCTAAGAAGACCATGGTCAAATAAAGGAGAGATGGTCACCGTAACTATGACAAGAAAGATTAAAAAAAATTAAACAAAACTTTGTGTATTACAATTTAATGTAGCTAAGTTGGTATCCATAGAAAAATTCATATTCTGTACGTTGGCATATTACAAAATTGCAGATATAAAAAAGATGGCGGCCTGTTTTAATATTTCGTTATCATGGTCGGTTAACATATTGATGGGAATGTACGCTGGTAATGTGTTTCTATTTAAGTGAAGCCCAAGGAAATAAATTTCAGAGTTTGTGTGATTTTTTCTACGAATTAATCTGAAATTCGAAATTATTTGCAGCTGATAATTTATAATCATTATTGAACTTCACTTTTATTTATTTATTATAATTATATTTTAAGCAAGGGTGCAGTACTACTAGGAAAGTATGGTGACAGCATTACGAATCATCCAATGTAATACAAATTACTGAGTTTTTAATGATGATGAAAAAATGTTTTAAGCAACCAATGTGTACCTTTAAATTCAATAATAAACTTCCAATTAAAATAATGTTATACCTACAATGAGTGTTTATTGAAGGTTTTCATTTGACTGTTATGTTTTATGATTATTTTTGTTACCTATACTTAATGTAGTTTCCTCTCGAAGGCGTAAGAGATTTTTTAAAAATTCACAGTTTATTCTTAATTCATTAAAAAAATATCTACTTCATTTTCTAAAAAAAATAACAAATACATATAAAAACCTCTTCAACATAACTAATTACATTTTAGAGATAAAAATAATTATAAAAGATTTAAGTTTAAAACTTTTGTTGAACTTTAATTTTATAATACATAGTTAAAACTTACACAAGTACATATTCTTATTTTTCGTGAGGTAGGTATTGATTAATTAAAATATTTTTGGAAAGTTAACTTTTCAGTAAATTGTAAACCCTTAACCTTAACATTTAGTAGAATAGAAAAATGGCGAATCCATAGCCACCAATATCATGTTGACTAATTAAAATTGACTTAAAAAACTGATTAAATATTATTGACACATTTTTAAGGTTGGTGAATTATTATATATAAAAAAGCACGTCAATAGCTAAACTGTAAAATACAAATGACGGATCGCCATTTGTGGAAGCCACCTACAGACCTACAAACTTATCTAAAGAATGGCCAAAAATGGAACTACGAACCATAGGACGCCATTTTGAAAATGTCATCGAATGTCAGATTTTGTCCAGTTACGAGTCTTGGGTAGTTTTCGACAGTGGCTCCCCCATCCCATTCTTCAGATAAGTTTGTAGGTCTGTATCTATGACATTTATTTCTCACACCTATTTCTCATATTCTGTTACATCCGCTTTTGTTTTTATCTCCTAAACTTACTGGCGTTTTTATATTATTATTCAAAATTTGAATTATCTGCCCAGTTCCATAAGCGTTTTATATTTGAGTCAATTAGGAACATTGCTTATGGAAAATAAAATATTGCAATGTGTTCTTACTAGCTTACGGTATTATGACCATACAATGTAAATATTAATTATGTACAAACACATTTTTATGTACAAAGACGTATTTTATTTTGAAAACCAATGTTTTAAAAATATAATAGTACTTACTACATTAAAACTATGAATCATTTCGAAATATCTTTGACATATTCGAGATTTTTTTTTTACTATTATCAATAAAAAATTTGTAATAAAAAAAACTAACAAGAAACGCACGATTCATGATAGAAAATTCTAACTTCATCTTTAAATTTCAAAGATATTTATTATATTTCTATACTTTTAGATACATATTGATTGATTATAATGATGATAAGCATTTATTTATCATTATCTGTACTAATTTGCATAATTTTTAATATGTTGCTAGATGCGCCTTACAATATGGAGCGTATTTAGCCAAGACAATAAAAAATAATACACACACTCTTTGATATTTGATGTCCGTATGTCACTTCATCTAAATTTCTCGACGTTTCGGGATCGTTTGAAAGGCCATTCTCAAGAGATATAATATTTTGGATACTGTTCGACGGATAAATTACGATTTTCGGCATTGTTATGGCGTGGTGAAATTTTCGTTTTTTTTTTTTTTTGAACACGTCGTTATCTAGAGAATATTGATGTATCATTTAGTAATGTATATTTTACACATTTTCAGAGAAAGTCGCGTGTTTCAAAGATTAATAATTAATATTTATTGTATTCCAGAACCAGGGAAATTGGATGGCCACGGGAGCACCAATGCCATTCCTGGATGCAGACGTTCCCCCCTGGAACTATTATCAGGTATTCATCACAAATAACATCGTAATGTACATATCGTTAAGACAACTTACTATATTAATTGTAACTTTTTTGTTGTAATATTATAGTATGGTTGGGAGTTTTACTCACATATTTCGCGCATCTATATCCTGTACATGGTGAACTATATTCTGGCCTCGTCTTAGTAAAACGACACTCTCAATAAATTGATACCTACTAAACATATAACATGTATTTTCATATAGCTATTTCATTTCACAGGCATTCTACCAAGATTTATAAGTAAATAAATAATGTGAAAAATATATGTTTGATTTGACACGCAAATTATGTTTTTATATTTCACGTAAATACTACCCTGCTCAAGAAAGGGTAGAGACTTGTCTAAGTAGGCCTAAGTACATGTGCAATTTGTATGCACACAAGTAGAGAGGGCTAAAGTACTCGACACTCGACTATTCTGTCAACCTTATATGGTCACTGCAAGCACGTTCAACGTGGAAAGCAGGAAAATTTATACTGCATTGTCTGTACCCAAGTTTTCTTTAACGTCAAGTTGTTTTATGATAATCAAAACTTTACTAGTCTGACCCCGCAACATACAGAATGCTATCTTTTTAGTAAACATATTTTATAGCGAAATAATTGAAATTTTTGTATAATCACAATACTTCGTAGGGTTTAAAAGTAAGTTTCTATGCTTCTATATTGTTTGGGAAAAACTATATGTATAAGTAAGTCAATGAGATTTAAAAAACCATTCGATAGCATTTGTTTCGCTCAATTTTTACGTTGAAATGCTTAATTATATTTTAAGTTGTTAAAAATATATGTGAAATACTACATAAACAAAATTAAACTAATTTCACATTGAGCATAAATTTAAAAGTTGCTAACAAAGTATATAAAAAAGTTTGGAATACTTATAGTTTTCTTTTTAATGCAGGTACTTATGTAATTTTGTTTTATTTGTGTACAATTATTGTGCATCTAATAAACTAATTTTCAAAGTTTCCTTATAATAATTAAAAAGTGATTTGCATTCAAATTGTTATTTGCAGCATACTAAAAACAGTCCGAGTGGCAAAAACGCTCAATGTGAAAAATAGCTATTCGATCATTTTGAATAAATTCATTTCCAATCTACTTGATACTGACAGCCGATAGTATTTTTTTATTATATTGTGGTTCAGTCTATTACTGTCTTCATTGCAGGTATTCAAATATTCAAAATATACATTGTTGATAGCATCTTTTATAGTAAGGTTTGGAAGAAATGCCGGATAACCCGAAAATGTTTACGACCTACCCGTTTCATTTTGTCGAGCATAATACAATATAACATTATTTTATTTATAATAGTAATTATTGACACAATATCATAATAAATTTAAATTAAAAACTGTTAACAATTAAATCTTGCAACATTGTATTGAATATAATGTGTAGGTCACTGTTCACAATGACGGCAAGAGTTAACCAAAATCATACTACATATTATTAGTTATTTTTCATCAATTAAATGTTGAACGTAAAATATTATAAACCAAAATGACATGCAGGGAAAACATTCGTAATTTAAAAACAAATTTACTGGTGTTATGTCAAAATAAAAGCCAACATGCCAAATTACACCTTACAGAATAGGTGCCGGTCTCCTCGAGGGAGCTATCCAGTAGCTGGTCCGACCCTCGCCCAGCAGAGTGGGTATTCCACTGGTGCACATCACCTCCAGCCCGCCGAGAGACCGTTGCGCAACCTAGCTGAAGCGCAGACGGTCGCCGTGCCGCAGGAAAAGGTAACGATTTTTCCTTTCGAGGGCCTCTCGTGAAAGGGGCGTAGCGATGCATCAACGGTAATACGACATGACAATACGGAAAGTAACTTTGTGAACACGCTCGCAAAATTTATCCGTTACAATGAAATATTATTAATCGTTCAAATTTGGAACTTTACATCTTTCCATAGATATTATTCAATGCCATGAATTAGGTAGGTAATTTTATTATTGCCTTTGAAAATAAATCACTTTATTCTCATTCAAAATTAAGAACATTAAATTTTTGAATAGATATTATACAATGACAAGATTGGGGTAATTATATTACTGTCTTTGAATATAAATCAATTATTATAGTATGTATAAAAAATGAGAAATTTATTATGAAAAAACTTTACTTGAAATAATTTGTAAAGTTAAATTAGATTTGTTATCATTATCATGACTCATATATATATACATATATATCATTATCAAAAACTAAAATTATTGTTTTTTTCTCGTCTTTTATTATTGTGTGGTAATGGAGCGAACCTACGATCACGTCACGTGCTGTCATGTTGATAAATTTAGCTTATGGTTTCGTCATTCCGCAGAATATTTTGAATGATCACTATCTCCATAAATTCAATTATGGGAAGTGCCAACTCGAGTAGTTCTTCTGATTACGAAGAGGAGAACGAAACTATTATCCATAAGCTTTTGCAGTTATCGATCAACAGACTAAAAAAAGCTAAAAGAACATGAATCTATGATATAATTTAATATAAAACGAGAAGCATTGGATCGAACAATTATTGGCAGTCATATTATTACGTACGGCAATTATTTCTGTTTTTGCAAGAATTTTTGAATATTTTTTTTATAATGACATCTAATTATTTTTTACAAAAAACATCTAAAAATTCGTGTTTAGTAGATAGAATATACCTAGATGATATTTTGAGCAGAACCCAACCAGCAGACCATAGATAATATACGTAAACATCAGTCATAGATAATAATGTATCATAAAAGCCGTAGACATCATCACTGAAAACAAATAACACGTAGTTTAGAAATAAACCATGGCAAAAAATATGCACATACTTATAATCAGATACAATATGTATCTACACAATAATATTATCTGAAAATATAAATACCTAATTAACTGTGTAATTATAAAGTGGATTAATATAAGACAGCTTAATTTGCACTATTGACAAAATACGAATTGAAACATTACAGTAAGCTCGAATATTTTCCTAGTATTAGTACAAAATAATTTTATTTTGCTGTCGCTTTATTTGCTAAAAAATATATTATAATTCATTAATATCAGGTAATATTTAACATCATTTGCATCAACAGGCTTTGAATGGTCGCAGTGAACCAAGAATTCCGTCACAGACTGTCGTAGCTCCGGCGATAGAAAAGCGAAGTGAAACCATCACGCCGATAGCAGCCACGAAAGCAGTGCCGCTTCCCGCCTTCCAGCAAGCCTTCGGGTCCACCGAGATCGGGAGGTTCTCGGAGGCCTTTATCCGGTCCGAGGAAGCTCTGGGAGAGGGCGCAATCACCGAGGAGATGGTCAGTCGAGCCATCCGCTCTCAGCTGCCCGGAGACGAGTGGAGAGAGGCGTACCTTCAGGTGGACGCTCGCGCCGAAGAAGCCGACTGACTGTGTTAGTTTAAATAGCGAATAGTGTATCAGGTACACTGCCGAATGTCATTTTTGACCGTGTTCGTTAATCGCATGCTTTGTTTATCAATTATATCAAGGATGGTCAACTTATGTATACTCAAGGGGCCACTTTTTCTCTTTTATTGATTTGGCTGGGGCCAAATCGTGTCTTTGTACGAAACTGGCACGTCTCCGGAACCGAATCGTGAAATGGCGGTGGATTTATAAATCTTGTAACTATTAAATGTAATGATTTTGTCAGTAGGTACTGCGCCATTGTCTTACATGACCATTGACTTACTCATAAAAACTGCGTCTGAAGAATAAAAAGGTCATCGTAAACAAACCTAGATATCTGGGTCAAATTCCATTATTTCGAACATTGACGAATACAAGTGAATATGGTTGGAAATAAACTCTAACTAGGTACATTGAAATAAGGGTGCATATTGCAAATTCTATCTTACTCTCCTAATACTTCTACTTCCATATTGAGATTCTGTACCTAATCATCTAGTAAGTTAGTGCGCGTGGCCCTGCGATGGTCTACACCAGTGATTCCCAAGCGGAGTTCCGCTGGAGTTAACAAAAGCGTTAATACCATTTTGCTAATAGAAAAAAAATGTATGTAACATATTTAATTCATACAAAATTTGAGACTAAAATAGTAAGGAACGCCAGTTTCCGTGCGTTAAGGTCGACACTTTGCCCATGGATGTCACTGCTTATTATTTTATTCGAAAATGTTGTTATTCCGTCTTCTTGATCTCAATATGCGGCACTCGGGTAGGGGTTTTTACAAAATCTCTCAAGGGTTTCGCTATCCAAAAAAAAGGTTGGGGAATCACTGGTCTACATCCTGGCAACTTAGAGAGTCACATGGTAAAAACCTAGTATCTACTGAAAATTATTTCACTTTAAGGACGACACCAAAAATGATGTGCCGAGGTTCGCTCGGCTTCAATCCATTTTGAATAACGCGTCCTCTACGAATTGTCACACGACGCGGTGTCCACGCCATAGACTAGTCTACGCTCGCCGCGCAGGGGTGGCGCGTCGGTGACTGGTTCAAAAAAATCAACGTCAGGATGATGAGATATTGTAAGGCACTGCAGTTGGATAAATTATTGGGCTAATATACCACGACGGGGGTAGGGTCGGCCGAAGAAATTAAAATACTTAATTAATCTTTAAACAAAAAAAAAGTACGATCGGGTTATATCTCCCAATCTTAGCCAATTTTAAAATAGAAGATATTTTTAGGCATTTTTCTGGTCTATTAAATAAAAATAAAAAATACCAACAATTTATTATAAATATATTCATTTTAAAACTATAAAAGTCCGACTTATGTGGTTATTAATTATTATTAATAACGTAATTTTAAAAAAAAACAATATTTTTGATCAATATAAATTTCCATATTATAATGTAGGTTCTTAAAAATTGAAGATAATTCATTTAGATACAGTAACACTATTGTTTACATAATAATTACTTTATAATAATATTTTAGTAGAAATTATGTAAGTACCTACTTACTCAACTTTTATTGGTCATTATTATCTTTGTGAATAAACTCCTATAAACTTCATAACTAATATTGCTGATGATCGAGTTTTCAACTAACTGTCACATTTTCAAAACTTAGATTCTTCAATAATGCCTTCGTCTGAATTTGTTTTGTAAATATTGTTCAGAAATATTTTGACTAATAAAATCTCTACTTTGCTGATCATAGTACCATACTAAACATAAAAAACTCTTAATTTCAATACTTTAAAACTTACATCGTTTCCCCTATTTTACATTTTTTAACATAACGATAAGGGTGTAATAAATATTCGAAAATTCTTAACATCAGTTGTATAACCATCATTAATACTTGATTTATATTTTATTAATATTCATTGGAAATATAATTTCAATCCTGGTTTAATCCGAAAAATATTCTATCATGGCAATATTTCTTTGAAATCAAAATTAAGAACATACATTATAGCGCCTTATTCCATTGCACCTACGTCAAAGGGTATGTAACGCGCCAGGAATATCGAATTGTTTTCCATTCAAATTTAATTTGAAATTAAATATTTGTTGATATCAAGTCTTCGTTTATATAATATATTATACTCAGATATGATTGCTATAAACATTCCGTAAAATAAGTTATTAAGGTCTAATCTATAACTATATTGTTGAATTTTTACACGCCCGCGAGTAATTAATTTGTTTGTTGAAAAATAAAACATTTTTTAATGATTATTTATTTTCCATATAAAACCTTCCGAATATGATAATTCTTCCTATGATGTGATGAAAAGATCATACCTAATATTACCAAAACATTAAAAATATTGGTGCTCCTTTATAAAATGTCAGTTTTCAATAGATTTTTAGTGATGTAAATATTATATTATTTTTCATTTATGACAAGCTTCCGTCTTTATAATGATTTTATATAAAAATCGCTTCCATTTTCAAAATTTAATATGGTAGGATCGGTAAGTACTCGTATAATGGGGATGTTACCCATTAATTCAATTAATTCAATCAGTGTGGATTTATAATCATAAACCGATTATTTTTAATTTATTGAATCTATTGTCGTTATTTTGTAAATGTTCCATGGAGGAAACTATTGAAGAAAAGTGGTAGATAATTTCAATCATTTTATCACAAAATTAGAAAGCTAGGATTGGTGCTGTAGAAAATTGTCACCAATATTATTTAAAAAATAAATATATGATAAACTTTGAAACTTTCAGATTTACATAGTTTTTAACGGAATGTGACTTTTTTTAAGTCGTGTGCTTTCATCCAACTTTCGAGATGCTAAAATATAAGTATATATACCTATACTATGGATTAACAATAATGGTTTACAGAACCATTTAGCTAAGTATACAACAATGTGTCCTTTGAATACTAAATTATCTAAGAGATAATTCCGAAATCTTCCACAAAAGCCATATATAGGATATACCTATATTTTATTAACCTAAGTTTCTAATCAGAATATTGTTAACACACGTGAATAATTGTATAGTTTCGTTCATGAAAATGTTTAATGTAAATGGATAATTTAATATTTGTTTTGTAATTTTGGTGAGTTTCGACTATTTCTGTATAATGATACCTTGACTGATGCTATTTAGGTACTTACAAAATAACTTAGCTGCATAATGCAGCTTAAGACGGTTACACACGCTCATGTGGACTTGAGCAACAAACGTATGCAATTTGTTTTCTTATGCTAGTGTGCATGGGCGTTTGTAGCCGACTTTATAGAGGGAAATAAGTATGTATGTAATCGTATTCAGTAGGTGATTCAAGAATTTTTACTAACATAAATAACTAAAAACCATCAAAAATACAAATTACCAAACACATTAAGACATATGTGTAGATAATTAACCCAGTACCTAATCATTTGCATGATTTATTATTGTATCTATTCGTTTACTTACTTGCTTATACTTGACAATATTTTCTAATAATTTCTAATTGTGCATTTATTTAGAAAAATTTTAAGTAAAATGTGAACCGATTTTTGTAAAATACAGAATAATTTCAAATAAGTAAAATACACTGACCGCGTTATGCATTTGTTGATGAACGACGTTTTCACTAAATACACATTCCCTCTTCTTTTGACCATGTCCGATCCTAATAGGGTCACATGGGCCTCCACAGAGTAGAGGTTTGTGGACTGATTTGGTTGTTTGGAGTAGTTTGGACAAAAAAACACACATACAACTCTTTAATTACGCGAGCGAATGGTTTAAAAGTTTTTTGTTTTCTTATGTACTTATCTAATATACACATTATGCAATTGGATTATCTAAGCTCCCAGGAACTGTCTCTCAAAGTAGGTATGTCATGGATTTATTTAAATAAAAAAATAATATAGATATCTAAAAGAACGACCATGATAAATATTAAAGATATTTAGTCCATAATATTATATATAACATTTCCTTTTTCAAATTTGACGAGATTCCGTTATAAGAAAATCTGTTTTTTTTTTAAGAATCATGTTCATTTCTTAGATTACGTTACAGGATCGAACCGGTTCAAACGGTTAATTTGTATCTAAGTATTAGACCACATCAGAATAGGTGGATCAAGAAGTCTATTCCACAAAATACCTAGTTTTATTTCATTATTCACGATAAATAATGTAAAAAATATTATTTGCTAATGTTCCTGTTTTGAAATACATGCAAATGCAATTGAATTTTATTCAATACATTCATCACTTTTTTCGTCTTATAAATAATGTGTTTCATTAATTTGAACGATACTTGTCATTCATAACTTTTTTTAATTATGTAGTTTGGTATACAAATGTACAACGCGGTCTAATTATTTATATTCAATGTACAATTTATATAATAGTTTTCGTAGGTACATGAATGTTTTGGTCGTTTGGTTTTTCTGTTATTTTTAATGTCGATATGAACATGACATGTCATGAATTGTCATGTAATAGATAAAATATATATATATATATATTATAAACTATTGTAATAGGTAAGTTTATGATTCTGCATAATGCTATTGTTGACATGATCATAAAAAAACAACCAAAGACACAAACATGTGTTAGATATTACGATAGTCGCCTTCATTTTTGAATGGCTGGAAAGAGTGGGAACTTGTTGTAGATTTTGATAGGTAAGGTAAAAAAATGTTGATGGATTCTTCTCATACCTATAACTTTTATCAAATTTTAATGTTATGGAAACGTACCAATATTATATAAATATAATTATTATTGCCTAGTATAATTATTACAGAAATGAAATAAGATAAAATAAGTAAATAATCTTTTTGTCACAAATTCGATAATAAAATAGCTGATTTTTCTTACCGTTTTCAAAATTATGACGTATTCAACTCTCAGCACAGAATAACTAAAAATCCATACTAGATATTGTTCAATTTCGTTTTTCCGGTTGGTAGACCATCTTTTTATATTTAAGCGTGAAGTACCTACTCCTTCATCTTCTTTATCATATTCTTGATACATATAATTTATCCAACTCTAAGCTTCTAAACCTGAAGTAAGTACGCATGGACAAGTTTAGGGGCCATTATTTATAGATTCATGGTATAATAAGATTTACTCCATGAGGAAATAAATGCTAAGCAGGTCATTCGTTGATTACTAAACATACTCTTCATCAGATGGTTTCGCACCTAGAAATAGGACCTAATCGTAATGAGAACAACGTTATTCCCAAAGCGAAACCAAAGCATATCTCCACTGTCTAACTCTTATTCTCGTCATTCTATTTCGATCGTCATAATCGAAAGAGGAATCCGTGAAATCATATACTTAGTGGAAAGAATATTGGAATTGTAGGAATTATAGGAAATGCAAAGAATAATTTGTTTGTTGTACCTAACTACCAAATTTTTCTTACGTTTAAGAAAAATTGCATAAATTATACTACCATGAGAACAGGCTAAACAATTCTGGACCCGAAACTTGCAAATGTCGTAAGTAATAGTTGTATAACTTGTAAGAATATATGTATATGTATCTTTTTTCGTTCGATATTCATATATTTGGCAGTTGATATTGGTATCTACACGATAATAATGGTGAATCTTACGTTTTAAATAATGACATTTACACTATCAGTTTCAAAATGAAGTGGGATTCCAAGCTGATCAAATTTCGGTCCAAATTAAAGTATCCATATTATTTAATCAAAAAAAAATACGAACAGGCATAAATAAAATAATGTAATAAACAATTATTTTTATTAGACTAAATTAACTTGATCATTTGCTGTATTATCCACTCAATTAAAAAATATAATATTTATTTAAACTCATTCTATTGTTCAAATATTTACTAATCACCTGCCAATTTAAGTTTTTTTAGAACATTGTGAAACTAAAAAATATTTTAACTTTATATGTTCAACGGATGCGTTACCTATCCGAAAACTTAAAATGCAGTCGTCCATGACGTGTACATTATTATATAGGGTGGTTTTATGTTAATTATGAATAAGCACATATTCACAACCAAAGCCTGTTCAGAATTTAGTTAAACACAAGCAAAATTATGGCTTGCAGTGACATATTATTTTCTAAAATGCATATTTTTAAAGGACCGGAGTTTTTGTTATTATATAATAATATTTTCGGGCGAGTGTTTCCTTTTAATTCCACATTATTAAGATTACCTCCAATTATTCCAAAAATCAAACACAATTATTAAATTTTATAGGCTATGTAAATTTGTAATGAGTATGTTCATTTAGATGTTAATATTAGATAATTTTGACAAAAACGTGGATGGCTAATTTTGTCGATTTATGCTTAAACATATGTTAGTATGTATGTATAAAAATCTGAGTGCCTTAAGTTCTAGAAAAAGTATATTTATCAATATTGTAAAAAAAGGAAACACCATTTTTATAAGCACGATTTAAAGTCGTGTATCAATAATCTAAAACAATTTTATCATAGTTATGTACCTACTAATAAATACGAAAGAAATGTTAAAGAATAATCACACTTGGCATTTTTTGCATTCAAATCAATTCATTTAATTATTTAATAATTGAAGAAAATCCTAGTCAAAATTGTCCCATTTCTTAATTATTATAAAAAAAACTTTAGTGCCATTATCAATATAAGAATTTTATTTGTTGATTTGTGTTATCTTATATTATATAATATAGTGTATACTTTCGGACTTATTCTAGAAGACGCAGTGCGCAGTGCGCGTGCACGAACTAGACGCGACTGCTAGAATATGCCCCTTGATACGCTATAAAAAGATACTTAATGATTGATTTGCAACATAATAAATAAAATGACAACAAATTGTGCCAAAATGTACACTACACTTCGTACCAATAATATAAATTACTATTCGACAACAAAAAACAAAAAATAAATGTTCAAGTATAAGGTAAAAAACAGTACAAGATAAGAAAATATGTTAATATGCTTTTTGTTTGTAATCAATGAAACTATTGTTTGAAAAAAACATTGTTAATTTACGAATTATGTACATATTTATAAGCTTATAATACTATGATATTTACATTGAAACGTATCAATCCTTTATATAGTACTAATATACCAACAATCACCAGAAAAATATTTTATATTAGTAATTTATTGTTTGTCATTTAAAATCTACCATGGTCTTCTACAAGGGTACGGGTGCTTCCGAGAGCGTATTCCATTATAAAATACTTAGTAAACGTAATTATTTACACACTTAGGTACCTACCTACATACTATCTGGTAGGTAGGTACCCCATTAGTGATGAAAAGGAAGGCGGCGGTTTGGAGACCAAAAATGCTCGTGATTAGAGGTGAGTTGGAAATACTGTCACCGGTTTGTGTACTCAAGCCTCGGATGAAACTACCCATACTCGGTACGTGTGGCCCCTATAAACTTGTTCCAAAAAACTTGTTCGAACGCATGCGATGATAATCATCGTGAGTCACTCGCTAGTTGGTAGACTTTCAATACTATTGACATTAAATGCGCGCTAGCGAGATAGCACTGGAATACAAGTATATTTTAATTTAATAGTTATTTAAGTAAAATATTATTAAATGAATGACATAATCCTATGTATGAACAATAGGTCATAAATTTTGTGTAGCAGCACATTCCCTCGGGAATGTGGTGAGGTGACGGCACAGGTTTGTTATGACCGCTCAAAAGATGTTTAAAATAAAAATAAATATTTTATGTTAAAAACAACTCATAACTTTAAAATGTGTTTAAAATTTTAAAATAAATGGGATATTTCGAAAAGCCGAGCTCAGTGTATTTTTAGCGATTCTATTGAAGTCGATATTTCATATACTAGTAAGTATTTTGGGACAAGTTTCGATACTAAGTATTTTTTTATACTGGTAGTAAGTATACTTAGTCTTCAAAATCGACCAGTTTTCCCACATCTACTCGTGATATTCCAGTAATACTCACATAACGACATTAGCGCCTGTATATTGTAACGCCTATGCTTGGCCACCGCCGCCTCCCTTTCATAGCACCCACGTTACAGCTGATTATTACACACGATTGATTACCTAATCCGAATAATTTAGTAACGATCAATGAAACTATTCCATTAATAAATGGATTAATTAATAATTATTGTTGAACAAAAAACTCATGTCTAAGAACAATCTACAGATGGCTAGATTGACCCACCAGTCTGTACAGTTGTACCATATCAAGTATCCGTTGTTATATTTATTTGATTTCTTATTAGCAAATCTTAGTTTGTAATAGAAAATTATCCTTCGTATTAATATGAATGAATAAATAAAAATAGTTAAAATAATTTATTCCAGGAGTCGTATTAATGATCTTTTTACCTTCCTATGACCTCTAGGACTAAGTCCGTGTTTTCAACCTTGTTACAAAGCGACACGCTTACAACTTTGTCAAACTCCCACTGCACACCAAGCATTGATATAATAATTCGACATGATACTCGCTAGAAACAAAGCGCGTTTCAGATCGGTCGACCGAGACACGGCGCATGGGAGTCACGGGAACGAAACAATAACTGACGACTCTTGAAACGAGACAGCGACCAATTTGCTGATCGATCGTCATGTTAAACGAATACACGTAGAGGAAGGACAAATTCTTCTGCCATTGCGGCCATGATGAAGGTGTTAGTATAATTTGAAAGTAACTGTAGAAAGTACCACCCAAATAAGTCGCCTACACTGCTAGAAGAATCTAACACCACACTACCTATAGGTTATAAATGAACAGTCAAACAATGCTTACTTAATTGCATATCTGATGATTGTTGTCATGAGCGTGTGTTTGAATAAGGTTTGATATTATATTATATTATGCTCTTTGTAGAAGAATTTAGGTGCGCACTAGGAGTACTAGGACACACCGCCTGAAAAACACTGATCTAAATACTTTCGATATCACAATAATTTTTCATAAAACACAAACATAATAAGTAATCTACATAATATAATACCTACATATTTTAAAATAACTTAGAACTTTCTTAAGGGGGGACATGCTCGTCGAAGGTCAAAATTGAGTTTTTATTGTATTTTCAAACCATGATCCTGGACACTCCTTAAACGTTGTAGATAATCTATTTATATAATTTTGAAGCCTTATTATCTTTTATAGTTATTTTAAACATTTGATGACTGCATAAAGTATTTTTGTTACATAAAATAGTATTCTTTTAAACCTCTCACTCTAATGTTTTAGAATATAGTCATATTTCGGTACATAACTGTGCAGTGGTGTTAAGATTTTTTACATTTATTAATTTTTAAACGCATTTATAAAACCATTGGCATAATTTATTACGAGATAATTTTTGTAAAATATTCACGATAAAAAATTATATTGATAATCTCTGTGATCCCAAATTTGTCAAGAATTAGGCATTTTATTATTCAAAAAATCGGCAAGATTAACACATTTGAAGATGATTCTAAAGATACTTATTATAAGCTATGTCTTTGACCATTCAAGTGTGATAAAAATCTTATGAATAATGATTGCTTTATAATAATTATTGACCTAAAAATAAGGTAGTGTTTTTTTGAAATACGCCATTTCTTTTGTCATTCCCTAGTGGTTAAGCTACAACATACGGCCGTAGCCATAAAATGACAAACTATAATTAAAGTAGGGAGTAAAATTATTTTAACGCGCGTGTTTGAACATGTACCTAACCGAATTTTTTTTTATTTTTTTTTTAAACGGTACATGTTCAAACACGCGCGTCAATATCATTTTACTCCCTATTTTAATTATAGTTTGTCAATTTATGGCTACGGCCGTATGTTGTAGCTTAACCACTGGGGAATGACAAAAGAAATGTCGTATTTCAAAAAAACACTACCTTATTCTTAGGTCAATAATTATTATAAAGCAATCATTATTCATAAGATGTTTATCACACTTGAATGGTCAAAGACATAGCTTATAATAAATATCTTTAGAATCATCTTGAAATGTGTTAATCTTGCCGATTTTTTGAATAATAAAATGCCTAATTCTTGTCAAATTTGGGATCACAGAGATTATCAATATAATTTTTTATCGTGAATATTTTACAAAAATTATCTCGTAATAAATTATGCTAATGGTTTTATAAATGCGTTTAAAAATTAATAAATGTAAAAAATCTTAACACCACTGCACAGTTATGTACCGAAATATGACTATATTCTAAAACATTAGAGCGAGAGGTTTAAAAGAATACTATTTTATGTAACAAAAATACTTTATGCAGTCATCAAATGTTTAAAATAACTATAAAGGATAATAAGGCTTCAAAATTATATAAATAGATTATCTACAACGTTTAAGGAGTGTCCAGGATCATGGTTTGAAAATACAATAAAAACTCAATTTTGACCTTCGACGAGCATGTCCCCCCTTAATGAAAAAATACCAGGTACTTCAGTGTTTAGTATAGAATTTAGTTTAGAATAGTAGGGATAGTAGATAGGTACATCAATAAAAATGTTACACTAATTACTTATCTTGCTTACGAAAAATATCATATTATAAGTAGGTACCTACTTAAAACATATCGTAGGTATAACCATAACCTATATCAGGAGTAGCCATTTTTTTTGTGAGCTACCTACCTACCAAATTCGCGGAATTATTGACAATATAATATGAAAATTACAGCAGTGACGTCCCGTGGGGGTAGGCAGATTGAGCGTCGCTTGGGGGCGGCAGTTACTCGAAGGGCGGCAAATCGAGAAGAATCATTAGGTATATATAGAAATAGGTACCTAAACTTAATAATCGCGGAAATATCTCTCCAATAAAAAAATCAGCTCACAGGTTGGAAACAAAATGTATTATTAATTAACATAGAATGTTTAACCGGAGTGTTTCTTTTTCGGGTTTGCGATGTCTAGTTTACTTCCGTTGTCCTTGGACGTCACATCCTTGATGACCAGCAATGGCACGTGCAGATTTGAGAATTATATTTTAATTATCGGTAGGTACATTCATACTTAAATAATTAATTTATTCAAATATTTTTGCCAGTCACTCGCGAGTTTTGAAAGTTGTCAGGTGTATATTTAAATGTATTTGAAAACCGTGGACTCGCAATATTGTCTATTGAAGTAGAGATGGCATTTAAATTAGATTTAGTGGTATATGTTTTATCAGTAATGTATCCATACAACACATTTCTTAGATATTGGAGTCATGGAAGGATGATAAAAAATACTGTATAAAATAATGGGGTGCCATTTTGGCGCTGCCTAGGGGCGGCATTTTGGCTAGGGACGTCACTGAATGACAGATTACCTATACAATCATGTTTAAATGCATACATAATAATATGTTTACTTACCTGAAAGCCAGTTTATCGTCCAAAAAGAACACTTTCCGGAAAAGAGAATAAAATTAAAGATATTTACCTACTTAACGAAAATTAATTTTCACGGTTTTCGGTAATCGGGCTTCAGCTGGTAGGTACTCGAAAGGTGTATGTACAAAATATGTATTAATATCATTTTCGGCAAAATCGCTCTTGAGCTCTGGCTCTGAAGTAACTGCTATACTATGTTTGGAATACCAATAGGAACCTACATACAAAGAAGATAATATTATCATGTATAACCTAAATCCACATGATTTAGGTTATACATTTAGGTTATGATTATTGAGTGGGTCGCGGAACATTTTCAACAATAGAACACGATAGGTCCGTAAAAAACTTAGGAAGATATTATTTTTTAGAGGAAAAGCTAAAAAATAACTTTCGACTTTTACTCTAGAGCAGGGGGGGGGCAAACTGCGGCCCGCGGGCCGCATGTGGCCCGCCGGGTATTTTTTTGCGGCCCGCCATCATTAATTGTACTTCTGATTACGAATAACTTTTTTAAGAAATATTGACAATAAATTAAAATTTGAAGAATTTGTTGTTTCGTAAATGTGTTATCTCAGTAGGTACGTCTTCCTTGCGTCTCGTCTCACACTATGTAACCAATATTTTCGACGTTGAACATCGTGACATATTTAAATACTTTTAACTCCGCGTTGCAAGGAAAAAAAATATATGCCCATGATATGGTAAAAAGTTTGATTGGATTTCAATTAAAACTCAAGTTAATCCTTCGACAAATATCGAATAACAACGTGGACCACTTTCCAACTTTGAAGTTGCTGAATATACCAGAATATAAATTTGAATAATATGGTAAAATTATTAAAGCTCTGAATGACGATTTTTCACAAAGATTTGGTGACTTCCAAAAAATTGAGACAAGTTTAGCAATATTACGCAATCCATTTTCAATAGATATTGATAGTGTACCGCATGGCCCCCACAAGGGGGGAGCTGACAGGGCTCTAGCCTAGGGGCCCGGGCTCAGGGGAGGCCCAGCGTGACGGGTCGACCAGATAAATGAGATAAACACACATCTTAATTTTGCTCTAATAGCAAAAAAAAGTCGCCTGCGGCGCTAGCTTACTTCGAACTTATTACCATTTTAAAACATATAGTTGTTGGGATGTGTTGAGATATACTGTGTTAAAAAATCGCTAAATTACACTGAATTTTATTTGACCTCGAACACCATTTGAAAAACAATACTGGAGAGCGTCAGACTGCCTTTAACCATAGCGATAGGTAGGGGGCCCGCCCAATACCCTGGCTTCGGGGCCCGCGTCAAGATGTGGGGGGCATGGTGTACCGACAGAGCTACAACTTAAGATTATTGATCTGCAGTGTGACACTGATTTACGAGAATTGCATCGTCGTGAAGAAATCTCCAAATTTTACAAGGCCCTTAATTCAGACAAATTCGACCAACTTAAAGATTATGCAAGAAAAATGTTCGTTATTTTTGGATCAACCTATATATATGTGAACAAACATTTTCGATCATGAACCTCAATAAAAATTCTTTACGATCAAATATCTCCGATGCCCATTTACAAGCCGTTTTGAGAATATCAACTACAAAATTAACACCTGAATTTAAAAAATGTTAAAAAAAAACAGTTTCGTTCTTCTAATTAATTTTTTTGTAATGTTTATTTTTCGTGATAATAAATAGTGTATATCTAAAAATGGTATTTTACTTGCGGCCCGCCACTCATTTTGAATTCTTGAATTTGGCCCTCCATCCAAAAAGTTTGCTCCCCCCTGCTCTAGAGTCTAGCTAGACTCTTGACGGATTTTTCAATTCGGGCGGAAAAAATTATCGTACCTATGTATTGAAGCAGAAAGAGCTAAAAATATCTCGGTTTTGCTGGACAGAACAATTTTATGTTGAGGAGAAGCGCAAGATTGAAAAAAAACTGAAAGAAATCTAATTAATATTAATTTGTCCAAAAAAAACATTCTTACTTCCTTTTTATCATCAGATATTGCAGCTTCCTATATTATTTCCACATGGAAAATTTCAGAAACGTTTCCCTCGAAATGTTGAAGATTTCAATTTGATGAAAAAGAAAAACGTTTCCTGAACATATTTTTATTTTTGCAATGAAACTTTTTAATGAAAAAAATCGCGAGTGGTCAGTATGTACCTATAATAGTGAATCCGGCTAAAACCGTCACAGCCGATTCGAAAATCGAAAAACAAAAAGCGCGCTACCAATAATTGCACCAAATATGAATATTTTTGAGAATACCAGTACCTACTCTCCAACAAGAAGATTTAGGCAAAAGCCGGAAGGCGCAGGAGCTTGTAATTGCGGTTAAAAATGGGAGGAGCATCTTAGTTCACAGTTTTAACACATAGCCAAGAAGATGTTGTTTGAGTATACCTACACACGACTATTCAAATTACAAGGTTGATAGGGGGATCTCTTTGATTTTGAGTCGGCTGGCCAATCACTCAAAGCTCACGCGGATATGGAAATCTGAACAATAACAAAATTACCTCTCGAAATAGAAAACTCGACTGACCGGAGCGCTCGATAATTGTCTGAAAATACAAAAAGTTTCACTTCTGTGGGATATGCTCGCCCAACTCTCTTTTTTACTGCTTATAAGTAAACGCTTTTTGTGTAACAACAAAAATACACGTTACGAATAAGGTCGAAAATTGTAAGGATCTATCAAAAATCGCTTCATGATCGATCTGTAATCTATAGGCAATGATGTAGCGGCAGCGGAGCGCGTTGGATCAGCACTCCCTAACTTTTTTTATATTGAGATCTATTATAGCCGCTCTTTCTATCATGGCTATGTTGTGATCTATTTCGGCTTAAACCGCGACGCATCGTGCGTATCCTCCTTACATTAAATTTATGATGTTGGTAGTGTCTGCTCGGTCTCGGTCCAATATGTCATAATTGGTTTCAGACACGTTTTATAAATACGTGCTTTGATGTAGGTATGAGTACCTTGGTATCAAAGTGGGACATAAGCCACACTCCACTAAATTCATGTTTTTGTTGATTCTGGTAGTGTTAGTGATGCTCTTTCCAACAATGCCTTCGACAGTATCAAAAACGGTCGTTTTCATGGAGATTTTTGTGCTTAAAGTTCGTGATAATATCAAAAACGGACACTTGACTTATATGCGCGCGCAGGTAAGGGCCAGCCAATCACTGAGCAGGAATCTTCTCAGACTGTCATGGCTGCCGGGATTTCGGCACTCTGATAACATTATTCTAAAATAGAGGTTCTCTGTCAGTTTTTTTCAAAATAAGTGCATTTATAATAGTTTTCAAGAAAAAGTATAATATTTAATGAACTGAAATGGACTCAAGGAATGCTAGAAAACGTGTAGCTAAGCCCAATGAGTGGAAAAGGGCCAAAGAAAAGACTTTAAAGTAAGTACTATCAGAATACTACTACAAAACTTTTTCGATCACAATGCATCTTTTTTAAATGCGATTTATTGTTAAAATATGATGTGCTCAAGCATAATTTTATGTTTTTATAAGAATAATAATATTTAAATATTAACCTTTGCGCATTTTCACTCGTTATTTACGAGTATTTTTCATTGTTAACGCATTTACACATACGCTATTACCTCCATGTCATTACTATGGTCACGGAAAGGGTGGTTCAAGAACAAAATGTTTTTTCAAACCGTGGTTTCTAAGTTGAATAAAACACTAAAATATATTATTTTTTCCAGATATTCTGCAAAAGGCGTGCCTTCCTTTCCTAAATGCGGCCATCGTCGTGGTCTTCAATGCAGATTATTGACAATGGAAGACATAAGGAAGTTTCACGAATCGTTTTATTCTGCACCAGCTAAAGACAAGCAGGATTCTTTTATTTTGAAATACTGTAGGACTCTCGTACCAAAAAGACGCCGTCAAAAAGTTTTTATAAAACAAAAAATGGCTACATTTCATTACAGCATTATAAACACTGCTGGGAATTGTCTTCCCGTATGCAGGGCCACGTTTTTATCAACATTAAATATAACAAAACATAGAGTTATCGGAGTCTTCCAACGGTTTAAAAAAAATAACATGTTAGTACCCATTGAAACAAGGGGTGGATCAAGAAAGGATAAACTTTTTGAAAACAAGATGAATTCTGTCATCGATTTCACCAAATGTCTCAAGGGAATCGAGTCACATTATAAACGAGACCGAAGTACAAGAATTTACTTAGATTCAGATATAAGCATTACCAAAATATGGTCAATGTATAATAATAGCGTCACTGATGACTTCAAAGTAAAAATGTCATACTTTCGGATGTTGTTTAATACCCGGTTTAATATGAGTTTTGCAACTCCAAGCACTGATGAATGTAGCACATGTTTGGAATTAAAAGAAAAAGTGAAATTAGAAAAGGATGAAAATGAGAAAAAAGATTTGATATTTAAACTTACTCTACACAAAAAAAAAGCAAACTGTTTTTTCGAATATTTGAAGAAGAAAAACGATGATTGTTTTCTTATGTCCTTCGATTGCCAGAAAAACCTTGTGTTGCCAAAAGTTAGTGACCAGTCCGCCTATTACTCGAGACAATTTTACTGCTTCAATTTAGCAGTCGTATCAGGAACGTCAAAAAATAATTTGTCACCACAAAATGTGTCAATTTATACATGGAATGAAAACCAAGGGAGGAAATCTTCAAATGAAGTAGCATCAATCATTTTCAATGAACTACAATCAAAAGTATTGAACGGATACACAAATGTTCGGTTGGTAGCAGATGGGTGTGCTGGCCAAAATAAAAATTTAACAATAGTAACGATGTGTGCCAAATGGCTTCATAACAATGCTCCTCCATCAATCACTAAGCTAGAGATAATTTTTCCAGTCACTGGACATTCTTTCCTTCCAGCAGATCGGGTATTTGGTCTTATCGAAAGAGACTTAAAGAAAAAGAAAACAATAATACATATTGAAGAATATCATGATGTATTTAAAGCACACGGAACATTGAAAATAATTGGTACAGATTGGAGTCCTCATAATTGGAAAGACGAAGCTAAAATAAACATAAAATCTACAGCACAATTACATTTCAAAATATCTCAATGCAAGAGAATTTTATTCCGCAAAACGAAAAAGAATAATATTGTGGTAAGAGGTGAAATACCTTACAATTGTGACATCGCGAGAGAGAAGCAAATTCTAAAAAAGAATAAAACATACGATGCAGTAAATCCAGCACCGATTCCTATAGGCGTTAAACTGAATGAAAACAAGATAAACGATGTAAATTCTCTACTTTCGAAACATTTTGGACTCGAATGGAAGAATATAGAAACCCTGCATTGGTATAAGAACATAATTGAAACAAATAATAATTTGCCAATCGATGGCCAACAATATACTGAAGATATTCATGCATGTGAATGCTTTGAAGAAGTGAATAATTTAGAAGCTATTGATACACTTGATGGAGATGACGTGGAACTTGCGGGAGTCGAATTATTATCTCCAGAAAATGAATGATTATTAATTTTAAGGCTTTTCATTTATTGTTAAATCCTGTCAATAAAAGAAATTTCAACTATCTTGAAATTTTATTTAAAAAAAATTAAACTTTCTGCGAATTGTTATCTCCAGAAAATGAATAATTATTAATTTTAAGGCATTCCATTTATTGTTAAATCTTCTCAATGAAAGAAATCTGAACTACCTTGAAATTTTATTTAAAAAAATTAAGCTTTCTGCGAATTGTTATCTCCAGAAAATGAATGATTATTAGTTTTAAGGCTTTCCATTTATTGTTAAATCTTTTCAATAAAAGAAATCTGAACTACCTTGAAATTTTATTTAAAAAAATTAAGCTTTCTGCGAATTGTTATCTCCAGAAAATGAATGATTATTAGTTTTAAGGCTTTCCATTTATTGTTAAATCTTTTCAATAAAAGAAATCTGAACTACCTTGAAATTTTATTTTAAAAAAATTTAAATTTTCTGCGAATTGTTACCTATCTCCAGAAAATAAATGATTATTAATTTTAAGGCTTTTCATTTATTGTTAAATTCTGTCAATAAAAGAAATCTGAACTACCTTGCAATTTTATTTAAAAAAATTAAACTTTCTGTCAAAAGCGGACACGTACGGCCGTTTGCGTATCAAACACGGACAAACGCAAAAGTATGTGTCAAAAACGGACGTAAGCAATTTTGAACGATTATATTTGATATTTACAAAATGAATATCTTAGATTTAACTTAATAAATGTGATTCTATACCTCTAAGCATTACTCAAGTATTTTTTTTATATATATTATGTTTCAATATTTATATGAAATGAAAAATCGCCTCTCCTGCAAATTATTGCAGATGGCTCATGTCCCAATTTGATACCAAGGTACTCGTATATTCTCATGTTTTCGTTTTTATTTCAAATAATGTATTTAACGAATAAACAGATGTACCCCCTAGATCGCATAACCTAAACCAGTTCCATCTTCAGTTACCAGTTTACACCTTGTTGGCCCCATTGAATATTCTAAGTACCTACCTACCTAGTACCTACTTTGATTTTTGTGTTGAGATGTCGTCTCCAGATTCTGCTATAATTATAGCGCCATTTGCATCATTTTCCCCTCATCCCCATTTTAGAGCATCTTTATTTATCTAATTTTATGTTTTGTTCCAAGAAAATCGAAAATTTTCTGTCGAGGTAGATAATTAAATATTTGTAAGTATGTATTTTTAAAGGAGCGACTTATTGGGAGTTCGAATGAGGGCAGCTGAAATCCTTGGTACGGACCTGCATACAACAATAATATTTAGGTAGGTAGGTAAGTAAAAAAATATATATGTATCGGGTTCGGGTAGCAAGTCTTTAATCTCTTTGGGTAGGTAGGTTACGTAAATAAATTATCATGCTGATCATAATAAAGTCATCAAAAATGAAAGACATGCAGTGCATATTATTATTACGTCGTTTTCGTAATAGGCACTAATAGAAGTCCTTTATTTATATCGAAAAAAAAATTTTACTTGGTGTGTTCGTGTAATACACAATATTTTTTTCGAGATCATTTACGATCGTTTGTTATTTTGTGTCACATTTGTGTTTTGGCGGCCATATTTGTTATTGCATGTAGGATTGTTGTTGGATCGGTGAACATTATTTTTTTGTTTTTATGGTTTATTATTTATATAGCGATTTATATTAAACTATCGAAGATGACAGAGCAGTTTTGTTTGAAGTGGATGGACTTTCAATCAAACATTGTTAACGCATTGGAATCACTAAAGTGCTCGGAAGATCTTGTCGATGTAACCTTAACGTGCGAGGGTCAAAATATAAAGGCACACAAAGTTATATTATCAGCATGCAGCCCATATTTTAGAGGGGTTTTTAAGGTACGTTTAACACAAAAATTATACGCAATGTACACGATCTTTCCTTTAAACTCTTTTGTTAATAATGCCATTACCAGATTAGTTTATGCGTGCTGTCAAGTTGCTGACATGTTATACATTCTGGAGAACTTCTTTAATATTTGTCACAATAGCAATTAATCCAACGCACGGTTGCATTCGGTGATTATAATGTACATTATTCCTAGTTTTTCCGGGTGTGACTTCCTATATTATAAATTTTGAAAATCAATTACCTACATTGATTTGATCACTTACCTTACCTGATCATAACATTGGAGGGAAGTATTGAAAAACATTCCCCAATTGAATTACCTGATTTGAAAAAAGGTATAGGGTTATAAATGGACACTAATTGGCATAATTTAGAGGATGTTAAATTAGAAAATGGTAATTTTATAGTACTCCATATCGTCATTGTAGTTAAGATGTTTTGATACCAAATACCTAACACAACCTAATGAAAAACAACCCAAAACCCAACACAATCTACTTATACCCCGTTCACACGTGCAAGGATTTACTACTGACAGTACGTATTATCGTGGCCATAACAAGAAAATGCGGTACTGTTCGGTTATCAGGAATACAGCGGAAAACACATTTTGAAAATAGCCGATAAACTGGATTATTTGTTAGGTTAAGCTAAACCAACCTAACCTAATCTAACAAATAATCCAGTATATCGGGTATTTTCAACAGTACCGAAAATGCATGTATTACCGTCCAAGTCACAAGATTGTATACAAGGATCAAAAAAGTTCAGCGGCTTCTGAATTTTCTTCTTACGAAATAGCGAATTGTACAAAAGTTGAGACCACTCATATAGGTATTCATTATTCAAATTACTATTAAGGCCCATACCTCATTTATATCAAATTTTATTTTAGGCATGGTCACAATATTGAAGCTCGAGTTGATATAAATAAAAAGGATTTCAAGTTATACACATTTATATTTTTATAAAAATCGATGTTTTTTAAAATATAAATAAAAAATATTAAAACAACGAATTAGTCAAAAATCTACACCACATAAAATCTAAAACTCAATAAACCAAATTTTAATGATAATTATGACCATAAAATATAATGCAATAATAAGATTTGACCCTGCAACGAATTCACATTTTATTACATTTTTTTTACAATTGTAAGTTAATCTTTAAGTTTAAAAAAAAATAAAAAAATCTTTTTAATATTTTCGGATACATATTTATTAAATACTTAATACAGTTGCAATTGTAAATTATCAAAAAAAAATCTCAAATTGCAAGCTTCGTATATTTCCGCTAGGTTCTCTGCTGGCATGCGTCTCCCCCTTAAGTATAAATTATTAGCAAGTGCAAGTAGTTACTTCTAAAAAATATTGGAGAAATTCCACGACGTCGGTTAGTAATCAAAAGTAATAGTAAATAGTTACCTACTTTGATTTAATAAACAAAAATCGATTGCCAAAGTAGCTTCATTTCGAAGAACGCCGATGAGTAGGTATTAAAATGACCAATAGCTAAAATTTGTCGCTATTAGTATGTCACACCGTAGCATATTGGATAAATGCGACGATTGGGGCGTTTACCCGTGGAGATGCAGGGTTCGATTCCCGGCCGGGTGGCTTACTTTTTTCAAAAAAGATTTTTTCTATTGGTTATAATATACTCTCTCAGAAAGTGTTTTTCTAAATTATATAATGTTCAGCAGGATATTTCTTAACCTAAAATGCGGCACCCCTGATTATATGGCTAACACACTATACATGTCATATTCTTGTTATAGGAAAATCCTTGCCGTCATCCCATTATAATCCTGAAAGATGTGTTGGCTCAGGATATCGTCAGACTTCTGGCATACATGTACCAGGGAGAAGTGCAAGTAGAAGAGGCCGAGTTGCCATCTTTTTTAGAAACTGCGGAACTGCTTCAAGTCAAAGGATTGACGCAAACCACTCCTATAGCAGAACAAGTAATAGCAAATTCTTCTTTGTTTATAATAGAATTATTTTTACATTTTTAATGAGTATTTTGATTTTAAACTTTTGAAATGCTAATGCAATATTATAACTTTTGACAAGAGTTTCAAAATATACTTTATTATCAGTGGTAACTACTTATTCTTCACACAATATTCTCGATTGTACGATATAAAGGACATGTTGGCCTACAAATATCACTGGTGTTGTTTCATAATCAGCTCGTCTTTTACCAAAAATATCCTACAATGGGAAAACATTGCGTATGAAGATGGCCTTAGTGGTTGAAATTACAACCAAGTAAGTAATTCACACAAATCTTTTTAAGGTCAAAAAACATCTGTACAGGACGTCGGGGTCGGCATCTATGTTGCATCAAAAGAAGAATGTTACGCAGTTGATGATTTCTTCAAGAATGTCAACATGTTGCAGTAGTGTACAAAAAGATAACTCATCGAGTCCTAAAAAAGAGATATTCAAAAGGAGAAGAAACAGTGCATCTGAAAAATCACCCGACGGCCAAGCTTCGGAAAGTCCCAAAAAACTCAAAACCCTGAAAGAGAAGAGCGTAAGCCCTACAAAAAAAAGTGACTCGGCTCAATTAGTTAGCGACCATTTTAAAGAAAAAGAATCGAGTCAATCAGAAACAAACAGGAATATCCCCGCCTCTGATCTTAACCTATCTGCCATCGATGATCACCAAACTTCCACCACTGCTGGGGTTCAGGTATATGTCTATCAAATAAATAATTTAGACTTATCGACATATTCACGCCATACACGAATATCATGGCTGAACATTTTAGTAGCAATCTGCGGAATTTCAAATCATCCAGCTCTTTCATGTACATATTATTAACCCAGAACCCCGCTTCCGTCATACACAATATATACCCTAGGGCGCTAGGAAATCTCAGCCATGATGTATTGGTTCTAGAATAGTTGAATCGTCAAATGTATTATTATTACTTACCTCACCAACAAAATAAAAATTTCTTTCTCCAGGTGAAGCATGAAGTCAATGAAGATGCTCCGGTTGGTGAAGAACTCCTTTCTTTAGAACAAGAAGATGATCAAAATGAGAGTGACAATACTTCCATCGTGCCTTTCTATGAAAACAGTATGCTCGCTCGCTCACTCATCTCAGGTTCGCATACATTTTAAAATGCCATTTTTTTAAAAAATATTTTCCACAACTAAAAAGTGTGTGTTCATTTGTATCGCCGATGATTAGTTTAGTCTCACTTTATTACTTTCGCTTTTAATATTCATTAATATTTTTTTGAACGAAAGTTTTTTTACATTAATTTTGTTGGAAGTCTCACTTCTATCGCATGTGCTCGCCATTCTTTTTAATTATTAGACTGAAAATATTCACAAGATTTGAGAATGATTTTTTTTTATTGAAAATACCTATATCATTTTGAAACACCTCAGAATGAATTACAAGAATCGTAGAACTTATTCTTTTTTGATGGAATTTGATACACACAACATTGCTATTAAATGCAATTGTCGTCACTTGAAAAGTGAAAGACATGAGGTCGAATCCAACTCAGTTCAAAGTTTTTTCTAGGTTTTTTCTAATTGGCACCTATGTTTATGGAATTCATTCGTAAATTTTTATGTTTCTTTGAATGAATTTTCTCAATGTAGTTTTTGATAAACTTTATAGGCGCCCAGTCGTTGAAAAGCGACTCATCGGCGCCTGCAACTTCCAAACCCAAAGTGCCTTCGGAGAGTCTGGGAACGAATGCGGAAGCCGCAGTCAAGAGCGAGTGTCTATCGCCCGACCTGGAACCGGAGGTGGTCATCTCGGAGCAGGGCGACTGCCCGGCGCAGAGCAGATCGTCCGCCTCCACCTCGCAGAGTAACCACGCAGCCATCTGCGGAGACTGTCCCCACTGCGGCACCAAGTACTCCAACCAGTCGGCGCTCAAGTATCATGTGCGACTCATGCACTCGGATCTGACTAACCGCCTCTGCTGCTACCTCTGCCCGCGCTCCTTCACCATGCGGGATATCTTCAAGGAGCACATGTGGATCTTCCATGGCCAGAGGAATTGACCGGCCCCCGCTAGAATATTGTGCCTTAATTCTATATTGTTATGCATAAAATGATTTATATCTTCGTTTTTGTGAAATCTTTATTGAGATTGTCCCTGTTAAAGAGTATATGGCGTGTGGACGGTTTTACTATTTATTGTTTTGTTAACGTTAGAGAGAAGAGAAATTGAGACTAGTTACGAGATGACAACGATTTTATGAAGTCATTTAAGCGCATACCGGTTCAGATAAATTACTGTGGTAGTTGTGCTAGCAGAGATAATAATCATTATTTCGGCAGTGAAAGTGCAATGAACCATTTTTTTAAATGTTCACGACACAAAATACCTTTATAATATCGCATAATTTGAATATGATTCATAATGCCATTTTGTTTACAGTAAATAAACAATTATGCATGATTCATAAGCAGTATTAATCTAGGTCAATTACAAAAAAGCTAATAGTCGATTCTACATTTTTATTTTACCAACCGTGTCTTGTGACTAAAATTATTTTTTTTAATTTACTCTTCCAAGTTATTGCACTTACACTGACGATGTATTCAATACAAGGTGCCCGGTGCTCCTCCCAAATTATGTTCTAGAAGGTTGTCACATCACAAATAAAAAAATATATGTCCGCATAACTGTAAAAGCACCTGCAGACGATGCAATGATTTGGACACATTTTCAAAGTAGTGAAAGGTTTGTCACCATGATAATTATGGTTTAAGCAAACATCATCGTGTGGTATCAAGAAACAGCATTTCATAAGCATCAACAAGCAACATCAAAAGCCCCTTCTCGAAAATTGCGTAATACATTTACATTGTGCATGATAACTTATATTTTCATAAAATGGTCCCTTTGGGAGATTTAAGGTCAAAGCACACTGTGAGTGGCCGTGAGATGCATATGTGACATAGAAATCAAGTGCTGTTTAGGCCACCTGCGCCGTGCGCACATTGCACAGATCTTGCAATGTACTCCACCACTTAGTGTCTTATCATTTGCTAAACTTAAACATGCTGAATACTATTGGGTTACTGACCATGACTCAAATTTAAACATGTTTTCTCCATAATTGTAAAGCTACAATTATTAATCATAATGCATATTATATTGATTCTCTTCATAGCATGTCTGAAAGAATCCATCTTGTGCGTGTTCAATTGGGCACCTTTATTTTAAGAGTTCCTGAATTTGTATTTCTTTTACTCAAAAGGCAAACTGAAAAAAGACAGGTATTATAACTCCTAAATCTTTCGGTCTTAGATCATAATAGATAGATATTTATTAACTTGGAATGTTGCAAAAAAGGTTGACAGAGATTAATCTCAACGTATTTTTAGAACATTCATATTTTGCGATTCCATCTCATAAAATAACATGTTTTTTTTATTGAAATACATTTGTGTATTGTAAATTATTTTACAGCCATATTACAGGATTATTTGACGTGGCAGAAAATTAATCGAGTGCTTCTATTATTGTCTGAATATACAACTATTTATAGTATTAATTTTATTAAGAATGTTGTTAATAATATATATATTTATATAGAAGGGTTACAAATAAAATTTATATTAAAAAATATATTTTTATTCTTTCTATCCTATGTATACTTACCATTAATCACATTGTGACAACACTTACAAAGTATGTATTCAGTTTACTGAAAAGGTTAATATGTATTATGCTTTGTTAAATTTACAAGGGTTATCAAATAAGAGATATAATATATACTGAACTTTTCTCTCAATAAGTGGATTGTTTCACAAGCCGTATGGCATGTTGCACCATCTTGTGGGAACCACATATCGTCCAGATCAAAATCATCTGATACATGCCAGAAAAAATCAGTAATCATGTTTCTGTAGCGTTCTCCATTGACAGTAACCGCATTGCCGTTTTCGTTTTCAAAAAGTTCAGACCATAAACCACACCAAACAGTTAATTTTTGTGGATATAAAGTAGTTTCTCGACAATTATGCTTATTTACGAAGCCATTTAACCAAAAATGAGCTTCATCGCTGAAGATGATTTTTCCATGAAATAATAATGGGTTTGTTTCAAGTTGTTCTAAAGTCCAATTTCAACGCACCAAATGGTCATTCGGTTTAAGTTCTTGTGTTAACTGTAATTTATATGCCTTCAAATGCAAATGAAGAATATATATAGTACTTACCATAAGAAAGTCCTGAGTTCTCGAGAATGACATGTAATTGATTGTTCTGGATTCTCATCCACAGTTTGATTCACAGCATCGATATTTTCAGCAGTACGTTTATATTTTTGACGGGTTGGATTCTTAACATCGCAAACATTCATAAATTAAGAAAAGTTCTGTAGATCGATTATTTTCACCATAAATTTCACATAATGCTGAAACGCAGCTCGAATAGTTTCATTATTGTTGCAATTTATATAATATGCTGTACAACTGTATATCTTTCCATGATGATTTGCCAAACAACACTGAACACATATATCAATTTAGGTAGGAATCAGAAAAAAATGGCTGCTATGATGTTTTAAAAGTCTATAGAACTAATTTGATAACCCTTTATATCGTTCTATGACAGTCATCTGCAGTGCCAGCACCTCTAATACCATGCAAGTGCAACGCACTACCTGCATTTTTTTAAGCCATTGCTCAACTTGTCATTGTTATTCATATTATGTGTATCACTGAGTTTGCAAAGAACATGTAGCATTATTATGAACCGTACACCTTGCGTACATCATACACAGAGCGATTTCGAACCAAATACGATTTTCATGAGATTACGGTGAGGTCATTAAAAAACCATTTAAATGGTGGTTAGTGTTCTGTAGTGACGTTTTGTGTAGCAGTTCTACAACTACGATTAATAAAATGGGGGCTCTAGAAAAAAATACGCCGTTCCTATTTTTGAAAAATGTTAGGAAGTCAATAAAAACGTCATTTCTCTTTTATAGGTATATTTTTTAAAAAAAATATTATAAAACGTTACGTATAAACAATATTTAATATATATAACAAAAATATGAGACATTTTTAATGACTCACCAACATTTCACAGAAATACAGGAGTAGCAAGCCGTAACTGAGAATTAAAATATAACAGAAAAAATACTTTTAATATTATATTATAAATACATTAGAAATAAACTATACGTAATAAAAATTAGAAAGATTGGAAAAAATGTGATTCCATTGTGACCACGTATTAGGGCAGTTTCATATATTTGGCTGACTAATTGCATTTATGAAGTAAGAAGACCATAAAACATGATTTATGTATTTTTTAAATCACTCATAACATTTTTAGTTTGTTTTATTGAGTTTTCCATAAAAATATATGAAATACATGCTTATCTAAATATTTTTGTCTTGAATAGGGAAGCCGTGAGGAAACCAATAAAATGAAAATTCACTTTTTCAGAGAAAACATTTTTTTATTTTATTATAATATTATGAGTAATTGATATTGTGTAACATTGGATATCTTAAAATAATAATTAGGTTTATCTTGCAGCAAAATGTAAACAATCTTCAAGGTATAATTAGTCAAATTTGACATGATAAAATTCCAAGATCCTCATCTTGGAACTTGGGGTGAGGACAGACGAGTACAAGTGACATATTATTAAAAAATGAACTAGGAGCAGTTTTCACATCACCACTTTAATTATGCAAGAAACAGAATTCACACATGTAACTACTTTGTATAAAAAGTTATAAGCATTTTATTCCGATCATTGGAATATATTCCATGAACATGAAATCATTATTTTATAAAACTATTTGGCACCATTGCGATTCAAATCAGATTTAGATAGTAAAATTTATTGTCCGCATATCAAACAAATATTACATAGTGTAATATAAATATAATTCGGTAGATTCATCCAAACCAGTGGGCGCCCATGCAGTCTCTAGTCCAGGCAGTCTGGCACACCCAACACCATTCGTAGCTACATCCAGCCCTGGATATAAAAACAGTTAGAAAACTTCCAAATGCCATGTACGTATATGGAATTATTGACATTTTTGTCTAAATAGAAATATTACAAAAACTAATTGAGCAAACGAACCCCATAAGCTAAATTAATGCACTGGAAAATGATATCAATAAGTATTCATATTTAAAAAAAAAAAGCCAAAATAGAAACAGGAACTTGCATATTTGATTACATAAGTATTCTCGCCAACGTAATAATTGTATTGTTAATTATAAAGTTTATTAAAATATTTCACTGTTCTCTGTGACCGTACTTATTGTCTACGCTTATAATAGCGGTTTTGCCATGGTTGACTATGCTCAAAAAGTGGCGTTTAGATACTTTCAAGTATAGAGTAAAAAAATCTGACGTTTCTCCGTGGTAAGCTCTCGGTAAATAGAGCCCAAGTACCTAGTGTCACTAGCAGCCAATTACATTCTTTTCAGGATTCATGTCCAGAAATATTTTCAATTTATATTCTGTTATATCTGTGGGTCTTCAATATAACTAGACCAATAGATAAAAAAAAATTAAATGTGGCATAAAAGAGGTCAATGCGAGTGTTGCAATCTTAAATTTCGTCTCCTGAACATTTTAACAAAACTGACATCTAGCCTTATTCCCCTGTACCCTTCATATTATTATGATATCATCGCACTAAGGGAGGGAGGAGTCTAATATAACGCGATGATTTGTGACCATCAGGATATGGGGGGTTGCAGTGCCGATGGGTGCCTGTTGGGTAGGCTATGATAGGTAGCAGAAAAGTCCTTTTTTACCATGTTTGATATTATTTAGTTTTGATTTAAGGCCTCCACAGAGTGGAGTTATAATATTAACAGATTTTTTTTGTTTTTTAACGAGAAATGGATGTAGGCCACTTGCTCAACCTTCTGGTTCCAAACACATATTGAAAAACATGTGAATTTGAAGAGACGGTTCTCGAACCCGGGACCCACGGCTATATATGATGACACGGTGATGGCTCGGCTATCGTGAGTATTGATAGCCATATTTACGGGAATTAAATTTGAATTTTGATTCATCTTCAGTATTTACTGTTACAATTTTCTGAACATAAAATATTATATTTTACTTTTTTATAAAAGATATTCCCTTAAAAAGACAACATGCACTAAAATAGACATTTTACAAAAAAAGTGATGGTGAACCGAGAATCGAACTTGTGCTTAAAAAGTTTGCAGCCGCGCTAGCTGCACTTTCTGTCTTGTGTTTGGTATTTTTTTTAATCTATAATGTCTTAGATTATTTATTATACTTCTTAAAAAGGTTGGTTTTACGTAATCGCTAAGTTCGCCACTGGGGGGGATTGTAGAAAATCTGATGTCACAAAACCAACCAAATATGAACTTATTTTATTCTGAGAATAAAATATTCAGTGAGAACATAAAATGAAATTGATAATTTTATATGAATTTGTTTTTCAACAAACAGCGGGGAAGGTTTTAAAAATTTCTCATTATTTAGATGGAGGTAAAATATTTGGGAATATGGGTGGTGGTAAAATACCAAAGAATAGTCATTTATGGATGACCCTTTTAATTTAATGTAAACCGAATTATCAACTTGATTGAGTTTGTACAATAGCACGAGTAAATAGCCAATGGACAAAATGGAAGTACCTATATTCGCTTGACACTCAAATAAAATTAGCAATGTAATCGATTTTAATTTAGCTAAAGAAAAGGTCCATGGGACAATCAGTCAAGAGATGGTGTTACCTGGTGCAGATGATGTGCATACATCCTCCGTCTCTTTCTGTTGGGGTTCGGCAGGAAGGGCATGGTTTGCTGATTACACGGATTGTTACCTTGCTGGCTGCATCCCACCGAGCCTATAATAAATCAGTCTCCAATAGTGATAGAACTCCTATGAACTAATACTATTGACTGATTTATAAACAGCATAGAAAGATAATTTAAACAAAGTATAACATAAAAACAATGAACATAGAACAATAATAATAAATAACAGATAAAATAGTAGTTACAAAAATCTGACATGTCATTTTGTTAACCGGAAATTAAATAAATAGTTTTGAATTTATTTTTTACTTTCTGATAAATGAAAATTATTTTGAGTAGATATCAATTATTATATACGCAAATAAGAAAGACTAGCAACATTAAACAGGTACGTCTTATTATATTATCAACACAGTTAACATTTACTTAATTATGTAAATAGACTAACTTTTTATTTCATATCTTTATTACAAATGAAAATATAAATTATACTTTATCAATATGCATGCATTAAATTTACAATGAAAACACTGATATGATTATTAAATTATTTCAAGTTTATAATATTAACTATTAACCTTATCACTGACAGCCAATTTTTACTAGGTGGATACTTATAGGACAGCTATTTTTGGAATAAAATAAATCCCTTAAAAAATATAAAATAGGAACAGAACAATAAATATTTGTGAAAACTTATCAAATCAACATGTTTCTCGAGTTTATCATGAATATTTTCACACTAAAATGATAAATATTGTTTAGAAAATATACACAAACAGTTTTTCACAAGTTATGACATTTACAAGAACGCACGAGTTAACTCGTCCATGGCCTGATGCAACATACATACTTTGACGAATTAACTCAGCTCTGGCAGTGATCAGGTATATATCAGATAAAATTATTTAATCCATATTGTAACATTAGCCATTCTATGAATACTTGTATAACTATCTCGTTATTTTCGCAGCTGTCTTGTATTTTGATCTATGCATATCAGTTCAACGTTATTTCAATTTAACGTAAATCGTCATTCTATGCATCTCAGGCATAGAGTTTATACAATGTGCTATATGAGATGTAATCCTTGAATAGCTTTAGCAAGAAGAATGTATTGATGAAATTATTACCTCATCAGCTTTGACGGGATCTATGCTATAGTTACAGTCTCCGCTAGCTGCAGCTTCATCACGATTCGCATCACACTCCCCAATATGGTATCCTTGAAGGCACTTTATGCAAAACACATACTGAAAAGAAACATCATATTAAAGAACATCCCAGACTACTATTTCATTCTCGAATCATTGTTTAGCTACTCACCCCGCACCCATTTTGGCAAGTGACTCTTGTGCATTCAGAATCCACCAGTATTCCCATTCCGCACCCTAAAATTATTTTTCTATTTAATTGCATGTAATATTTTTTAATACTTCCTTAAAAGAAGCATAATATACATGATCGTAATTCAAGATCAATTTTTAAAACGACTTTGTATTTTTAATTCACAAGAAATGTGTTTTGTTTACATTGTAAGTATCAAAAAATTCAAATTTCATAATTATACAATATAAACGAAGTTTCATATGTCGTCAATACAATGTGATTTTACATATTCTATAATATTCACATCAACTTATGTCTTATATACTAACACCGCCGAAAGATGTCATCCCCTACGGATACAATTCCATTGAACCCTAAAGAGGCCGGAATCATTATTGGGCAGTCTCATAGAAATATGAGCAGGGTTGATTGCGAGACAGCAATTTTTAAGCCAAGAAAAATGTAATTCTTCATTATCAATAATGATATTAAAATTTGTTTGTGATCCGCAATATGTTGACAGCGCGGAACTGTCGCATGATCCAACTCGTTTTTGATTGGCTGGATTAAGACGCGCCGTTCCATCTTTAGATTAGTGCATCTGCACTTGCACTCTGCACTCGTAAAAATAAAATTCCAGGCACCTTTTCGGACATTTCATTAAGGCGGTCCTGTCACTGCCGAATTTTTCTTAATATTTTCATTACGCTGTGACCTGTACATCGATATTTTGTTGGAAATAAAATACGCTTCTTTGCAAATCCGTGTTGTTAATCAAAATGTCCCCGAAGAAGAAGCTCAGACAATAAAGCATTCATAGACATCATCAGGGGGTATCATATTCAATACAAAGTACTCTCCGAATGGCTTTGGAGATGACAATACAGACACTTCGTCGTGTAAATTCTCAATATTAACTTGGACATAAATAGGACAACAATGCTGTCAAGATAATAATATGAATGTGGATTTTCAATAATCATAAAACAAAATATAAAATGAGAATTTGTGGAATCATTGATTGGTTATTACTTCTACAATATTAGTTTATTTTTACTTTAAGAGCATACATCAGTGAAACGGCAAATAATTTTCAACAGTAGGTGCGACGAAATTTCGCACTCGTCGCCAATCGGAGACCGACAGTCGAGGTGTGCGCACGTCAATTTGATTTGTCATGGCGTCGGAAGAATATATTCTTAAATCGTGTAAAGATGACTAAAAAACTTTACGTAGGTAAGTATGTATTTGAAAAAGAAAACATGTCAATGAATATACTATTATTATTAGTAATATAACAATAAACATAACATTAAATGGACGCATGTTGAATTTTTATGACAAATTATATTTCGCTCGGCACGCGTCATTTGCACAATCAGCGCATCGCCTAGCCACGATCTTTTTAGATCATGCCTCATCTGAAGTATAGCCTTAATTAATGAAATGTAGTTTATCCAGTTACCACCGCCAGAGGAAACATTTATTTTATTTATGTATTGTTATACAAACATTGATTTTTGCAGGAAACAAAATATTTTTAACTCGTACCATCATTTTCATCTATATCTTATTGAGCTCCCGTATTGCCTATTGTGGTGTCGATTTATTCAAGTATTTTTGTGATAATTTCATATACCATAATATTGAATTTTTAATTTAGTAATTTAGTAACAGTCCCATGATGACTGCGCGGCTTAAGCGTCGGCCTATCGCGTCGTGGTTCCCAGGTTCAAATCTTGGGTCTGGCAAATACACATATTGTTTTTCAATTTTTGTATGAGTCAGAGTATGGACCATGTAGATTGAGCAAGTGGCTGACATCCGTTTCTCTTAAAAACAAAATCTGTTAATACAAACCTCCACTCTGCGGAGGCCCATTTGATTTGGATCAGACATGGTCAGAAAATTTCATTTAAAATTGTTTGAAATAATTTATGAATGCTATGCTGACGCTGGTGCGATTCATTGTTCAGTTAGATTATAATCATTGCTTTATAAACAGCAAGACAATACAAATTGATAAGTATTTACCTGGTTGAGGACACAAGACTCCTCCCGCTTGTAATACAAACTCTTCAGTAGCAAACGATTGATATTGATTATACTAGAAAAAATCACATAAAAAAGAATATTTTTTTTTTTATTAATTAAAACTCTTTCACTGCTAAAGACACGCCAGGCAGAAGGCCATTAGATACATATACTTTCACTGCTGACCAGTTAATTATCATGCTAATGATGCATGTTACACGCCAAGCGTGTCTTTAGCAGTGACCGAGTTGTGGTAATTAACTAGTCAGCAGTGAATGTGTTAAAGGGAGTCTAATGGTATCAGGCTCATCTGTAATAATAAATTATTTTTTTATTTAAAATCATTGGTTTGGAGCATTTTATTCCGACGTGTTCACTCTTATACCGTTTTCAAGAATGTTTCTTTTCTTTTGAACCGACAATATTATTTGAAGAACACAAAACAACAAAATTAAACAATTTCACAAAAACGATCTACGCGCTATAAGTCTGGCATGATGGGAGGCGCGAGAGTTGGCGATGAACAGAGGGACATAGTATATAAATGTTTATAAATAGGACATACGGATGCATCTGGCTTCATTTCTATGATCTGAAGCATTAAATTGAATGTGTTCAAATAAATTGGATTTGTAATTTTAATACCGATGTAATTTTATTTGAAATTTGAATATTTTAGATGTAAATTGCGGAAAATAAAAACTTAAAACTAAGAATTAAATGTACTAAAATGAAACGGGACTGTAAAAACTACACCTACATAGCAGGAAAACATGGATTCTGGGCATTCCAAAACTGGGGGTTCCACTGTATATATTGATACTTTAATTTTCTAAAAGGTGTGCTGAATTACACAATGTATGTATATTAAAAGAAAATGGAACATAGTGAAAGATTATTCATACTTAAAGGACTAACCTGGGCTTCAGTCAAGAGTTTAAAATGATGGATTTCTTCAACAAAGGAGTCATCGCAGCCAGCTGGACAAGATAATGTGTATCCATATTCAGGGTGGCACAAAAACTGTCGTTCACTTAACCTGTTACAAGTTTAACATATCAAAATAATGAGTCCTTAAATGTCCTTTGGAAACATGAAAAAGTAATTTGATGAGAAAGTAAATAATATGTATTCACCTAGATGAGCAGTAGAGGCGAAAACAGTCGAGGCATGTAACATGGCCAGCATTACATGGAAATACTAAAACAGTTTCACTGCAAAAAAAATACGCATGGTTTTAGATATCTCCTGGCTACTATCAATTTACAAAAGTACATGGGAAAATCTATTACCGATCGATCGAATCGACTTCCGGGATATTCTAAAACAGCAATGAAAATATTCAAAACTACGCAATCATAATATTCATAATATACCCAATTCCACAAGTTATGTTTACAGAATACAATCTCGCCTACTGGAAATAAGAGATTTGTAAAATTATAATAATATTTATTATATTATAATAATAATTATATTTTCACTTTTTTTATCATAGTTAATTAGGTTAGGAAAGCGAACTTACTCGCCGTAATTACACCAATTCTTACGTTAATTACTACCAATTAACTAATCGCGGCATAGAAGAGGTCAACTAAAGGCTCATTTAGACGAGTCACTGCGGATAATCATCCGCAGTGAATTGAAGGCAGACATTTATTTTTTGTTTACACGTGTCACTGAAAGTGAAATTTACAATTCATCCAAAATGGCGGCAAGTGAAATTACGCTGCAGGTTGGAATTCAAACAATTTTTGATTGTTTGTTATATGAATGCAGAAATTTCATAGAGAGAAACACGAATAGGAAAAAGAGTCGTTGGTGGATAAAACCATAGACTAATATACTATACGCAGTGAATACAAAATGATCCAAAAGTAGAACAAGTTGAACTTCATTCACTTTTGATTCCGGATGATCACTTTCGATGATTCGTTGATAATTGTGCGTTTACACGTGTCGCTGCGGATGATTCCTCTGTGATGATCGTCAAAAGTGAATCATGTAAACGGGACTTAACCCATTGTGCCCAAACAAGAAAAATTCTTGTATTAGAACAGGTACATGGTAATGTTTTTTTACACTATATTAGGGCATGTATTGAAAATTTATGGTATTAAATGTGTTTAGAAATAAGTTCACTATAAAATGATGCATTCATGTTTCCGTGACGGAAAACACTTAAAAGATTATTGACCTTTTATTATCAGCGTTAAGAATGAACATCTGTTAAAATAATTACAAACCTTGGAAGCGATTTTAGATACAAGATAATACAGAGAACAGTTTTATTACAATTTATCATTTGCATTTTTAAGTTTTCGAACAAAAATTCGTAACTTCTGAAATTTCGGAAAAAGTTCGCAAAATTATAGGTCTCTCAGCCAGCGTTGGTGCGACACAGATACGAAAGATTATGTGTATTGGTGAATTTCTGAAGAATACAATATTCTTTTACAGGCTATTCCTTTTTTGAATGCGTCTGTGTGAGTATTCGGCCGCCTCAACTCTGGTTGTGCGATCTATACACTTATTGCTAAAAATGCGAAAAGTACGGCATTTGTCAAAAATTTTCAGATATTTTATGGATTATTACAATGACATTAATATGGACGAAGTATCTGGAAAAAAAAATGACACTCACTTCTTTGTCAGGTCTACCTATACATGAGCACCTTATTATCAAAAGATACCTAACGACCATTTTCGAGTTTTTTCAAATTTTGATGCCAAACTGTTCTCTATGGCAATACCAATGAATAAATATTCATTCGCTTGCGTAACTGCTTTAAATACAGAGATAATTCATGTTGAAAATCATGTTCAGTATCAAATCGTGCTCAAATCCTTAATGGTTTAGTTTCAAAATAGACTCATATCTATACAACCAATGACATCAGAGATAAAAACCGCCATTTTGATTTTTCGTCCAATTAAAACCCGGCAGGTGACGTGTTATTATCTACTTCTTTATTCATTAATTTTATCTTTTCTTATATTTTGCAATAATTAAGCCTACAGCAGTTTTTTCGCTTTTGCCAACAATTGTGTTCGTGGAGTTAAGCAGGTTTTGATAATATACGCCTCACATGTGCGAATGTCGCTATGCGCGAATTTACTTGCTAGCGACTGTATTTAGTGCGTTGTCCATTAATAATGTCATTGGGTTATTATATGAAAATAGATTACGCTATATAATATGAACAGTTTTTTAAATCTTTAGGACGTAATTGGTTTTTTATTTCGCACTAAACTTCTGAAGAAAAATAAACGAAAGTTTTTGTTTATTGAACTTTGACCCTATCTCACGTTCGCTTTTTGAGTTATTAATATTTGACTATTGGAAGTCAATTTTATATTCTATATACAAAAATAAAATCGGTTAAGGTTAAAACAAGCCCGATAAAAATCGAGAGTCAACTGTAGTAATTCTAGAATATTAGAAATCGCTTGTGGAAAATGATATACCTGTGGTCCGTGCATGCCAAACATGGAATATCTTTTAGATTCGGTTTGATGAGATAAAGGGGAACAGCCTGGTCTTTTTCCCCTTGCGATGTATGATTGGCACACTTGAAAAAGAACTTGGCAAAGCTTGGCCCCTTATCGTGGTATATCTATATAATAGAGAGGCATCAAATTATTATGTATTGCTTTTTACAATAATAAATAATTAATATATAAGAAATACTTTACACTGCATTTAAATAAGTTGTGACGTTGCAGACGTCACCTACGGGCTAATTAACAATTTTAATTAGTAGAGAGGTTTTTCTCTCGCGGGCAACACAAAATCCTGCGGTTGGTACTCCGAGCAGCCGGGTTTGATAAGTGGTGGGGGGAATCGATGGTCGGCCGATCAATTCCCGCTCGAATCCAATTCTTTTCTGGTTGACCCTTGACACGAGAGGACGTGAGAGGAGCGAGTCCCGCTTGGCGGAATCGCCAAGCGGCTGTAAATACATTTCATTTTTTTATTATTAATTAATCTTAAGTATTTGTTTTAATTATAACCTCACTCACATGTGGATATTTAGTTTAAGCTAGGTTAAGTTGCTGAGGATTTATTGTATAAATATCTTAGTTTGCAGACGTTAGTTCGTCTTTTGTGTAACGTAAATATTCGTTTATGTATTATAACATCGTCGTTTATGTACGATGGTGATTTCACTTCGGTGTTGTACCGACCTTATGTACTTTCGTAATTAGTTGTTATTACGATATAGTACCATTGACTTTTAATTTACAATGTCATATTAAATACAGTGAGGTTAAATTATCACGGTTTTTCATTTAATTTAATTGTATCCTATAATAGTATGTTCTTTTACGTTCTTTTCTTTCACAGAAAAGGCTTTGGCGTCCAATTCGAGTTTAGTTTTCAATGCTCGCAATTAACCGCTGTAGCGATATGATAGACATTATCCATCGGATACTAATTGATTCCGATGGTCCTTTCCATAACAGGATTGGAATTCATCAGAGAGATAGTGCGAAAACCCTGTACCCTGAGCTAGCGGTGCCTGTTATCCACATAGACTTGGATAACAGTGTTAAATGGATCGTTAGATGTTTTATTTAATCTTTAACAAAGTGTTAAGGTAAATTTAGACACATCTGTTTAACAAGTAAATATGCACCTTTCTGATCAACTTTGATTTTTAATCTTAGAAATTATTGTGCCATGTAATAACATGTTGAACAATTGAAAAGTCCTCACGTATATTTCTTTACTCAAGTATAACATTGACATAACATAGCATTTAACTCTGATAGAATGGACGTAAATAGATTAGTTTTGTTACCGTCGAACAGCTGGGCTGGTTTAGGCATTCTCCAGTTAGGGCATTAGGTAAAAGAACATCAGGCCATGCCTGAGGATCTGCGTGGACTGTAAAAGCGCCACTGCCACAAGTTGCGCAACGCACACGTAACTTTCCTTCGCATAGTTTTTTACATGCTCCACACCACACATAAAAGTGAGCTTTGACTTTTGGCTTATCTAAAATTCATAAAAAATCATCCCACATATTTCAATCAAGTTGTTGTGTTTAAATAACACCGCCTCAGGTATTCTCTACACAATTATCCGTCCGCAGTATGGCAACACCATTTTGGACTGGCTGGTTGGAAAACAAAGAAGACGACATCCGGGATTGTCAGAACTAACAGAGGTCGTTATCAAGCTTCCGTCGATTAAAAGTTATAAAAAAGATAAGCACAAAGATTTTAATTCTCTTGGTACCCTGTTGCTGTGATCAGTGGTCGTAGTAGGCCCCGCGACGGATCGAGTAGTCAGGTGGGCTTACTTTCAAGTACGGACATCATGTAACCTAAATATACAGTAGCAGCAGTCACAATAAAGACAAAAGGATTCACATAACTATTCTGTGTTGTTCATCAAGTTTTAGTTATAATCTGTAATTCCGGACATCGTAGCAATTATCTTATTTAAAATTAAACCATTTCATATCGTTCCATTTAACTTAAATTTCCTTTTAATCATTTAGGCCGCATGGCGAGCCGTTTGTAACATTCTTATGTCAGATGTACCTTTTTTACAACAGAAATAATATTCTTATATTGTTTACACAGTTGCGCCGTCTTTCATTTACTATTTGCTTTCCCCATTTCTGTTGCATCTGACATTGACTCCTCAGGAGGCTGGTGTCCAAACTTTTACACATATTTCAGATTCTCCACCGGCCTTAAATAGGTACTGTAAGTAATTTATTATTGTCATGAATGGTAGGCACGTGAGTTGGTTTGGGTTGTAGGATTGAAACCCACGCCCTGATACTAACTTTTCCCTTGCTCTCCGTCCTTCTAAATCTGTATTTTATAATCTTATAGCCGTATGTATATCATCCTAATTATGTCCCTGTAGATCCTACTCAGGTACCCTTAATTATACATAGCAAAGTGTTATTTATTCACTTCAATAATCGATACTAATTGATGTTATATGTGCCTGAATCCTTCATCAACAATCTTGCAAAGAATGGAGTAAGACGGAAAAATATTTGTATGGTGATATTTCTATTGACCCTATTGTGTCACCTGCGTCTGAAACCCGAAAGCCTAGACGCCACGTAATCGTTTGCTGAACATTCAATATGGCGCCAAAATGCGTAAATTTCATCTAATAATAAATGACCCAAATGTAAACCCCTAAACTTACAATGAATAAAGAAAATAAATAATGTAAGATGTGAACATACATAACTTGAAAACACTGAAAAAAATACGATGCTCGACGGAATTTGAACCCGTATAACCACTGGTATCTGGTATCGCATTGAGTCTAGCGATAATTATTGAATTAGTCGAGTTTATCGATTTGATTTTCTACGATTTTATAGTCACAACACACATTGTTATTTAAATTTTAAAAAATTATACAATTTTTAAGTTTACTAACTTCTAGGTTTGAAAATTCTTATTGTTATACTACTTACAGAATTTATTCTGTTAAAGTGAGTTATGCTTGAACAAAACTTGTGAAAACTTTTACAGTATTGATATGTCTTAAACAATCACTGCTGACCTTTTAATTACCACATTTAAATAACACATTAATTATATCTAATGGCCAAGTACTCCAAATGCGCCAGTCGCGGTGTTAGCACTAAATTAGTTAAGGGTGAGGCTATAATAGATTCAAAGCATCAGCTAAGGAGCACCAAAGCACAGTGATATCTCAAGCATTTGCGTGAAAGCCTGATGAAACATAAAGGAATACCTGAATCTAAGACATCAGCTCGTTCTTCCGAGGTCAATTGCAGGTCTAGCAATGTTTCGGAAAGCGGTTTGAATCCCTCCTCAACCTCTTCGGTGGTACTGAGTTCAACAGGAGTACGTTTTTTTCTTCCAAGGACTCGAACGACATGCAGTATACTTTTTTCACCTAAATCACAGTCCTGCATATAATACAAAATGAATTACTATTTCATACTCATAACAATATTAAGACAAGCCAAATTTACATTAGTTAGGTACTAAAAGTTTCAGTAAACATAATAATCAAATTATAAAATTGTATGAACCAGAATAATATACTTACTTCTACAACTGTGGAGTTGCAGAGCTCTTTCCCTGCGAATATGATTTTAACTTCATCAGGTTGGAATCCTATTTGTGGAGCGATATGTTCCTTCACATTTTTCATATCCCATTTTGGGTCCAAATCGACAGCAACCGTATCACCAGTGTTAGTTTTTATATAAACACTTAATTTATTTGAAAGTTTATTTGTTCCAAAGGAAAGAAAACTAATCATTTTGTAAAACAAGCTTTTAAAAATATCAAATACAAAACTCATTATAGGAGAGCCTTATACACTGTAGTCATGTAAGTATTATATTCTTAGCTACGATTATAATTAGTTATAAATAATTAAAATCAAAGACGTACACGCGAAGAAAACCTTTGAAACCTCTTCGATTAAAAAAACTAATTTTGTGACAGAGGTTATGTTTTGACGTTTCACCTGATTCCGACCATAGATAATATAGTCATTAGCCCGACGATAGACATCAATATTGCCAGTAAGAATATATTTACTTTCACTAGCTGGCTAATGGGTGACAATTAATTATTACCACCACGTTTTGTATGTACCTATTCTAGTCTGTTAATATTTTGCATCTATCTTCTGGTATAAAAATAAATGAGTAAAAAAATAATCGCCAATTTATATTAATTCGCAGTGGTTACCTACCAAAGAGATTGGACTCCATCTCTTTGTTAGGTACCTACCCATATCTAAAAACGGAAATCCCATAAATACAATGTAATAAAAAGAGAATATTATGAAGACTAGACCTAAAAGAATTAGATAGGTAGATAGAAAAGATTAGAAATGGTGGATCATTTATATTAAATAATTATTAACCACACAATATTCAATGTATACCCAGTTTGATTGAATAAACTGGTAGATACACGTTGGACCAGTGTAATCACTTTTTCATTAACTTGTGTTTCAAATAATAGTTTTTGTTCTATAATCTAAACCCCAAATTGATTTATAATGATCATTGGCTCCACAACCCAGAGCAGGGCCTGTTCTCCTCAACTAACAGATATCAAGCTTGGTGGCCCTCTGCTGCCATGGGTCAATCCTATTATTCGAAACGACTCTGATTGTTATTCTTTTTTAATGTTATTAATTTTTATCCATTATTTCATGCATTTAAATAACTAGGTAGGTATATATTATATAGGTACATACTCATTGTTTTTATTTTAACAAAATCAAGTTGGTTATTAAAAAATAATCATATCTATTTAAATAATAAATACCTACCTACTAGATATGAGCGAGGACATATGAAAGCACATTGTTGCCTCTCGTCACATTGAAGATGATGAAACGACGTAGAACCTGGTGAGGTTCCCCTCAGGACCTGGCCTGCCTTTTATTCAACCTAGTGGAATCCGGCATCTAGAAGGAATTCTAAATACTAATCAGAGTGCAGAGCTAAAGGATGTTGGCATGACATATATTCTAGGTCCTAGAAGATGCAAGAAGACTTCTTGGAGATACCGAGTGGTGTCCATATGGTCTAATAAGGAATGGACATAGACTAAAAGAAGATATTAATTTTTAAAAAAAATACTCTCCACATATATTATACAGATAACAAAAATCATTGGACTAATTTTTGTATTAAATAATATGTAGCTAGCTGTTGTGATAAATTCTGTGCCAAAGTGAATATGTTCGTGGATATGGCTGGCCATACAAAAAACGCAAACTTATTCGCCTGTCTTTGAAGACAGAATGCAGTCTCAGGCGTTTGGTAAACTTATGTTTTTTCGGAAGAATACTGGTCCAAATGAGACATTTTGCATGATTGGTAAGTGTATAAAGATAAACTTTCAATATAATATTTAAAAAAAAATTTAATAAGGTTTTATTTTTGATAAAAAATTCGATGCCTCTCACCTGCCGCCAGACAAAACCTCTCGGCACACATCAGGTTAATTGCTAATATATTTTAGAGAGCATCAAACATTTCAGGAATGTTTGGTCGATCAATTTTTTTGTTGTTCTGGACAGCAGACGGGATTTTTGCTTTTTCCGAAGTCAACAATAACATCAGTTTACTGCCAGGATTCTTCTTTTGACTTCTACATCAATGTTATTATCGATAGTCACCATAGATTGAAGGGCACACAAATTCATTTCGGAATGTACAAATAAAACCATAAATAAATTTGTGCATTCATTGCGTTGAAATAGCAGTTTAGTACCGATGGTACAGCAGTGGCAGTGTCCGCCTCTGTTACAGATTCGAAATTGTTCAAAATATTTTACCTAATAATAAAGAAACAATTTATAAAAATGGATTCATTTTTAGAACTGGGCAGCCTCATGATCGTTAATTATTAATGGCTTCAAATTATTCAGTAAGTAGATATAATTATATTATATTATGCAAAAATAGCGATATTGGATAATCTATATGAAAGTATTTAAATAAGTATACGTAATTATTTAAATACATAATGGTAAATATAAACATAATTATGTCAGAATAAAATCTTTATAATAAAAGTTTTTTTGCAGAAATAACTTATTTATGTAGCAACTTTAGTATCATGTTAAATTTAGTAGGATAGTATTCTTCTTGTCTGGTTCTCTAGAACAGGTTGTGCCTTGGCTGTTACTACTACAATAGTATTTGTTTTTCTCTATTATCTCATCCCCGTCCATTTAGTTGATGTTTCCATGGAATTACGTAAATAGTGTAATATAATCATTTTGCATATTTGTAATGAAATCTTCGTTAAATAATTCCTTAATAATTGTCCTTCCAATTAATTTTATATTAGTACTTACATGCAACTGAAAATTATTTACATTTTATGAAAATAGTCATACATATAATATTATAATGAATTGAAATACTTAATAAATTCCTTGGTGTTTTAATTTAAATACCACATATTTTGAAACGCTCGTGCTAGCGGTGGATTATTATATATTTTAAAAGACATAAAGAAAATGTGTTTCAATTAAGATAAATGTCACACTATTGTACACTGAGATTCATTTGCAAAACTTCAATAATTTTTTTTTGTAAAGTGAGACAATACTTATTTAAATTTTAAAGACAATTTTGAGTTTAAAGACCATACAGTTGAGGTTATTTGTCTTTCCTGTGTGAAATGTTCTTCTAGATACTTTTTCTGCACCTTTGCGACTTCTTAGTTGGTCTCCTATTGATAAATGTAATCATTAATAGCTTGTTTGAATCGAATATTCACGAATATTGCGAGCGAGCATCGACTAATATACTTTATAACATGTGAAGATGTTGACCCTAAAAAGCTGTGCGCCCCGTCCCATTGAATCTTTTTTACTTCCCATACTATCAAAATAATAATGGATATGTGTTTTATTGTCCCATGTCATTTAAATAATTAATATTTATTTTTGAATATTATTACATGCTGAACTAATATTTTACATTTAACATTAAAACTGGCGGGCTTATACCGATACTTTAAAATAAAAAAAAAATTTCAGAACATGTCCAATCCTAATGAGATCATATGGACCTCCACAGAGTGGAGGTTTGTATTAGCAGATCTGTTTTTATGAGAAATGGACATCAGCCACTTGCTCAACCTATTAGGTCCATACTCTGACTCATACACAAATTTAAAAATAATATGTGGACTTGCCAGACCCAGGATTCGAACCTGGGACCCACGACGCTTAAGCCGTGCGGCCATTGTGGGGTATACTTACCATTTAATTAAAATTCTGACCATTGCTATTAAAAACTTTTCAAAAGTATCAAAACTTGCTACAAAAATGCATGCCATTATTAATTGATTGAAGCTGGGTACAAAATATTATGAAGAAGTGTTATAAATTAGATACAGCAGAATCTCGATTATTCGGACTGACTGAGGATGAAGGTAGTCTGGAAAATTATAAATCCCAATAATGAACATTCATACAATTTTATTTACTACATTTTTTGAAATCTTCACTTTTCTTCATTACATATTCTTCTAAATCATACATTTTTCTTATAATCTCGAGGTTCTACCGGTTGGCTGCCAATGACGTCGAACGCGAACTTTTCTGTGAACGGCACGCCGCTCATACAAAAATGACGTCTTTGGACGCACCGCTTTAAAGGGGATTTTACTAACGTAAATCAATTATTTTAAACACACAAATATGTTGAACACACGACATATATTGGGAATATCGTCACATACTCAGAATTGAAACAAAATTCGTTTTTACCACTTGAAACGTAAATAGATTTTTATTTTTGCAATAAAATTCACAGCGTGCAAGGTACTCCCAATACACCTACCGGCAGTAAAAAGGTTAAGTGATATTTTACTATTAGCAAAAAATACAGTTATAAAATAATTAGTCTTGTTTAAATATTTATTACATATCTACTTCATTAATTAGGATTATAATATTATTTTTCTTAAAACATAATCACAAGTTTGTCTTTCATTGTAATTAGTATGGTATTGGGTTTTCATGAAGGAGTAGTAGTAAATAGCATTAATTTATTTAATATGAGTAGTTTTTTTTTTTTAATTTTTTTTTTTAATTTAAATTTAATTTAATTTTAATTTAATAATTTTTAATAGATTAGTAATTACAAAGAACAAACCGGTTGCATGATTTTGGATATCTATATTTTGAGCCTAATCGAGACCTACCTATATTATTATTCTCGCAAACAAATTATACAATAATTGTTTGTAAAATTTTGTCTCTACACAAATGCCTACATGTTCACAATTAGTATTTGTTTGAAACTAAGCACATGTCCACATCTGCAAACCTTGCAATGAAATTAGACATAGTTTATCCAGTGTTTCTTGATCTTTTTACACCTGCAAACCACTGAAAATAGGAGAAACATTTTGCAGACCGCTAACACAGAAATAAAAAATATTATTTATATAAGCAGTATCGTATGTATAATGTCTGATCGCGGTTGATTTAGTTACGTAAAACCATTAATCTATTTTGAGAACAGAAACACAATGCACAAACACTTGCAGATGCACGAGTTTTGAAGATTTTCAGCAAATTTGGACACCAAAAATTCCCAGACCACCAGAAAATGTCTACGGACCACCGGTTAAAATACTCTGGTTTAGACAATCCACACCAGTGGGTCTATTCTATACTTATCGAACACTAAATTGATAAATAGTATCAAACTTAGGGTAGGTTTGTATCAAAATATTAGCACTTATTGTAACAATTACACGAAGCTGGTTTTTATTGTTGCAATAAGTGCAATATTTTAACAGCAGCAAGATAGGTGCTGTTAAAATATAGCACTTATTGCAACAATAAAAACCAACTTCGTGTAATTGTTACAATAAGTGCTAATATTTTGATACAAACCTACCCTAAGTTTGATAATATTTATCACTTTAGCGGTCGATAAGCATAGAATAGACCCACATAAACAATTGTACACTTTAATCCAGTTTGCGACCAGTGGGTCTATTCTATACTTATCGAACACTAAATTGATAAATAGTATCAAACTTAGGGTAGGTTTGTATCAAAATATTAGCACTTATTGTAACAATTACACGAAGCCGGTTTTTATTGTTGCAATAAGTGCGATATTTTAACAGCAGCAAGATAGGTGCTGTTAAAATATAGCACTTATTGCAACAATAAAAACCGGCTTCGTGTAATTGTTACAATAAGTGCTAATATTTTGATACAAACCTACCCTAAGTTTGATAATATTTTTCACTTTATCACTTTAGCGGTCGATAAGCATAGAATAGACCCACAGGTCTATGTAGGAATACCCATAAAATACAAAATAAATATTTTTTTTCATACTTATCTATGTCAGATCCATCTTTTCATCATTTTGAAATAAATCATGAGAAATATTCGGTGCTATATTGGACAAATTAGCTGGCCATAAAAATAAAGCTTCAAATCTCGCTACCCATAATAGAGCATGCGAATTAAATCGCTGCGGGAGAATGGTGTTGAGTTTTTTCCCTCGAAGTTGAACCATTAATTGTTTGAATGCAGACAACGTGCCATAAAAGGGCGGTATAAGATGAATAATTTGTTCTGCATGAGGAATGTGTTCCTCTGCCCATATACTTAATGATGAACTCAATGAACTTTCATTTAGCGAATTTGTCAAACATAAATTTTTTTTCCTAGAGTATGTTCTCACTGTGGAACTTTTGACCGTTGCGATTGGTTGTTTTTCATGAGCCATCAAAGTTTTAATAAGTGCATTAAACCTTATGTCATATCCTTGTGAAAGCGCTGTTACTGCACGACTTTTTACAAATTTTACATGCAACAAGGCAAGAATGGATTTGGTATCTGGAACAGTAATATTTTTTGATGTTGGAGAATTTGGTGACAAAGGTAGTTGTTTGGTGCGTTTCGCCAAATTTATGAAATAATTCAGGAACTTAGTATCAATACCTTCAGGATTATCTAACTGAAAATGATTCTGTTTCTTTAACTTATTATTATCAGCAGGAAATTTCTGAAGGCTCTGTTGAAGTGATTTGATAGCCGTCTCCAAGTCCACATCGGGTATGGTCTTCCTTTTATTGGAATATTTACGTCTCGGAACGGAGGACAGATCTTTTTTTGGATTTGCTATAAACCATCTTTTTAACATGACGCAACGCGTCCGAATAGATACCCTCGATTTGCCTTTGAAATATTTAGACATATCTGAATAACTTATTGGATTATTGTCATTTTTATAATAGGGGTGTGACAAAATATCGACAAGTTTTCGGTCCTCATCCAAAGTCCAGTGGCAGGCTGGGGAAGATTTTAAAACTTTAAGTCTTATACGTATCTGAAGAGCTGAGCGAGTCGGAAGAAATTTTGCTAAGCGGTTGGGATCGTTTCCATATTGCTTAGATGCAGCCGACAGGACTGTATCTTCTTCTAACGTGAATCGGCCAACCCGCTTTGCACCTTCTAGACTGTGTTTAAATCTGTTGTAGATTTGATATTTTGTCCTGTTTTCAAAATAAAAGGCGACTTTTGACCAAGGGATGTGACTTCCGATACGGCAGCTATCTACAACGTTGATAAGAAATTCGTCTTCTTCGGGGGTCCACTTCACCCCGTGATTTTGGGGATGACCTATGCGCATTTTGTAGAATATAAAACACTGATACGCCGTGCGACCAGTTCGCAGATCGGCAGCAATTTTATCCCAATCTTGCCTCGAGTGTTTTAAAATTAATTCTCTGAGGTCAGATCGTTCACTATGGGTCCAGCTCGCTTTGTTTATGCTGGGGTGGAGGAAATTGTGCCACATTGCGCGACACTCGTTAGGACTGTGATTCACACCACCAATATCAGCTATTTGTTCCCAATCGTATTCTTTCTTCTCATTTAGTGATTCAACTAGATTCGATAACGGTACAGAATCTATTTTGTTTAAGTAGTCGGTTAATTGATCACGTTTTTTCTTAATCTCCTCTCTGTTTGTTTCATTCACTATTTGTAAATCAATTTTTTTTATATTATACCTGACATCTTCTTTCTCTCTGATTCGCGCGAATTTCAATATACTAACCTCCAAGTTTTTTTTGTGAATCGCCGTCCAAGCAATTGTGGGGGGCAAATGGACATAATTAAGAATTCGAAGATTCTTCATTTTGATTGTGTCTGGATTCGGAGGGGCATTAAATAAATTAGAATCCTTAAAATACGGTATACCGCAAAGGTAGTATCCGAAACTGACACTCTTCGACTTTTCACTATCTCGTGAAGATTTTAAACTTTTGATTAGTGTCTGAGTAGATTGAATTTTGATTCGACATTCGGTGAGAAGAGAAACCAAATTTGACTTCACCTGTAGCAAAGCATCATCCAACATGTTATTTAATCTCAATGCAGTGGTTACAGGACACAAATTATATGTTAAGTCTGATCGATTGCAAAGATCGTTTTGAATATTTTGTATATGATCCTGACTGGTATTTGATCGGCATGATATTTCTCCAATAGTCGGCGGAAGTAGAGCCGCTTGTAATTCAGCGATATCATTTTCAGTATCCGATTCACAATCCAAATCCATTTTTAGGGAATCTTGACGTAGTACGAAAATTATTTTATAACCTCTACGAAACAATTTTGACAGCGACCGATTTCAAAACTGATTTCTTCCCTAAAGCCGCGTTCACACGGTCCAAGTACGGATCCAAGTACACTTGGATTGACTTGGATCGACTGCCATCCAAGTGACAGCTTCATACTATTTATTCCTATCCAAGTTAACTTGGATGAGTAGGACGCGGTCCAAGTAGCTTGGATAGGAATAATTAGTATGAATATGTCTACTTGGATGGCACTCGGTCCAAGTGTACTTGGATCGTACTTGGACCGTGTCAACGCGGCTTAAGTATCAGTGTTGCCATCTTTTCAAAGTGGAATTATAGTACAGAGTCTCCAAAATTATAGTATTTAGGGAAAAAATATAGTACGCGTTGTCATCTGTTGAAAATGTATAGGTTTTTTGGGTACTGTTCGGTTATCAGGATTACAGCGGAAAACACATTTTGAAAATACCCGATGTACTGAATTATTTGTTGGTTTGGGTTAGGTTAGGTTAGGTTAGGTTAACCTAACAAATAATCCAATTTATCGGTTATTTTCAAAATGTGTTTTCCACTGTATTCCTGATAACCGAACAGTACCATTATAGTACTTTTCACCAATTTATCGAATGGAAATATCGAAATTTTACTACTTTTTACATATTTTTTCCGATATTCAAAATTATAGTATTTTGGTACAAATACTATAATTGTATGGCGATATTACATAATTATTACAAATCGATTTATTAGGCATTTCCATGTAGGTATCAAGTTATAGCTAACTTTGTAAATCAATGACCGCGACAATAATCTTTGTATATCTGTTCTCACTTAGTTAGTTAATAGCCTAATTATTACATAACTATACGCTGATACAATAATAATCAGTACGTCATGATTGATAAAAAGAGAATTATTCGATTGTAAGTTTTCGACCGAAGCACATCGCTCTGTGCTGTGATTCACATTATTGTAACAATAATTGTACACCTGTACTTGCGCAATTTAAATAAACTTACACCCTTCATAATCACGACAACGACTTCTCATCTCTCCTCTTCACAACACCATTGGCCCTCACATCGACGACCCCCTACAGTGGTGAACCCGACGTTCCACGCAACCGCAAATTCAAAATATTCAAGACAATGCCGAGAGGATACGACGACAGCCACAGCCCCGCCGCAACCAGTAACAGTAACTTATGGAAACGCTGATTGAGATCAGGATGCGGAAACTCGCATTGTCATTGCAGGAGCAAATGATAAGCATCCGAGATGAAATTGCCGGCATCCACAGCCGCGACTCACGCCCACGGGCAAAGAACCACGGCCGGCGATTCCACAGCCGCTCACGAAGCCGTAAAACTGGACGTTCATCCAGTCGCAACAGAGAAGATAACCAAGGTAAATGCTGGTACCACCATATGTTCGGAGCATTCGCACAGAAGTGCGGACAACCCTGCAGCCATCAAGAGGGAAACGCTCCGGGCAATCACTGATAGCGGCCAGCGAATACAGCCCAATGCCAAGCTGCCTATTATTTGTCACCGACCGCAACAAGAAAATACAGTTTCTAGTCGACACAGGCGCCGATCTCTGTGTGTACCCACGTTCTAAGGTTCCGAGACATCACTAACAAAAATGACATACGAGCTGTCAGCGGCGAACGGTAGGTACAGTAATCGCTACATACGGGAACCTTCCGTTGACATTAAACTTGGGCCTACGACGAGACTTCACATGGAGGTTCGTAATTTCCGATGTTAATAAGCCCATCATTGGAATTGATTTTTTAATCCATTTTGGATTGTTAGTCGACGCCAAGAATAGACGTCTGTTAGACCAAACCACTCATCTCACCACTTCCGGAAACCGCAGTACGGGAGAGGTCTTGTCAATCAAAACCGTTTCAGGCAGGTCTGCGTATCATGACCTGTTGCAACAGTTTCCAGATATCACACGTCCCGATGGCACAGTCAAATGCCGCATCATACAACTAAACATCATATCAATAAACACCGGGACCACCAGTAGCTGCGCGCCCAAGACGACTCGCTCCGGACAAACTACAGATTGCGAAGAGGGAGTTTCAAGATATGATGAGACTTGGGATCGCTCGATCATCAGGTAGCAGTTGGGCATCGCCGTTACACCTGGTCGCCAAATCGAGAGAACAATGGCGTCCGTGTGGTGACTACCGAGGTCTGAACGCCAGATCCATACCAGATCGTTATCCGGTACGTCACATCCAAGATTTTGCCCAAGCTCTCCGCGGGAGGAAGGTATTCTCCACCATCGACCTGGTCCGAGCATACAATCAAATCCCAGTTGCCGAAGACTGCCATTACGACACCTTTTGGCCTCTTCGAGTTTCCATATATATGTCGTTTGGTCTCCGTAGCGCGGCGCAAACCGTACAAAGATTCATCGACGAAGTACTACAAGGCATGGACTTCTGCTATGCCTACATCGATGACATCTTGATCGCTTAAAGCTCAGAAGAGGAACACCTCCAACACCTGCAAACGCTCTTTACACGTTTGCAGGAGTACGGAGTCGTGGTAAACTCGAGGAAATGCGACTTCGGCACCTCAACGGTCAAGTTCCTCGGATACCTCGTATCTTCAGATGGCACCAGACCTGTCCACTACCCGACAAGGTAGAAGCCATTCGGGAGTACAGCCGCCCAGAGAATATCAAGGGCCTACGCCGGTTTTTTGGTATTTTGAACTTCTATAGAAGGTTCATACCCAATGCTGCAGGTACTCAAGCACCTCTGCACACACTTCTCCAGGGCAACATGAAAGGCAAGCAGCCTATTCCATAAACTCCCGAGACTATCAGAGCATTTGAAGCATGCAAGAAAAGTTTGGCTGACGCAACACTGCTAGCTCATCCGAAAAATGATGCACCGCTAGCTATCATCAGTGACGCCTCAGACACCGCTGTTGGCGCAGCACTCCACCAATTGGTCGACGATCAATGGGAACCACTTGCGTTTTTCTCCAAGAAACTCAGCCCAGCCGAGCAGAAGTATGGAGCTTACGACCGTGAACTTCTAGCGATCTACATGGCAGTCAAGTATTTCCGACACATGGTAGAAGCCCGATCATTCGTCATATACACGGACCACAAGCCCATCACTTTTGCTTTCAGGCAGAAAGCTATGAAGTGTCCTCCACGACAGTTTCTGCATTTAGACTTCATCGGACAATTTCCACCGACATCCGTCACATCTCTGGCAAGAACAACGTTGTTGCTGACGCTCTTTCTAGAGTGGAAGCGATTGCCGAAAATCCACTCGATTACGCAAGCCTGGCAGCTGATCAACAAAAAGATGAAGAGCTGAAGATATTCCTACGCGACGGATCCTCCTTACAACTGAAACAAGTGCAGATTCCGGAAGTTAACGTAGTTATCTTTTGTGACGGGTCTACTGCATACGCAAGACCCTTCATCACCAAGCCGTTCCGTAAAGCTGCATTGAACGCAATACACCGACTTTCACATCCTGGCATTACCGCGACCACAAAACTCGTAACACAGTGTTTCGTGTGGCCTTCTATCGAAAAGGACTGTAAGCGATGGACTCGCAGTTGCATTCAATGTCAGAAAAATAAAGTTACACGCCATGTCTCAGCACCATTAGGCGCGTTTGTGCCATCGTCAACTCGATTTCAGCACGTCCACATCGACATTGTCATCCTACCACCGTTGGAGGGATATCGATACTGTTTAACATGTGTAGACCGGTTCACTAGATGGCAGTTGCCGTTGAAAGACCAAGAAGCGGAGACTGTGGCACGAGCATTTTGCTCCGGATGGATCACGCGGTTTAGAACTCCAGTCCGAATCACCACGGACCAAGGAAGACAGTTTGAGTCACAGCTGTTCAGACAACTAAATCGTCTGGCAGGTACAACTCACATTCACACCACCGCCTACCATCCCGTAGCAAATGGCATGGTTGAGAGATCAGTGGCGCACTCAGGGGGGGGCAGGGGGCCCTGGCACTCCCCAAAATATGAAAATCATCAGAACAATTTTACCCATTGAAATTTAAAGCCAATAAACTATACCTTGGGCTTAGAGAAATAACACGGCAAAAAAATGATTTGTAATTCTCCAGCATCCTTTTTAGAAAAATGTCGGGTTTTTTTAGAAACCCGTTCCCTAATGAACTGTCAAAAAATTCTCGGTGTCCACCCGAATTCCAGAGTGGTGTAGGTCATGGCTGGGGAGGGCTGACAGGGCTCTAGCCTGGGGGCCCGGGCAGTAAGGGGCCCGACGTGTCGCGTTGACCAGATAAGTGAGATAAACACACATCATAAATTGAGTCGCTTAGAATCATAACTCACATATTGCAATTTTGTCGTTTTTTAGTTAAATATGCCAAGTGATTCTAAATGAATTAATCTATATACCGAAAAATAGTTGAGTATTAAAAGTCAATTTAAACCATGTGAAAATCGTTGACAAAGTTCATTGTTGGTGTAATATGTCGTATATTTCAAAGAATAGAGTTTTGTCACCAACGCCTTCCTAACCAATCGGGGAGCTCTATTTCTCATAGTATGCTGTATGTCTGCAACGTTAGGAGTATTAGGTATATATATTTAAAAAAAAAAGTTATTCGACTCTCTCACTCATTAATATTCTAGGGAGTTCAATACTGTTCTTCTAATAAATTACAAAAAAATAGTGCTCTGTTGGTTTTTAGCGATTATCTCAAAACTTGATTTTTGAAATATGTGAGTTATGATTCTAAGCGACTCAATTAGCTTTAATAGTAAAAAAGTCGCCTGCGGCGCTATTATACTTCATGACCATGAACATTTTAAATTATATAATTGTCCAATATATTTTCTGATTATTATGTGTCGATACTCGACAGCTCCAGTAGATGTATTGAAAATCATCAATAATTCACTGTATAAGTACCCTCAATTTGAACTAAAACACAATTTGAAAAACGTTAATGTAGTGTTTCACACTGCCTTTAATCTAAGCGGTGGATAGGGGGCCCGTCAAATACCCTAATCTGAGGGCCCGTTTCAGGATGTGGGGACCATGGTGTAGGTACACCGAGTGCAATAGACAAAAGACCGATAAACGAGATATTAGGCTGTGTTGTGTTAAGTAGGTTGTGTATAAGTTAAATGCAATAATACTTTTTTGTCCATTTTCAATTAATATTTTGGAACCTCAATATTACAAAACCAAAAATCTACGATAAACATTCGGCGAAAAGAACGACTACACCCACTACAGTCGGTGGTGGTGTAAATCAAAAGAACATTTTTTTCGGTAGAATTCGGCATAAATATTGTAGCTCTCTAGACCAGTGTTCTCCAAACTTTCGACATCTGTGTACCGCTTTTATAATTCTCGTAACACTGAGTACCCCTCGTCAAAGAAAAATGATTATTAGTACTTTAATAAAAACAAAATATATTTATATTTTCGTTTTGTAGTACATAAACAAAATAATAATAAACGAAAAAAAATCATTCATAATAAAATATAAATAAAATCTATATTATAAAAAATAACATTCATTATAAGCAATGAAAAGGATGAAATTGTTTATGTTGAAACGACAGATCATCGTAATTTGGTTCCCTGGTTATTAATTTTAATCTGAGATGCGGTTCCACACCATGAAGTTGGAAAAGGCAAGATGTATTACACACATGTTATATACACATGTTGCATTTGCAACCTAAATTATGTTTAAGTACACTCCTTATATTTATTTTGCAAGAATCCGTCTGATGCTAATAATTCCAACAATTGCTCTTCTTCCGCATGCGATAAACCTTCTAGCATGGATGTTGTATTAATGCTTGTTGCACCAGGCGCTGCCATAGCCCGGTGCAGCGCGTACCCTCACCAAACTCTTCCCGTACCCCAGGGGGTACGCGTACCACACTTTATAGCGGGTAGCACTGCCGATATTATTTGAGTAATGTTTTAGCATACTAGGTGCACATGTCCAGCATGGTCGCTGTTTGTCACTTCCAATCCGCCAGTTGCTGATGACACGCTCAACGGTTACCGCCACTATGCCTCCAATTTAATAAAAACTAGGAGAAACTGTACAAATATCGTCGCTTTAGGATTTGTTTCCCGAATAGACCAAATGTCAATTTTACAGGAGACGAAAAACAAATTTCATTGTCGTATATTTTAATATCAGTAGATGTATCAATCATTCTTTTAATACTGTATGATTTCAAAATTATCTAAGAATAGATTCCAAGAGTAATATACTGGTATAAATCATTAAATGCACAGAAAATGCGTTTTATTTACAAGTATTCACTGTGGATATTCGGGAAATTTTTAGCGCTCTCTCAGAATAATGGATATTCGGGACAAAACATGGAGTTCGGGATTTAAAACCGTAGCGTATTGCTGCACGGCCCACAGATTACTGAGTGGTCAAAAAGTACGCGCCTCAAATGTTATATTTATTTACACGATAATTGTTAATAATTACCTCTACTATTTAAATACTTAATGATCGTAATTACCCAAGTTCGTATGTAATAATAACATGCGGTAATCGCTTTTTCGGTTTTTTTTTGGATTAAGTAATAAAATAGTTTTTAAGTAATTAACTATTTTTTTATATTTTATATTTTTTAATAACTTCTGATAAAATATATTATAAGGTATCTACTACTTCAATTATTAACCGCCGTCACGGTCGTTTCTCCAATATTTTATGATGGTACGTACTCGTACTTGCTAACAATTTTATATTAATACTTTTTCCAAAAAAAAAAAAAAACTATTTATATATATCTGTATATTATTATATCTATATATTTCTATAATTGACAATTAAACTTATTACAAACCACCAAATAAATATTATATATTTACTATTGTAAGGAATAACAACACAAAATGATAGCATGTATAAATTAATTACCATTAGCTGCTAATATTAGGTAGGTACCAATATCCTTAGTATATAATATCCACCAAATAAATAGTTACTAACATACATATTAAATTAAATTAACTATCAGCGCATTCAAAAATAAATAATAGCATCGCCTTTATTTTCATAGAAATACCTAGATTAAAAGTAAAATAAAGACAAGCAATGTTTGATTAATAATAATTTGAAATAATAATTATTTTTTACGTCATAGTAGTTGCCGGGTCATACTGTAGAATTCATATAACCGTTGGGATTTTGTGTCATTTATCAAAACAAAATGCAGTTATTTAGGTTAAAATAGTCACTTCCACAACTCTACTGTAAGTTCAGGGCGAACTGGTGATGTATCAGCTATGAATGATCTCTTCAAATTTGATGAATTCACTATTAAAACAATAGTAACGTTAAAAACAATATCAATAAGACGAAATTTGAAAGAAGTCTCCGGACGGCCGAAACATATGAAAGTGGGCGTGATTGTTTTAGAGCTAGACAGCGTGAATGTGGGAGCGAGATGCACGGCGTGAGCGCGGTTTGATTGGCTAAAGTCATATTCGGGAAATAAACACTCAGCCAGAGATATATTTCGACCAAAATTAACTTGGATATTCAGGTACGAATAGTTGGATATTCGGGAGAACACCACGGAGTAATTGTAACTTAACATGGCGTATTCGGGTTTTTTTAAAAAAATATCTCTGTTCCTAGATAAAAATATATCGTTTTTATAAATGATTTCGGTAGAGTTCGATAAAAGAAATTGAACTGCATTAAAATGTCGATTTCGACAAAAATGGATATTTGGGAAACAAATCCTATAGCGACGATATGTCGGCATGTATTGTGAAAATATGTATAAATAATTATATGAAGAAGAAAAAGAGCATATGGGACTAATTTACATTCTCCTCCTTAGGCACCCCCCAATATTAAATCCTGGGTGCGCCACTGTGAGAGATTACATCGTCAAATGAAAGCAGCTATCAAATGCCACCAAAACACGCGTTGGACAGAGACACTACCCACAGTCTTGATGGGAATCAAGGCAGCTTGGCGAGAAGATCTCAAGACTACCTCAGCCTAGCTGGTCTATGGCAAACCTCTACGGTTACCGGGCGAATTCTTAGGGTCAAAGCAACCCAACGACTGCGAACCAGCCAATTTCGTCAAATATCTCCGACAACATTTTTATGAGTTGCAACCCGCCAAAACAACGCACCACGGCGGGAAGAACTCATTCATGTTCAAGGATTTGGATAAGACCTCGCATGTGCTACTCCGAGATGACACGGTTAAAGGACCTTTGCAGTCGCCATACACTGGCCCACACAAAGTTATCAGCCGGAATATCCGGACCTACGTCATTCAAGTTCGAGGCAAGGACACCACAGTCACTGTAGACCGCCTCAAACCTGCACACATAATGGCAGAGGAGGATGACAACTCATCAAAGGAGAAACCGGCACTGAACGATCCAGCACCAGAAAACATCAGCCAGCACGATTACGTCACACGTACAGGCAGACGTGTACGCTTTCCAGACCGTCTAGACTGCTGAAAACCACACCAAAATTGCATATTCAAAAGTGCTACGAAATAATAATAATACAAGTGGTTTAATTAAATGATATTTTAGTCATTTTATTATTATTTTGTTTTAATTAAGTTCTAAACAATTGTAATTAATTTAAGCCATCATAAATCTGTAATAATATTACAATATAACGTAATTACTGCTAGGGGAGTTATATGGCGATATTACATATTACAAATTGATTTAATAGACATTTCCATGTAGGTATCAAGTTATAGCTAACTTTGTAAATCAATGACCGCGACAATAATCTTTGTATATCCGTTCTCACTTAGTTAATAGCCTAATTATTACAAGTTGATAACATAGTAATCAGTACGTCATGATTGATAAAAAGAGAATTATTCGATTGTAAGTTTTCGACCGAAGCACATCGCTCTGTGCTGTGATTCACATTATTGTAACAATTGTACACCTGTACTTACGCAATTTAAATAAACTTACACCCTTCATAATCACGACAACGACTTCTCATCTCTCTCGTCACAACACCATTGGCCCCAGTGTTGCCATCTTTTTCTATGCTGATTATAGGACAAAGGCATAAAAATTATAGTATTTCTGAAAAATATATAGTACAGGAACATTTTTCGTCTTGAATCCTTTAAAATTATAGTATTTTGGTATATTTGGCGTAAAATTATAGTATTTTACATTTTTCGTGGAATTAAAATTATAGTATTGTACTATAATTATAGTACGGTTGGCAACACTGCAGTAATTATTTATTTATTTATTTATTTATAAAAAGAGTATTACGGCATTACAGCTATTGGCCCATGCGCCATAATACTTAATAAATACAAATGTATAAACATATCTTAATTACAAATAACAATAAAAAGACAGCATGTGTAAATATTACCTAATGAAATATGATAATTTATACAATTATAAATTTAGCCTATTTAATAAGTCCAAAAACATTATATACCTACTTAGTTAATAAAAAACAAATCAACCTTTATGGTGCCATCAAATAAGCTAATTGCACGATACACAGCATCATAAAACATAACATCTGTCCTGCGACGAGGTATCTTGAAGACCGTGGAGCTACGAGTGATATTGGTAGGAACATGAAAATTAATATTTGCCAGTATATACGGATTGTAAATGAACCCACGAAGAAGTAAAAAGAAATGCTTTAAAAGAACAATCACTCTTCGGGTAGACAGGGATTGCATTGATAGCATACCCAGAAGAAAACGAGTCGGGAAATCATTTTATTGTCATTATCATAAGGAAAGAACCCGTATGTTCTTAAGTAGAGAAATCTAAGAAATCTATTGTGGACTCGATCCAACTTAATTGTGTGGATGGACCTATTAGGACTCCAAATAATGGTGGCATATTCAAGAATACTCAACACAAATGATACGTATAATGTACGTAGCACTCGGATGTTTTCGAATGATTTTGAAACCCTCATTACAAAACCAAGCATTTTGCTAGATCTAGTACTGATGTCAAGAATATGTTGATTGAAAGTGAACTTTGCATCATACAATACACCCAAATCTTTTATCTCCATTATCTATCCTAATCAGTGTTGCCATCTTTTCAAAGTGGGATTATAGTACAAAGCCTCCAAAATTATAGTATTTGGGGAAAAAATATAGTACGCGTTGTCATCCTGTTGAAAATGTAGGTACAGGATTTTTTTTTCTCAGAAAAAAAATTACGGAGAATTTGAGAAACTCCGAGACCCCTTTTATTTAGGGAGGTACCTCTTCCGACCAAAAATGTTTACCGATAAATTCAACATTTATTTTATTCATTCATTCACAACATTCAACAAGTTCTGCAAAGCTTCTTATATTACGCACAAATTGACACCAGAATTGCTCCGATCAGATGAGGCATTATTTTGCTACAGTGTCCTCAAACATTGTAAATCAATTAAAATTGAGGTTCATGGCGCAGCATCCCCCGCCGCCTGATGAGGTTAGTGCGATAGTATTATATGTGACGCATAAAGCCAAACGATCGACCTGCGCAATTATATAATAATATTTACATTAAACTTAGTTCAGAGTAACGTATTCTTGGATGTTCCTTTGTTGAAAATGTAAGTACCTACCTACCTTCCCAAAAAGTTTCAGACAGTTAGTAAGCTAATGAAATCTCTCAAATTCGAAATAGGTGCATAACTATGTGGTTGTAACTTTGCATTTTAAAAATTAATACAACACAAACTATTATTTCAAACAGAAACCTATTGACGCCAAAGAGATTGGACTCCTCCCAGTCTTCAATCTCTTTGATTTGCGCCCTTTTATGAAATATATTATCAAAATAATTTTCTATAGGTACCTACCTACCCATCAAAATATCTCTGTGGACTATTGTCACCCTGTTTTAGAGAGTATTTTATATATAACAGCCATGACACTTTACTTCAAAATTATTGACATTTGAAATTTTGGCTTCTGGCTACACTAAATTTTGCTCTGTCTTGAGTCTTGTGATCACAAGACTTTTTCGTACGTGAGGCGAGTTTGGATGTGATTCGTATATTATTTATCAATTTTGTTTCGGATACGTTGATAACATACAGAATGGCATTACGTTATTGCCTCGGTTATACTTTTGTGGGATCAGCCACCACAATTATTACGATATTGGTGCTGTATCATCTGTTAACGGGGCAAGGAGAGCGAGTCAGCGTAGGGTGGTTCTTGGAAGACACCTCTCCCTATCTCTGGGCATCTTTAGGAATCGCAATGTCCGTAGCTCTATCTGTTGTAGGTGCGGCTATGGGGATCCACACCACAGGAGTCAGCATCATCGGAGGGGGTGTGAAGGCCCCTCGTATTAAGACGAAAAACTTGATCTCGGTCATCTTCTGCGAAGCTGTGGCCATTTACGGGCTGATCACCGCTATTGTACTCTCCGGGCTGGTGGAAGAATTCGCCCTTATAAATATCACCGAAGAGGTGAAAAACTCAAATTGGATGGCTGGATATCTTATGTTCGGATCCGGGTTAGCTGTCGGATTAGTGAATTTGTTCTGTGGAATGGCTGTCGGTATTGTAGGATCGGGTGCTGCCCTCGCTGATGCTGCCAATTCCGCCCTTTTCGTCAAAATTTTAATTGTTGAAATTTTCGGTTCTGCCATTGGTTTGTTCGGTCTAATCGTAGGCATTTATATGTCATCCAAGGTAAAAATGGGTAACAAAGTTTAAATTTAGAAGCAAACATGTCTAATACTTGTAATGTTAACTTATTCGTGTTAAATACTAAAAAGATTACCTAAAAATGTATGAATATAATAATATACAGGTATGTCTGTCTGTACAACATATTGTAAAGTTTCATTAATGTTGAATTGACAAAAGTCCTTGTCAATATGTTATCAATGTAATTTGAAGAATTATTGTAAATAGCTGTAATTTAATGGCATTAAAACTATATTCATATTGTTTTGTTAAAATAAGTTTTATTTATTAATAGCCCATGAATTTGTATTATTATTATTTACTATACTTCTCAAATTAAGTCGGAACTGTATATACGGTACATACCTATAATGTTTTCTGTTAAAAATATTTCAAACGAAAATGTTATATTTGAATGAAAATCGTTTTAAAAAGTAGATATTTGTGTACTGAGAAATTTATTTATACACTTAGAAGTACCTGCCCACATATACATTTAACAATCTGTTCATTGATTTTACAATTAAAAACAAATAATTTAAACAACCAATGTATTTATAGAATATCCACAATGGCATTGAATAAAAAAATGCTTTGTTCTTATAATCACTTCTGAAACCCGTTATAAATTGTGTTCAACGATTGCAATCATGATCCTTCAATGTATTAAGAATTAGAATCAAACAGTATTTTTTCAACAAATACCTACTTACCTATCTTTTATTTTCATTGTAGTTATGTGTAAACACTAAACCATCATTCAAATGAATAACTGATTTTATCACATAATTTAAGGTTCATCAATGTACGTCTTTACTCGCTTTTTCTTGTTGAAATTACCACATTTATTTTGAAAAAAAAAGACTTGATGGGTGAATGTATTAAATTTGTTTGTAATACATTTTAAATTATATATCATGCATAACATCCGTTACAATTCATAGTTAAATAAAAGAAATATATCATGTTTCATAAAATTTTCTGTTTATTTCATATCCATAATCATCGTTTTACACAACATTCCTGCTAATTACTAATTAGTATTTAAGACATTATTGAAAACATTGTAGATGTTATGTGGACATCTTTGTATTATATTTTCACTTAAGTAAGTAGGTTTGTTTTGCTGTGAATAGAGCAGTGTAAATTAAATGCAAAAACTAATAAATTTGATTTATTGCTGAAATGTCTCTTTATTTTTTGACAATATTGCAGTTTCTACTGAAGTCACCCATAATATTATTTTTAATTAGATATATTACTGAGAACCAAAAGATATAAAAGAGAGTGTACTGTCTTTCCAAGGAAGAAGGCGGTAATTGACTCTCACTTTTGAGATAAATGATATGAGGCGTCTAATTACAAAAAGCGACAAGTCCACAATTCAATATTTTCGGGAAACAACGTTTTTATGTTTCTAGCTTCAATTATTTGTTTTAACGTGAGATTATTTTTTCCGTTGTATTCTATGTCGAAATTAGAACCAAATGGCAATTTGTTTCAGCCGATAAACGCTTAAATGTAATAAATATAGGCAAAATAAAATTGGACTTAGCGCTACTTGTACTTCACTTTTTAATTTATCCCGCATAAGGCACATATTTCCGTGGCACTGTCATTAGTTTACCAGATGGTACAGCATGGGAGACGCCCTTTTCAATATTGAACGTTCCCTTATTGGTTGACTTAAACACGCGCGAAATCAACCAAGCTTTTAATATGAACAACGGACTTGGCGCTTTTTGTAATAAATCGACTTAAAATATATTTTTTGTAGGGTTATGTCGCGTTTTGGAATTTATAAATCAATACATATTGTGTAAAATTATACAAAGAATACGTGCTTATTTTTTTCTCGATTTTGACAAAATGTGGACTTATCGCTTTTTGGAATTAGACGCCTCATATACTTAATGTTTTTTTTTTTTCAAAATTTAGTACTGTGAATTAATAAAAAACGGTGATATTTTTGATCAATTGGATGTTAAAATACAAAGTTATAATAAACAAGCAGTAACTGCAATAAATAGGTGCAATGACTGCCTTTTTGTGAAGAAATGTGTATCATTTTAGCAGATATCCATTTTCTCAATTTTAACGGTATTTTAGTGATGGTACTGATTTTAAAGTGAACAAAATATATACCTTTCAAAATTACTTAACAGATGGCATTCATAACTCAATTTCACAAATTTTGCGAGTTACTGCCTTCTTCCTTGGAAAGGCAGTGTAGTGTTACGGAACATCTAGCAACAGAATATGAAAGATGCATGTTAATACAATTTTATAATAATTTACATATTATTTTATTTATTAAGGTCAACCAACTAAATTAAACACAGAAGAATACAATATGATTGAGTATAAGATAATAAATTCAACGAATAAGTGATGGTCCCAACATCAGGCGGGCAAAGGAAGCTTAATTAAATCCAACGGTAAATAAGTACAGTTAGTGAAGAGGAAAGAAAATGGCAGAATCAAAACTGGCAACGGGGAATGATAATAACTACCACTAAAATAGAGTAGGTATCATAGTGACCGATAAAAAAATCGGTTAATAGTTTTGTCCCCTACTCTTGAGTAAGTAATAGAGATGGGAAAACTGGTCGATTTTGAAGACTAAGTATAAAAAAATACTTGGTATATAAACTTGTATAAAATACTTACTAGTATTTGGAATACTATATACCTAGATCGTTTGGCGTGCGTATGCGACAAAAGTTTCATACTCAACTTAAACTAAAATCAACTCCATATTATTAGTATTTTAAAATACGTATCGGCTCAGGGAACTCAGACTGTGTATTGGCTTCAATATAATCGCTAAAAATATGAGCTCCGCTTGTCGAAAAGTCCCATTTATTATAAAATTTTAAATTTATGAGTTGTTTTTCTGTTAGGTTACAATATTATTGTTAACAAAAATAAATAACAGTGATTTTTTTTAAATTTTAAACATGTTTTGAGCGGTATATAACAAGCCTAAGCATCTGCGTCATCTCACCACTGTGCTGCGACACAAAATTTATGACATATTATTATTCATACATTCGAACGCAATTGACTAATAAATTAAAATATACCTATACTCAAGTGCTATTATGTTGATGTGTGTCGTCGATGATTGAATCGTGGATGGGTAATGTTAATATAATACAGGTGTATGACGTTCTGACGGCTGATGAAGATGACCATGTTATAGAAGAATTCTATGAACATATAAATGTAATTCTAAAATTGACAAAAGATAATGAAGTTACCTTGATTTGGGGGCCTCGGCCCCTTAGGGGGCCTTAGAGCTTCTGCCAGGGAGCCGTGAAATATTTCAGTTTTTAAAAAAAAATTATAAAAACGTGATCAATGGATGATGCTGGCGCTTTTCGCTGTGGACTGTATAATTTGAAGGATGATATGGAGTCTGGATCTAGGGGTGGGGGTGATTTAACAGAATGTCAGACACTGACCTTTATGATGCCTCCTTGGTCTGGTTGCACTGTCACTCGGGCGGTATTATCTGTTTTTGGTCACCCGGTGCGCAGCACTTGGTGCACAGTTCTATGGATGATATGTGAGGGTGGATGAATGATGATGAGTTGTATGATTGATGAGGATGCGACGTAATAGACTAAGTGCAACGAAGGTCTAACAGAATGTTTTGAATCACTCGTTAGTTAACGCAACGCAGCAACACACACTCGATCGTATCCTTGAGCTGACTGAATGTTCTTCGCAATAACGATCGATTAGTGACCCGTAACCGCCGGTAACTTGGTCTTGTGGCAATAATACTGGATTCGGGGTATGTGGGAAATAAGGATGGAATGCGAATATAAATGGCCCAACCAGACGATATTACTCAAACTTAAATTAAGACAAAAGTAGGATTGGATGAGAACACAATTTGCTAAATCCTTGAAATATGATCATATTATGTTGGCAGCTCAGGAGGAATTGATTGATATTAGATCAGACGATTTAAAATTATATGCGTCAATTCGCAGCGAATTAGATTGTCACATATTACAAAATAATCTCAATTCAATTGAAATTTGGTTGCATAAAAATAAACTCGAATTTAATATTGACAAATGTATGTGTATTAGCTTTTCGAAATCAAGATCTCCAATTATATTCAACTATAATATGTCAAATAGATAAGGTATATTGTTTGACTCACGTTTATCATTTTGCTCAGACATCACTTCTACGACATTGCGTGCGAGCAAGCTTCTAGGATTCATCATGAGACAAGCCAAGCCATTTAAGATTCTGTTTTACGTACACTCTATGTGCCGCTAGTACGGAGTATGGTTCCATTATCTGGAGTCCATATGAGGTTTCTTATAAGCTTGTTTTAGAGTGTTTAGAAAAAATTTCTTCATCTTTATTTTATTGTATATACCCATAGGTGGCCCTAGGCCCGAAAATTATTATTTTAATTTGCCTTTTCATTGTATACTTAAAAGACGTATTGCTAATTGGCTTTTTATACTTTATAAAAAAAGTGCTAGAAATTGTTATAGATAGGTACCTACTTACCCTTGTAAAAAAAAGTCCATTTTCACATCAAACACATTTAATAAAAGCTCCGTAACTTTTTAGCTTTGTTTTTCATTAAACTGTCACTGTCAGAAAAAGTGTTGTGTACTGTAATGGAACGGCGGGATCATTTATATATAAACACTTTTTATATTTCCACTGATTTTATTAGAAGGTAACTTTTGTGATTAAAGAAAAACCTCGTTAGTAAGAACCCTGATAATTCGAAATTTTCCCGAAAAAAAGTCCCTTGAACACTATTTTCATATAAAACCATACCTTTAATTCAAATTTCGTAATTCGAAATGATTTCAGAGTCCTGGCATAAAAAAATATTCAATAAATCGTAATAAAGTACACCATTTCATGAGACAATCATTGAAAATTGTGACAGACTTTTCTTAAAACATCAAAAATTACTTATTTTATGAAGTTAATAAAAATAATCCTGACATTTTATGACCCATTTCGGTATGCACATCTATGATCAGAAACGAAATTAATGAAAATCAAATTTTTTTTTTTTTTCTAAATTTTATAATTTTTCCCCATACATTTCATAATTCGTAATTTGAATTTTTTTTCGATTTTCGGTCCCATGGAATTCGTATTAACGAGGTTTTACTGTAATATAGCAGATTACATTTTAAAGGGTAACTTTTATACGATTTGTTTAACTGTTTAACACAATGAATGCAGTCGATGCGTTTTAGTCAAAGGTTGTATTTAAACTGAACTAAAAAGCTATTTTCGGTAAGCCGGCTAACTTCCTTCAAGGCATGCTCGCCTTTTCATTCTCTTGAAGCTCGTAGGTCACTTCTGCTCTTAAAGCATTTTTCCCTGCTCTCACGTGGTATAGTTTCCAATCAGGATATTCTGGGAAATTTGAATTTTTATGCACATGTCAATAATTACATAACCTGTTTCCTCATGCTAGGCTCGCCAGGCATCAATAGCGAAGGCTGTGCGGTGGGTCAATGCACGCTCTAGAGATGTAGACATTTTTAGGGATGCATTATGTATTTTTTTTTTTATTTCTTTTCTCTACTAAGTTGATTCATCTGTACTTTTTATTCTAAACGTCATGTTTTAGTTTTAGTAAACAAAGTTTATAATATAAGCAGTGTTTCCAAGTCAAAATTAAAAATTTCAGTAGCCATTCGAGTCAATTTTTCTCGGTCGACTTGTTTTTTTTAGGTGATGGTTCCGTGGTGGGCCGCAGCCGGCTTGTTTTCCGGGTCGATTTTTTCTAAGTCGGCTGGTTTTTTCCGGAGCCCAAAAAAATTTCAAACTGCCCCACAATCGCCTCGTTTTTTTACACGGAGGGTATTTAATGTCTCGTTCTAAGACTACAAGAATAATTCACGAGAAATTCATGATCAAATTTCAGTAGAAATGGCAGCACTGAATATACCAATAATAGGAATAAGTCTAACTTTCTCTGTCACATAAATAAATTCCATTATCTTGAAAGTTGAGTTGACAACTTTTACTACCGTTTACAAAAAAAAAAGGAATAAATAATCCTTTTCTTTACTCTTTTGGCTGGCTGTGCCCATGATATGCCTTTTGAAATGTTTAATATATTTTTATAACAAGCATTTCTATTTCAAATTTCAACATTTATGTAATTACCTATATTATTTTATGATTTATGTTTATAATGTACCTACAGCATGCTGTGTATTTGTACGACTGTTACAGAAGAATATCTGTATAAATACAACAAAGTGAGTATTAATTGTAATTCATATGTATTATTAATTATGAAAAAATATTTCTTATGGTACCCATATGAATTTTAAATTCATTACACAAAAAAAATACAATGCAACACATTTTTGTAAAAAAGCAAATTTATTCCTTAATGTGGACATTTTTAAAGTATTAAATATTTAAATAGTTCTTAATAAATTTAGTATTTGTTGAAAGCACAATGATAATTTCATTTTGGTGGGGTCAGGATCTGCGTATGCCGTGTTTTCAGCACTCTTTTTCATAAACGCAGCATTCGACACAATTTTACTGACAACAGGTACTTTATTAGGTGATTCGACAACCAGCGTACCGAGCGCTACTAGGCATCTGAAAATATAAACACATAAACAATTGAATCATTTGCAATCCAATAAAACAATATAAATGTACGATTTAACAAAAAAAATATTTCCGTTATATGGCTAAATTGCTGATTCATAACGATCATCGTGACCAATCAATAGCCTATTACTCGCAACGATTCAGATGTCATTGACATCTACGGCGACGAAATGAGAAATGTCTTTTTTTCTAAGCAAAAGTATAATGTATCCGGCAGTACATAGGTGACGATGAACAACACTTCTGTATGTTGGAATAGATTGTATGCACACTACTCATTTCCACTCAAAAAGTGTTGGTAACTGTCACCTACAAAAATCATCTTTTGGGGTAGGTACCTCATTGCTAGTGATTATGTTATGGTAAAGATAAATCCAATGAATTACATAATATACATATTATTATGTAAAATGTTATGAATATCAAAAAAATACATAAAATTTTGTAGCCCAACTGAATAGCTGAATTGAGTACAAATGTAACAAACCTGAAACATCCTTCGTTATCTGAAAACCTAGTCAGCATTTGCAAACCGCAGTCACACAATAGTGAAGTATCATTTTGATTTCCTAGAGCCACGCACAGATTCAGTAATAACGTAGCAGATGCAATCTGTAAGTTAATAAAAATAACGAGGTTTTAAAGTAACATTATGAAAATAATATGTACAACTATACTATACTCGATCCGAGTTGGGATGGCATATAGCTGGAATATATGCTGTCCTGATTTGATATACCTTTCCCATGGTGGCCAATAGATTTTAATAATATCAAAAATTGTCAATATGATGTAATAATTTACTAGCATCATTAGCTCACTAGCATTTTAATTGTAATGGTTTATACGAGTTGTGTTCTAATTATAACATCAATTATGAAAACAACAAGACAAGGACGGTGTCCTGAATTCATAGTTATAGCTACGAAATTGACTGATTTATGGCGAATATACTATGTAGGGTAAAGCTCATGGCAGCCCTCGTAGTCCTGAGTGAAAAGTGGTGACTTGTCATTTGGGGGGCCAAAGTTCGATTCTCGGTGAGGTCAAAATATATTTATGTGATTTTCTCAAATTCTTATGAACTGTTGTAGTGTAAAAAAGAATATATTATATATGTATATTTTTTTAAATTAAAAAAGAAATTAGAACTCCACAAATAAAATTCTCATATCGAGTCAAGTACTGAATTCATCAATACTTTGTTAGATTCTTCTATGGAGATGGAGTCCTTTATACAACAATATCTTAATGTTGCTATAGTAAAACCGCTTAACCATCAATCTGTACAGATTTGAATTCTTCTCATACGCAGGAAGTATGCCTGATAAATTTGGCCTTTGTCACTCAGCACCCCCTTCCATTTTTTCAAAATTCATGAACAAACCATCGAACCTTTCGAACCATCGAATTCGGTACATTTATAAGGCTAATAATTTAACTAGCTGTAAGTCATTTTGTATTGCAGGAAAATTTTACGTATGGTTATAGATTTATTTACCAGGGTTGCACTGAATTAAAAAAAAAAAACTTATGTTGAAAGCCTTATGTCTTTTTATAAAATCGAACATTATATTTTGATGAACTATCACATAAAATTCTAAATAACAGAATGAAAGTCAATAACTAAAGCCATCAGAGAAAGATGCTCTGCCCCCATTCCACTATGAAGATATTGTCGCATTATTTTATTGAACCTACATACAGTAAAACCTCGTTAATACGAATTCCACAGGACCGAAAAAAGAATTACGAATTGTATTGGTGAAATATATAAAAAAAAAATTTTTTCTCTTTTGATTTTCATTATCGTTTACGATCATAGATGTGCCTACCACATTTCCGGTTCCGTGTGTGTTAATGGGTCATAAAATGTCAGGATTATTTTTATTACCTTCTTTAAATAAGTAATTTATGATGTTTTAAGAAAAGTCTGTAACAATTTTCAATGACTGGCTCATGAAATAGTACACTTTATTACAATTTATTTAATATTTTTATATGCCAGGACTCTGAAATCATTTCGAATTACGAAATTCGAATTAAAGATATGGTTTTATATGAAAATACTGTTTAAGGTGACGCATCAGTGAAACGCCAAATAATTCTCAACTGTACGCGCGACGAAATTTTGTACTCGCTTCGCATTCATAGAGAGAACGTTGAGTCAGACATACGTCACTTTGCTGCGTGATGGCGACGGTCCAATTAATTCTAAAATCGTGTAAAGATGACTAAAAACGTTACCCATTTACTTTAAAAAGAAAACATGTCAATGAATATATTATTATTGTTACTAATAGAATAATAAACAGAACGTAAAATGGACGTATGTTGGATTTATATGAGAAATAATATTTCGTTTGACAGGCGTCTTTTGCACCCGCGACCCGCAATCCGCACATCGCCTAGCAACGATCTTTTTAGACCGTGCCTCAACTAATGCATGGCCTTAAGGGATTTTTTTGCGAAAATTTCGAATTATCCGTGTTCTTCTTCATCAGGTTTTACTGTACACTGAAATGCTAAATCTTTGCAAGCCAATGAATGTTAAATGAAAAATAAACATCACTAGTCAAATGTTAAGGAAAAAATATTCATTACCTGCATATTTTTGTTTAGGTCCATTAGACAGATCAAGGAACTGATAACACTCTCATGATTTTTCAGAACCATCATTTCCCCCGGCAGATGAGTGAAGGCATTCGTCATCACCCTGAGAGACAATAATTGATTAGCCGGAGGACACTCTGCAAAACAAAAAGTTAAAAAATGTTGACTTGTAATGAGAAATTGATATGTATAAATAAATAAAACCTAACCAAACAAGAAAATATTGACTTAGTCATCATTAAGCAATTAATATTCACGATTAACATATACAAAAAGTGTTTGTATTTAAAAAAAATTTGTTATTAAATTTTATATGCAATGATGTAATTATAAAAAAAGCAAACCAACATTTCCGATATAAAATGGAGTATAAAGACTTTTAATAGTATCAATGGTGATGCATATTCTAAAATTTTTTCTATCTGCTCTGAATCCAATTATGTATGCATATGTATGTATTGATAAAAACAAAATGACGATTGAATAGCGAACACAATAATATGCACCCATGAAACAAGAGGTCCTAACTTCTAGGTGTTAGCTTGCGAGTGTTAATGTATTGCATTACACATAACTAAAATGAGGACAGTGGTAATCCCCATTCATCGCGACCCCAGCGTGTGCGGGTTCGTTATTATTATCGCGATCTTTTTTTAAAACTGGAAATTGTGGAAAGGGGAAACTATCCACCAAATTTAATTTGTAATGTGGATGAGACGCAACTCTATTGGAAACGAATGCCAACACGTACATTTCTTTCCATAGAAGAGAAGACTGCTTCTGGATTTAAAGCATCCAAGGATCGTCTAACTCTCAACTCATTGAAGAAACTGATGGAGGTGATCAAGATGCCATGCGGGTTTGGTGGAAACAATTTAATATTATGAAAACCATCAGAAACATCGACGAAGCGTGAAATGAAGTCACCCAGTCGTGTATGAAGGGTGCTTGGAAAAGGTTGTTCAGTGAAAGAAGTTCACTGCAATTATGAAAATGATATTCAAAATATCATCGAAGAGATTAGTCTTATAGCCATATCCGGAGGCATCGAAGGTGTTAATGTATATGATATTCAGACTTTGTTAAAATCACATGGCGAACCCTTAAGGCTGTACATCAGTTGAGGCACGGTCTAAAAAGATCGTGGCTGGGCGATGCGCGGATTGCGGGTGCAAATGACACATGCCAAACGAAATATAATTTGTCATATTGTTACCGCCTAAGCCATGGCATCCTCAGAGGATCCAAGGCCATGAGGCCTGAATCATAATTGGGCGGATTCATGCAAATATGAGCAGATTGACTGCGAGACAAATTTCTAGCCCGTAAGCTTAGACATATAAAAATTTATAGTCACCCTTTAGAAACATAGCCAACAAAGTCTGAACTAAATGAGTATTATTCCATAAATACGTGGGTATTAGGAATTACTTTCTCAGCATTAATAATTTTATCAGAAGCCTTGCCATTAAATTCGTCCCTAGCATAAAAAAAAATCATTGACCTAGCGTAAAAACAAGAGCATCCTAAAAGCACTTACCTACTTATATTAAAGTCATGCATAATAATAATTAAATACCTATAAATTCATTCATTCCAAGCCATTCAATGTCTAATGTATTTAGTTCAAAATTATGTATATTAAGATTTTATTTATAAGAATATAGTCTGTTCATTTTGTTTACATATTTCAAAATATTATGTACCTACCAAGCAAAGAAATCGAGGGTATACTGACAGAAAGCATTAAGTCATTAAAACAAGTTCTGAGATAATCGCATTAATAGCTTAATTTTTTTTTCAAAGCTTTCTCCCACGTAGAATGTTTTATGTTTTATATATTTTTTTTCTACATTATAAAGAATAACCTTTTTGGCATACAAAACATAAGATTTGATGTTGATAAGTTGTATGGATATTTTTTTAAAAATGTAAATGTAAGTGACCGCTGACATAATGCATTCTGTCAGTAACTATTTGCTAACTTTGACATATTATTAGATAAATGACAATGCATTATTGTTATATTTATTTATGTTAATGATTAGATTGGTACATAATAATACAAATAAAAATAATATTTTTAGTGAAAATAACATTATTTATTTCAAATTAGAGAAATATAGAAAAAATACAATGAAAATAATAATAAATCACAATAATTTTTAAACAGATTTTTTTTAGAATTAAATTATTTACCGTAAACTACAATAACATTTCTCTGAAGGGTATGCAGATTGGATAGTATTATCACCGGCCTTCTGAGCGCTCTGAAGCGGAGATGGCAGGCCGTGATAACGTCAAGGTCAAAGCGGGGGTGGGGGACAGAAACGCACGGGGTATTTGGTCAAGGCTGGTTTATTTCATCGTTTTGCAGGGTAGTCGTTACAGATACGATACAGGTTATTGTCGTCGTTGGCGGTCGGTTGGTAATTGGCGGGCTGCAACGTGGTGTCGCGGCTGGGCTGCTGATTGATTGCTTGGCATCCGAGGCGAGTCAGTGCTTGCGGCGTGGCGATCTGCCGATGTCAGATGTGGTCTTTTTGGCGGGCTGTCCGGAATGCTGGCTTGGCTTCGCGTCCGAGGCGAGCGAAGGCGAGAAGAGATTTTGCCGATGTCAGATGCTGTTGGTTCAGCGGTTGATGTCAGAGAGATGCTGGCTGGTCGACGTATCAGGCAAGAGAGAGCTTTCGCGCCCATCCAGATCCAACTGCCAGATTCGCGGCGTCCTGTTTTATCCGTCGGTCGGGAAGCTCCCTGTTTTACCGACGGATTGACTAGTGGCGGCGCGAGCGGCCGTTTTTGATAGACCGTGTCTGTTTTGGCGGGATTTTGACGAATTTGAATTTCAAGGAGACGGGTTCCGCTCGGCCGAGGGTTGCGATCACCGCGAAGAGTGGACGTAGGCTGTGGTATTTTGGGAAATATGATGGTTCGGTCCGCCCTTTGAGGTAGTCTCCTGTGGGAGATTTCCATCTGGTATCAGTATGCTACATATTACGACTAGCCTTAATTCTGATTGACATTCTTTGCACCTTGCACTTGCACATTGCACTTATTTATGAAAACAATTAGATTAGTATCAGTATTAATATTAAAAAAAAGAATGTTCATTATTATTTGTCGTTTTTGGCATCGGAATCATTTATATCGGGCTCCGGAAGTAAGTCTGGATGGCTGTTATTCTCGGCAGATAATTGTTGAAACCACCAATGAAAAATGTCCAGTATTACACTTTTTTCACACAAATCCTTTTTTTTTGCACAACTTATTTTTAATGGATTTTTATATTATAATTGTGGAATGTTTTCGATTTCTACAAAACAAATTTGGTTGATACGCGAAGCATTTCTAATTTTTAAAACGTTTATTGTTTCGTACACATCACTAAAATTATATTTATATTGAATGGTAAATGGTTTTTCCTTTTCATATTTAAGACATTTCATTTTTAGCCAATTTACGCCAAGTTTTTATTTTTTATTAACTGATTCGACAAAAATTTGAGGTCATAAAAGTCAGTATATTTTAGCTCGCTTGCTTCGTATGGTTTCTTTTTCGAAATGAAACGAGACATTTAAAAATCATTTAGTCATTGGCACAATAAATCGACGCAAACTTTTGCCTGTTTTCTATGGCACTATGCATAGAATCGCATTCCATAGATTCAAGAAAAGAGCAGATACTTGCAAATTTCTATTATGGCCTCCGCATGTATCGGAGAAGAAAGATATTTCAGTTACACTCGATGGAAGCTGCTTGAGATACCACATGAGACAACTTCCTATTTCGCAACTCCCTCGTTTTCCATTTATTTCGGTCCAAGCCAAACAAAATCCTTTATTCGGCTTTGGACCTTCGTAAATAGTTAAGTTAAACATATTTAATTTTCTTTTATAATAGAGCAGTGAAACCTCTGTGGATAGTATATGTAACACACTCTGAAGATAGTATGTTACAGTCATGAATAAGGACTCATTATTAGACATATCCTTATCTTTTTCTTTTTCAGAATGACATTCATTTTTCCTTTTCAAATGACTCTGAAAATCCTCTTCCATTATGATGTTGTCTTCGGGGCAACTTACTTTGTATTTATTACAAAATGTGCACTGGTCCTTTTTTGGTTTGAAAAACGATAAATTATAATTTTTGCAGAACACTCTATGATAGGTTATCTGTGTCAATAGTCTTTACACAGGCTATACATTTTGCAAATTGTTAATTTACTGTCTAAATATTACCTTATATATATATGTCCTTTCTCGTGTAGTGACTCCATAAACGGGAAGGATTCTATGTGAGACTTTATATGGATTAAATTCTCATTGCTTGTTTTGTGAATAGGGGGATGTTTACCTCTACGATCGTGTAACGTAAACTGTACTTCCACGTCTTCTTGTTCTTTAAATGCGTGAATTACTGATCTATTTGAAATGTGTAAAGTACTCTAAAAAAATATTTCAGACTCTGACTTTTTGTCCACTCTTGAAAAAGAAATAACTCTTTAGTTTTGTCTGGATTTCCTTTTTTCATTCCTTGGTTTTCTATCAACGGGAATTTCAATCTCAACATTTTTTAGAATGTAATCTTTTTTGCGATCATAAGAACAACTCCAACACATCTTTAATATATTATGTTTAGCTCTTTGAGACGAAGCCATTCTAATAAATTCTTCAAATGGTTCAATGTATTGTTTCACTAATCACTAAAGACAGATGAATTAAAATTGCAAAGGTATGGCCTATGCCCTATGGTGACATCTATTGACAAAATTTGTACTGACAGAATGCATTATGTCACACTTAATGCATATGCCATGTTACAAGTCCTGTATTTTGTACACACAAAACGCATTATAGGTCATATAATGCTTTCTGTCAGTATAAAAAAATAACAATATGACTTAATGCAGTTTCTATTTTCTTACCAGTATATCCTATGACTAAGTGCGTTTTACCAGAACTCACTTAATGCGTTCTGCAAGTATACCCTCGAAATGCAGTAATAATAATTCCAAGAAATTCACAGCCCCTTTTCAAAGCATGTACCTAGAAAAGGTCTGAGATATGAGACCCAAGGTACCTACCTACAAGCCAGGTACATATTATGCCAGAGGTTGTTTTTTTGTCATTTTTTCAGTGACAGAATTTGTAGGTAATATTTTTAATTCTTGCCTAGAGTTAACCTACTACAAAAAGGTTGATTGTCATTCAGTTTTGGAATTCTCGAGCGAGAGGGCCGTGGCGCCGCGCTGGCGCGCGTCATTCGCCAATTTCAATTTATTTATTTATTTTTTTTAAATATTTTTGTTAAATATTTTCTACGCTATAAATTTACTGTAAATGTATACCGACAAATAAACGCCCTGTTTTCGCCTGTACTTTCGCGTTGTCAATCAACATAAGCATGTCCCCGGAAGAAGAAGCCAGCAGACGATATCACCGTGACCTTACATCATCAGGGGGGGTCCAGAGCGCTTCATCCTACACCCCCCCCCTTTCGGAGGTGACAATATAAATCCAACATACGTCCATTTTATGTTCTGTTTATTGTTCTATTTGTAACAATAATAATATATTCATTGACATGTTTTCTTCTTAAAGTAAATGGGTTATGTTTTTAGTCATCTTTACACGATTCAAGAAATAATACGCCCCTCGCCATCACAAAACAAAGTGACGTGTTTCCTGCTCGACGTTCTCTCTCAGAATGCGAGCGAGTCCAAAATTTCGTCGCGCCTATAGTTGAAAATTATTTGCCATTTCACTAATGCATCACCTTAACTAATGAAGAGCTGCAGGAAACGGACTGCCATACGTCGCTAGAAAATGACGTCTCCGAACCAGTTCCCGTGCGCAATTTAAGTGTTAAAACTATTGAAACGCAGCTTTCTCTTCACAATCAATGCATGGAGTTGTTATAAGAGAATGACGAAATTACGAGCGAGTGAGTGTTGTAAAACGTGGCTGTAATGCATTACTTAAATAGAGATTCATCATGAACTTACTAGGTAACAAATTATCCAGTAAAATTTGCATCAGATTTTCGCCAAACCCATTGCTCTGGAAAAGATCAGAATTGATTTCTTCATTCCTAAGAGATAACCTTGTTACATCCAGCACAGGGAAGAGTATTTCTGTAAAAAAAAAATGATTTATCATGAGCAATTTTTGAATAAATAATAGTGTAATACGTACATAACAAGATCATTAAGGCTTCAGCCACATGGGCAGGTGCTTCGCTAGTCCTGAGCTAGATGCCATGCTTGTCTACTAAAAACACTACTGCCACATTGCACGCTACGTGGTTAGGTACAAATCCATTTGACATTTGGGAGTGCTCAAGTTAACAACGATGTCACTCTCAAAACAAACCAGAAAGCTACTTGTCACAGAGAATTTAAGTTTAAAATTTCGAAAGTTGCAAATTCGATCTTATTGGGTGCATAATGTCAATTCATCCCATGCGTCATTATTCATAACCTCAAAATATACGGTGTTTGACGTTTGTCATATTGAAGAAACATCCGCTATCTTGCAAAATCCATAGACAATGGTAAAATCACTAGGTGACACAATAAAAATAACCAACACGTTTGTTTGGCGGGAGACTCACGAGACACACATAATCACGTAGCGAGGCGCGAAGCATGCAGTGTGGCCATTGTGATAGAATAGTGTGTGTTCGTTCACTAGGATATGTCACCTAGCACGAAGCCACCAAGCAAGGCATCTGCCTATGTGGCCTTAGCCTAAGATTTCATACATGAGTCAATATTAGTTAATAATTGTGGGTAGGTTGCTCATATTGGTATTCTTACTTTTTATTTTTTGATATTTGATGCTTCCAAAAACTTGTTTGGTTTTATTACAATTATTTCTTTAAAGAAGATTATTCTAGTGAATAATGACGGCTTCTAGTGTACCCTGATGCAAAAAAGATTTGTAAACATCAGATTCCCAAGTTATTGAATCTGTTTCTTGCTTTGCTTTCATTTATATTTTAGATAAATTTTGCGACACACAAATGACATATTGGATCAGGTTTTGAGTAGTTCCAAAAAGTTTTATTTCCAATAAGTTTGCATTATACAATAATATGATTTTTCAATTAGATTGATTAGTTTATCATTTACATTATTACAGATAATATTTACGATAAGTTTTGATTTTTCAAAGAAGTTGATCAGGGCAATACATTGGTATGAAGTGTGGAACTGACAGTAAATGCACAAGAGATACAAAAAATGGTTGATCCGATAAAAAAAATAAATGACCAAGAATCACTATCAGCAGGGTGTTTTATTTTTACTATTTTCATACAATTTTCTTTTTGCATGTTGGTTTTGAAATATTTGTTCTTGCTTATGTGCTCTGTTCCTTACTTCACGTATGATCAAACTGGATGCAGTCAAAAAAACAAATTCTACATAATATATGGGTGACTCCAGCAACTATATTCAAACCTGCCGCGAGTGTTCCAAAAAATGGTTGTATCCGCGACAAATGATATCTTTATTCAATACACGTTCGGATTGCAAGAGTTTTCATTTGTTTTAAAATTGACAATGATTTTGTAATATCTAAATTTGAAAGCTTCAAGAAAGTTTTTTGATTTCCACATAATAAGTATCGTTTTAATTATTCAGATATCCCTTCTAACTGACATCCTAGAGTGAGAAATATGTGGAGATATCAACGTAGTAAATAATCCGACATCGGAAAATCCATTGTCATTTTATAGTTTGTCAATTACCCAATGATATAATGTATTCTCTAGTGCGCATGCACATTAGAAAAAGCGGTGAGTAATTTGTTAAAATGCGCATGTGCAAGAGAAGTTGCGCAACCAATTTACCCTGTTGCGCAATTGGTGGATCTTTCAGCGATATATTACCATGGCACGGATTCAAGTTGCGTTGAGTGAAAAAATTAGTAACTACTCGCGGATAACAACGCAGTACATTCCAATCATGAAGGATATATTAAAATATATGCGCAGGAGAAACAGCGAAATCGTAACTCAATGAGATAAAGGTATATACACCAAAAAATATTTATATTTCATTACCTTGGGGCCATGCGAGAAGCTGTTTTAATTTGGCGACACTTTCTAAAGAATATGTAGATTTCTGAAAAAAAAAATACAATTTATGAGACGAATTTTTATCACGTGTTAGAACCATTTCATGATCGAAAAACACTGCATCTACTCACTTGGTCTCCTAGTTTCACAACCGATTGCAGATCATCATTACTGATGACTGGATCAGATGTCATTTTATTGTTGAATTCTTTTAACTTTTCCAATATAAGGGTCAAGTTGCCTTGTTCAAATCTACAAATAAAAAAGAAAAAAATTAGACCAGCATATTATAAAACATACTGTGTAATTGGTTGGGTGGTTGAATAAAAAAATATATGAAAAGGTAGATTAATACAATTTCCATTCCATGACACAGCTTACTGGATTGAATCTTTAATGGACTTTTTTATGAACGTTTGTCTATGTCTTATTGACCTACCATTATATCAAGGCTGCGTTAGCCGAGATCTGCGAAACTTCAAATGTTTATGTATATATATCAGTGGCGAAGGGTGGAGGTAGGCTGTTAAGATTCGCTATAAATAATGCACACTAAACTTTTTTAGTCATATGTATTTGTTTTTATTGAACTAAGACTACAATTTACAGATGGTGTTAGTTAGTTTTTAAAAATCAATTAAACCCGGTCTAAACGAAACCATAATAGTTTTGGTCTAATTTGGGCAATACGACAAAATTGTGCACACTTTTTCATTCATAGTTATTTGTTTTCATTGTATTACAAATACATATTACACATATTGTTGGTTAATTTTTTTAATTCATTAAGCCCTGCCTAAACCAAACTATAATAAATAAAAAATATTATTCTATTTATAAAATATTCAAAGTTATGTATGATTTAATTGCATAATTTTAGATATTTTATAGATAGACATGTATTTTTTGACTATTATCTATTATGGCTTGGTTTCTCAGGGTTTAATTGAATTTTAAAAACTAACCAACACTATCTGTAAATTGTAGTCTTATTTCAATGAAAACAAATATGTATGTCTGAAAAAGTTTAATGTGCACTGTTTATGGCGGATCTTAACAGCCTACCTCCACCCTTCGCCACTGATATATATATATGACCCCCATCCAACCATGACATGTTGGCTGTGAAAAAGTTCCAAATATGTATTGGTTCAAAAAACATTAATTATATCCGGCCAGCTGGATAAAAATACAAGACCTACAGATTAAGAAGGGCAATGCTGTACTGTGAACTTTTACATAGCTGATAAAAATGTTTTGGTTTTTGGTTGAGTAAGAAGGGCAATGCTGTACTGTGAACTTTTACATAGCTGATAAAAATGTTTTGGTTTTTGGTTGAGTAACCGCCTCATATGCCAAATGTTGGCGATTCTAATTCAGTGTATGGCAAATTCATATATTTCAATCTATGTGATCCAGAGCAATGATCCGATGAGTTTTGGTGAATGGCTAACAACCATTTCTCGTAAAAGGTCTGATAATATAAATTCCACTGTGTAGGCCCATCTGCTCCGTTTATGAGCAAACATTGTAAATTACCATGCCTTTCTAGCAGCGGCGACTTCTCTAACACCATGCATGTGCGCTGCACTCCTTTTTCCTAAACATCACTCAATTGTGCAACAGTGTTATTCATAAGTCATCACTCGTTTATCGCAATTTAATCTATGTAAATTTGTACCAAAAGCATGTACCCACTGAACAGTCATAGAAAACGGGCGCTCGTGGTTAGAGCCCTAATAGTGAAACGCATAAACAAGTCATAAACACACATTTTATGGCAGTTTCGGACGCCGCACAGCGTTCACAAAATTCGACACGAAAAAAAACCAGTATACGCGAAACGTAGTAACTGAGATTTAGCAGGATTGATACAAAAAATAGATTGTTTTTATTTATATCTCATAAATTCATTGGAAATAGGCTGATATTGAATACAAATTGATTATGAACATAAATATTAGGGATACGATCCTTAAATCGTTCTATATTTGCAAATATTTGAATATAATTTATAAAAAAATAATATCTTAGTTACCATGTTCTTTTACCAAGAGAGTGATTTATTATAACATATCATATAACAAGTCATATTTTTAACAATGCTTGACTGGCGTGAAGTTTTATTGCATTTTGCAGACGAAGGGAGTGAGAATGGAGTGACGCCTTGTTGAGATTAGAGTCGAAAAATACGTACCTACCTATTCAAAACAATCGATAGTTTTTATATATTTTCTTAAAATATTATTTACTTACAATACAATTCAGTATGGTTTGTCGTTGCGATCCATAGTCGGCCTTTTTAGGTGTTTTGTCACGTTATTTTGATAATTTTGTTCATAAAAATAAATTTTGAATGAAAGATTCATAATAATACATATAATTACTGTTTAATCAGTGAAGTGTATGTGTTTTAAAATGATGTTGGTAAATGTAGACTTTATCAAAAATAATAAGAATTCCCTCAAAGAAAGAGTCAGAATAAAAAAGGATGGTCCGATGACATCTGTGGAAAGTGAAAGGTGTTTTTCAACCCTTAAAAGAATTAAATCGTCTTTAAGAAATACCATGAATCAGGACAGACTATCTGTGTTGAGAAAAAAATTGTATTGTATTGTAAGTATTGAGGTGTTTGCTAAACATAAACAACACCGAATTGATATTCTTTTTAAATAAGGTAAGAAAATTTTTAGTGCACCCCCAATGTAAGCAATTTTGGAAACCACCGGCCGCCACTGCTTTCTAGGGATAAAAACATACTTACTTAAGATAAGTCTTTTGGGGGAAATATTTAACAGCATTGCCGGTTTGCTTGATAAATGCAGCGTTGGCAGCTTGATCAGATGAGTAGCTAGAGGATCCAGTAAAGGGATCTGCGTTCTGTCCAGCTTTCTGGTTCGTAGATACAGCAGCGCCCGGAACATAGCGAGATCCGCCAGTGAATGGATCCATGAAATCACTGAAAAATTATAATTAGTTCTATTATACATCTTTTATAATGTTTATTTACTACATTAAGTATGGCTTCTTCACCCAAAAAAGTTTAAAGTGGTGGGACAAAATGTTAAAAAAACTAGCAAATTTATTTGATATACCACCTTCATTACGATTATCACTTAAATCAAAATGTGGGAACATTCCTGTCAATTTCTCTTTTGACATTCAACATAAAGTTGAGTAACAAAAAACGACATGTGAGAATGTGACATTATACCGTGTCCACACTGGCAACAAGTTGCTGGCAACCTCGTTAGATTTTACGATAATTATCGTAAAATTTCTTAAGCAATTATGATATTATTGTAAAATTTAATGAGGTTGCCAGCAAATTGTCGCCAGTGTGTACACGGCATTAGAGTATTAAACCTAGTTACAATAATTTGAGAAAATCACTGATAAAACATAGATAAAAAATACAAAATGGCAATACGAACACAAAATTAGCTTACCCATTATTAGATCCAACATTTCCATTTTGGCCAGAGTTCTTTAGAATGAAGTTGGCAACTTGTTCTAAATACACTTGAGGTAAAAAGTTTCTAAAAAAATAAATAAAACCATTATTACACACGTATTGATTGGTAGTAAGGATAAATTAAATGAAACTTCAAATGATTGATGTAACAATATCCTAAATATTGAATTGCATAAATGCTTACTTGTGAATGAATGCTTGAGCTGACACCCAAGGATCGTCGCCAATATTATAAGGCAGTTTAATGGGGGGCTTTCCATCTTCTATGTCTACACTGAATACAAAGTCATATTCCTGCAATCAAATTCAAAATCCGGTGTTTTCTTAATGAGTTGATGATAAAGGCCGATGCATATCTGCGTATGTATTGTATCAGTGTGGTCAGGCAAATGTTGTACTGTAGCCTATCAAAATGTGATATAAAGATACACAACGGATTAAAGCAAACATTTTTTGTCAATTTCTCATTGACACATCAAAAAGATGATACATATTGTCGAACAAGAACTTCTTGACCACGTGTTAAAACTGTGAACTAACAATCCCCTCCAGTGAAGCTAATCTCACTTCCGTAATCAAATGAGGAAAATGCCCCCAAATTTATCATTTCATTTTACGATCCCGTGGTGTACGGATCTATAAAATTACGTAATTTGTAGCTTTTTATAGTAAAAATATGTCTAAAACGATTAGGAGTGATGTTAGAATTTTTATCTATTGGTCAACTTTTGGTTTATTGTGAAGAAGAAAAAGAGTCGCATCTAAAAGGAGAGCCGAAACATTATTTAAACACCCCTCTAGCATGCGTTGCCGCCATGACAGGTACGTCGCTGAGAAGTCTTCTATATGCGAATATAGTGACTTCCTGTTATCGCCGATTTCTTGTTGACGGACAGTAGGACACCCTGTTTGCTCTGTATGGATAGAGCGTTATTGCTTTTTGAATGCTCATTTTTTCGAACGAGTCATAGAATGAGCGTGTGATTTCTTCTGTCTTTATGCACTAATGGAATAATGAGAATGTTATTAAAATCTACCGTGAAACTGCAGAACTGACCTCATTGCTGCAGTCAGATAGGAAATGATAGTCAGGTTTAACCAATTGTATTGGAATCTCATGTTATCGGTTTTAATATGGATACCAGGGAATACAAAAATAATGGAAAGTGGGTTGCCTTCTGGGCGAGGCTGTAACAAGATTTAAATCTGGAGTAGGATAAATATGGGATAAATTTATACACGCGTTACAGAATATGTTATAATCAATAGTTACATCTGTATGATGTTATGCATTAAAGTTTATCACATGAATGAAACGTGCATTCAATATTGGTAATATTTGAGGACATTCGGTCTGCTTTGTGTGTCTCGCATTTTATGGTCTGATCGTCATAATGTAATAAAGCGAATTTGGATTCAACGCCTTAGACCATGGCAACTGACTTTCACATTTCTATCTCATTAATCTGCTCTGTGATGGATATGTGAAAAAATCTGACACTGCTGTATTGTATCGTAACACTGGATACGATTTGGGACTATGCAACAAGTGGATACAGGCATTAATAATTACCATTAAAATAATCATTATAATATAGATTAACTAACTGTATCGCACACTTGTTATGGATCATATAATATTTATTTAATGTAATATGCAACATTTATTGAGGAAGTCATACCTTTCCTTCGAAAAGAGTTTTCCCTTCCGATGCTCCTTTGGAACCCATTACATCTCCAATTTCAGTCCAACTTTGGGTTGATGTGCTCCACGAATAGCACTTGACATTGGCACCAGATCTAACCAGTTTCGTCTGTCCATCAGATTTCCCCGGTTCAAACAATACCTCTGGACCTGGGAGACTGGAAAAGTGAAATGTTCCACGAAACTTAATGATAGCACGAACACTAAATTACATTGAAACAACTGAATATTTGCTTATTCAATGCTGCTGCCACTTTTTAATAATAGTATACATCGTCATTGCTCTTTTAAATCTGGATATTCATGAAATAAAGTTTAGAAAAGTTTCCATAAGAATTAAGATATAACTTACTCCGTTATCTTTATACCGCCAATTTCTTGTTGCGATGCTTCTTGAAGCTTCATTACCTCCTCTTCGAAACCAGATAACGTGACATTATCCGCATACCTCGCTGCATCACAACTGAACACTCTTACAACTCCATCACTTGAACCTTTCAAAGGAACAAATAAATTGTTTATAGTTTAATGTAATATTTTATCTTATGGATGTAAATCATGGCGGGTATCGCAAAATAAATTGTGCGATACCCGCCAAAAAGGGAACCATTATTATATGCCACTCAAATGGGTGACTAAATTATCACTACCAACTATAATCCAGGCATTTGATAGTTTAACCTAGTAAGTTATGCGGGAGTTTTGAAACTTTGAATTTTTATGTATTGGAGTGCTCTTTTTTCACTCGGATTTTTCCCGAGTATAAAACTCCCGCAAGACTTTTTAGGAAAAGCCTTTCTTTGACACGTAATGCATGGAGTACGTACTTCTATGTATAGAAATATTTATAAATACAATTCAATATTTCAAATATCATTGTACAATATCACAATGTAAGATAGACAAAAGATCTTTTGTAAAGTAAGACAAGTGGTGGGTATGTACAGTAGTTGTATTTTCTTGTATTACGCTGAAGTAGTTTCCATGCTTTAACCTTTCTAACGCGGCAACTTTAGTCAGCCTATACGCGCGAGTCATCCGCGCGTCAGCGGACTAAAGTCATTTCGATTTTCGTTTGCCTAGTATTGCTTTCGGCCAGGCGCGAATAATTCAAATATTGATTTAATTTATTCAGAAATCATCCTTCTCCTGACATCTGTCAATGGATAGCCTAAACTTTGGTTATATCTAATTTAAATAAATATTTTTCGGGAACGTGTCTTGGATAAAAAAAATATCAGTCATCGGGCCAATTCAAATTTGCCGGGTATATAGTGTCTTATCGCTTCTTAGTGCATGTGCGCCGAACACATTTGACTGACGTGTTTGTAACGATACGAGTTCGTAATATAATATGTTATATCGCGATTATTGTTTTTCAGTGATTGAAAAACTATTTGGTGCGTAAACTGTTAAATAGAATATTCGAAAGTTACATTGATCAAAGTGAATTTACAAAACATTTTTACAAAAGGAATGCTTTTGGAGATTGCATTCATTAGTCTATCTGCTAGTATATTATCCGCGAGTTAATAGTTTCGGAAAATAATTTGAACAAGGTGTCATTTAAATATAGGAGTCGGAGTCGGCCTAGGAGTCCGCGATTTAATATTTCTCTTTGTTTATCATTGATTAACATTTTTAAATACTATTTTCTGGTTATAGTATTAGGTAAAATAGACAAAAATTATTTATGAACCCTAGTTATAAGCCATTTATAAAGAAAAGATACGAACACTCATAGGCCCGTTCCCGCATAAGTGCGGAAATTGTCGTATTACGCAAACACCGGGTCCCGCGCTACTGCGTTTTTATAACACTGCGCGGCGAATCATCGTCTGCTGGCGTGAGGCAGACACTTGAGAATTATTTTTTTCGTAATACTATTCAAAACGGTTTGATTCATGACTACGATTTTTTTTATGTAGAATTCTTCTTATATTTATAGTCGAAAATAACTCGAGTTACTTACTATCAAGTCATTATAATAAAAAAACAATTGAACTTGAAAATAAAATTGTGTTGACTATAAAGCATTTAGAAGTGCAAAAAGTGTTTGAAATTTAATATTTTATGAATTGTAATATGTATTCGAAAAATAAACCATTTTGTTATATAAACTATGTGTCATTCGGTCAATGGTAGGTACAAACCAGGCACTGGTGGTAAGTACATCACTCTCAAATAGCCAGTAGTTCTCAAGGATGATTTATTTATATTCAGCCTGCAGTGCTTACACATAATGTGTATGCGAGTTCAAACAAAAGTTACACAGTTTGAGATGTCCTGGATGCTATAAAAATGAGCTATTTGTGATATTTTTTCAACACACTGACAAAAATGCTCATACAAGTCATAAACCATAATATTATTATTCATTATGTGTATGACATATTTGTCCAAATTTATGAAGTGGTTTGGGTAGCCGGTAGACTATAAGAATACTGAACTGTTTATCATCTGTCATCGACGCATTAGTCCAGTCCCATTTCGTAACTGTCGTGGCGTCGCTCGAGTAAGCCGGCATTTTTTCAATGAAGAAATCTTGTTCGTAATTTCTTATCAGATATAGGCACGAATGTTTATTTTTAGAGTCACATAAAATATTAGGTTCTGTCATAATCATTTTTGAACTTGACTCCGATTTTTTACTACTCTATTTGTGTATGTTTGACTGACATTTATTACGATTTATTGATGCTTGAAATCACAACGCGCACTGTTGTACTAAGTCGGGATTCGTAACGCTTAGAAAGGGTTAAGAATAGGTACTTTTAAAATTTATGAGAATTCACAATTTTACAAATCGGCAGAAATAAATTAAATATGCCAACAGATTTAGAAATCAATAATTTATTTTTAAATTGGCCATGACCACTAAATGGGATGTAAAATTGTGTATCAAACAAATCTAAGCTAACAGCCAAAATGATCATTTTCATTCATCTTTAAATTGTCGTAACTATTATCTCACAACGATTTGCGTAACGTTTGGCTAAATGGCAAATACATCCGTAGAAAAATTTCATTTCAATTATGGATATTACAGTAAAACCTCGTTAATACAAATTCCATAGGACCTAAAATCGAAAAAAAATCGAATTACGAATTGAGGTGTCTAATTACAAAAAGCGACAAGTCCACAATTCAATATTTTCGGGAAACAACGTTTTTATGTTTCAAGCTTCAATTATTTGTTTTAACGTGAGATTATTTTTTCCATTTTATTCTATGTCGAAATTAGAACCAATTGGCAATTTGTTTCAGCCGATAAACTCTTAAATGGAATAAATATAGGCAAAATAAAATTGGACGTAGCGCTAATTGTACCTCACTTTTTAATTTATTCCGCAGAAGGCACATATTTCCGTGGCACTGTCATGAGTTTACCAGACGCTACAGCATGGGAGACGCCCTTTTGCATATTGAACGATCCCTTATTGGTTGCCTTAAACACGCGCGAAATCAACCAAGCTTTAAATAATATGAAACACGGACTTGGCGCTTTTTGTAATAAATCAAGACTTAAAATATTTTTTTTCGTAGGGTTATGTCGCGTTCTGGAATTTATAGATCAATACATATTGTGTAAAATTATAAAAAGAATCCGTGCATATTTTTTTCTTGATTTTGACCAAATGTGGACTTATCGCTTTTTGGAATTAGACGCCTCAATTATGAAATGTATGGGGGGAAAATATTAAAATTTTGAAAATTATTTTTTTTTTTGATTTTCATTAATTTCATTTCCGATCATAGAAGTGCCTATACCGAATTGGGTCATAAAATGTCAGGATTATTTTTATTACCTTCTTAAAATAAGTATTGATTTTTTGAGAAAAGTTTGTCACAATTTTCAATGACTGGCTCATGAAATAGTGTACTTTATTACGATTTATTGAATATTTTTGTATGCCAGGGACTCTGAAATCATTTCGAATTACGAAATTCGAATTAAAGGTATGGTTTTATATGAAAATAATGTTCAAGGGACTTTTTTATCAGGAAAATTTCGAATTACGGCGAATTTCGAATTATCAGTGTTTTTACTAACGAGGTTTTACTGTATTATGAAAGAATCGACCCGATTATCACTCAAAAATTTATGTCGAAACTGATGACATTGTTTGGCCATTAGACGAGCCCAGTCAAAGATGAAAATATAATAAAAAATATGTTAACTTACCAGCAACTATGTCTCCGTTAGAAAGGCAAGTATTGCTCCAAACTGACTGCGCTGGAAGTGTGATTGTGCAAACATTGTCTCCACCCGACCACACCCGCACGGTAGAGTCTTCTCCGCAAGTGATAAAAGCCATCGGACCAATGCGAGGATTCATACAAATGCTGCAATTTGCCAATTGTTATTGAATTAATTTGTTTGTAGACAATCATATTTTGTTATTTGATTCTAACTCGTAAACGTCTTGATCTGTGATATCTGGATGACTTATTAGTGCTCGCTATCTTGAACACTCTTAGCCGGTATACCCACAGTACATCATTTCTTTGATTTGGCTGTACAATCCGGTGTGGATCTTGGCTGCCTCAAAAAGAAATTTCATAACAGATTATTTTTTTAACAAGTAATGGACATTAGCCACTTGCACAACCTATTAGGGCCATGCTCTAGATCCAAACACAAAAAACAGCATGTGAATTTTGCCAGACCAGGGATTCGAACCCAAGACACACGACTTATCAAATGGACATGTTACCGCTTGGTCATCGCAGGCGCTATGCAGTACACACATTTTCTCTATTCGGTCAATCAACCTTCTTGAAATTGTCAACATTCCAGTGATGTGGTTGAAGGGCAATCACAAATAGTTTGGATTACAATAAGAGGGAGTCTTACAACTTTTTAGTATCAAGGCCTAGTCCAGACCAAGAACATCTGTATGTGAACAATGTTTTCCATCGGGTTCGGAATTTAAAAAATTTGTTCAACCAATGTATTTTGATGGCAATTCTTTGGTAGGTAACTGTTTTGTTGATCCAATATTCTGTATGTATGACGTATGTAATTTCTGTGATTGCTCAGCTAAATATTCAAAATAATTATATCTAATCAGCTAATATGTTTAGTGTATTTTGCTACCTATCTGTCAGAATAATTAATGTGGTTTGTCTTGTAACAGGCAGTTAAGATATTATTTATATTTGCATAATATTGTAAATGTTTTGGTTTCGGAACATGTGAACCATTGGTAAATCTAAGGTTGTATTGAAATTTGTGCAATTTTTGTTAGATGAGACGATAGAGTGAAGTTTGACACAGATGAATCTGCGTGCAGAATGGCTTGCAGCTAATTTAATCAATAGTCTTTGAAAACTTTTTTAAGCTTCACTATCATATATTTAGGCTCCGTCTACTAGTGAAGGTGCTGAAGAATGTCTGCCAAATCGTAACTGAGAATAACTTACCTATAAATATAATTAGTATGACCGAAATAAGTGTTGAGGCATTCTCCGTGATTAGACCATAGTCGTATTGCAGCGTCATTACCGCAACTCAAAAACGCATCAATAGTTGCAGCAGTTAATGCTCGGACACAATCTGTGTGGCCTGAAATGAATAAATTAATATGAATTAATTTATCAGAATAACTATAATTAATATATCACATTACAAGTTATGTAAGTAAGGTGGGATAGTTGGGCAGGAAACAAGTAAGCATGAATATTATTAAGCGGTACCAAAGGGTATGATTAATTAATCATGTAACTCAGTGGTTTCAAACCTTTTTCGCATTACGGCATACTATTAAAAATTTACAGCACAATGAGTGTATAAATGGGTATCTACCTACCAATCACTTTTTGAAACTGTTAAAAATATATTTTTCATACCTGAATACGAGTTTAGTGTGGTTGAATTGGTAGTCATTGAACAAATATTATTCTATATAAAGAAATCTAATATAAATCAAGCAGAATTTTGGTAATCCGAAGCCATGAATCAACATAAAGTTTTGAAACTGACTATTTACTTACTAATATAAATAATTATAATCTTCAAAAACAAAATAACTATTACCTGCGAAAGAAAAAAATACTGTCGTAATATATTATTATGCATGCGAGGATAGAGTGAAAATTGAAAAATATATAGTATCGGACAAGCACAAATTTGTGTAAAGTGTACGAATATATTAGATTTTATATTCACAAGACATATGGAAAATAGGAAAAATTTTTGCGGCATACTTATCAATCACTAGCGATTGGGGAGTCTGCTACAATATATTGTTGCGTACACTAAGTGTCACTAAATTATTTGCATTCGGTGCGATGTCATCAATTTTAAAATTATTTATCATAGAAACAGGACCAAACAATAATACATGTTCCTATTGATAAAGTCAATAGATTTATATCTAAGCTAATTTTGTACGACTTCAATAAAGGTAGCTAGATTTTCAATGCTAAGTCAGTGTTTTCCAACGTACGGCAATGTCATTAACAATCTGGCATTGAGGTGTTCATGACGTTGTCACAATTACATAGAGAATGACTATATTATACCTGTCAGAGATTTGGTTTTTTCTCCTTTACTATTCCATAGAATGATTGTTTTATCAGCAGAGGCAGTTGCTAGAGAGCCATTCCCTAATTCAATGATTGCCCAAACAGCAGCCGAGTGGCCTTTCAGAGTAAGTAGAGGAGCAGATACGGAATTGACAGACCATAGTTTACCCGTGTTATCCCAGCTGGCACTGTAAAAATAAACATTCAAAAAATAAATAACTATTTACACAGGCAATTCCTAAATAAATGTGCTTGGTTTATATATTATATATCAGTGGTGTGCGGTGACTTCTGAGATGAGGGACGCTCATAAAAATAATCGAATAATCCAAAAAAGTTTAACTTGAGGCTTAGCGGCGGCACTCGTGTGGTTATCGAAGTATTGTGAGAGTATTGCCAGGTTTGAAAGATATTATTCCTTACTTCCTTCATAGAAACAGAAATAAAAAATACAATTAACTTAGGGCAATTTTATCCCATTGACTAGGGATATTTTTAGTTATAATATGGCAACATTGAAATTTCAAATGATTTTTCCCATCATTGGTGTGATTATTTTGCCAACATTGTTTATGGACCGAATAAGGTCTTTTGCTTGTACAAACATTAGTGTTCTCTATATTTTTATACGGAGTCGAGTCATGGACCCTGAAGGCAAGGGAGCGGAAGACAATTGATGCCTTTCAGATGTGGTGTTGGCGCTGAATGCTTCCTATTTCTTGGACGGAGCACAGGACAAACCCAGTCAATCATACAGAGACTGCAGAAAAGGAACGGCTCTCGACAATATGTCCGAGACGAATTTTTGGACATATTATCCGGCGCGGACCGGACAACCTGGAGAGACTGGTGATTTTGGGTGGCCTCCAGGGAAGGCGAAGCAGAGGAAGAGCGTCTGCACGCTGGAGCGACCAAGTGAAAGAGCTGACTAGGGGCACCATTCAGTCTGCCCTGAAAGAAGCGGAAGATCGAGAAGGATGGAAAGTCTTGGTCACTCAAAGGATGGCAAAATTAAAAAGTGGTCACGATCCTTAGCCATGAGTGTACGACCAAGAAGAAGGTCTTTTTGTTGTTTTTCTTCTGACTTATAATCACCATCAATTTTCAAAACTTGTTGGATTAATAATTAATTCATAACAAAAACCATTTGGATTTTTTATAAAATACCTACCTGATGTAAAAATATTCTATTTATTATACGTAACTAGTTGAATGAAATTGTAGAACAAAATGAATAACTTTACACAAAGTAACCACATAGACAACGTGCTAATATGAGACAGTTGAAGACAGAAAATTATTGTATGCCAATATATTATTTCACCCGTTCTAGTAGCTCGATAGCATGCTGAGTGTAATTTGTCATATACAGGTATATGGGTTATTACTATGTAAGTTTTCATATGAAACATATTTTCAATGATGCGTGTAACATAATAAGTCACGAGTGATATTGGATGGATTGGGCACCGGCGTGAGATATGATATTGACTGGTTGCGTAGGTCAGACCAATATTATCAGCGCTAAAATATTGCATTATATATATGAATAATAGTAACAAAATATTGATATTTTAGCAGTGGGACGTGGTAATTTTTGAGACCAGACACGCTCTTCATTATAAGTGGTTTTATTTATCAAAACAGTTTTACAAGAACTCATATAAATATTCCAATAATGCCGCGGATCCCAGGTTCGAATCCTGGGTTTGGGCAAATACACTTATTGTTTTTCAATTTTGTGTGTGAGTCAGAGTATGGACCTAATAGGTTGAGCAAGTGGCTGACATCCATTTGATACCTCCACGTTTCTACGTGTATGGAGGACCCCTTTAGGGTAAAGTACGAGCGAAGATATGGATGCCACATTCATGTTTCTTATAGTCCGCCAAGCCAAATGTCCTTCTATCGCTGCTCGATGAATAAAATGCTCTGTATTTATTAACTAAAAATGTTCAAATTACCAGATGGGCGAGATAAAGGTTGGTCACGCAGGATTAATATTTATAGTCGTGATTCGAATATTTCAAAAACCATACCTAATGTTGTTTCTTTTGGGCTCGATTCCTTCGAAATCGCTGGAGCTTTCGCCTACCTGGCAAAAAGGTGACTTGGACGACCCTTAAGGTAAAACCCAAGTAAAGGCCAAGCATTCCGCCACGGGCGAGAATGACAGAGAGGGGGTGAGCGTTCAGGGGTAGATCGAGAGGGACAGCGATAAGGCTGAAAAGTGGACATAACCAGTGGTGATGACTGCCAGGTCAGTAAGCCCCAGCCTTCGATCCGTGATGGACTTCGTGTCCCGCTTAGAGTCGACTTTGTGAAAAATTTAATTTGTGCTGATTACCTACTTTCTTTGAAAACGATTTCTGTATCGACAGGAATCTATCCGGTTAGTCAACACGTGTTTACTACGTACCGACTTCTTGTAGCGGTTAAGTGACGCGAATCGCGATTTGCTGGCGACGCAAGGCGCCCAGAGGTGTCTAGATAATTTAAAAATCGAGAAATTAACTTAGATAACTCTTCTATAAATAATAGTGTAGCCGTGCGATCACTGTGAAAAAAAAATATAAATGAATCAACTCAGCAAACTTTTGACCAACCTTTAATCTCGAATGCGCCAGTAAAAACTGTGAAAAAAACTTAATAACTGTGTACCTGTGTGTTGTGTTGTGTATATAACTTTTTGTGAACCATAATTAATAATAAAAACCGTTGACCTTTGCGTCGATCAATTGGTGCGTTCATCACTTTTATCATCCCGGCATCCTATATTTACCCAACTGTCAAGACAACCTTACACTGAACGTGCTCTACTAAACCAAACCCAGCTTCGATTGACCGCCCTGAACAATTTACATCACTGAGCTAGTCGAAGGGTGGAAGCTGGTCGTGTGACTCACACGTATCAACCGACGGCACGCTACCAGGGCGTCATTAACGTCAGGTCGACCGGAGAGTTGAGCGCGGAGGTCGGATCGGGCTGTGCGGCCCCGACTCCCCTCCCTACCCGGACTTCCGGGGTGTCACATTTATATATATTCCGGGGTGTAAAAACAAAATCTGTTAATACAAACCTCCACTCTGTGAAGGCCTATACGATCATATTAGGATCGGACATGGTCAAAAAATAAATATATATATGGGGATTTGTATAGAATATAGGTACCTACCTATTTTGGAAAATATACGTATTTTGGAAAATATTATTATTTATTATTATTAACATTCTGATTTTTTATGTAAAATTATCCTATAAATAAATTAAATTAATAGCAGAAAATGAAAGATAAACTTTATACATAATACCTACATACGTAACACATTATGCTATGGCCGATCGAACCGTGTAAACAATTTGGATGTGCATAAATTTCTACCATTAAGGCGATCTGGGTATCACCATTCTAATACCTATTAAATATTTTTAGGTATGATACAGCATCTATGAACTGCACACACCACTGAGACTGATCTAAGTATATTATTTTTATTCTATTTTCTATTTTTCTTTTTTATATAGAATATTAATATTATGATAGTATTAGATTATTTCTATGGCTTCTAATAAAATGATTTTAGTTTTAATTTTGTCTAATGGATATGTATATTATTAAATATATGAATAGCTTAGAATAATTTTCACATCATCATGGACAAGCAGATCACTAATACGATGTATAAAATTAATACACGCCCTTGTGCAATGCTAGGTACAGTAAAAATCTAACAATGAAAAGCATGCAAACATTTCTCATGTTGAAACATGATATGACAGCTAATAAGCACATAAAAATAAAAACTTCATAATTGGGTCAGTGAGTTATTTATGAAAAGAGTAGTTGAGAATGAAAATAAGCAATTCGGGAATTGATGAGCCAATCGGAACTTGACTTGTATTATACATTCATTGTGGATGTCATTTAGATATCTGATATCAAATAAATCAGGAAGAATGGCATTTTTTTTACACCACTGTACTAACCTCAAGAAGGTGCCTGGTTTCGAGGCTTTAGAAACATTACACACAACATTTTCATGTCCTTTGAATGTGAGAATAGCAACTGGATCTTGAATATTGTATGCACAAATTGTCATGTCATTGCTGCCGGTGATTACTAATCCTTCTGGATAAACTTCACATGGGGGAAGAAAGCATACAGATGACACAAAATTTGTATGCCCTTTGTACGTTACCACGTTCGAAAATTCCTTTACCCTGGAAATAAATACAGGAATTAGAGAAAGTTAAAAACATTTTTAATTCAGTGAATTAACTGGTAAAAGAATCCAACCGTACCCTTCGGGATGCCACAATTTCGCCGTTCTGTCTCGAGAAGCGGATAAAATACATTCATCTTTAGTAACAGAAACAGATCGAACGTCCAAGGAATGCCCACATAAAATTGTGCTCAATTTGTAATTAGGAATTGCCATTTTTACAGTAACACACAAAGCTGTCAGTCAATATGTCTACCGGAACTCTTGAAATATCTCATATCATGGAAAGTGAAGTGAGCAACAAAATATTTCATACAGAAGTTGTCAGCCGGTATTTTGTCTCATTCATACGCTTTGAATTATTCATGCAAGATAGAAAGAGCAATACAAAATACCCATGAAGATAGTCTATTTACAGGTTGCAAACTACCAACATATAATGATGATCCTAAAAACGACTTATGTATAGAATAACTTGAAGAAAAGGTTGTAAAACACGAATAGTATCTGAACAATTCAGCACAGAGTAAATAATAGTGTATAAAAAAGTTATTTAGAGATATTACTAAGGTTGTTGACACTGTGCTCAACTATATTCAAATTTGACTTTATACTTGGAAGTTTGACTCTGTGATGTTGGTTATCCTGAAATTTTCAGTATATTTTTGAAGATGGCGTCGAGTGTCTGTGCTTCGAGGTGCAAAATGTTATTAAAATTAGATTTAACCCGTGGATATAGTTTGTCACCGTTTATAAGTGTTCCAAGAAATACCAGGGTATGTTTTCCATCAATTTAGCATTTTATTCTTTCGTATTACATTTATTATGAAGAATTTTACCAATGTTCATTTTTCTACCTGGAAGTACTTACAGAGAACTGTCAAACCTTCGTTGACCGCCCTCGTGGTACCTATACTGAGGACTTGAAAGTTACTCAAAGCAACTTTAATATTGTGCTTCTACTTGTGATCTTAAAATATTAAGATTCACAAACGAGTAAAATTTTGTGTGTTTTGTTTATTGTGATAACACGCTCGGTTCATTGTTTTGGATGTGAGTTATGTTATCACGCGAAAAAGTAGTTTGCCGGCATATTTATAATATACTACTTACCTATATATTTTTTGATACGTACATACTTCAATTATGTACTTATTTATTTTTAATTTTAACACAGCAAACAATAAGAGTGATAAGATATTTGGATCACGAACATCTTCATCCATATTATTTATTACTTACATGTAACATACAATATCATGGTTATTATTTAAAATTCATTAAACTTAACGTATCTACATGGAGTCAAATACGATTCTAATTAGACTCATTTCTTGTAGATTTATGACACATTAAATTTGTGTGTGTATGTGGGTATATCTAAGTTGTTTTTTCGTTTACTCACGATGCAACATTTAAAAAGTTTTCGGAAATTCTTTTGTCACGCAGAAAATTTAGATGTTTTCATTTTATTATCGCATGCAAACTATGATATCTATCTATTCTTATAGATTCTTACATAATTAATTTATTTTGAATATTAAATTTTGTAGTTTTTCATAATCATCATTGTTATTTATTATTCGCATATTAAAACTATATTTTATTTCACGGAACCATTTCATAGTATTTTTTCGATATGTAGGTAGGTATATCGAGAAAAATATTATTGTTTTCTTGTCATTGCATTCAATTTACGAATACCTAGCTCTTTGATAAATAATGTGACAGTAAGGTAATACTATTAATTGTACTTCATTCCTTGAAGAATGTTAACATCATAGAAAATTATTAAAATATCCCTTTCAATATTTAAAGTACCTCCTATATAGTAATTATATTACCTATTATCATGCAAATTTATTTTAATGTCTACTATACTACATACGTTAGTAGGTATGTTAGTTTTTTTACTGTTAACTAAGTATGTCAACATATCTAATTCATTTACTCGGTGAAATTACTCACACCACCTCCATAGCAATGCTACATTATCATGTTGATATTCGGTAAGTAGATTCGTACCCAGCGCTCGAAATGGAATAGTTTACGAACCGGGGCGCTCGACAATTTTCTTAAGATATATGTGTAAAATTTTATGTGTAATTTATAAAATTGTTGGATGTTTTGTTATATTGCCTATCCACACAACCACAGGTGTTAATATGTCATTGAGCCGCTCAGCTCTGGCATAGCTCAGATGGTCAAATTAATTTTTCCACGAGACGGAGCGATACTATCATCGATTTCACGAACCGGAACGGTGCTTCGGTGCGCTCCGGTCATTTCGAGTCCTGTTCGTACCTAAGTAAAGAAAGTGAAATAGGTATATATATTAGTTGTTATTTCGAAACACGTATTTGTGCAGTAGGCCATGGGGCCAGGGTCGGATTTACATTTGAAGGGACCCTGGGCAATTGAGGCCCCACAAACCAACGTGTTAAAGCGTAATTTTAAAATATTATGTTTCCCTTTATAATTTTGGAATATGAATAGTTTAATAATCGAGGATATCGGTTTCAAAGTCGATTACCTTAATTATTGCGAAACCGTCAGCATGTTATTTAGGACTGCATTCGATGTCGATTATTGATGCATGCTGCCGTAACTAGTAGGTATACCTATATTTTATTTTATCGTTACTTTATTACCGACGTTGTAAAAAGAACAACGGAATGCAACATGCGTATTCCTCAATATATTTGATTTCCCTACAAATTACGTGTGATGTTTGGTTTATATTTTGTACATAATACATTTTTCCTTTGCCATTTTTTTTGTTGAAAATTATGTCAAAACTATTTTATTTTAGTAAAGTCACTACGTATGTACTGTTGTTGAACACGGCGCGAAAGTAATGCTTTTTTATTTATTTATTGGACTCCGGGGATCCACCAACTCGGGAGCCATGGGCTTTAGCCCTATGGTAAATCTGGTCCTGGCCATCATGAGTATGTCTTGTTTATATGAAAGAACTAAGACCGTAAAATAGGATACACACCTACTTATTGGCAATGTCGGTTTTAGGGTTTTGGAGGTGCGAGGCACTGACAGGATCGAAGCACCCTTGTAAAAAATTTACCTATCCAATAAGCGGCCATTTGGTGTTCAAACTGTACTAATTGTCAGTTATGTTGCCGTGAATTTTTTGTCGATCGACTTTTTACACGTAGATTGTAAAAACATACGCAGATTTTAAAGATGTAGGTATATTCTGATGTAGCGATCGCCTTATCTGCTTCATAAAAAACCATATTATGAAGAAGATGGTAATGTGTTTGTATTTTTATCATAAGTGCTACGTAGAATAAATTTCTACTTAAGTTAATAAGCAGAATGTCTTCTTTTGACCTCAGACTCGAATCCGGCTTAAAATTCTGCAAATTCACGAGTTTTTTTTGCCCAATAAGTATCTGTTTAGATTCAGAACACTGGCCAAATAAGTCTTATTGAATGGCTAAAGGCCATTGGTGGTAAAATCCGTTACCGAGTCCCTGTAGTTGGTATATATTTTAAACTTGATTAATTGCTTAAGTAGATGTCAATTGAATTATAATTGTACTTATTCACCAACTGTGTCACAATTTATTAGGAAATTCACGAAATATGTTTCTGTCCTGAAATATGTCCCTATTCAATACTAATTTAATCACTGTCTCTTGAATCAAGACGTCATCGTAGACATTCTCATGTATTTAATAACATTCTGACATCAACTCCTTTCGAGGATATGGAGTGAGAGATAGCAGTTAGTTGCTTAACACTTAAATAAAATAAATTAATAAAATGTAGGTAATAGTGCATTTCAATACAAAACATAATTGTTATAATGCGTGGCACTGTTTTGTATATGTACGTATGTAATTAGATACATTGATTAATTTAGTTAAAATACAGTATTTAGTACTTATTGGAACTTAAAAATTTACCCGTCCTCGGGAAAAATGTCAGCACAATTAAAATACTAATTTATTGTCTGAATGTTTAATGGGGGATAAAAGGGGGTATATTCCCATTTCGTTTTTGTCTCATTGATCTTCAGGTTCATGGTTTATGCAAATGCTTCCAGAGCAGTAAAAGCTTCCACTAATAAAGCATAATTATTATTATTATCATCAGGATCTGGAAATGATTTCTACGTCACCCGCATAGGCCTGCATCTGGACTGATTTACAAAATATGTGGGAATTCGGTGATTGCATTAAATAATATTTAGGAATACTTGATTGTTCATATTTTATAAAATAATCTCCAATAATTAACTATAATTTTATCTCATATAATTCCAAATATTCTTATGAATCAGGATTGTAGTCAAATTACACGACCTGTCTCACTGACTCGTAGACTCGTGCGTTACGTACCCATTACCACTAATATTAAATATAGATTTTGTTATCAATCGGATTGTCTCGACGCTTGCAGTAATATACCGCTAACACTTACTCCGTGATGCATGTATTAAATGTATTATTGAAAAATAAATACATATGTGTATATATTATTTTTAACACAACAGGCCATGGGGACCAATACCAGTAGTGTAGTGAAACATTAGTATAACCATATTGAACCTGGAACCCCTGATGAAAGACCAGTGCCTTACGCACTGGGGGCTTATGTTATAACTTGTGACATGAAGTCACCCGACGACATGACGTAATTGTGACGTAAGCTCAAACACGCACCGAGGCGAGCCGCCCAAGAACACGGCTCACCATAGATATTATTATGCTGACACACCTATTTGTGTATGGGGACAATGACTAACGCCAGTGTTTGAGGCCCCGTGACGTCATATGACATCATTGTGACGTACTACCGAAGTGATAATAGCATTCGAGAAATTAACGCTACTCAAATACTGGCGTTATACATTGTCCCCATGCAAAGATAGGTGTTTCAGCATAATAATATCTATGGTGAGCCGTGTGCTTGGGCGGCTCGCCTCGATGCGTGTATAGAGGTTACGTCACAATTACGTCATGTCGTCGGGTGACTTCATGTCACAAGTTATAACATAAGGCCCACGTAATTATATAATATCTAAAACATGTTTTACCAGGCTAGTGATGATTACTTGCTATAGGCTACACAGAACATTTTTCCTTTATCTTATTCTAAAATTTCAAATGTCGTTTTATTATAAAACGTTACGGAATCAGAATCGAGTATTGTAATAATAAAAGGTCACAAAACCACATTTGGTTATAGTCAAACTAATTGATAAATACTATTGAATTATACCTGTGTAGGTAAGAATAATCTTTCTGTGAAAATACACCTGTTACCGTCTTAGACGCAAATCATATTTCATCTGTAAAAATCGCTGTCTTGTCTAATGGCGCAACATTTCATATTAATTGATAGAGATGTCAGGGACTCGAATCGTTTCATTAGAAGATCGTGACACGTCCGTGGAAAATTATGTATATAGTGCGGAATTAGTATGAAAGAAAAGCTTTATAGTGCAGGGGTGTCAATAAGGTCGATCGCTAAATGATTTTTGGTCGATCGCCAAATATATTTTGTTTATTTATTCATAATTTGGAAGTATAATAAGATTTTATTTATTAAACATATTTATATTATCCAAATTTTTAATTGTCTAATTCTAACACCAAACAAGAGATGAAAGCAATGCTACCAAATAATTATAATATCGTCACTGTACAGGCTGTAGTAGCGCAACCCTCATATATCAAATTGTTCAGGAAGTGAAAAAAACTGTGGGGAATTGGATTTACTTACTATTTTATATAATCATTTATTATTTTATATATATTATTTAATATATATTATTATATTACAAATTTAGTGGTTTACTCTGTAGGTACCCTGTGGCTTACGTTTAGAGAGGGTTACAGCATTTGGCTGGAATATTTTTTCATTTTTAGTTACAAATGGCTTAAACATAGTTTTGAATTATTTTGATATGAAATATTTTTTTGGGATTTATGATACTTGGTCAGTTCGTGCAAGAGTATGCAATAAGTCTATTACCATCAAAATATCACTTTGGTGAAAACTAAGGGTTACGGCAATTGGCCTGTACAGTGACGATATACTTATTAGATGAACATTTGGAATCATGTTTGATCACATTTGGTATGAGTAATTACTCCCCCAATTGTTGGGGGGATATTACACAATGTAGGATAAGTCATTCAAGCTCTGTAGCATCCGGAAGCTCAAAATAACATTTATGTATTCAAAATAAAATAACTACAGTTATGTAAATATTTTTTTTTCTTTGTACAACACTTTATTTAATTTTCTTAGTAAGATTCTATTTTTGTTTAAAAATATATCTATTATATACTATACATATATAATATGTCCTTAATTTCATAAAAAGTAGATCGTGGAGGATTTTTTCTCCAAAGTAGATCTTATGTAAAAATTAGTTGACACCCCTGAGTGTGTGTCGTCGACCGGCACTCAGCTGTTTTTGTCGTACACTCCTCATACACTACATTTCATTGAATAATTCCTGCGCTGGTTTAAAAAGTTGATAAAATTTGGTATATTTAAATGATATTATTTAATTGTAAGCAAACAATAAAATCAATTATAATATTCCGGCTGATTTTGTGTGTTTTATGACACGTTAATTGATTCGTGTGGATCATAGACAGGAGAATTATTTAATAATTTGAATCGTTGGTTGAATCGGTCTCTACTTGGCTATTTGCCCGGGAAAGACAACGCCCGTGCCTACAAAACATTTTCGTATTATTTGCGTACGGAAAATCTCGCTTCAGGCCTGTTGAACCAACTGCGTCCCTTCTCCGTGATGTTGTTATTTATTAATTTTAATAGCCTTCGATACAGATTGTCATTTTATGCCCGGCAATGACATGAATTTTGGATTGCTTACCACAACGACTTGGTACTTGTTTGGCTAGGGATATAATATTCTCCAGTGTGTACTGAAATATTCCGTTCTTATCATCGCCATCCATTACTGTGAATTAGTTAAATAAAACACTACTGTATTACACTGGGTTAATTGAAAAATGTTAAAATTTACCTTTGCACCTTTTTATATTATTGTTTTTGTAAAATGTCGAAAATATTTCTTTACTGCTTTTGCAATGTTACTCTCAGCTGACAAAGTAATGTCGAGATACAAGTTTCCAAAGTGGACACGACGATAAAATTCTTGTTCAGAGTTGTTTAGGAGTGTGCGTACAATCAATTTATTCAAACTACTGGTTTATTATAATAAATACGCATAGTACAGTTGTATAATAGTTTCACTAGACAAATGGATGGATACGTTTGTATATGTCGTACCTTTTTATTTTCTTTTGTAATATGTATAGCTAAGCCTTGTAGATCGATTTTAATGAATGTCACCGATTGAAATTTTGAGATCACGTGGTATATGAAAATGCAGACTGCTGTAGATCGGCCACGTGGATAGAATGCCGGAGGATATACCCGCACTATCACTTCACCGTGAAATGTTCTATCGGAAATATGGTCGTATTAAAGACCGTCCAACCTCTTTGGGTCGTATAGTACTGAGATAAAATCCATGCCTAAATAAAACACGGTTCTTGTCGGTTTATAGAAAGCCAGCGGTAAAGAAATTTTGAAAATGGCCGATATACTTGATTATTTGTTAGGTTAAGTTTTCATTCTTGCATTCATGAATTTTGTCAAAATCACCCATGAAAATGCTCCACGAACAACGCGTAATATTTTCATCTCGGTACTATAGTGATGACCGTATAGTACCTTTAGTATACGCCACGGTCATCTCTTTCCGATAAGAAAGCTCGCGGCGAATTGTGCTACGCTGAAATGTAATACGTAAAATTTACATGTAACCATAGGCCCCACATCGTGAATCGGGCCCCCAGGCTAGGATCTTTGGCGGCTTTTAAGAATGCTTGGTAAAAGTAATCGGAGAGTGTCCGCGCCTGATTATCTAGGAATCAGGATGGAGGAAGTTTTTGAGATCCGCCAAGGGTTGTAGGGCCAAAATGATAATGATTTTTTGTCATAATTTTTATCCGTTTTCTTAAAAAAAAAATGCAGTATAGAGCACTTTTTTTGTAACAAGCAATGAAATTAAACAAAATACGGAACGATATTATGCATAGGTAGGTAGGTACGTGAATTGTGACCTTTTTTAAAGGTTTTCTCAAAGTCATGTCAAAAGTTGACATTGAATTATGGAAAGCGATACTCATATATTTTTCACACATTCCCAGTCGTTGCCTCATTAGTGAGGATCTTGGTCTTCATGAGCAGTTCTTATTCTACTAACGAATCTCTCCCGGTTGTGTCTGAATTTAGCCGAGCGGATTGCAGACACCAATGAAATCGTATTCTTGGTTTGATCGGTCCAGCGTATGGATGTACCTTCTGCCTCCTCATTTACGGTGTACGCTACCAAGCACGACCAGGGGCCCTATGTTAGAACTTGCGAGTCCAAGCCGCCCGGTCGACATGACGTCATATGACATCATTGTGACGTACTACCGGAGTGATAATAGCATTCGAGAAAATAACGCTAGTCAAACAGTGGCGTTATTCATTGTCACCATACACAAATAGGTGTTTCATCATAATAATATCTATGGTGAGCACTGTGTGTTGGGCGGCATGCCTCGAGCGTGTATTGGCTGACGTCACAATTACGTCATGTCGTCGGGTGACACACGAGTCGATAGTTAGGAAATCGCGGTGCAGACCAGACTATACAAGCTGCCACCTCCTTTGAGTCAATGGTCAAAGAAGTGACGAATTCGCCCCAGACAGATGGTTGAGTGAGAGCCTGTAGTTTATTTTTAAGCTCTTCAAATATGTACCTGTTATTACGTATGTGTGTGTAGATATGTCTTGAACACTGTATTATCTCAAATGCACCGATCCTTTTTCAATCCGCTGATTTTATGGCCCACGTTTTTGCTGCTAAAGTGCTGGTAAAGACCAAGTTTTGTGCGATATGTATGTTTAGCCGTGTGATTACTAGAAAAAATAATATTTACTTACCTAATCAATATTGATGGTTTTCTTGCATTTTATTGATAATTAATAATGTATATATATATATATATATATATATATATATATAGATTCTTTACTAACAATTAATTAATATATATATTAGATATGTAAGAAAGCAAAATAATTGGACGGTTTTATTCACCTAGCGACATTGTTTTGGAACTACTGCGTTTCCAATGATGATAATGTCAATATTTTAAATGTGTTTTACAAGGTATTTTACGTAGTACTTAATCCTTTATTAGAAGTTCGTGAACAATGTTCTCAAATTTTCAAAATAATTCTATAAATCCACTGCACAAGGGGCCCGCATTTTAAATGTTTTACATTTGAAACCCACTTTTATCTTTCGTTTCAATCTATCATGATTTTATTATATTACTGCGACGTCAAAAGACTCCTAATTCGTCTAGGCGTGAGACCCTAAGAGGCCTAATCGCACCAAAACCGGACCTGATTATAGGAAGGGGAAGATTTATATATATATATATATATATTTAAAACAATTTAAATATGTAGTAACTGAGTGAAAGAGGATGTAGAAATCGTCCCAAAATCATAGATTAAGATTGTTGATGATTTGTTTATATAACGCAGACTTATCTGTTGGGATAAGCTTTGGGTGTACATATTGAGTTAAGCCTACTTTTATTATACAATAAATCAACACTCGAAAACGTGAGAATATTGTGTAATACGTTAGAGACGTATGTATCAGCTTCTTTGGTATTTCTTCATATTCTGTGAGTACGGTTGCGTACTATATTGCTCCTGGAGCTAGCACTTGCCATGTTTTCCCATTAAATACACGTTTACTTAGTGGAGGACCTGCTGTGATTCAAAGCGAGACGGGATAAGAATGGGTCCTTCTTCCCGCGAGAGATACAGCGGTATCTACATAGCACATATTCATGACAGGTAAGGATGTCGCAAAGTAGCGATACGTAGGTACCTTCCTTTCGATATCGATTCAAAGTATCGATACGTGTGTATGGACGATTCTTTCGGTACAAGTTAACAAGGTAACAACGGTTACAAGTATCAATACGATATCGATACCATGTAACTATACTTATTATTTCGATATGACATCCCTATGCACAGGGGCTGTTTGTTCAGGATTCTTGGGGTTTGACACACACATAAGATTTGTAAATTCAATTCCCTTCCAACGTTACTTTCCCTACGTAGCGGAATTCCCGCTTTGAGAATTTGTTTATTTTGAATTAAATAATTTTAACAGGATATTTACTGGATGTCATTACGTACATTCCGTTGAATGTACATTATCATCTAAAAGCAAAATGGGAGAAAGTAAAATTTTGTTGACCTCTTACAATAATTACATTAGATGACGTATAGTGTTCGGAAATGTGGTTCAAATTTATTACTCCAGCTATAAATTTTAAGACCCGAGTGAAAAGTCAAGTGGCCGTCTAGAGCTACTAGGAACATATAAAGACGGATTGAGAAATGCAATTTAATATAATGTACTGGAAACTGACTTTTAAAGGTGTTAATGACCAATACACACTGCATATCTAAACATTAAACAGAAAGATACATATACAAACACTGAAAGATAAACAAACTTAAAAGTTAAAATAAACTATTTTTTTGAATTCAATGAATAATACCTATACACAGCGCTCGAAATGAAAAATTTTACGAACCGGAGCGCTAAATAATTTTCAGAAAATATTAAGGCTGTACCTCAGTTGAGGCACGGTCTAAAAAGATCGTGGCTAGGCGATGCGCGGATTGCGGGTCGCGGGTGCAAATGACGCATGCCAAATGAAATATAATTTGTCATATAAGTCCAACATACGTCCATTTTATGTTCTGTTTATAAAGCGTCATAGAAAGCGGCCGTGCATATCCACGGTTGTGCATATATGACGGGTGGTGGTGGGCACTTTAACGTATGTTCTATTAGTAACAATAATAATATATTCATTGACATGTTTTCTTTTTAAAGTAAATGGGTAACGTTTTTAGTCATCTTTACACGATTTAAGAATTAATATGCCCGTCGCCATCACGAAACAAAGTGACGTGTTTCCAGCTCGACGTTCTCTCTCAGAATGCGAGCGAGTCCAAAATTTCGTCGCGCCTATAGTTGATAATTATTTGCCGTTTCACTGATGTATCACCTTAATAACCTACCTAGTTATCTAGTTTCATGTAATATATTTTATACAAAATAAGTGTGTTATTTTTTTTTATTATATAACTTATCTAGCTCAGATGGTCACATTAATTTTTCAACGAGACGGAGCGATACTATTGGGGATTTCATAAAACGGAACAGCGTTCCGGTGCGTTCCGGTTCATTTCGAGCCCTGCCTATACAATATTTAAGATTGCGTACCATTTCTTATTGGACATACGTATTTCTAATATGTAGGTATCTTTATGAATTATTCCAAATAACGAGTAGGTATGTATGATAAAATTACGGTTTGTTGAAAGTTTTTATCTTAGATGATTTGTTATTATTATTTTATCATTAACATGTGGTTTGATTTTGATGTGAGAGATATTTCTGAATGTTTCACGGTTTAAGTGTTTTTTTAAATTTAATTTTATAAAAACATCGATTTTTGTAGAAAATTTAAATATCGTTAACTTGAAATCCTTTATACATATTTATATTACGACTGTACCGAAGCTCGATTACATAATATAAATACATCAAATTTTATTAAGAGTTTATAGTATAACATTTTCTTATAGTGTAGGTGTGCCAAAATTTCCCAAATATTATTTTTCAACTGTGGCAGGTTTTCATGGGGAAAAATGGTTTTTAAGAATTCTATTAAAAATGATGATGTTATAGATACCACTTACAGAACATACCACATATCTTTATCACTTTTTTCAATTAGGTACGTCGTACACTTCGATCCAGCAATTTTGAAATGGTTTGCTAGAATTACTACTAGGCACTAGCTCTGCCAAGTTTTTGTTTCTTATTTAGTGCAACTATTTTTATGGGTAAAGATGAAATCAGATGAGGCATTCTCTCACTACAGTGGTGTCAAGCATTGTAAATCGGTCAAAATCGGAGGTTTGCGGGACGGCTTCCCCCGCCGCCTGAGGAGGTTAGTGCGATACTATTATTGTATGTGATGAATAAAACCTAATTACCGACCTATGCAATTATTTATTTACATTAAACGTACCTAATGCTTACTCTTGAAGAGTATTTGCCTGCTATTTTTTATACAATGCGATTTGTCATTTATTATAGGTTTTTTTCTCTCTTCAAACGCGTGCCATATGTTCGCCACATCTGTTGTAGGCGATTCAAATGTATGAAGTTGTTTGGCTCTTTACTCTCAGTTGAAATAGCTATTGTAACTTTCTTACAGCTCAATGAGAAAGAGAAATACTAGATGACACAATTTATTAAAAATAGTTACCTTCAGTTATTAATTAATACCGTTAGTTGTAAAGACACATAACTGAAATAATCATTGCTAACTTCATCACGCCGCCGAATTGGTTAAATACTAAATTGTGCATAATGTTGACAAGAAAAACCTCATGAGCAATTTTCTTTCTTTCGGGTGTTAGTTTTCTATTTTTATGTCAGGAGATTGCCAGATGTGAGGCCAGACCAAATCACACGATCTCTAAAATAAATAAGCGAATCGTTTTTTTTAAACTACGATTATCTAATGATTCTAATGGGTTCCCGACAATTTTCGAGTCGTGATCTCCTTTTATAATTATTGCCAAGTAACCAGACCCGTCCCTCCCCCGTCACATTGCATATCAAATGCATTTTAACATGGTGAAGAAACCAAATTAAATCGTGAAATAAAATTTATATGTATGTCTGGAATCACTCTCTATATTTGTTTACACGTGGATTTGAAATTACCACGCTTTCTTTCACTGCTTTTTCAAGTCGATATCAATCATCACACTTTATTCACTATAATAGTCTCAGTTTTACGTTACATTTTTCGCACGTATTTGCTTACTCTACTTTTGAATTTACTTTTGGATTTAGTTTACTACTTAGTCTCAGTTTACAGTGAAACTTTACACTTTGTCTCGCCTTTTGAAGACGAATTTTTATCTTTTCAACCGGCAATTGATTATTTTTTGTTTATGGAAATATTGTTTGTTGCATTTTTTTTTGCTGCTTGTTCCTCCTTTCAACCGAATTTTCTGATTTTATGTTAACTGTTGTGGATTTCCCGAGTGTCACATAATGTTGCATTTTACATAGAGTATAATATAAAATATGTAAATAATATAACATTCCGTCAGAAGAAGGTCCATATTCGACGATCTGTTATTCAAACATTGATATACCTATTACCTAGAAATGAATTATGTAGTATTATTAATATACCCAATAATATTATTTCTGTTTACTAGTTGGTGACCCCCTTTTCAATACTTTGCTACCCTTGAATTGGGAACCTATAATATAACAGATCATGATTATAATATTGTATGTATTATTTAAATTCTAAATACCTACTACATCTTAACAATTCTAGTGATTATAATTTGTTCCGGTCCTCAAAGTTTATCCATAATATATTTTTTAGATGTAATGTAATTAAAGTAGAGGACACTATTTAATAAAATACCAGGACCTAGTTGACCATGCTCATCTGAACTAATGAAACCTGTTCTGATATTTAAATACGTGGATAAGTACACTCGCTACTGAAAGCAATAGTGAGATAAAATGAAAAAAAAGTGGAATTTGAGAGAAGTATACCAATCGATTGCTGATAGCTGTAACTACATAATAAATCACTGAGATTAAAAAAAATGTAATACCCTATTTAAAAGTATAATACCAATGTTGCATTTATTAAAAAATATCCTTTAACTTGAAATTAATAGTGGGATAACTAATATAACCCATTGTTAATAATGTTAGACAAACAATCTTGCCATTGACATATATTATAAACGACGGAAAAAACAAAATACACATTACTTAAAATTCAATTATCTCGAAACTAGAATTTGTGACTTATCCCATTGTTGCTTTAAGGTAGCGACATGTACCTACTACTTATTTATATGCTTATTGTATTTTATTATGATTAATACACTTAACGTCTTTACACCAAGAATTAAAGTCATATTTTAGATATTTTTATGACATTCTGAATCAAAAAATAATTCTACCAAATAACTTTTTATAGTCTATTGAGTGAAGGTAAGCCCCTATGGTCCTACTAAGTCTCCGGTCACTTTTAGGGCAAATACGTTTCGTGAGGTCACTCGAGATCTTTCAGTGAAAATTTATTTTTATTCGAGGCGAGGTGGCGCTTGACAGCCGGACTATGTTTCTATACCTTGGCGACTCATTTCGATGGACGGGCGCCATCGCCGTTTCAATAAAGCGAAGCACCTGTTTTTTATTCGCTGACACCTACAGGGGGATATATTCATTTGAGGACTCCGGTCACTCATACATTCGTAATCCGCAATAATTGTGATGAATATAAATACAAGTATAGTGTATGCGAATCATTTTTAGAATGGCTGACTGAAGATAATGCAGATTCGCTTTAATGGAAAGGTTGCTGGATTCACGACTTAGGGTGGTTCATTATCCCAAACATGACTCGACTCATCTAGAATATTGTACAGCTAATGTACACAATATCAATAAATAATAGAACATACATGATTTGAAATATGTTCAATATTACCTATATACCTATAATGTTACATTCTCAAATCTTGTGAATTATTTTGTTGAATAAAAGAAATAGTTAATTAATTAATAATAGTTTGGCAGTTATATTATAATTTTTTATACTTTCACGGTTTGTTGTTATCGTATTTATAGATTTCTGGGTTTTCACCGCGTGTACTTCTTCCTTTTTTGAGCATTCTTAGAGCGACGTTTACATATTAAAACCTACACTACACTTCATCATAACATAATATCTTTTTAGAAAGACCTCTGCAGCGACGTCGAGAAAAGAAGGAAGAAGTATATACTTTGAAACCCCAGAAATCTGTAAATACGATCGGTTGGTAGTATCTGAAAATGAATGCCTAGAAATCGAATTTAAAAGAAAAATAGGTAACAAATGTCGCTTGCTATGTTCCACGACATTGAACTGACACATTTGGCTCACACACGTATGGCTGGGAGAGCTGGTACATGACTAAAAGCATGGAAAGAGTTTGGGGTCATTTGAGCGAAGCGTGCTACGTGGTATCTTCGGATCCACCAATGAAACACAGTTGGTAGAGGCAAAGATATTATTACGGTACGAGGCCCGCACATTGTACAGTCCATCAAATTGGGCCATATATGCCATGTGCAGGATGGATGAGTCGCGCATGACAAAGAAACTGACATCTGGGAAGCTGTAAGGCAAACAAAGACCTGGACGATCTCGTACAAGATAAAGTGATTTGGGTTGAGCTAGATTAAAAACCCCGGGCATCTTAAACTGCAGGGAAGCGGCTTTGGACAGACCTGGGTGGAGGCAGTTACTTAAGGTCAAGACCCACAAAGAGTATGCAAATTAAAATAGGGTTTCATCAGCCCTCGCAGTCTAAAGCGCAAGGCGCCAGCTTCTAATCCGGCGGCTAACTGTTCGATTCTTGATAAGATCACAATAGTTATATGTGATTTTCTTAAATCTTGAGTATTACTGCGTTTGTCTCACTGTTACTACTATTTACAGTTTACACTACTGGCATTTAGCTTCATGGTCCGATGTAGTGTTAAAAAGAAAAGATCTAAAAAGAAAGACGTAGAAGAAAATCTTCAATTATCCATATCTATTTCTCCCTGAGGTCTTAAACATATTTCGTTTATTCGATCTGTTGTAAATCCTTGTCCATTCAGGACCACTGCTGTGATAATATATAATGAGAATAATAATATATGAGTTTCTTTATTATTATTGTTATGAAATATATTTATCTTGTGGTTTACACGTCACGATTTACGCAAATTAACTATGTGTAAGTCTCAATAATTCGACTGGAAGTATTTGGGAGGGAAAAAAGAGGACCATTATTTGTTATAAGGTAATGTTTTAATTTTGCTGTAGAACGATGAGTACTTTTAGACTACTTTCGGAATCATCGAGTGAAATGCAGTCTACCTATCGTACCTATCTATTCAATAATAAATACAAGCGCGTCTATTTCGGCTAGGCGATGTTGTGTTTTTTTATTTTATTTCGTCGGAATGTCTTCTGTTTTAGAACACTTTCAAAATCAAATGTACCACTTCAATGTCACGTGTATGTGCGAAATATTACTAAGTACTGGAATGTTAAAACGGATCCCGTTTTCTTTAGTGTATGTACATACATTATGACTACCTACGCAAATATATCTACTTTGTTTATTATGATAACATAAAATTATCGCTGCCATGTAACTGTCTTGCATCTTCCAAGAGGGATGCTTATTTTAATCTTTTCTAAATTGAATAAATCATCATGGGATTCACCAGTCATTTATTTAGTTAGTTATTTGTAACACAAAACTGCCATTGGTGAATTAGCTCAATCAAAATGCAAAGCATACCGATATATTCCACTTGAGTGAAAGTGTATTATATGAACGTCATTTTATAGATTCTCGGATTATTACGGTGTATTTAGTACACACCTCCTTGGCACCTCCCTTTCCCTTGACCGTGTACTCGACAGAAGGTGGCTTCGTAAAGTAAAAGAAGTCTATATAGGTATTTTCACTTGCATATGTATTATTTTATATATTTTTTCTTACATTGCTTAAAAAAGTTATTTGCATTATCTCATTTTGTTTTAATACTGTTTAATGGGAATCCAGTCACTCGGTAGTGATTCTGAGACTTTTGTTTTTAGTGGTATTTATATCCGTTTTGTCAGGTTAGTTCATTTGAGTCATTAGGTTTTTGAGTCAGTTGTAAACTTATATTGCGCAAAAGCATTTTAACACACGAGTTCATTTTTTATTTTTCATCATGATGTTTCACTATTCTCGAAGCAGTGATGCCAACCGTACTATAATTATAGTACAATACTATAATTTTGATTTCGCGAAAAATGTAAAATACTATAATTTTACGCCAAATATACCAAAATACTATAATTTTAAAGGATTCAAGACGAGAAATGTTCCTGTACTATATGTTTTTCAGAAATACTATATTTTTTACGCCTTTGTACTATAATCAGCATAGAAAAATATGGCAACACTGTCTCGAAGTTACAATCATGTCATCGAGTAATGAAAAGTTGCTTATAACGTCATGAAACTAAATATTGCATTCGCATAAAAGCTGGTCACTGTTTCATAGGCAGCATCTGACTGACTTTGGAAACGTAGGTTTTTAGCAATGCATCCATGAGTCAGTCGTGACGCATTGGCGTAGAGCCGTAGAAGATGGTGCACGACTGACTACGGGCAGGTTCTGACTCGTGTAGTTTTAATCAGTCGCACATGAACGCCGCTAGTCTACTGTTGATTTCATACGAAAATAATTATAAGCATTCGTTGAATAAAATATATTGTTTAATTACAATTATTTGTACCTAATATTTGCAGATTTAGCCGATTTGTATAGAAAAAAGTTAATCTTGGTAAATAATTACTTACACATTATGCAGTTGTAATATCCATAAATAAAGGTATCCAAGGAATTTAATCGCTGGAAATAATATTTCGTGTAGGTATGCAAATTTCGCAACTTAAGCCCCGTTGGCACGAAGAGTAGTTTGATTTACTAATAACGTGCCTACTCATGGGAAATGTTTTCATTTATCTTGATTATGTACGTTTGATATTTTAGTATTTTTTACTCTCAGCCTCCCTTCTGCCAATTCCACCCTTTTACCAATGCAATTTTATTAACATTAAATACTCGATACTTTTTGAATAAAATAGATTGAGTCGACTAAACGATTTTACTAAATAACTCGACTAATTTATCTGTTCATACACGTTTAGTCAGTGGCGGGTTTTATATAACGCAAATGACGCAATAAATTCGTCATATGATTTAAAAGGGGGCTTCTAACATAGAATAACTATACCAAAATCTTAATTAATGTATCTACCTTATTTCATCATCATCAGCCGGGGTCAATCCACTGCTGGATGAAGGCCTCCCCAAGCTTTCTCCAACTCTCTCGGTCCTGTGTCGTTCGCTGCCACTTATTTCCGCCGAACTTTACCAGTTCGTCAATCCAGCGGCTTTTAGGGCGACCCTGTGGCCGTTTCGTACCCCTTGGGTACCATTGGATGACGGCATTTGTCCAGCGGCCGTCCTTTCGGCGAGCAATGTGCCCCGCCCATCTCCATTTCAGCTGTTTGGCAACGTCTATTACATCGCGTACTCTTCTCTGCTTCCTAACCCATTCGTTTCTCTTACGGTCCTTTTTCCTCCTAATCAAGTTTCCTAAATAAGTCCTCAAGAGTAGCGGTGAATAGTTTAGGTGAAATGGTATCACCTTGCCGGACACCTTTGTTAATGGGAAATTTACACGACCGTTTGTGGAGTTTCACGCATGCTGTGGCATCACTGTATAATATACAGTATATTATACTGTTCAATATGTTTATGTAGCGTCTGGAAATTCCTTGGTTGCTAAGGGCATCTATAATTCAGATTTTTTTTAGTCAAATAAATTAAATTAAATTTTAATTTTATTTATATTTTATTAATTTTATTTTAATTTAATTTAATCAAATAAATTTAGTCAAATAAAAATATATTAACTAGATAGGTAGTAGATTTTGTGTAACATTTATTCGATATATGATTGAATACCTATGTAGGTATACAGTGAAAAGTTATTTATTTATATATTCTGCGTATACAAATCTAAATGTAGGAAGAGAATATTTTTTTATAAAAAGATTTGGTACCTAGGTATGTATTTGACGTAGTTTGGCAATGTTCGTGTTGGCATTTTAATATTCATACGTTGTAAAAAAGAAGCCTATTTACGAAAAGGGGAAATGCAAATAAGATTTAATTTTATATAAATAAAAAATATTTGGAATTTATGGTTTATATTTTATTTTTTATCGTATCAGTCAGTGCGTCGGGCCTTCACCACCCTAAACGCGCCACTGCGTTTAGTTAATAAATTATTCGCCACTCGACTAAAATACTAGCATAAGTGGCGGTGTTAAAGTGGATGCGGAAGCAATCCGAATGTTAATTCTTGTATATATTGACCATTGCTACTATATGAACAGGTGCATCACTATGATGAAATAGCACAGGTTTCTTTTTCAAACGTGATCGTTTTGTTATGTGTTCCCACATCGATTTCAATTAGCATAATCTTAACTGTTGACTATTTTACCACGTTTTTATTAGCTCGTATTCTTGTTTGTCCAGTGCAATTTGTTTCTTGTTTGTCCAAGATTTGTATTTATTTATTTAAGAATACAAAACATTGTGGACATAACAAATCTAAATTCAAGACGTACACAAGATGAGATTTACATTATAATTCAAACATTACCCTCACAATAGAGAAGAGAATATAGAAAAAAATATATATAATAACAATAATAATGACAAAAAAAATTAATCAAAACATACTTAAGTACAATTTAATACAGAAAAATATAATTTTTGAGAACGAAAAACATACAATTTTATACAGAAAAATACAGTTTCAAAAACAAAATGCAAAGTACATCATTGAAAATGTCTATGTCTTTATGGAGCGCATTTACTAATCTTGCACCCCTCGCTAATGGTGACTGATAGGCTTGACACGAGGAAACGGTTCCAATCCAGAATAAATCATGGCTGCGACCACGTAGGTAATTGACAGGCGCATGGAAATTCAAATTCATTAGGACACCAGGATTGGAAACCATCCCTCGCGATAACAAACAAAAGTGTTTCAACAGCAGAAGAGACCGACGAGATTCAAGAGAGTAAAAAGTAAGCATGCCTTGTAGAAAGGCAGTCGGAAAATAATCATCCGACGAATTATCGAAAGGAAAATAGTTAAATGTTTTAAAATAAAGACATCGAAGAAATTTCTTCTGGACGCGTTCTAAAATAAGCTTATAGGAAACCTCATAAGGACACCTCATTGGACGATTGAAGATTTTAACTAACTTCCCGACTAGCTAGACATTTGAAACTTTTAGAATATATCAAAACACGATGATAATGCATTCTTTTAATATTTTTAGCTATCTTTAAGCAGAATTGAATTAATTTTTAGTTAATTTTATTTTATATGGAAAGTTATTTCGGAAAAATCCGTAAAAAAAACACTATTATTTGTGGCCCTAGCAACTAAATTATTAATATATACGTGCGTTACTATGGAAATCAATATGAAATGTCAAAACGACATTTCAGTATTCTATATTTATTAATACATAGAATTGTCAAGTTTATATGATTCAACAGAAAATTTAAAAACGTGGTATGTAAAAAGTTCTTTTTATCTTGTAATTATTTTCTTTTAGAATATATTTAATCCTTGGAACGTATGTCTTGCGTGTTCAAAAACTAGTGGCCGTAACCCTTGCAAATGCCTTGACCTGTAAGTGTTTTAATTATTGTTCTTTCCCGTTAGGTGTGTGTACCATTGGCGAGGGGTGTAGAGGGGGTGTAGGTAGGCTTTTAAGATTCGACACAAATAGTGCACACGAAAATGCTTTGTTAGTCATATTTATTTGTTTTAATTGAACTAAGAATATGATTTGCAGATGTTGCTTGTTAGTTTTTAAAATTCAGTTAAACCCTGTATAAACGAAATCATAATAGTTTAGATATATCTACTATAGGCGATCCGACAAAAATAGTGCACATTTTTTCAGTCATACTTATTTGTTTTCGTTGAAGAATACATATTACAGATGGTGTTTGTTAGTTTTTTAAAATTCATTAAGCCCGGCCCAACCAAACCATAATCAGTATAAAATATTCTCTATCTATAAAATAACTATAATTATGCCATTAAACCACACAGACAAATAAGTATTTTGTTTGTAAATTTGTAGTTTTAGTTTAATGAAAACAAATAAGTATGACCTAGAGTTTAGTGTGCACTATTTATGTCGGATCTTAACAGCCTTCCTCCACCATTCGCCCCTGCCATCTCCACCCGTCATGTACCTATATGCAGTTGCGATTTGTGCACGGCCGACTTCCATGACGCTATAGACATGTGTGTCATAAGTGTCAGAATGAAAAAAAAATGTGCCACACTTCCTTGTCCCGAAACGAATGTTTGTGAATGATGTAGCAGTCGTGTACATAGAAAGGGTTTAGAAAATAAAAGAAGAATCTTGACTTGCTTTGCCGTCATTTATCTTTAATGCCATGAAGCGTCCTCTGTACCTACCTACCCGGGTATTGAAACTATGCTGTACATACTAGTGAACCCAAATATTATCAAGATCTATTTTGACTTAGTGAAAAAAAAATGCCAATGAAACACCTATTCGAGAGTATCATATACTGATTTTGACAGGGGGATTTAGGAAGGATGGGATGGGGATATAGGGAATAGGTGGGAATTGTGACAATTGATCGGATTGTCACGTAGGGAAAAGAGGAGTGGATATGGGATATGGAATGGGGATGAGCATGAGACTCGGGGAAATAGGAGGAAGCAGGGTCGTGGATGGTTTGACTGTTACCTCTATGACCTCAGTTACCTGTCCGGTTACTTCGCTCATTCGTTGGATGTTCCTGTATTATAATAAAGTACATAAAGATGGAATAAATATAAATATCTCGGATTTGAGCGCCACTCTATGATGATGCATAGAGACAAAAGTGAAAAGGATAATTAAATGAAAAGCAAGTAGAGAAATTTCAACAATTGTATATTAATAAATAAGATAACTTGCGGGCTACAGTGTATAAAAATGTATAATTACTCAAGTGAATCACGAGCACCTAATGCGATATAATATTTAAACAAATAAGAACAAAACCCAAAAGCTAGTTCCGGTGGACCGTAACATAAAAGAACAATAAATACCAATTACACAAAGGGCTCTCCAGCCTTTTCGCTGCCCTCGATTCCTTCCAGGACGGAATCGAGGGGTCCGTCTTCAAACGTGTGGGAACCGTGGAGTTCCTCCGATCTCCTGGCGTGGGGGGGACGTCCTTCGGATGGCCATCGTCCTCGTCTCCAAAGCGTCAGGAAATCGAAAGCCCTGTGCCCCCGGGTCCGAGGCTCGGAACGGGCCAAGACGTCTGCTTCCTTCGAATGTCACATAACTTTATGTACGAGGTTTAATAGTCAGTGAAAAGCTAAGAATTAAGTATAGGTGCCGGCTAGCAGGTATTAGAAGGACTCAAACCCCCAGGCCGTAGGTGCTTTGAGTGTCATACGGCCGTCTTAAAGCCTCACCCCTCCGACACCTCATCCCACAAGTCGAAACATAATTTAATAGATGATGTACTGGGCGCCAGCTCCTAGATCTAATAAGGAAGAAATTTGGATACTAGGAGCGAAATAAAAGTAAAGGTTAAATTCAATTAAAGAAGTTATATTATCGTCAGAGTTGGACATTGGATTTTACAGGTTAGAAAAAGAACTTTACGCAACGGATCAAACTGACTGACAAGAAACAAAGAAAACCCGGCAATCTTGCGATAGGTCTAATAAACATTAGGACGAAACATGGAACGATACAGCTTACTATTGTCCGATGGCTAATGTCGATGGAATCTCTCCTATTTAGTTACGCGAACGCCATTTCTTCTTGCGGCGGACCGTCATTCCAACGGTCCCCCATGACGTCCGTCCTCCACCGTGGTCACTAACGTAAGCCCCCTCACACCAGCCTCTCTTCGTCTTAATTGATTATTGATTGACCATTTCCGCACAAATTCGCTTGTCACCCACAAAACAATAACAAACATCCGTCGCCAGCCGCCATCTTGCTCGCTGCTCCTTCTCGGTGTTGCCAGCGTAAAAACTTCACTTGGCTTAGTGTGTCGTGTTAAAATAACATGACAAGAGCGTTGACAATCTTTGGAAAGACAATGATAAATACATAGTTGTATGCACCGCGTACTCTACAGCCCAGTGCTTCTCAAACTTATACTTACAACGGGCCCCGAAATCAGAAAATAAAAGTCCAAGACTCCCCTTCCCAAAAATTTTAGTATTTAGTAACCAACATTACTTTATTTACCATTAATTATTATTATAGGTAGGTACATTTTTATAAAAAATAATAGAATATTTCATTTACTATTTATTTTACTTTTTATTAATTTATTCCATTTATTCAAAGCAAAATTAAAAAAAAATTAACACTTAATAAGCTACGTTAGTTTAAACACAATTTAATGAAAGGGGAATGATTGCATATTTTCACATAATAAATCAATGTCCGGTACAATGTTTGAAATGATAATTCGCATGGTTTGCTCCAAAGTCATCATTGAAAGAGACGACCTGTGTTTATTTTGTATTACCAGTAATATGAAAATGCTGTTTCACATAGGCATGTTGTCGCAATTAGGTCAATATAAATTGTGTATAATATTTACTAAAAAATCTAAATAATTTATAAAATAAATATTAGTAGATTATTTTTTATCTGTATCGGATAAAGCCGATAAAGTATTGTGATCCGCGTGAAAATTCGACCTCGAGATTTTGACTGATTTGTATCAGGTATCGTCCAGTGATCACATTTTTAAGATTTTTTTTTCAAATACTGAAATACTCTGCGGCTCTCTAGCAGGAGCTCCAGGCCCCCGTAGGTGGCCGTGCCTCCCAGTTTGAGAAGTACTGCTCTACACTACAAGGTCCAAAAATTGTAATTAACGCATGCAACCATTTTTCCATGTAACCCTAACTTATCTACGTAATTATTGCCTACGAATACGCCAGTATCTATTTTCGTCAAGTCGGTGAAACGCAATGAATGACTAGGGGTCGCAGGTTGTATACCACCGGTCTAATGTGACCAAATGCGGCATCTGTCGCGCATAAAGTTTTTTGTATACACAACTTTTCTTGTCATACGTGCCTAAGTTTAATTCAGATAGGTACTTATTACGTTTTTTATGTATGTTAGCGGCCATGACCCATTTGGCAAAAACGATTTTGTGGATTTTTCGATCATTTCTTTGGCTGTCACCTTATTTTGGTGTTCGCCTTTGCAGTTCGTTTAATCACATTTATATTCGGAAACCGATGTATGAATAATTTTAAACTCACTTTTAACTGTACTTGACTTTGACTTTGATCTGGGTAGCCGTTTTCCTTTTCAAAAAAAATAAAAAAATATAACGGCATGAATTTTTGTAACTCCATTAAAATAATGCGTATTCTCTTTAACGAACTGTCAAATGCAAACTAAACAATATATTGTACGGAAACAAGACATAAGTACACTTTTAAATAAAATGAGAAAATGGCGGGAAGAGATTTGTGTTAATAGTCGTTATGTCATTTACCCTATCAAACCGCCCTAGTATATATTAGGTTTCAGATCAATACTGGTAGTCTAAATTTAAATGTTGTTTTTCACAATAGGTAACTACTTAAATCGGTTTGTTTACGTTTCGCAGTAAAATTTATGATAATGGTTTTTTAGCTCATGAAATTATCTCTAAATATTTGTTAAATTTATCTACATGATTGTGATGCATAAATACTTGTGACGATATTAAAATATTTGAATATTATATATCTAAATAATAATATTATGAATTTAAACTTTTGGGAAAGATGAGAAACTTTAATAATAATAAAAAAATAATAATGTTGAATTATTATTAAACACTTCTAGATGCGTACGACAAAGCTGCCATTTTCATTTCATTTCATTTCCAAGTTCAGCACTGGTATATATCCCCGTTCAACGATGCAACGAATATGTATGCGCGTCAAGTTTATGACTAACTGTCATGAGTCATACACACTTTGCGACAAAAGGATGAAACACGACGTTTTACGACCATGTACCTCACACACAGCGGCAGTGATACGATAGAAAATTTGCCAGCCAATGTCCACTTGGAAATATTTTTTTATAAATTCGACATTAGATATATATACCTACTGTATGTTTGTAATATTTTTGATTGTCTGTTCTCTCTTTTGTGATATAAAAAATAAGTTTATAAAAATCAACGCGTGGGTTATTTAAAAAGCCTGCGTGGGTCAATGTCTGACCCGCGGGTCATAGGTTCGCCATCCCTGGCCTAGTCCATACCAAGATTCATCTGTATGTTTACAAACATTTCTATTGGAGTATATTACATGTGTTGATACAAATGTTTATGTAGTCAGCCGTGGGTGGAAAACATTGTTAACGTACATAAATGTATATTGGTGCTTGATTTTACAAATTTTTACAACTAGTAATGGTCATTTTATACAAAAAATATCTTGATATATCTACATATGTCCAGACAATATCTGAGCAGAATATTGGATAATTTTTCCAGAAAAAATCATATAGGTACATCTGAAAAAAATGTAAGAATTACTCTTATTGTAGGTAATGTTCAGGGTTTAGTACATAGGTACAATATGTTTTTATAACAATTCTATCCAAATAACCCATACAATTGAATTATATTCTTTTATTTTAAAATACAGTATGTAATATAATAAAATTTATGTAGGTATACAAATTTATTAACGCAGTTTGAAAATTGACCCTTATAGCAATGTAGGTAGAGCCAATTTTTCCGTCACCTTTATATTTGTAGTTATTTGTTTATCACGAACGAATATTTTTTATGGAATACTTTTGGCATTTGCAAATTATTTTATTTTACACATGTTTCGTCCACATTATATAAAATAATACGTCACTGACGTCAGTGCAAAAATGTCACTGAAATGTGAAATTGTACAATGTGAAGGAGGGGGTTAATGCGAATGTCTTTTATATAATATGACCTCTAATATTATCGCACGTAAACTTACGATCTATATCCAACTTGCAGACAATAATATGTATAATAAATTGTCAAATAGTTACACACAGAGCTAACTTATTATCTTCTTTTTGTGCCGTTTTGTATCAAGAGTTGAGTATCAAAAAATTAAATGTTTAGCTTTAAATCTTTCAGTTTTTCGAAATGATTGTTTATTATATGGAATGGTGTCACCATCATTATCGGATCTATTTTCGATCCACTACCACTCTTCCTGGTCTTGAGTTGGTATGTACTTCAGCTAAGCATGATTATCTCATTGATATAACATGCCCTTATTCGCCCTTTACGTAAATCTCTTACCACTGGGTGCTGCTATTTGTCCAGCGATGATCTGTTTTTCATGTGGCCCGTGTATGTCCACTTTGACCGACATACTACTATGTTTGCCATTTTTTTTGATCCCATTAACCATGCTATGTTACACCCAACATGCCACTCACTATACCGCATTGTGTTGCTCATAGTTTTTGAAATTTTTAAAATGTGACGTAGGTACCTACCTAGTAATGGCATTTGAAATCGGGGAAGCCATTTTTTACAAGTGGTTTTGTCTATCAATACAACAACTTATTGTTTACCTATCAAGGGTCCGGGCACCGTGTGAAGGTCGAAAATAAAGAGTTTTGGGATAACTTCGCGAGCTAAACCTTAATAATATTTAGACTTTGGAGGAAAGTGTATATACCATTATGATACCATTCGAACTAATACCATAACAACTATGTGTAATATTTATATATTTTTAATATTTATGTGTATAATATTAGTATGATATTAAATAATCTGCTCAATGCCACGGTTTTTCCTAAATTATTGTTAATTTTTTATCTTGTGATATTTTATGTGAATATCATGAAATATTTTAGGGATGCACTGCATCTACAGAATCTATGAACCGCACGTCATTACTACCCATGTACCTACCTACTATAGTCAACATAATATTTTGTAGAAATTTTGAGTTGTCACAAGGTATAAATGAGAACTCTGCCATTCTGGGCAGTGTTGACCTGTGTGTCCCTGATAACTATCTTAGAAATAGAGACCATCAGTTGTTTATTCTCCCAAGGTGCAGAACCAACCTGCCACTGGTAATGCCAATTGGGAGAGTGATAACTATGTTCAACGAAATTGCTTCGGGTGTTGATATATTCCACCTACGTGAGAATGAGTTTAGGTGGATGTTGTTTTATAAAATCTTAAAATAGGGTCTGCTTAACTCATCCGGTGTACTTCCTTGTACCTATCTAATTTATCTACTGATATATCTCTTTTTTTATGTAATACTGTTATATTTATATATCTTTGTTTCTAAATGTCATGTTGTGAACGTCTTAAACTTATAATTTGTAATTTCCACAATATGTTAAAAAAATAAATGAAAAAATGAAAAATGAAAAAATAATAAAATAAACTATAGATTTTTTTATAGTGTGGTCAACTGTTACTAAAACAGTTGCAAAGCTCAACTGAGCGATAAACTTTCACGAAATACAATCTGATAAAATCTCAAACGATCCTAAACTCTTTACGTTCGCTAGGCATTTTCATTCCGTATGTTTTTCTATTCCCGTGCGGAGTTTATTGCTCAATCTGTGCACGCAAGCTCCAGGCGAACACGTGGAAAAATTAATTTATTTCATTGCGTAATGGGTTGAACGAGCGTTGATAGTTGATCCGGTCAACCGCCGGATGTGACGGTGTAAGGAAAGCGGCCTTTTACTTTGCGTCATGACCGTATTACACCATTGCTACCGGATTACCAATCTCAGACAACTCACAATCGCGGTCTTCTAATGATGTGTACTACGATACTGAGCGTTGGAGCGGAGCTCGGAGCAGGAGGACGGGGCAGTGGAGCAATGGGGTTTTACTCGGAGCACCGAAAATGTGTAGTACTCCACTGCTCCAGATGTTTTTTTTATTATTAAATTGTCGTACTAAATCCAATGAAAATATTATATTTGACACTTTGCAACACTGGAATTATTTGAAACACGTGCCGGAAGATGCAAATGATGAAAGACGATTTGCTGTTAGAATTTTGTTTAATAGAATTAATAATGAAAATTACGATTTTAAAACTAGAGTTTGTCTTCTATAAGCTGGCGTGCGGTCCCCCCCCCGCTTCAGCATTGAGCACTGCATTCCCTGTCGTTCCCTCCCACTGAAAACTTGCAATAGTCGAACGCGATGGCACAAAGCTTTCCGTCGACGAACGACGTGACGTGAACGCCAGTGTATAGAATACACTCTACTTATTTTTAAATTTTTATACATATAAAATACTTTTTACCCGGAGCGGAGCAGACTCTGGAGTGGAGCTGGACCTCGTATTAGGTCCCGAAGCGTAGCTGGAGCGGAGCAACTCAAAAAAGGGTCCGCTCCAACCCTCTGCGAATTTTGTTTAATAGAATTAATAATGAAAATGACGATTTTAAAACTAGAGTTTATCTTCTATAAGCTGGCGTGCGGTCCCCCCCCCCCCGCTTCAGCATTGAGCACTGCATTCCCTGTCGTTCCCTCCCACTGAAAACTTGCAATAGTCGAACGCGATGGCACAAAGCTTTCCGTCGACGAACGACGTGACGTGAACGCCAGTGTATAGAATACACTCTACTTATTTTTAAATTTTTATACATATAAAATACTTTTTACCCGGAGCGGAGCAGACTCTGGAGTGGAGCTGGACCTCGTGTTAGGTCCCGAAGCGTAGCTGGAGCGGAGCAACTCAAAAAAGGGTCCGCTCCAACCCTCTGCTAAAATATCTGTTTTCGGTCATTCTCTGACCCCCCACCCCTCATGGTAAAGTGAAGGCTGTCCCCAGTAAGGTCCATCACTTGGTTTCTTTTGCATGCTGACGATCTTTCTGTTGTGCCTGATTTTTCTGTCCACGACGAGTAATATGTCCGTAAATCTGCAGAATGCGTCTTCGACATAGGTACCTACATATTGTCAATTATTGGAGGAAAGATAGTATATTATTTGAAATAGAAGATACTATCCTAATACAAACAAATGAACCATCAGCTGCCAGTGTGAATGTGAGTGGACGAAACCGGTCCTGATCTTTATTAAATTATGAAGATTTGAGCAATTAATGATAATACCTACAAACTATATTAAATTCTATACGATGTTTTAAGTCGATAGCTATTTCAGTTGTAACACCATTATCAACACTATGGCAATACTTGTCTTATTGTGTTAATTTATATTATTATTTGTAAAATTGAATTGTACAAAGTAAATGCTGACTCAATCAATAAAATATGTTATTTTCATTAATGGAAAGTCATATCTATGAAGCATTAAATTTCTTAAAAACGTAATTCATCGTAGTTATTGATTTAATTTTATAAAGTGAAAATCAAAAAATTGAATAGATTACTAAACCAATAAAAAATAATAAAGTAACACATTATTACATTTTATTGTTAATGTAACTCATTTTACGTTGAAATGTTTGTGAAATTTTCAATCTCCGGTGATGTTCGCCTTCATGCAATTCGTCATAATAGTATTCCCTATTTTTTTTCCATATCTAAATGGCATCTTGATTGAAGGTAGGTAGTCGCTTTGGATAGTTTTAATCGAGCTGGATCTATCAGTCTGGTACGGTCATCATGCGTTGAAATTTGCGTTTGTTCAGGATTGATATGAAGGCAAAAAGGGCGTCCAGACGCAGGTCGTAAATCGTTACCTTTCAGTGTTCACGGAAAGGTAGCCCACCCACCTCTGCTAGATTTATTTCACAGCTTTTCCACGAGCTTTCTTACGTCTTCGTTTTCCCAAGTTTACTAACTTGCGAAGTACAGATATATATATTTTTTATGCGATGCTAAAAGTCTTTCTAGTTTAAGGTGCAACATTTACCCACTTGGTATGGCACGTTTGCTGTGGTACTTACGAATTAACGACATCCGTCGAAACATCGTACAAATCTCTATTGTGAAAAATATTGGTACTGTAGATAAATTAACATTAACTTGACACTATACTCATGGAAGTACATAAAGAATACTGAATGTTATCGTATGGGTGCCCTTGCTCTGTGAACAACTTATACCTACTGTTGGATCTGTAGTCAAAGATGCTGAAAAATATTTTTTCCATAATAACAGACCCTCGATAACAGTGGCGTGCTGTCCACACATTTTGCATATGCGGAGCACCCCTAGAAATATTCCATAGATTACTATGTAATACAAGCAATTATTTCTTACGTATTTTTTACAGTCGGTTGTTATTCTTCACATTTAATATTATTACGAACACACCGTATTACTTGATGGGCTGCCCGTCAAGATTCAATGTGTTATAAAACCCTAAGTAAGTATATAATATTGTAAAAAATAGTAGGGTCTCTTAAGCAAAAGTAGCCGCACGCCATTGCTAGATACGTATATGAAAGTGAAGCTGCTAAAAAGTTACGAAGGTTGATGATTAAACTAAACTAGCCGAAAGTCATTTGCCATTGCAGAATTATTTCTTTGTGTGCTGTGATTTAACAAACACACCTTGCGAATTACAAATAATCGTCATAACAACATATCATACGTATATTATAACCAAATGTCAAAACAGTTCGCCATTAATCATTTATAAATTCTTTGGAATTAGCCAACATTCTGACTGATAACGACGAAACTCTTGTGCTGTCGTTCGAGAGTTTCAGTTATTCAGGTTTGTAAAGGCGCGTATGTATGCACAAAGAACAAGTTGATAACCTCATAATATACGTATGTATTTTATAATTAACTGCGTCGCTTTTATTACTATTTCTCTTGATAAAAGTGGGTGAGTCAAGATAAGTTGCTGTTTTTAGGATGTTGCAAACTTGTGTGTGTATAGTGTTTTGTATGTGTAATCAACCTAGTCAAACTGATACACTTGTTTTTTATGTTTATTGTGGGATACGCATTATAATAAATAGGGGTTTTTTCCCATTAGTTTATGTAATCGGGTAACAATTATAGAACTATTGTTCTGGGTTTCTAGTGACAACATGATACCCTTAATAAAGGTCTTACTCTTAACATATTACAATAAAATTATTATTCCGATTATAAAATATAAAACGTTGCCAACAAATAATGAACAAATCTTAATGAACACTATCATTGCAGCGGCCCTTTCCCACTATTACGGTTCTCCGCGCGGACCACATTCTTGAATATATTTTATTGTTTAATGCAATGCGATTTGAATATTTCTCTGCGCTCTGCGCTCATGGAGATGTTCCTACAAAATATGAAAATCGTACATTGCCCACATTCAGTTTGGGTAAACCCGATATAAAATCTGATTGGCTTAGAACCACTCCATACTAATTAGTCTATACCTCATTGGTTGCATATCGTTTAATACCACTAAGCCGACTAATGAATGGCTCCGAAAGCGTTTTGAACTGATAGAAATTGTTACCGCATCAAATCTATGTGAATTTAGCTGAATGCCTATCATATCATGTGGTAAATCAATAGTTAAATGTCCTCCACACATGTTGCTGGCGGACTTTGGAACAATGGCGAAGAATACCTATTGGACGGAGGTAAATGACTATAAGAAATTAAAAGCATACTTTAACAGGAATTCATGTGAAATCGGGTATACATAAAACTGCATTATACAGTAAAGCCAAAATCCGCGCGGAAAATTCTTCAATCATAATATCTCATAATTATTAATAATATAATTAATAATATAATATAATATTATATTATAGATATATATATATAGGGGGATTATAGATTAATATAAATAAATTTAACTAATCATAATTACTTCACGAGTTTGGCTTGATAGTAGATGGGCCGGGTTGTACCTGCGGGCATGACCACCAAGATGTTGAACACATCCTCTGGGATTGCCCGCTTATGGAATTCGAACGAGCGGAGCTGTTTGCCAGGGTCCGTCCTCACACGGGCCCAATTGGTCATGGAGATCTGGTAGCAACCGAGGCCAACTTTGCGGCATTTGAGAAATTTGCAGCGTCGTATGGGGAGCGGGATAGTCCCGACTCTTCTGTAGACTCATCCATTTCAATTCGTGACACTCAGTATGCGGGCAAAAACAAATATTTTCTTTCTTAACTTTCTTCTTTAAGCACTACGGTGCATGGTTGCAGCATCAGTCCCGTGCGGCTCCGTCTCGGGACGGAATGAGCACTTAAAATCACTTCTTTCAGACACGTTTAAAGCGTCATAGAAAGCGGCCGTGCATATCCACGGTTGTGCATATATGACGGGTGGTGGTGAGCACTTTAACGTAGTACACTCCAAAATGTAGCGCTTATCATGTACGTTAATTCTAATGTTTGTTACGATGACAGATCCTGTAATTTGATTGTATTTAAAAGTTATGCTATTTTCTCACGTTGTAATTTCATTATTTACGGATGGAATGCTAAATAAATGTATATAATATGTAGCTATTATCAGCGCTCGAAATGGAAAAGTTTACGAACCGGAGCGCTCGACAAATTTTCTGAAGATATTTACATAGTCATCAAATCGTATGTGTATTTTATGAAAATAAGTGTGTCAGATTTTCTATTCTATTGCCTATCTAGCTCAGACGGTCAACATATTTTTTCCACGAGACGGAGCGATAATTTTACAAATTTCACGAGCCGGAACGGCGCTCCGGTGCGTTCCGTTCCATTTCGAGCCCTGGCTATTATGTTTTTAAAATTCTCGTATTTGAATTAATATTATTATGAGCCGATGTGCACGTACAATATTCGCTCAGTATCAAGTCTTGGCCACTGCAGAATACGACAACCAATGGTGGATTTTAATATTATTCATACATTACAATTCTGATTTCTGACCTTTATATGCATTCACAGTGTTATATTCAGTGCCACCCTACACAATATAGTGGGTAGGTACCGACTACTTCTCTTCGCGGATGCCTGCACTTTGTGTTGCCCAGACAGGCTTAATACCACAACCAAGTAAAATTTCGTTTTCTATAATAATATTATTATAATATATTATCGTTCCTACACAGAATATCTGTGTTTTTTTAAATTGCAGTAAAAGCTACCTTTATTCTTTATACCCCGTTCACACGTGCATGGATTTACTGCTCACTGTACGTATTATCGCGGCCATAACAAGAAAATGTTTTGTACCTATGTTTTGTTGTCAAAACAAAACAATGGAGCGAAAACAATAGTCAGCATTTCCTCAATCATAACTAGATCAGTAGGTCTGTTATGATTTGTTAATTACGACAATGTCTCTTGTAATATGGACTGCATTTGTATAAATAGGAAGGACAATCCATAAATCCTCACGATTGTCACTTGACGCACCACTCTCACATTGAGTCCGGTCACTCGACATAATCAATCGTCACACCACTCGAGTCCAGTCCCTCCCTCAGTTCATTAATATAATCAATCTCTTGATCAAATCGATCTCTCACCAGTATATCCGTACCCGCGATTATAACCTCACGCTGTCATCTTTATTATTGTATTTATTTATTTTTGCAATGATAAATAAACTCTCCCCTCACAACATCCAAGCAACAACGACTCTATCTTCCACATACCTGCACAATAATATCTCCACTAACATTTTCTGTTGTTCGCGAAACGTGAAATATAACAGAATAGGTTTTGATATTTTTTCTGTCTATTTTTTAGTTAAAAGTTGGCACGCAAGTTTTGTTACGCACAGTTATGTCCCAATTTTCAAATAATTTTAGGGTATTTTGTATTGCAGTCTGTAATTACGTATTTAGGTTAGTTTTTAAATAGGTCAGATAATAATTCTAGATAAATGACTTTGTATTAACTTAATATTAAAACGTGAACCATAAAAAAAGTATAAATGTAAAGAAATCTACATGCGTAAGCGGTTCGGTTGCCCTAAAATGGTTCGGTTGCCCTGGTAAAATAATTAATACACTTTTTATATTTTGATATAGCAACGTGGGTATACGTCATAATATAACCTGAAAAAAATGTGGGTAAATGGGATTTCTACTTAATCATTGAAGGATTAACAGTAAAGCTTGAATCGGACCACAGGGGATAGTTTTTGAGATAATTGGATTTTTGTTGCGAAGCTTATTCATATTTATAGTATTAGCTGTTAATCCTTAGTGAAAAGATATTATATTTATTAAAATATAATATAATTTACCCAATGAACATACATTGATAAGACCAGATCTGTCCTTTTAGAAGGACAGTTGAAAGTGTTCTTCGAAAAGGACAATGTCGGTCCTTATCATTATTAAATTATTTATTTGTACCCGTACTATAATAAAAAGAATTTATTTAAAATTAACTACGTGTATTCATAGCATTTACAATAAGGCAAATTTAAATTAATAATGTTATGTAGGTAAGTAGGTACTGACTGTACGAAACTCGTTTTGTGTAGAGTAAGTATTTTAAATTTTAGTAATATTCCTAATGGTGTGACAATCAAAAAACAGCCGTCTACTAGATAAAGGTGACTTATGGAATTTAATATCATCTCACAGGGATGTACCATTACTGATCGAAGGTCTCCCCATAGTTTATTTTACTCGCCTAGGCCCGTAATTCTTCCCTGCCACACACTTCGGCCGAAAGAAGATCTGAGGGGTTTAGTGGTTGGTATATAGCTGCATTTGTCTAGCAGTTATCCACTCGCAGACAGATATGTCTGTCATCATTAGCATGGTGCTCTTTTATCTGGCTCCATATTATCTATTGGTTTATTTTATGCTTTTACGACCTGAATTCCCTTTTCCATGGTACTTTGCGCTTCTATTATTTATGAAGTTAATTGAAGCTTGCTTGGCAGCAGTTTATCATTAGTTTTGTCTTCGAGATATACCTACCTACTTATGCGGCTTCCATTCATTTGCAAATTCCTCCACCGAGGATTTAATTAATATACATTAATGATAGATATTTGTAAAATGGATCTATTACATATAATAATTTTATTATTAATATATTACTATATTTATTCGCTTGGATCAATATTTACGTAGGTCGTATATAGTAGACTGCCGGTATTTATTGTAATATTTGACATTATGTCATTGTCACTTTATCTATACATACTTGTATAAAAATATTTTCATTTACATATGAAATATATTGCTTGCACATATATTTAAAAAAATCGCGTTATTATAGCCTTATCTATACGATTTGTATAAAAAATCACTTGTGTTTACATCATCATATATCAGCAAATTAATTCATTGGCGCCTATGGCACCTTATCAGTCAGTTAAAGTGCGCAAATACTTAGAATGTGTAGTGCTATTTTTTATAGTATTCATTTGTCAATATGTTCTTTGAATTATTTATTACCAATTATTTATTTTATGCGTATCGTTTCTTACAAATAAATATTGATATTGCGAAAAAAAATACCAACAGTGTATTTATTCAATACAAATGAGATAATATGGTTTACAATATCAGTAGAATGATATACATAGCTGACCACGTAGATAAACTGACAAACAGGTTTATTTAGAATCGTTATATTATATCCAGTGGTGTGATATATTTTCAGGAGAAATTGACGACTCATAATTTATTATTACTGTGTAGATGTCGACTATAGAAAGGAAAAAGGGCGTAACCATCAGTTTTTTTCAAAATAGATTTTATTGAATAATAAAGATGTACACTAAATACACACTGTATCCAAATGATCTAAGCTGCAAACGCCGATTTATTGTCTAAATTTAGTTGGCAATTTAAATAAAAAGTGAAGTGGGAAAAACGACTTAACCATAATATTTGTTGATTTTTCTTTAATTAAATCATTAATTAATACCAGATCAGGGATATAAAAACCATTATTAATTATCATGCACTTCTAGGTTATATCTAATTTGTATTGTTCTAATGTGTGGATTACACGCCTTTTCCTTTTTTACAGTCGATGTGATATGTACAATATAACTCTCCAAGAGTATGGACTCTAACTAGCGGGATTTTTCTTTTTATGTCATAAAATTTGATGGCGAGTCCCGTTTAAGTGTGGATGAATAATTTGTATAGCGGCTAAAAATTCTTGTGTATAACCAGCCATTAAGCTTACAATGTATCTTGTGATTATTTTAGTTACCGCGGTCAATCAGACCCTTGCTATAAATCTAATCATAGCAATATCAATATATAATCTGAATAATACATATAAACGGTCAATAGTTTAGTTAAATTGGATTCCAAATGAACTTTTCTTGTGTTTGCGTCCTGCAAAAGTTGCGGAAATCACGAGTTTCGTAGGTACTCCATCTTTTCTATAAATTAGTCGTCTCTTCTTGTGTCAACAGTCCCGGCAATAAGGAATACCATAAAACTTTGCCCCTCTTTAAAGAGTCCTTGGGAGGGTATCAGTAGGTACGTATGTACCTCGTAATATTATAAATTTCAAGAAAAAAAAGAATTCACAGTACATCATTGCCTGTACACATTGTAAATACGGACAGGTTAAGTAGTCAAACCTGTTCTTTGTTTTTTCGGCCAATAAATATAAATATAAATATAAAACCGGTAAAACATTAAAATTTCATATAAATGTCGTTTTTATTGTGTTTCTTTGTTCTTTGTCGGAACTCGATAGTTGGTATATAATAATATTATCATATGAAATTACCTGGTTGAACAAACTATCCCGCTGGCCGTCTGAGGGATCGTCTACGGCGGCCGTAGACGATCCTGGGTCTACGCTATAGGCTGTTGTACTCCTCGTAGCTCCTCGTAGCACCGTCGGAGTAATTCCGTTAAAGGGAAATTTATTACGCTTCCATCGAGACCGCGTCTAGAACGTTTCTATTGACCATCGGCGGCGTGTGGAAATAAATTATTTTTAAACAAATTTGTGACTTTACTGCACTCTTTACACAAGGTGTCATATTATGTACATACTTACTTAACTGAATTTAATCTTTTGATATAACATCAATATATTATATCAATGTACATATGTATTATATATGTTATATATGTATCATTTGAAGTACATATTCAACTTTTGAATGCAAATATATTGTGACGTGAGCTGAGCACGTCATATTTCTGATCTTGTTTTTATACTATACTACCACCGACATGTCATGGGTACGATTTCATAAAGCTTTATTCTGTATAAATGACGTATGCTAAAGATCGGCGGATTTTGAAATTTCGCCAGCCATGGCATAATGGTAAGGAGGCTGTACTATTTTGTCTTCTTTATAATAATTATGTTCATCACAATGCTTGCGATTTCTCGAATTTTTTCGTTTCTCTTCGCTTCGCTTTCGTTTCGCTTCTCCAAGAATATTTATTTATCTTTAGAGCTTTTTTTTACTAACTTTTCTTCCCATTTTTTTTCAATACAGTTCCACGTTAAGGGCTTTTTTATAATCTAAATTCTAAAGCATTTTTAATCCGGGAATTTTTTAAAATTCCCATTCAGTTTTCTTTTTCCGCTTCATCTTACCTCGATAATTTTTGCCTAGTAACAATTTCTCGAGAAATTATGAAAATTACTGTTTAATTCATTTCTTGAAATCTAAGATTCATTTATAATTATTTTTCGAGTATTCTCACAACCTAATCACAATTTGTGCTGTTTCTCATATTACTTATCTACGGATTGTTGCCTGTATTATTTTTAAACACATTATAAATTATTGTATGCAAAAGTTTATAACGTGATTATGTATCGTAGCATATGGTATGTACTTTGTAGAAATATCCGAGAGATAATAAAAATAACTGTACGTCATCTAATCATGTAATATCTGAGGTTAGGTTAGGTCAGTCTAGGTTTGTTAGGTTTCAAGTTCCACCCGGGAAAAGTTAATAATGAAACGAACCAGATGCCTCCGCAGGTTTTGTTGGGATATCGAGATTTATGATTTTCCATTACAGACATCATGCCGTATTTTTCTAAATAATTACATTTATAAAACATATCACACCAACCGTTAAGAAACGATAACGCGAATTATTTGACTTCAATAAAAACACGTTCAGAAGAAAACCTTGTGTTGAAAGAAAAATAGAGTTTTCGGAACTGATTTGCATATTATATTAATGGGTGCGATTACGATACACGATAAGTTGTATCAATATTATAATAGACCTTGTTAACTTTGTATGTGTAGTTTAAAAACCGAAAGTACTTTGAGCACATGAATTAGATTCCCAATACGTTGCCATTGTTTTCCCAGTATTGCCGATTTTTCACCTCTTGAATGTAGTAATTGTATTATTGATTAATTTAATAAAACGCAAAATTTTTAGTACTTATTCCACTTTTTTATTTAATACATTTGGACCGGTTTTGTCCGCCTCAAAGGGACATTTTAATTGTAATTGATTATTATCTAATGATCTATTATTAGGGTTTTGACGATGTAGGGGAGCAAGGGGTAATGGGAGCGACTGCAAAACAGGTACCATCTAACACTAAAATGACTCGGAAATAACCAAAACATCTTCGTCAATCATCGGCTAAGCCCGTCGATCGCTGTCGGCTGCTTAGTGGCACGTGCACGCGCGTGGCGAGTGGAAGTGTGTTTTGGGCTTGGTGCTTATATCAATTTACAATACATAAACATCAACGTAAGTACTAAAAATTTTACTTATTTCATCATATTTTGTGTCCATTGTATAGCCAGATACATGTATTTTTGTTTAGTAGTTTCAGAATCAGGGTTTAAAATGGTTTGGTTACGTTATTTATCAATCTTCAAAGTGGTTGACATTCGGGTAATTGGAGCCTAGGTGGCTCCCATTACCCCTATATAAATTTCACACCTCTTTTACTAGTAGACAAGATTTTAATTGTTCCAGATGCCCAGAAATAGAAAGCTGACGACTTTCAAGGCTGGTTGGACGGTGACTTCGTTGGAAAATGCCCTCCGAAACCAGAAAGATTATATTTGTGTTTTTTGCTTAGTTCCATAACATGACGTATTGATTCTTTTGATATTTTTAGTACTAGAGCATATTTTTGTTGAATTACTTTAGTAAATATTTAACATTTTATTGTACCTATGTCTGTTATAATATGTATAAGTGTTTGTAAGGATATTAAAATATGAAGCTCCCATTACATATTTGGTAAATTTTTGGCTCTCATTACCCTACATGTGGGTTAATTGGAGCCAAATGTGTTGGGAAAACGTTTTTTTGTACCTTAGTTATAGAATTTTTGAGTGGAAATTGCAGTAATATTATTACTATGTAACCAAAGGACTCATTTCAAGTCTTAATAATAAACGATTAGAACAATTTGTTACTTTTTTCAACAATTTCCTTAGTATGCTCCAATTCCCCCTTGCTCCCCTATACGCCTATTGATTCTTTATTAGTGATAATGTTTTTTTTTACAAACATTTATAATTTGTTTGTTATATTTTTTATTGTGATCGTTCACTTAATAGGTAGTTGATTAAGTTTTTATCTACTTTATTGTATTAATTTATAACATATGTTAGAATTAACTCTATTCGTTGTCAGTGTGTATTCGCCTTTTGGTGACTGCACATAGTGCCTGAAGTTGCTGAAAGGCGAAACCCGGTTCGCAAAAACTACTGAAATGGCATAGTACAAAACTCCGTTAGAATTTAAATTCAAATTCCATCAAGTACCGTCGGTCGATAGTATTGATATTATGAATAATTATGAATTCACAATAGTAATAACTAACTTTCGATTAAAGGTGCTACTAATAGTCGATAAAATAATAATGAAAATATTCACACTTGGAGGTAATTTTGATATTTAAAAAAAAAGTAATTTAAATTATATTTTTGCGTTTTCTTATTACAAAATATTTTCGCACGTCAATGTTATTTAATAAAACAAAAAGTATCTACAAATGTACACAAACCCGTTGAACCGACGTGGGATTTTTTCAATTAAGTTAGCCATAAATACTGAATTCGCTTTTTTATAAATGTTATAATAAAACCTCTTTTACGATCCGCTTTCAATCCTTCTTTATATTCATTAGCCATTCAAACTGACGCGATCACTCTTCGTTCCTACGGTCAATAAGTCAATAAGTCAATAGACGACTCATCCAAATGAATTAAAATAAAATGTATACAAGTATTTAATCTACATTCTACATAGTTCACGATCAGTACACACGGGCCCAATTGGCCCCGCCGACTTGACATCAACCAAGGTCATCTTTGAGGCATTTGAAGCCGCGTCGTATGAAGGACAGAATGGTTCCTCCTTAGATTTATCACTCTCAACTCCTGACTCCTCTGTTTCGACATGTTAGACGGGTACAGAGGACACTTCATGCCATTAAATATAAATGACAGCAGAGTAAGTCAAGATTCTTCTTTTATTTTCTAAACACTTTCTTTAAGCCCCAAGGTGCATGGTTGCTACATCATTCACAAACATTCGTTTCGGGATAAGGAAGTGTGGCACTAATTTTTTTTCCATTCTGATACGTCTATAGCGTCACGGTAGGCGGCCGTGCACAAATTGCGGCTGCATATAGATACATGACGGGTGGAGTGGCAGGGGCGAGGGGTGGAGGTAGGCTGTTAAGATCCGACATAAATATTGCACACTAAACTTTTGTCAGTCCCACTAATTTGTTTTCATTGAACTAAGAATGCATATTATTACAGATGGTGTTGATTAGTTTTTTTTTAAATTCATTAAGCCGTGCCTAAACAAAACCATAATCGATAAAACATATTCTTTTATCATTAAAATATCTAAAATTATGTATGGTTTAATGGCAAAATTTTAGATATCTTATTGATAATGAATACTTTTTGACTATTATGGTTTTAATTAAATTTTAAAAACTATTACAATACTAATTATACACTGTAGTCTTGATTCAATGAAAAGAAATACGTTTGACTAACAAAGTTTAGTGTGCACTAATTGGATCTTAACAGCCTACCTCCATCCGTTGTCACTGCGAGATGTGGTAACTCAAATCAGTCCAGGATCAGTTTCTTCCGCATATGACGACAATTGACAATGGCTTATTATTAATTGAATTAGCATTTACGTGGTAGAAGTCCATTGTAATAGTTTTAAAGCCATGTTTTTGTCAATTCTACTCAGGGTTATCTTGCTTCAATATAACATTATTTAGCGAGCCGAGCCGTCACGATTCTGCATTTCACCGATAACTTTTATTTTTCTTCCGAACTAAAGTTAAAAATAATTCAAAAGAGTGTGTTTATTTTATAACTCCGTCAATTTTTAGAAAAAGTTTTATTGTATTTGCATATTATTTTCGATAGACTCTTCAGAAATGTTTTTTTGTTATCTGATACCGATGCCCACAAAATTGAGAAATAATATTTTTCCTTTCCTTTCATCTCTAATTTGAATTATTTTATAAACATAGAATTTCTTTCGCTTTCGCGTAATGTATTCATTTGTTAAGTACCTAAAAAATATCAAAATTTGTGAATTTAAAATGTTTTGAAATTACGTTTTGCTTATTCATCGCTTGAATACTAATTTGTGCCATGACTTTTCAGTATAAAGTTTGTTAAAAATATTATTATAAAATATCTTTCCAAAAAAAACATCGTTTAAATAATTATTTGTAATTCATGAAAATTTATAAAATGTGTTAATGTTTTTAAATGTATCATATTATATTATGTATTTACCACAATTTAATGGTATTGATAGCGATAAGTTGTGGTAAACAACAAAATGATGAATAAGTCAAATTTATACATTATTATAAATCGATCATTACAGTTATAGATTACAGTTAAAATTAAACAGTATATATCAGTGTGTTCTTTTAATCTGATCTCCACAGCCTACCTCTTTCCAAAAGTCACCCTTCGCCACTGGTATATATATACCTAATACTTATTCAATATAATTTAATTACGATCAGGACCGGTTTCGTTCGGTTCTATATGACAATCACATACTTACAAAAAAATGTTGTGTAATGAAGAAATGTTATTAACTCACTTATTACACTTGATTGCGAATACTTTACTAATTAAACGAATTTATTTAACTGATATTTTAAACAAAGTGAATATTACGTTTTTATAAGGCTATTTTTTTAATGACTAGAACTAGTTCCTATTGCATCAAATAGACAAGAATGTATACCTATATTATGACTGCTTATGAAATCATAAGTGGGCATATATTCGAATATATCAAAAACATACAAATTACAAAAAAAATATTGATAATAATATTATTGGTAACCTTTTGCATTCATATTTATTTATTATATTTTTTATTGTGACCCTTGACTTGCTAGGTAGGTAATGGAGTTTTTACCTACTTTATTGTATTGATTTACTGTATAAGTTAGAGTTAAGAGTGTTCGTAGTCAGTGTGAGTTTTCCTTTGGTGAGTATACACAGCTCCTGAAGACGCCGAAAGGCGAAATCCGGGTCGCAAAAAACGACTCAAATGGAATAGTACAAAACGTAAAACCATTAGTTTTATTCTAGATCAAGTGTTTACTCACCTACACAATAAAAATGCGAAAATAAATGCCAATAATAATTTGTTTGATGTAAGATTTAATACTTTGGACGCTGAAGACGCACATGCGCGTAATGACCTGGCGGCCGATCGATGTAATTATCGTGCATTTTAAAGGTGCTTATTAAAAAATCATTATATAGTCAGCAGCGAATGAGTTAAATGAGATAAGAATTGTGTTTACTTTAACAGTATAATGCTTTCACTTAACTTTGTCGGTGACGAGGTATCGTGAGTAATGTTAGTTATCTACTAGTGATTATTTTATCTCAAGTACAAACGTATGGCAACGTTTGAAATATTTTTCTGAGAAATTAAATGTATAAATTCAATAAATGAAACTTATACAAAAATGTTGGGTAGTACCTACCGACGATGATAACATCGATTACTTAGTCTTAATAAATACTCAAGGTTATTGTGTTACTTTAATATAATGCATAATAGTTATTGCAAATGTTGTATAATTGTAAATGAAAACATGTAGGATACCCAATTTTTTTCTTTGTTTTCTCGATAATAATGTCATGTTATTATATCCCCCCTTTGTATAATATTATCATGTAAAATTGTCCGGTGGAAGAAATTACTGGAAGGTCGCCGGAGGGATCGTCTATGGCCTACGGCGTAGCAGGGTCTACGCAACAGGGCGTCGTAGCCCGTCGTAGCACTACCGGGTAATTCCGTTAAAGGAGAATTCATTACGCTTCTATCGAAACCGCGTCTCGAACGCTTCTATTAGCTATATGCGCTGTGCGAGTTTTATAAATAATTTTAATAACAATTAATTTCGAGCAGCTTACGCGTCGGTTTATAGTGTCGTAGGTCCCAGGTTAGAATCCTGGCTCTGGCAAATACACATATTGTTTTTGGTGTCAGAGTGTGGACCTAATAGGTTGAGAAAGTGGCTAATATCCATTTCTCGCAAAAACAAAAATCTGTTAATACAATCCTCCACTCCGCGTAAACCCATATTATTATCTTATGATTTATGAGGATCGGACATGGTCAAAAAAATCCACCTGATTAAACATACTGTCTTCATTAAATGAATAGTCTCAACATATGTTTTTGTCAAAATTGTGTTTCGAATAGGGAAGTATGTTTTCTATAGTTTTAGAACACTTCTTACCAATATTAAGATTAAGCACTTTTCCCAAAATAAAAATTTCTTAACTCATGAAAATGACATTCTAAGCGGATAAAACCGTCCCTGACCATTTTTAAAATGTGTGAATTGAGTAAGTACTTCATTTTACTTATTGTATTTTATTTCATTGATAGACAGTTTAATTGTATACATTTACATTAATTTATTTATGTATTTATAGAAATAATAGCATTTTTTTTTGCTTAAATCTATATATTCTGATATTTTATTATACATTTTAATATGGCAGAATAAATGCCTACTTCATCAAACACACAACTCCTTATATAATCATTTGAAAGTAAGTACTTAGATTTTTATTCAATTTAGTTTGTCTTTAATTTTGAAATATATTTACTTGTATTTCTGTTTTTAAATTATGTATACATATTAATTTAAAATGTGGTTGAATTTGAATTCTCACGAAGTGAATTATATTATTATCCATGCATATTAATTAATTATTTATACATATCAAAATATGATAATTATGTCGACATTATGTTAATTACATTACACTATCCAAATCCAGCTATATCCGCACATATTAAATAGAAATCAAAACAAACAGCTGTCAACAGAATCTATTAGTTATTGATTTATCGCGTATTTACGTTTGCTAAGCTTTCAGAAAGCTTTCGTGCCTTGAAACGTGTGAAAGGATCCAGCTCGCCATATCGGACCTGGTCATTGTTTATTCATCTAGCGTTCGTAAGTTGGCGCTGTCTGGTTCCCCTTGTCACTCTATGTGACTTACTAAACAACTTTCCTGACGAATAAATGAACGAATGTTGGGCTCTCTCTTATTTAACGTAACACACCAATATTCATTATATTATTTACATTCAAATTTTCAAAAATAGGAATGGTGCAGTTTCTTATACTTGCTACGATATAAATAATGATGTTGATATGGATTAAGACGATACATCAGTGAAACGGCAAATAATTTTCAACTATAGGCGCGACGAAATTTTGGACTCGCTGGCATTCGGAGAGTGAACGTCGAGGTGTCAATACGTCAATTTGTTTCGTGATGGCCACGGGGGTATTAATTCTTAAATCGTGTAAAGATGACTAAAAACGTTACCCATTTACTTGAAAAAGAAAACATGTCAATGAATACATTATTATTGTTACTAATAGAACAATAAACAGAACATTAAATGGACGCACGTTGGATTTATATGACAAATTATATTTCGTTCGGCATGCGTCATTTGCACCCGCGACCCGCAATCCACGTATCGCCTAGCCACGATCTTTTTAGACCATGCCTCAACTGAGGTATAGCCTTAAGGACTCCTGAGTGAAACATTAACGCAAGTCGCCTTTTCTTCCAACCATCGGGGCATCCCGAACAGCCCTCGACGGTCATTCACATGACGTAAGTACTTGGCGGAATTAGGGAATGCAGGGAATGTATGAATCGCGTATAAGGATGCGAAATTGTTGGCAATGCATATGTAGGAGTCGTTTTATGGTAGCCATATCTTAAAACTATGGAGCGTTGCATGAAGACAAGAAGTTATTACTGATTTTTAGTTAAGTAAAAAATTGATATTTAAAGATTGAGTTTGATTTTAATTTCTCCTTATAAATTGAGGATTTCAATTGTAAATTATATTAATCTCATCAGTTCTTACTTTTTAATGTTTAGTAATTTCAAGTACCTATGTACAATTGTATGGCAGACCAATAAAGCGAATACAATAGCCATACACACTAATATATAATATTATGTATTCGTTACCTACTCTGTATTACAATACAATGGGTGTATGATAGAAACATTTATTGATTTTCCAAAAAAGAATTTTCTATAAGTATATATATATTAACACAATTGACTATCGAAAGCTCAGTTTGATGAAGCATTGAAATTCAGAATAAATTCTTTTTTCCAAACTTATTTTCCCGAGAAAATAATCCCCTACCTGTTGAGACAAAAGAAGCGCGATCTTCAAAAACCACTAGGGTCGCAAAACGAGTGGTGTACTTGAAAATAACACGAAAAGAAACTGTTCACTTGATTCGTTGGGTAAAGCTGCTTATCATTTCATTTGGTGTATTCATTTAATAATTTACTCTTTCAGAGAAAGCCTTTTCTAAAGTAGCGTATAATTACAAATTTTACTGTCAGCAATATGTATTTTCTTATTAAATAAATTATGACCAACGACGCGGAATATAACCAATTCAAAGTGGATTAAAAGTCAAGTTATTATCGCCCGCATCAGTCAAATATTGTAAGTATTTCAAGACAATTTAGATTCGTTCAAACACTTAATTTTATTAAAATAGCTGTAAAGTTAAACCGGGAAACTTGCATGTTTTATTTTTTTATCAATTACCACATGTACGAGTATTAACCATTTCGAAACATATCTGACTTGTACCTAACCACAAACATTGTGCCTGTATGTATAATAACTATAGGTGTATTACTCTTGTGAAAGGACATACATAATATATATATATATATATATATATAAATTATATATGTTAATTATTGACAATTGATAGGCGGTTAAATATGAAATATTTAGATGGATACTGACAAAAATCTCGTTTCATGTGTACGAAACGTCATAATAACTGCTAAAGGAACTCGGGCATCTCTCAATGCGCTAGATCACATTTTTCTGTGGCAAATTCATTATGTTACCTCTTGTTATATTCCAAACTATTTAATTATTGTAGTAGGTATGTAAAGTTTTTTTGTTTACATTTTATGACATGGTTACTAAATATCGTAATATAAAATAATCGCGTGGAAACACAGTAGTTTTATAAGTTAATAAAGGCTGCTTACCTCTTGTTATATTCTAAACTATTTAATTATTGTAGTATGTATGTAATGTTTTTTTGTTTACATTTTATGACATTGGTTACTAAATATCGTGAAATGAATAATCGCGTGGAAACACAGTAGTTTTATAAGTTAATAAAGGCTGCCTTACAAACCACCCCACCAGATGTGTGTCGATGATTATATATAATAAATCGCGACTTTTCCGATCTGTCAAATTTACAGTGACCACAAAACGATTAGTCGCCACAGAAAAAATAGTGACTTATTAATTTATATTGCATACAGGTACTAAATCACGCCCGAATAGTTTTTTTTTGCTCTCTATTTCATGGGCCATTGTTAATACTTTGGTTAGATTTTTTACGATAAAATTGCTTTTAAATGTAATTATAATACCTACCAAACCAAACATATTAGTGGTTTTAAAAAGAACAATACACTTGCAATAGGTTACAGCATGGTTTCCCAAACTATGGGTCGCGACCCACCAGTGGGTCGCAAGCGAATATTGAGTGGGCCCTCGCCACTGTCTACATGAATTAAAAAAATAGGAAGTGATAAATTTGATATTTCATTCAGCTATTTATAATTCCTAAAAATTGAAATAAACTTCAGTTACGGAAAATATTGTAATAAAATAATAATAATTTGAATTGCCAATGCACTACAGATGGCAGCACAGTCGCGGAATATCGCCAGCTAGCGCTGGAGCTAGGATTTTCGGCTATGGTTAACATTACAACTAAATAACGAAATAAATTGGATATATCAAACTCACTGCGATTAAAAGTAACTAATGTTGAAGTTGATGCTAAAACTCTAATGATGAAAAATAAGAAACAAATACATCCTTCCCATTGAAATAACTTTGTAAAAAAACCTTGCAGGTGTAGGTATTTCAGTAATATTTTTTTTTTATTTAAGTTGTGTTTCTTATTTCAACAGTCTTTCATTCATCTTGGTAAAAAAATATTTTTTTTATTTCAATTAGAACAAATTTAATAAGACAGCGCGCCCTATCGGCGCCAATTTGGCGCCGGTGTTACAGGATGCAGGACATGATGAAAATCAAAAAAAAAATAATCATATTTTGATTTTTAATAAAATTTTTAATAAATACTTAATAGAAAAATTAAAAACCTATAAATATTTAAAAGATTTATTTGAATTGAATGAATAATACATGAGTTATATCAATTTTAGTGTGCCTTTTTAAGTGATCCTGAAAAATTAATTCTGTCTGGAATGGGTTAAGTAGTTCCACGACTCGCCACTAGGGAATCTGAGCATTACCAATATGTATGCCCTCTTTTCTCTAAGACAGCTAAGAGGTGGGTCCCAAGATTGGAAATTTTTGTTAGATGGGTCGGAGCCCAGTCAACTTTGGGAACCACTGGGTTACAGTATTAATGTGTCTTATAATATAACACACAGTTTGAAGATGAGACTATCTACTGATTGATGTTGACTGTTAAAAATATTAAATTATTCATCAAACTGTTTTTTATCCAACGAATAAGTCAACAATAAAATGTTGCATTTGTTATTGAATATAAAATTTAATATTAAATTCTATAAAATTAGTATTTCGTTTGTATCATTATTGGCAAAATGGAGAATAAACGATTTGTTATTGATTAATTACCTATGTAATTAACTGACATAAGGATATACGATTTTATTACTTATTCACTTAGGTAGTTATTCTATTCAGAGATGCATGAGAAATGGACACATTATATATTTCAATGATACAATATCTTCTCAAATAACCTATTTGAGCGTATATTTTACAGCATATAGATACGATTCAGACGTACGTTTTGTGATGTTAACTCAATTTCGATAAAAACCGGACATACAATATCCTTGCACTTAGCCATCGATATTATTATTAAAATAAAATCCATACAGCAAAGAAGAATAAAATAAATGTTATAAAGCCTCTTGACAGTATTAAATTGGTTTTAATAACCGTGAATTTCATAATATATTTAACAAGGGTGATGAATCTATTATTAAATTATCATATATTACGAGTATGATTTAATTTTTTTCGATAATTCTTTATGATTTACGAGGTGTTCTAATAAATTTAATTTAAACCCTTTAATTTAATATAATTATGTATTTTTTTTATAGTTTATGGCATTAACTGTCCATTGTTAGTGGAAATGGAATGTATTAATTAAATGTTGTACTAGTTCCACTTCTTTTAATATTAGTCAGGACCGGTTTCGACCGCTTCAATATTCAATGCATACATAGTGAATATGAGTTCTTTGAGAGCGGAAACAACCTATTGTCAGTTTTCAAAGATCATATTAGCGATTTACTACCTCTTGTGATGAATATTACTTAGATTCTAAAACTACTTGACAGTAATGTTTTTAGGATACAATGTTGGTTTTAAGGGCACCATAAACACAAGTATTTTTTTTTATTATGCATTCAGGAAGAGGCTCCAGTCTATCCCTCGGTATACATAGTTATCCGCAGGTTAGCAATAAATTGCCTTTTAGCATATTCCCTCCCTAAAGCGACATTAAGGTCATGTAACATGTTACATCTGTCGGCGGCGCATGCATAATGTCACGACATCTAACTTTCGTCAAAGTAAATGACGAATAATAAATATGGCGTTTTTAAAAGTCAGAGTTAGGGGTTTTAGTGCGTATGCAGACTAGAAAAATTTCCAGCTATCATTTAAAATTAAAATACTTCAACTTTTGTAACATAATATTATTATGTCTATTTTAAATATTCTCTATATTTTTACACAGTATGATAATTCACAATAGAGATTTTTGTAATCAGATAATAATAAATCTAATCATTTAAAGCAATCTGAATTCATTTCTCTACGACAGATATTCCCAACCCCGTCCCGTGCCCGCGGGTGCAGGTGCACATACGGACGCATTTGTGCATTATAAATTATATATAAGAATTATAATGGATTTAAATTCAAATTCCATCAAGTACCTTCGATCGATAGTATTAATATTATACACATTTATTAAAAAACACAAATATAATAGTTATATTATTTTAAATAGATTATTAAAATTAATTGCAGTTTGACTTTTGTGTTTGTTGTTTGGATATTTTATTAAATTGAACAAATAGTTTCATTTACTTCAGAAATTTAAAACTTTATTTACATTCGTCGCTCTGTTTAAGCGTAACCGACAGTGCTGCCGTCTAGCGGGAATACGATACAAATGTTGTCTATCAAAAATAATTAAACATTCAAATTCAAAATATTCGAATAAAAACAACGAAAAATGTTGAAGATTTCCCATTTTGACTTTTCGCGTGTATGTATTCCCTGTCTTTGACTTTATATATATTTGAATGGGCCAACTAGATATATATATATTAAAAATTAAACACGTGTCTTTAAAAAATGCTCTAATTATTCAGTTGCATTTATGAATTAATTCAATTTATGCACCTAAGCATAGCATGTCGTGCTCCAAAGAGTTGAGTTATTTTTATAGTCATTAATTTAATTAGAGAAATGCGCTACTTATTTATTTATGAACACAAATTTAACAAAAGCCGTTGACAAGTAGAAAACCTTTTATATTGAAGTGATGGCAAAAAAGGACCAATATTACCACTAATTTTCATGCAAGCCCTCGTGGTTGCCTTGTTTACTTTTTCTTTCTCCGATACAAAATAGACAAATGAAAAATTAATGTTCTCATCCCCTCTTTAATTTATATAGCGGCAAAAATATGCTATTTGTAAATTGACAATCTAGAAAGCTAAGCTGTTGACAGGGATGTATAGTTCTCCAAGTATTACATACAGTAAGTTTGCATTTCATCAACATCGATTATGCGAATTTTTAAAATAAGCAATTATGAGTTGACAGAGGTTTTGTACGATTGTTCACGTTTTCGTGAAATCCTTTTGCCTAGCTTGACATACCGTGAGTTAAGCACATGTCAAAATATAAGCTCCACAGAGGGAAGTGCCGCACGGTGCCTAATGACCCTGTTAACACAAGTGCCAGTCCACCCGTGGCTAGTGCCGATTCCATGCCACTCCGGGTTGGCGGACGCGGAGATTTCACCTCCCTTCATTCATAACCTCAAATTAATGTACGCATTTCACGAAATATTGAATGCCTGATAAATTTAATGATCTTTTAAATGTAATTAATTGGAGATTCATGAATATTTTTCCACTTTACTCGACTATGTGGCGATTAAATTTATTGTTTTCGACTTGATAATTTGAATATTATATTTTAAATTGTATAATTCTCGTGGGATTTTCTTTTATTATAACGTCATTTTAAAAGAAAATATCTTGCCAGGTTAAGTGAAGGTAATTATCTACTAAGGTTGTTTGTATTAGTACTTGTAGTATAAGTTAAATTCACAATGTTTTATAATCGTTATCAATTTTTAAAATTGTTGTTTCACATAATATCTTTGAAGAACATCAGCAACATTCCAGTAAAAAAACATAGAAAGACATTTGTATTAAATGGGACTTAAACCTACATCCATCAGCAGTTCAGGCGGTGAGTTTTGCTGAACCCTTTGGCTGCTACGATGTTTTTCAAAATCCGGGCGAGGATTGCTACCAATAATTGTCGATAAATGAAAGTATTGTATTATTTTTAGACACCTTACCAGTCTAATTGATTCTGCGAAATCGGAATATTATGAAAACAAATTTCGTAATTAATTTATCGTTTTGAATAGATAATGAGGCAATTAGATATACCGCGCTGCATCTACTGTTAAAAGTAATCGACATATCTCTTTCTCGCTCTATCATACGGGCGATCGCGAGAGCGAGCGAAATGCACGATCCGCGCACAGAGTTTTGATTTTTACCAGTTATTGGAAACAATCGGTTATCCCACACGAGGGATAATACAAAGTAGTGGAATTAGGAAACTACCCGGCCGAAAAGAAAAAAATTGCATGGTGGCCTCGTTAAAAGATCGCGTACTATAATATGCTTGATTTGTGAAAAAGGTCTTGCATTGCAAATGACTTTATTTCATTATTTTTTTATAAATGAAACTGTTTTATATAGCACAAGTCCACTTTACTTTAAACACTGAGTTGAGTAAAAGTCTTTCCCATTGTTTCAAATGCATAAAATAAAATAAAACATTGTCCTTCCCACCAATAATTTGACTGTAAACAAATTTTTATATGGTAAACTGAAATTTGTATTTGGAATTGTTTTTATTGTAAAAAGGGTGATGCCATGAAAAAAAAATACAATCGTTATAAGTTCTAAACCTACCCAGTCACAAAACATATATGAATCGGGTTATATTACACAACAATAAAACTAAATAGATAAAACAATGTTTAGTACCACTAGTGCAGTAGTATGTTCCCAAATTAACTTAACATATCAGGCATCAAAGGCAAAACGACGATCGTTGTTAGCATTTCTGGCCATTATCAAAACCAACGATATATCGTTGCGTAGCATTCTAGGGGTTTTAAGCCACTGATACAAATCCCAAACACGAATTAAAATTACTTACTATAATAGATGGACCATAGAATTTACTTTGGAATAATTTTAGTACAATCCGAACACACTTGGAGCAGTATGCATAAAATGTCAGAAATACTGGTAAGCTATTTACCCGTTGATTGGCATAATAACGAAGTCATGCTGATCAGCCATGGTCATTTCTAATATATTTATGTCAGGGCGTTTTGCAGGCTTACCAGTCTAAAGCCTCAATTACATTGAGCTTCTTTACGAGCTGTTTATTGGCGAATTTACAATCTGCCTGTAGATTCGCCCAGTGTAATCATCGAAATGTCTGCTTGTTCGATGATTACATTGTGCGAATTTACAGGCAGATTATAAATTCGCCAACAAACAGCTCGTAAAGAAGCTCAATGTAATTGAGGCTTTGTGACCTAATAGTCTACATTTGGTAACATTGTATTAAAAATATAACCACAAGGATGCTGCATAGGCATATACGCCATAGAGCTTGAAGATGATGAAAGTTGAAAGTCGGGTCGATAAAACAGATTCTTAGGGAATTGTACTAAACTCTCATCATACAAAAACTTAGAGTAGCACAACGTGGTATGGAGAGGTGCATGCTGGGTATAACGCGGAAGGACAAAAAAGGAATGAGTGGAGACAAGAGTTTGCGATGTAATAGAGTTCGCTAAAACCCTCAAATATAAATGGGCTGGACACATTGCTCGAAGAAAGGACAATCGCTGGACAAATCTAGTCATCCAGTGGTACCCAAGAGGTACAAAACGTCCGCAAGGTAGACCTAGAGGCCGCTGGATCGATGAAATGATTCTGCGTTCTGAGTTCTGTGGAAGTAAGCGAGAGAAGTGGAATATGCTTGGAGAGACCTTCAACCAGCAGTGGAAAGATTCAGGCTGATGATGATGATATGTCGCTTGAATCGCACAAGTGTGGGTCAAGTTATCTTTCGTTGTTTTTTTGTTCGTATCAATATGGTGGCGACTGGCGACCACACGTTCATTTATATTGTGATATATTATATTTTTGCCCGTATCACATTTTGACAATATACCTTCATTCACCAATATAATAAGAGATAACTCATGTCACCCGTTAGAGAAGAACGCGCGCGTGGGCCGTAGCACAACACAAAAGTACTCCGGGGTCTGTAAAACTTGACAAGCGTGACGTATTATTCCACCCCAGGTTTTCTCCGGTTCAAGTATTTTACGTTGTAAAAATGCGCATTATTATATTCCGTTTTATTTTTAATATTATACAATAACTAGACATACCTTTTGTAATAAAATAAAATCCTTTTCTTACTCGTGGACTAGTCTATTGTTATAGTTTATAAGGTATACGCAGTGACGTACCTTTTTTTCAAGGAATATTCTACAAATATAATAAATAAATTGTAATGCAGTAAGTTCTTTTATTATATATAAAAAAAGTATATGGGTGTATCTTCATCTTCTAGTGCCTTCCCCTGTTGGATGGAGGTCGGCCACCGTGAGCTCCCCTCGTACTGTTAACGTAGATATTTATCTACGAAATGTGACGTATTTATAAGCCACGTATACCATTGATCTTGATTTGGACAATGTGCTGGGGAATGCCATACTTTTGTATTCTCATGATATTCTGGAGGTACGGTAGTTTTCTACTTTTAATACAATGTAAAACTTCTCATCTAAGCATTTCAACATTAACCACTCTGTAAAGACAGAGAATACTCAAAATCCCTTGGACTGCATAGATATAATATATAACTAACGGAAGTTGGATATTGTAATAAATTTCATAAATAAAATAAGACTAGTGAAAGCCTTGAGCTAGATATTTTCCGTATTATCACCATTTAGCTACGGAATGCGGTCATCTTAATAATACTGCTTCAGTATAAATTAGGATTATATTTTCTTATTAAGCATCCGTATGGGTATTCTAGTGATTTTTTTCATAACATCTTCACTCCACCGCATTCTGTCTCTTCAGCAAGCCACTCAACCTAAAATTATTGGCGGCTCTCGTGGTGTAGTGCGTAAGGCGCTGGCCTTCCAACCGAGAGCTCTGGGTTCGAAACCCGGTGAGGACACAATATATTAATGTGATTTTCTCAAAGCCTGGATGTTTGTGAGTGTTCAAAATTACTAACAACCACAATGTACCAAAAAGAAGACACGGTTATTAATAATATTTAATATATAAGTATATAGCTAGCGTAAGTTGGTAGCTAACATTATAAAAAAATAGCAAGTGCTGTTATCAGCTGATATTAGATATTGATTACGGTAATTGATTATAGCACCAGACCTTGAAGATCTATTCGGAAGATAAGATATGCATGATTAAAATAATTGATAAATATACTGTTACTATTATCGTCGTTTCCTTGATGCGAGTGTATTGACCAATGATCTTGAATCGTCTTCCGGATGGAAACTTTTGTGTTTTCTCTTTAACACACTAAAGCAAGTTTCAGTTTTACTTCCATGCCATTTTCATATGCACCGATACCATAATTCTGCGACTTTGTAAACATATTAGAGGTAGGTATGTCTCACTTCCATACGTTTAGTCTCGCATGACTATAATATATAGGTACTGTTACCAAATATCCCCCATCAACAATCCTCCAATCGACAGAGTTGAGAATATAATGATAATATTATTGTAACTGTAAATGAGTCAAGGCTAAACGATGGTCGATGATGCACAGCGAAACAAACAAAAAGTACGTTACCGTTATCTGTTTCTAGGCAAACGAAGGATCGAGGGTAGGTACGGCCAGTCGGCTACCTACCCTTCAGCCCTTACGTCGCCTCCAAATATGATTCGCTACCTTTTTCGCGTCACAGCGCGCCTTTACAAATGTTATTAACAATTAATTGTTTATCGTCAAGCTAAATATACTTACTTAATGTCCCTGAATCGGTGTTTTTAATAAGTGGAAAAGTGTAAATCAACACCCTCCGCAAACCCATACTTATCAGTACATATGTACAAGGTTTCTTTCAGCATCTTTTTATTTACCATATATTATATATATCTATTTTTTCGACGAAAATACTAGGTCATTAAATTTGATACCTAACAACCTACGATAATCTAATAATTTAAATCTACTTAGTAGTTTCTGTAATGTTTTGGTTTCTAGTTTATTTCCTAACCGGGTGCCAGCCTAAATGATAAGTACTTAACTATAATTTTATACAATTTTTTTATCTAAACTGTTTAATTTTTGAGATAACAAAATATAATATTACCTAAGTATCTCTTCAACTTCCGCAATCAACATCAAAGTTTGGCGCTTTAAAAAGTATTCTTTTTTTTTTTTAATTCAATATATCCGCACCAGCGAACTGTTCGCCTCAAACTTATCTCGTAGCGAAAAAAAGTTTGAAAATCTCGTGCCGAAGGCAATGTGGGCTCAACAAAACATTGCGCCCTGTGTTCATACTTGTGGGTAAGCCGCCATTAGTGATTAAAAGACCTTGGCCGCACGCTTTTGCGGACACACTGTGTCGCCATTCTTCGCGAATATTTTGTGAACACACTTTGGCATTCTTAACAGGCACCCGAGGATTGATGGGCCGCCTGGACACCACGAAAACCCCTTTGGTCCGAGATGGCAGATTAGAAATATTATTACTCGTCACTCTGAATTTGATTCTCACATATATGTTTACACAAACTGCACTAACTGTGCAGGAACGGATTGGCGTATATAACTTAAATAAGAAAAATATAGAGAGAATTTTTATATAATCATCATTCATTTTCATATTTAAATTAATTAAACTCAGCTTGGACATTTACAGGTTTTACACACAACACACGACAGGTTGGTTAGCCTGTTTTTTGTTTTGTTTGGGGTTTCGTTTCTGAAGCTTTGCTGGTGAAAACTAGTCCAATAGGTCCCTACGATAGATCGAACGTGGCTGGATCGATGCGATAGAATTTCTGCAGATTTACGTTTAAACGCAACGCAGAGGGAGAGTGTCTTTTGCGGTAGTGAAATTATTCAGACTTATCTAAGTGATTCTTATCTGATTGATTATAATACCTTTCATAAAAATACACATATATATTCAGATGTAGGTATCTAGGTTAATTATTTGCAAATCACATTTACATTCAGTTTTAAAATGAATATCTTTTAAAGCTAACTTCAACAATATTATACTCTTATGGAAAGCATAGGTAGAACACCAATACAAATATTACCCACTGAACACTGAGAGTTTCTCATGTAAAAAAATAATTATTTTTATAGTGGTAATAATTTAAAAAAAAAAATCCTTGTAATAATATGAACAACTCACCCCTGAGAACCTGTGTAAGTAAAATGTAGTATTCATTGTCGACATTTTCACACGTGGAAAGCAACGGAAACTCTCCTCTTTACCGCAAAATTAATTTGGTTTGTGTTTTTTTCACGAATAATTAAAAAAAAAAAAAATAATGTTTTAATGCATGTTTGATTCGTTTTTATTGTGTGATAGTTTTTATTATTCGCAGTGGTTATTTTAAATTTATTTTCGTATAAATAAGTTAATAAAAGTAAGTTTTCAAGCTATACATTTTATGATATTATGTAACATAGTCCTGTATGATAGAGAACGAATTGATACAATTTATTAATCAACCGCAGCACAATGTGCTACCTAAATATGCTAATTTCAAAAACTTACCCGAATTTTTGGAGAAGCCGCTATTGAACAGTAGCTGATTCAATTTACATAATTAGCATATATACAATTATCCCTGTAAACAGTGTTTAGATTATTTATAGCAGTATTTCTCAAACATTCAACACGCCTTTAGACTCTTTTTAGACTTTAGATTTTACACCATTGACTATGAATTTTGATACCTCTTCTTTTCAGTCTGTTTCAATGAACCTAGGAAGCCTGATTTTACCTTCAGAATCACATTAGAGACCCTTTTTACAACGTTTTTCTTAGCTCTTATTCTTATTTTTCCTGTGGTTCTTTGTTCGGTAGAAATCTTGCAATCGATTGTTAACTAACTTCCCGACTAGCTAGACATTTGAAACTTTTAGAATATATCAGAACACGATGCCAATGCATTTTTTAATACTTTTAGCGATTTTTAAGTAGAATTGAATTCATTTTCAGTTAATTCTGTTTTGTATGAAAAGTTATTTCGACACCAGTATTGGTTGCCAGGGTCTGGGTTCCTAGCAACTAAATTATATACATTATATATATTCGCTTTTATTTAATTAGAGTTTTTCACTGAAAAGTGTAGTACATACTCAAATTAAAAACTAGTATTATTGGTGTAGTACATCATACTAAATAATAGATACGCCAAGTCGAAATACTATAATAATTATAGTAGGTACAGTTGAAAACACTACGTGAACCACTAAATGAAAACATTCCTATACAATCCTTGGCGTATCATTAAGGTTTTCACAGTTTCAGAAATAAATGGTTATATCGCATTAAAGTAATTTTATCCGATACCTTCTTGTATCTTTATTACCTATGATATTTTTCTTAGAATCTTGAAAATATAAAAATAATAATATTTGAAGGTTCTTAAAGAAAAATAACAATATAAATGTTTTCCAATACGGTTAGGTAGCTACTATCCAACATAAAATATATATTTTCCGATAAATGGGCAAGTAAAAAAGCTCTTCATGGAAAGAACATTTTATTTTTCCAGTTTATCGAAGCTCACACAAAAGCTCCTCGGGGAGTTATTTATTTTATGCCATGTATTTTATATTTTCAATTTTAATTCGTGTCGTCCATCTTGTGTTAAAAGTTTATAAGTTTAAATCGACCATGATTGTGAGCCCGCAGGCTGCGGTTTGCCCGAAGCTTGATATTGTGCACAGAAAGCGCCACCAGAAAGTTTCCACCAGTCGAAATCAACAGAAGAAAAGCGGGGGGCTTAACTCGTTACGGCCTTTGACGGCCACGGGAAGATAGAACCGACGGATTTATCGCTACTCGTGGTTTACTAATAAATCGCCGTACAATAAATTGGAGACCTGAGAAAACAGCGATACAAATGACTACTTGACAACTATTTTACATCTTCGGTCTTATCTGTTCTGGGAACAGTAACACCACAGAATAGAATATATAGGTAGGTGCACAATTTTGTTATTATTTCTTATGGCGAAGTAAGACAATTTTAATTATTAACATTTTTTCATTTTTTCATCACAGGGTTACTGGTAAATTGTTTGAAAACATTTCATCGAACACAGTAATACAAACCTTTCTTTTCTTTTTTCATTTTCTTTAGCCAATAAAAGAAAATGTATTGACGTGAAATTTCTTCGAAAAGATACTTAATGATACTTTGTAATTCGAAAAGACGATTAAGTATTTGATATTTTTTTAAGAAAAATAAGTAATACTTGTACATTAGGTATATTTTTATTTTAGGAACTGGTAGGTACTGGTGGCGAAGGGTGACTTTTGGAACGAAATAGGCTGTGGAGATCACAGAAAAAGAACAAAATTGGCAGGTTACGGGAAATAAGAAGATAATACGATATTACTACTTATGAATAGGTACACACTAATTCGATGAAATTTCGACAACTCACCGATGACATACCATATTTTTCTAAACATTTATACACATCAAAAATAATAAGTATAATCAAAATTATTTTTAATTTTTAAAAACAATCTAATATTTATTTATATTTGATTGAATGCCATAGAAATATTTTTTTAAAATTATCTTATTATTACTAATGTACTAATTTTAATGCGCATTAGCGAGAAGAATTAAGAAAATAGATAAATGGACATATTCAAATCCTGTTCGAACGAAACTTACCGCCACTGTCTTGTAATACAACGTGGACTGTTCTTCTTCAATTGCTTGCAAAATGTATTGATAATTCACCGAATCTGCTTTCTCTCCATAGTAAATATTTACATTTTACGATATTGTTTGTTCGGCTAATTTTAAATAAATACCCTAATTATGTGATACTAATATATAATACAAAGAGATATTACAATCGTTCTAAGAACATTCATTCATAAATTTTTAAATTTGATTGGTGTTGTCTACGAAATTTATTTTTAATGTTCATTCTGTTGTAATACAGTTTGTATCCGGACAAAGAAAGGTTTGTTCGTATTTTGTAACATTGGGTGCTTTTTGCTTCTGAAAGCTTTCAGCGAGTCTATTCACAATGTTTATCGTTTGATCTAACATTTGTGATTCCTTTGAAATACTTACAAACTCGTCATTTTTTATAGTCACTAAATTAGATAGAATCACGAGGTATTTGGAGACTTAATTTCGACAATGAAGATATTTTAAACATTCAGTTTTTTAAAAGAACATTCACTATATCCTTTTCTAGTATATTTAGAGAAAACCTCAGTATCGAGTGATTATTGAACGTTTACCTTGATTCATAAAAATAATTTCAAAACGGGAACCTACAAAGCAATTTCCACGAAAACGCGAATTGATTTATTATTCCATGTTCAAAATAATTTATAGCGTAAGCTGAATATGATAGAACAAATTGTCGCGCATTACCTGGCGTTACTATTATTATAGAATTTATCACTGCATTCTTATTATATGTGTTATTCTTTCGTTTGTTATTATCGTTTACCTCTTTCTACCAGGCAGTTTTAGCCACTGGCAGAATGGGGTCAGATTCTTGTGGCAGTGCAGGCGACTCATGTCGGTGTTGGTGTCATTACTTTCAAATGACACTAACCTTGTCCCAAAGTGATTTCGTCGAGACCGTAATGACAGAAGAGTATGTCCTTACTCTACACGTAAACATAATACTCGTACCATGGTTAGGCACTTATGGAATTACACATACTTGCTGCACACCATAGCATTTTACGGTTTTAACGGTATCCGTAAAATGCAGCTGGAAGTAAAAGTTCATGTAGAGACGGATTTTTAACTATTGTTATCCGTATCAATTATTTCGAGATGTACCTACTAAGTTAAAAACTAAGTGAAGTGAAAAAATGGTTCATTTATTGATATTTCTCCATCCATTGACTAACATTATTATCTAGAAATTTCAGGGATAATAAAGTTATTTGCGTTGCTGAAGCGGATAATCGAAGGGTCGATTACAAAAACAAAATAAGTATGGTAGTTTTTTCTCATATTTGAGATTTATATGTTATTTTGTTTTAAAAAATGTTGTCTATATGCTCTCATTTACAGTTCTTTCAAAAACAGCATATGACATGAGTTAAATAAAGTTTCTTTAATTCCAGCAAAAAATGTCACTTGACGCAAGAGTTTTTACAAATACGTGATATTAATAATGGCAAATGACATCTGTCTATTACATATTTATCTGATAGGTACTTCAAAAGATCTAATGATTATTATTTCTCATTGAAAAATAAGCACATATTGTGTAGTATCACGTCAAAAAATGTAATTTATAATTCACAAGGAAGAGATTCAATGACGTTTTTTTTCTCTCCTGTAAAACTGTTAAGTTCTAACATATTTTATGTTCTTTTTGTAATCCACCCTTCGACAATTTTTTATGATTTTTTTGAAATAAGAACGGAATGATTTTTTATTTATGCTCACCACTCTTTTCTCTCTTGCGCACGTAGAATGACACTAAATCCTCCCCTTCATCTATGTATGTACTCAAAAAGAACTACTGTATTGCAACCACAGTCCGTTGAGACGCGACTGCATTTTCCAGTCGTTACTGTCGCATCAATATAGTGTCGCTGAGATCAAACGCTCTCAAATGTTCTCAGCGTGAACTGGGAACCTATTTCGATTGCATGCACATAACATGTCGGAAAATGAGGATCGTTTGCGACAAGCACTAGTTTGTTAGAAAGTATATTGCGATGTTGCTATAGTTACTTTATATATACTATTATTATATATGGACTATTGCGATTGTTTTACAGTTTTTGTAATTATTAATGATGGGAAATTAATTAAAATCAATATTAAATATAACTTCTAGTAAATGCCTATGGTAGGTACTGATCCATATAATTTTAGGCACATACATAATATTATGATACGATATTCTTTAATTATATAATCAAGACGTCAGGTCACAGAACAGATAAATAAATATGATTCCGTTGGGCTATATTCAATACACTACATTTTGTCGCAGGGTTTTCAATTCAATTCATTTATTTATTTTACATTTTGTGGATATTACAAATTATAAGTTTAAGACGTTCACACGATGACATTTAGAAACAACGAAATATTATTAAAACAATATTAGGTACATAACAAAAGAGATAGATCAGTATTAAGTTATTCTACAGTATAAATGTGTACATACAAAAAAATATATAGGTACAAGGAAGTACACCGGATGAGTTAAGCAGACCCTATTTTAAGAATTTATAAAATAACGTCCACCTATACTCATCCTCACGTAGATGGAATATATCGTCCTACGAAAATGAACCACGCATTATGGACGTGCAATGGTGTGTGTAATACACCAGTATTAAATGAGCGTCGATGCATAAACCGAGAGCAGTTGTCAGTACATATTCAATGTATGACGTATTTTTGACACGTGTTTAAGTTAGCCCCGTATTCTTCCGTACTCGAGATCGGTTGCCTGCTACTCCTTACCCGTTAGGTATTTCAGTTCCCATTATTTATGAGTTCCCTGCGTCGGGTATATCAGCAACACAGATTCGTTACTAAACTATTATTTACCGTATACATTGAAAAATGTTGTTATTAACGAACGTTTAACGTAATATATAAGCCAAAAATACTGTGAATTATTTATTAATATATGCTTCTATTTTCAATCACCACTCTTAGTGACATATTATATAATATACCTACATCATTTCAGAAGTGTTTTCACTTCTGAGAAAATTTGTTATAACCAATAGAAAATATTTTTTTGAAAAAAGTAATATACTCAGCAGGATTCGAACCTGCATCTCTCGGGTAAGCGCTTCAGAGAGCATTATAAGCCATTAGTTAAAAGTTGTCGCAATTAAGTATGGCGCCAAAAGCATAATGATCTATGTGCATGGGCGTGAAAACCGAGAGATGCAGGTTCGATTCATGCTGGGTGTCTTACTTTTTTAGAAAAGTTTTTTTCTATTGGTTATGTTGTATTTTCTCAGAAGTGTTTTCAAAATTATGTATGTTTAATAATTAGAATGCTACATTCTTAAATCTTGTGAATTATTCGTTAAATTTAAAAAAAATAGTTAATTAAACATATAAGTATATTATTTCATCAAATAGCCGGATGTCATTGACCTAAAATTTTATATATATAAATCTGACACATCTAGCGGAAAATTATCAAAGCTGTACATCTCTGTACCAAACATGACAAGCGGCGATCGCACATCATAACTACTAATATGGATAACTGAATAATAATTTTAAAAAGTAACATCTTCTACGAGTCATTTATCAAACAAAAACGTTTCCTATTCAATATTTTATTGTCTCCTAAAATAAAACATTCATTAGTTATTATTATAAAATGCATCATTTAAATTCAACAATCCATTTATATCATTAGTTGGCTTTTGAAATTTCACCGTTTTCGTCGATTACGCCGTTACTATTTTTTCGGTAATCCATCGTTAACATCGCTCTAACAGGAAGTCTTCGCCGCTGAGTTATGCCTACTGAAGATTTAAATTCCAATAAAATCACCGATGTGGTAATATTAATCAGAAGATAATCAACATTCTAGATTATCTCGAAAAAAAACGCCACCACCGAGCTTTAAGCGCCAATGTTTACGCCGGCAGCTTTTAGTAATTGACTTTTTAATAAGAAGAAAATATCGGTCGAGCGGTGAATCTAAACAAAAATGTAGATTAAGTATCGTTAACCTTAGCCGCCCCCTGGGGGATGTTTTGATAACGTGACCTGTAAATAAATAAACTCGAATGTCGAGTAAGAATATATAATCTTGGAGTGATAAGTCTACCTTTTGGTTCTCGATTTTCGCGAAATTATTATTTTTGTGATAAGTACTAACTTATGTATTTATTTACATGACTAATTTCTACGGCCATTGTAATGGGTTCCAGGTTCGATCCAGGTGAAACGTCACCATACATTGGTGCCTTCGTGGTATGTTAACAAATATAAACGGCACATGCACCTTGGAATAGAAATTTACAATGTTTTAGTAATAAATTAAAATGGTATATTGTATACTTATATAAATAATAATTATAATAAAAAAACAGTAAAATAGAATAATGTTTAATAGATACATAAATGTTATTGATATAAAGATTTAATTAACAGTTTAAACATAATCAAAATGTCAGCGAAGAAATCAATTATATGTAATAAATCACCGCAGACAAACTGGAATACCAAATTAGCAGTTAATAAAACGAAGAAATTTCAGTTGACATCTTTCATTGGTTTGCATGTGAACATTATTTATTTAATTAATAAAAACAAAACATTGTGGATATAACAAATCAAAATTCAGGACGTTCACAACATGAGATTTACATTATAATAATTAATATTACCCTCACAAGAGAAGAAATATATAATAAAGGAACCAAATAGCAGAAATATATTCGAGAATCGAGATAGAAATTTCATGCAATTTAGTGTGTATGTACACTTTGACTTGACAAGCAAAAATAAATACGTTGAATAAAGTGTTTGCATTCATGAGCGTGGTGTATTTTTACACGTTGTACCTACCTACTTGCATGAAAACGAAGCACAAGCGCCAGGATGACAGTGTAAGGTGATAGTACCTAGCTTATATTCGAAGAGAAATTGTGCGAAAACTTCTGGGAACATAATAAATTAACGCTTTGAACATATTTTGATATAGGTAATCCTTGATTTAAACCCACAGTTAAGGACACGGTTGGCCGAATGCTATAAATTATGTTCTCTATTCTCCTGTGTGACGCAGAATCATGAATTTACAACTACGTGACGAGTAACGAATTAAAGGTTTTCAAGATGTAAGATTACCGGATTATTCTTACGTTATCATGGAAACAATGAATAGGTAATCATGGTCCAGGAATCTTTATTTAGTTGTTTACTCATCATGTCCCTCACATCCTGAAGCGGCGGGCCCCCAGGTCAGAACCTTAGTCGTCCTCTAGCGATCACTAGGGTTTAAGTGTGACCCTCTGTAGTTGCGTTTTCCAAACGATGTTGGAGGTAAAATTATGAGTATTCAGTGTATTTTTGAATAAATCCATTTGAATTATGAAGGTGTCGAGTATCATCAAATCGACAAGTAACCAAAAATTGCATCGTTTAACTACATATTTTAAAATGTCAATACTCTCAAGTAAAATAGTGCATTTTTACTATTGGAGCCCAGGCTGAAGTCTTAGCAGTCCACCCTCCCTCCTGTGTTAAGAGTTAGAGGGAGAGTGACAAAAACAGGAAAAATACGAATTTCTTGATTGGAAAATCTCTATTAGTAGTTGGAGAAGAGCACTAGGTCGTTTTCAGAGCTCCAATGAATAACACGCAGCTTAAAACACCCACATTACGTGAGAAGACATGAAACAAAACAAAATCCAGCTTGCTTTGTTTAGTTTTTTGGTTTGTTTTGTAAAACTGTACGCGCATAGAAAATTCCGCATAAGGAAGTGAATGTTTGTGTTGCTAACATGATGGACTGTGGGTGGTTACCTAATTTATTTGAAATGCTTGCTCCCAGGTTAGATGAGGTGTTTTTTTCATGCCGTTACCAGGGGGATGTATACTTACTTACTCATTGAATGCGAACAAGAGGCGACGAGAATGATAAATGCTTTCTGTAAAGTACATTCAACGAGAAAGCTTTTTCATATTCGTTTCTGCATTTTGTTATTTGAATATCTCGAAATGTGTATGCACAACGGAGTACATTGAAATAATCAATCATTAGCCATTCCTCATTCACTGTTACTTAAAAAAAAAAAACTAGTTGCTCTATATTGACATCTATAAAACTCACAGGAAAATAACAATCAATAATATTGCATACGCCTATTGTAAACCAATAAACAGAATTTTATAACGATGGCAGATGTTCTATGTTTTTGTTCACCTACTGAGATAACTGTTTTCGATTCGATCTCTCTCCCTCTCAATCGGATTGTTGGATAGTATCTACACAAGCATTTAATTTAAGGTTATACATTTGTCACGAAATGATCCGGCTGTGCAAAATGTAAAAATAAGCAATATTATGTGATTTCTTAATCTTCATTTTTCTTCGACTATATATATTCGTATTGTGGTTTTCTATTAGTATTTTCGTGTAATATTTTTACCGTAAATTGTCCCAGCATGTGCAATTATTTATGTTTAGCGATCGAATTTCAAAGTAAATAAAAAATTACAAGATAAAAAGAACTTATTATATACCAAGTTTTTAAATTTTCTGTTGAATCATATAAACTTGACAATTCTATGTATTGATAAATATGTTTTATTGTACTTGATAGAAATACTGAATAAATATAGAATACTGAAATGTCATTTTGACATTTCATATTGATTTCCATTCTATTAGTAGTAATATTTATGTATCTAGTATTGCATCGTTTATTGAAATTTCAACATTTCTATCGATATGTTCGTCAGTTTTTTTCATTATACAATAAGTAAGTATACATTTATACATTGTCTGAAGATATAATTTTCATTAGGTAAGGTAAACTGAGCTTTCTCCGCGATAGTCCGCATTTTTACGATAAAACCGTAATCAAGGAAGAAGTAATATATATTTTAAAATAATTACAAGACAAAAAGAACTTTTTATATACAACGTTTATAATTTTTCTGTTTAATCATATAAACTTGACTTGACTAGCTTAAACGATCAAAAAAATTTGTACTTGATAGAAATAATACTGAAATGTCATTTTGACATGTCATATTGATTTCCATAGTAACGCACGTATATATTAATAATTTAGTTGCTAGAACCCCTTAGCAACCAATAATAGTGTTAAAAAAACAGAATAAGTTAAACAGAATTAACTGAAAATTAATTCAAGTCTGCTTAAAAATGGCTAAAAGTATTAAAATAATGCATTGTCGTCGTGTTCTGATATATTCTAAAAGGTTCAAATGTCTAGCTAGTCGGGAAGTTAGAAGAAAAATCGATTGCAAGATTTGTACCGGACAAAGAATCACCGGACAAATAAGAATACGAGCTAAGAAAAACGTTGTAAAATACTTATAATATTGAAGAGTTACGTCAATCTTTATACTGGAATCTAAAACAATGGTTATCTAATTTAAGTAAGTATTAAATAAATATGTATACAAGTAGGATAAACACATAAATTATGTCTATACAATTTGTAATCTTTAAACAATATTTACTTGGGGTAAGATAATATTATAATCTTGTTTTTATAGTCCTTTCTGTCTCCTTGAGGTACCTGTATCTAAGAATATCTGTAGATTTGGGTTATTTTAATCCCTACCCCACACACATCGCGCTATTATTATGGTTTGTACACATGACTATTGTAGACAGCAAAGATATTTATTTTTCTTCTTTGAATACACTTAAGCCTCGAGTTCAGCGCTTTCCCATAGTGTCTCGGCGAACTTTTGTCGTATTATTTGATTGTTAGGCCCGTTTCAGATGGGACACCGGTGTCGCGCTCGTATATAATATAGGAGGCATTTGTATTCGAATAAAGGGGCCTTTGTATTATATTTATGAACGCCCCAGAACTAATGAGTCAACGCATAATTTCGCAATATAAATTAGAACATAAAACTGGCTGCGGTAATAAAAACAGGTGTATCCGCGGCTTGAGAATGTAGCGGTCGACGGAAAAGTATACCGGGCACTCGTTGACTCATTAGCTCTGGGGCATTCATAAACATATTACAAAGACCCCTTTATTCGAATACAAAGACCTCCTTTATTAACACGAGCGCGACACCGGTGTCCCGTCTGAAACGGGCCTTAGTAATCAGAAATTGTATACAATTACTATATAAACGGCCCGTGCATGGTTGTAGATAGTATTTATAAATCAGTATACGTATACACAGGGCTTTTTTTTCCATTTAACGCGGTGGAACGGCGTTCCGGCACCTTTTTTCACGGTTTTATTTCAAAATCAATTAAACGAAAAAATATTTGCGCTTAAGTAATTACAATAATAATTCGTTAAAATGATAAAATAAGGTACAGGTGGAAGCCATTTTGAATGTTGGCGTGTTAGTGTTAGTGAAGTAACCGTATAGTTTAAATAGCAAACATGCGTATGTAACTAGCTTCATACGTATGCTGCGTATTATGATTTTGACAGTTTGACGTTTATCGCATGGCAGCATCTGCGTATATTGTTATTTACGTTTGTTTAGTCAGTTTGTGTTACGATTACGTGTTGTGCAACTATTTTATATATTATTTAGTGCAACCCCAAGTTTAAATATGAAAAAAATTTCCTGTTACTTCTCAACCACCGGCAGCGGCGCCGATTCCGCAAATAAAAAGCTCAAAACAGAAACGATGACAGAAGATATGGAAATATCGGTACATGTAGATGTTCCTGAATCATCTCTAGCTGATCTCGGGGATCAAGGTCGAACTCAAAACGATTGGCCAGACTGCTGGTCATTAGATCAAAAAAACGATTTTCGCTCAAAAAACGAATGGTTGAACGTACACAAAATGAAACTTGGCTGCACAATTTGCAGAAACGTTGGAACTCTTGGAACTGAAACGACAATGGGAATGAAAATATCTAAAGAATGGGCCAATAATGAAATCACGTATTCTGGGAAAGAGAGGAAGCTACAATTGGGGTCACTTCGAAAAAAATTTTTCGATCACAGAGGATCTATTGCACACAAAGCAGCGTTAAAAATCATTTCTGAAGCCAAAAAAAAGCAGATTGAAAATACTTTTTTAAAATCGTTATCTCGCGAAAAAGTAATAACAGCAAACATTTTTCGAACTGCATATAAAGTAGCTAAGGAAAATCAATCATTTAATATGTTTGAAAGTGAAATTAATCTCCAAGAACTAAATGGGATCGAAATGGGTCATATTCTCCATTCCACTAACGCATGTGTTAACATTGTAAATCATATATGTGATGAAATGAGAAAAAATGTTTTCAAAGAAATTGTTCAATCGAAAAATATAATTTCTTTGATAATTGATGAGTCTACCACCATAAGCTAAAAAACCACCCTCATTGTGTATGTTCGATGCTGTGTCGAAAGTGTTGGAATGAATTCACCAATTAATTTGTTTTTGGATTTGATTGAACTTAAAGACGTAACGGCAAAAGGAATAGGTATTTGAATCATTACTCCAATCTCTTGATTTATATGGGATGACAGAAGAATATTTAAAAAAATATTTAGTTTCGGTTGCATGCGACGGCGCTGCTGTGATGTTAGGTTCTAAAAATGGAGTGAAAAAATTGCTGACAGAAAAATTTCCTTCAATTATAGTTTGGCATTGTACTAATCACAGATTAGAATTATCAGTAAGTGATGTTGTAAAAAAAATTTCAGGGATCAATAGATTCAAATCATTTATTGATAAACTTTATGTTTTATACCACGCGTCGCCGAAAAATAATAGAGAGTTGCATTTATGTGCAGAATCACTAGGCGTTGAGGTACTGAAAATCGGAAGAGTTTTAAGTACCCGATGGGTGGCATCTAGTTTTCGTTCAGTTTCGGCTGTGTGGAATAATTATGAATCCCTTGTGCGTCATTTTGAAGAAGCGATGAATGACCCTACAAGAGATAAAAATGACAAGTGTACTTACAGTGGCTTAAAGAACAAAATAACATCAACAGCATTTTTATTGGATCTAGCATTGATGTGCGACGCTCTCCAAGAATTGTCGGAACTTAGTTTGGACCTACAAAATCGCAATGTGAACCTTTACATTGCAAATCGAAAAATAAATGAACTCGTTCAAGTTTTTGAAGAAAGAAAACAGAATTTTGGACCCTATTATAAATGTGCTGCAGCTGCTATAAGCAATCTGCATTTTCGTGGAGTTTTACTTCACGAAAAAGTTTCTAAAAATGATCCTCCTATTGATCCGAAAATATTTTATTCCACGTTGAAAACGTCAATTGAAAAAAGGCTGCTAGATAATAAAGATGTTGAGTTTGCACTTTGGGCTCGCGTACTTGACCAAAAATATTGGCCTGAAGACATTGATAATCGGTTGACATTTGGAGAGATGGAAATTAGAAACATTTCGATCAGGCTACAACTAGATGAACGAGAAATGATTCGTGGATTTCGCGAATACATTCTCGAAAAGACATATTCTGAAAAACTCTTGCGTTTGGTATATGCTCTGAATTCTATTCCCATTTCTTCAAGTGAATGTGAACGGGGGTTTTCGCAAATGAATCTTATTATTACCCCAACAAGAGCTTCGTTAAACACTAAAACAGTTTCGGCACTCTTGTTCATCAAACTCGTGGGACCACCCTTGACACTTTTCGATCCTTCAAAATATGTTGATAGGTGGTTACTTAAAGGAAGACATTCGGCCTTAGACTCTAACACTAAGAAAAGGAATCGAGATGATGTATCAGACGAGAATTGGAAAAAACTTTGGAAATCACTCTAAACTTTTATTCAAGTTCATAAATAAATACATTACATATGTATTTACAATTATATTTTAAAGTTAGTCTTATTTAGTCTTATTTGTACAATATATTTCAAATATAATGTATGTATTTTATTGTTTCTGTAGCTTTGTTTTGACTAAAATAAAAAATTATCGTAAAAATCAACCTTTTTTTGTTCGCTTCGTGGCATAGCTCCTTTAAATTTCATTTAAGTGACATTTGAATATAATTTTATTTAGTAAAAAGCTTGACATGAAGTGAGTTCCGGCACCTTTTTTTTTAAAAAAAAGCCCTGCGTATACATACTTACACGATCAGTCCTTCGGCCGATAAGGCTTGCCCGTTCCTAAGTCATCGAGATCATGATTTAATGTCAGTTACTTTTGTTTGTTCTCTTATCCATTTATTTATTTTTCGATCCCAGTGCGATATGCCCAACATGCATCTCTCATGTTGAAAGATGCATGAATTTAATAAAATTGAATTGAAGAAACATGAATTTAATAAAATTCGCTAATGATAAATATGACTAAATATACACCTACTAAAAAATATAAAATAAACAATGTTAAGGTATAATCCATAATCGGTAAACTGAATCTATGAACCGTGGCATCAAGATAGTATTTACTTGCTAGAATTAAATTTATAGTAATTGAATATGAATAATATTAAATTTTATAACATTAGTTTTTATTCGATACTTACTTGGATTGTAACACTATTATCATGATTAGAAACATCGATTTACATGTTGTACAAGTTATTTATTTTGTACATGTTTTTGTACCAAATATTTTGATACAGTATAACTTGTTACGTAAACCAGCTACTTAGGACACCCCTCTCCTACCCTCTTTCGTATAATTTAGCCGTTCATAATTAACATCGAGAACACCCTGAGGGAATTATCTCTTCCCAATTTGTACTTCAAACTCAGATATTGCGCTTTTACAGGCGGCTGTTTACGTTTACAAACTCTTTGGAATAATAGTACACAAATCGTGATCAGCGTTCATTTCGTCAAGTCAAAAATTTTCTTCAAATGTTAGATTTATACTTGCTCAAATCAGTTTTGTCATTGGGTACTTTTGTATTCGAGACATTTCTCTTGAAATGTACTTTGTGACTTACAACTGCAAACTTCTGTAGCGTGCGATGCGATTCATACTGTTAAAAAAGAACTATCTCTCCCTGAGATTATTGGTAGATATCACAATTTATTAACTTATGCATCATCATCATCATCATCAGGGGCGCGACAACACGGTGTGGGTCCTGGCCTCCTCCAATAGCTCCCTCCACTTGTCCCTATCCAGTTCGGCCGCTTTCCAATTTGGTACCCCCAGAATACGGCAGTCACTGGTAGCTCCATCCAACCAGCGAATCTTTGGCCTCCTTCTTCTTCTACGTCCTATTGGATTGCTGGACATCACTCTCTTTGCTGGTTCATTGTCATTCATACGGTGCACATGACCTAGCCATCGCAGTCTCCCAATCTTGGTTGATTGAACTGCGCTGCAATCTTCGTACAGCCCGTAGAGCTCAGCATTATACCTTCTCCTCCAATTGGTGCCATCCCTGATCGGTCCATATGTACGGCGGAGAATTTTTCTTTCAAAGATGTTCAGGGCTCGTTCATTTCGCAGAGTTAATGTCCAGGTTTCCGATGCGTAGGTGAGCACTGGCTTTACAAGTGTCTTGCAAAGAGTGCTTTTAGTTCGGCGAGATAGTATGCGGGACTTAAAATGTCTTAACAGGCCAAAGTAGCATTTATTCGCAGACATGATTCTCTTGTTAATTTCTTCTGTAATATCATTATGACGAGTTACAAGAGATCCAAGGTATATGAAACTGTCGACCGTATCAAACTTGTATGCACCAATATCTAACTTTGGTGCGACTTCTCGTGGTGTGACATAGACAGGCATGTATTTAACTTATGCATTGTCAATAAATAGTTTCTCTCTGAGGGCTATTGGCAGAGAGAATAGGTCTTTACCCGGTCACTTCAGTGAGTTAAGATCTTTCCACATCATATTATTCGCTGACTAGCTATCACCCATCGTTATGTGAAGAAACCGAGTACCTATCCATTCCGCCTTATTTGAATGCGCAGGTCCTTCAGAATAGACTTGGTCATACGCTTTGTCCTCAGTAACACATTTCAAAAGCATTCAGCCGTTTTCTGTGTGTTGCTTTTAGTGTCTATGTTTCCATATCGTAATGGTATATGCCTTTAATGAGAAGACTAGCGATCTTACTAGACGTTCTTTAGTGTGTCTGTTTATTGTCTTGCTCTTTCAAATTCTGTGTAGCCTAGACCCTTTCCTTTTCCATAAATATTCGACTTGTGATTAACCATCACTGAGTGTGTGTTTACTGTAGGCGAGCTGGAAGAAAAACTGCTTCCAATATAAGCCAAGGATCTCAGTCAACGTAAATTACTTTATCCTGTTGGCGAATTTGCATGAATAGGTTCAAGGTTTGTGAATAATTTGGGTTTTGGGATTGCAATACCTACCGGATAATAACATCAATACCGATACTGGTAATCGTTAAAAAATATGTCCTCACGGTGAGAGTCGGGAGAAGTCGCGAGGTTTTTCAGTCTTCTTGCTAAAAAAAGTAATATTCTACCCAAAACTTAAGTTAAGACCTTTTCCGCCCCACGTAAATAATATGTGGTGGATTTTTTGTAGTCATTTAATTTTTGTCGATTTTTTATCTTATTCAATTTAAAGGCTTTTTGTTCATACCATAATACCGGTATTTTGGATTTTAATTCGGGTCTTTTGGTACCGATGAATACCAGTATTGCGATCCGTAGTTTGAGTGAGTTGTATTATCTTGCCAACTATTTTTATTTAACGATTATTTATAAACAATTTTTAGAAATTGGTAATATATGGTAGTTTCTGTAACTTATTCTTTATGGAATCCACGATATGTCACGTGACATATAATTGCCCATAAAATCATTTTATGTACCTACGTACATAGCAAAATACCTTCCATTATCTTTTTGCAATTGCTATATTTGTCTGTTAAAATTATTATTATTTTACAATTATTAATTGCCTATCTAATTAGTATGATTTAACTATCAATTATTTTGATGTGAAAGAAAGTTTTTAGACTTGAATGAAAAATAATTGTGTAAGTATACACGAAAAATATTATTTAAACTTTTAAATTGCCGAAGCAAAGAAAATGCTTTGTTTCGTAAAAATCGTTTCATTAGGTGAACTTTTGCTGTATCAAGTACTTAATTGATTTGGGACATTTTTTTTCTTCCGTAAAATTTAACGAGCACCGTTTCTTTTTCGCCTAGAGACTAACTATCCCAACAACTCCCCAAGGCTTTGCTGGCTCGACTATTTGAACAAAACACAAGAAGAAAAGTCGAACAGCGATATAAACTTGAACTCGGGTGTGTTTCGAATGCAATACAACATTTTCTTTTATTGCTTTCAAAAACTGCACACGTTTGATAAAGAAAAAGTAGTTCATTGAACCCCTCAGAGAAAGTTTAGTATCGAAATTAAATCCTTGATATTAATGTTGAATAGGTAAAAATTACTTTTCATGTGACGATATAATAACCGAATGTTTCTTTTATATTTTATTTTACATTATTTTCGTCACCTCACATAAGTATCTTTATTTGTGCTGTGTGACAATATAGTACTTAGTATGATGTATAGGTACACTATTTCCTTTTCGATGCAATGCAGCCAGAACATAACTCATAACTCTATATAGCAGGTACCTATGTGTCGATCGCGGGATGGATTTTGATCAAATCGTGAAAACGTAAAAATCGTGCTCGTTCAGTTGTAATATGTTATGATTTCATTACGAATTTGAAGGTTAACCATTAACCGATTATATTTGAATTTCCTTGGCCAGCTTACGTGAAACTCCTTTTGAAATTAACCATGGAGAAACCCGTGTGATCTCTTTGTACCACTTGATTTGTATTGTATCACTCCCGGTCTGTTGCAGGAGTGAGAGAAATAGAATATTATGTAGTCCCGTGCTTTAAACTGAAGCGTATTGTCTCTTACAGTCGCGTAGTTTCATCATTGATGTAAAAGTATGCTAAAACCTATCATTTTCAAGACAAGTTGTTGTTTAATTTGTAATACTTCAGTATATTCAGACAAATAATACGTATGTTTACTTTGAAGATGACAATGGGAGAGTGTGGTAGATTACTGCCAGTTTTAATAATGGATATCACAATCTACTTGAAGTTGGACATGCTGACTATATGAACCATTCATATATAATTTTGAAAAAATCTTTTTCAACCTTCATTCCCTAAGTTAAAAAAAAACAATGTGGGTATCTACAGTAACCTACCGACAACACTGCTGAATTTAGTTGTTGCTTATCTTTTGACATTTTTTAAAACTACAACATAACTGAATATCTTCATAATGAGGTGATTACTGATTCAATTCCGTTACGCGCATCTACGGTACATATTTTAAAATCAATTTCCGAACATCGATGTTATATAACTGTACATCTATAATCTGTACAATTTATAATAATATACGTTTTTACCTCACTAATGACAGTTTTACAATTAAGATTGGAGGATATTATTTTTGTGAACAGGGATCGAATGTTTTGCTCAAACCGACCTCTTAATATTTCTTTCACCGTTTTTGTCGTGGGATTTTGTTTGTTTTTCGATTTGATTTGACGCAAAAAGTAAGTATCAAAGCTTTTTACTTTTAACTTCTTTGATTATTTTCTCGGTATTTTAAATTCTCGACATCACCTAGACGTTAAAATATATCATCCCAGCTGATAAGTAGCACGTATCTATAGGTGCTGACTACAATACCGAATGCAAACATAAATACCGGTATTTCAATAGTTCATATTGAATATTGGTATCTTGTATTTTTAAATACAGTATTACGGGATCCCGGTTTTCAGAATATTTCCGGTATTGCAATCTCTCTACGCTTGTAAACCTAGAATTTAAAACTTTACGTTTATTGAGCGCTGTGTCTGTGAGGGTTCACGCCCCCACTCATTAGAGGAGGACCGAAAAGATGGCATCTTACTATTTTCGTTTTGATTCCCAGCTTTAGTTATAAATATAGAACACGCCATTTAGTTTACGTCGTATACTTAATAATTAAAAATTACTCAGGTAATTGGGTAATATGATATTATCTTCTGTTTATTTTGCAATCTCCTCTGATTCGGTAAGGTCAGGTAGTCATTAGGACGGTATTAGGGAAAATGGAAAACTCTGTTTAATTTTAATGACAGTCATTTCATTTTAATTTCAAATTATCTTTTTTCCTTTAAATCTTCATTACGGACTAAGTCAAGCCTGCTTTTTGACAAGTCACTCAAACCGATTCGCGGGAACATTTTTGCGGTAATTTATTATATTTTTATTTCAACGTTTTATGTCGTGGCAAGAAACTTCCGGTGTGTTGGCATAATTTACCAGTCATTTTCTTCTTTTAAACATTTTACAAAGAGCCTTCCTGAAGCACAATGACATTCGAAAAACATTACGTCGTGTCTGTCTCTTTAAGTGGCGAGAGCTTAATATGAATTACATTTTTGATTGATTATTTTTTTTTGTTTTCTTTTAACCGGCAGCTTTTTAGAGATCGCGGAAACGTTTTGTTGAAAGGACTCTTTATCTTGATATTATGAATTATTACAATTACCTCTGTCATCTTGACATTGCAGACTTGTATTAATATATCGCAAAATTACATAATTATCGTCCAGTCTTAGTTAGGCCCCTTAAGCACTGTCAACTACTGGTCTCCGGCAACCAGGATGATGGCAACAACGACGATGAAGGAAGGAAATTAGCGCTTACGCACCTGGTTGCCGGATTCAAGAAAAAACTCCGGAAACATGAGCAACTCACTCGGCGACGGAGTAGAGGGCAACCAATGAGATAGCTTGTTCCTTGTCACGCGTTCCACACTGCAAGAGCAACTATCAATGAACGACCTCAATGCATTCAATAACTTGCGGAATGATCTGATATTCTAACATAATTGAAAAAAATGTTTTCATACTTACTCAAATCACTGAAAAACACTCTGAACATCCCTCTACTACGACGTTATTGCAGTAGGGGGTGCACCGAGTATTTATTTTTCTTCTTCCTCTGCTTCTTGAGGAACAAAGCTACCGCAATAATATCGTCCACGTCCATCTCGATACTCAGCCGGCGTGATACTGACAAGACATTTCATAGGCGGTTGCCCTATTAATTGGTCTCTCGTCTTTGGTTGCTGGCAACCATGGTCTATGGTTCAATGTACTTCACAGTATTCACAAAAACAATCCAGTAAACACTTTTACACAAAGTTTATTTGATTGCGCGACAGTTTATCAATGCTTATGGTAAATGAACTCCTTCATTTGCATTATTATTCTATAATCTGTCAGATTATTCATTTTAGTCACGTTTTTAGAAGTGATACTTTTGTGGCTGATTTCTACTTTGGCACCTAGACCTAATAAAACATAAACTATTTTTCTTATTCTGCGATATTATAACGGTAATTTGGTTTCCTCATAATGAACCTACCTATAATATACTATTGATATGATTTTATTTATTTTATTGATATAATCTCAAATACGATCCACCCAATTTTATGGAACAATCTTATTTGTTTGTGTATTATATTATTATATGTGATTGAAATAATAGTTTCTCCAAAAACGCATTCATTCCACGTATCAATAGGCACTATGGCCAGAAATTACTGAAGGTGGTTATCAGACCAATATTGGTAACAGTAAACAAAACGTGAATGAGATAGCATTTGCCTGATAAATAATGAGGTAAATTTTTTCCCTGGCGATATAATAATATTTTTAGTTACCTACATGAATTAATTTATTAGTCGATAGCTAATTCGGCTCTCGCACCATTTACGCGACTGCCAAAATAAACGATTAGGGTAGCTACATTACGTCTTTAAAAAAGTGATTTAAAAATAATAAATTGTTGATTGTATGTGACGGTACTTTAATGTATTGCTTACTAAAATTAATATCGTTTATTACGATTAATACTGTCGTGTGTCGACTGAGGGTATCTACTGAAATTTAGATTTAAATTCAAATTGATGAAAGTTTTGTACCATGTCATAGGTATAAACTCTAATATTTGTTTGTTGTAGGTATATACCAAAGTTATACATATATCCCGAAAACCTACTCGCTAAAACCGATTTCTATGTAATAATACAAAATTTTATTTATAATTAGCGATAGCTCGTGACTCTTCATCCGTGTGAAGTTATGATATAAAACGGTTGGTTGTAGGCCATGACCCCCACATCATGAAGCGGGCCCCCAGGTCAGGATCTTTGTCGGACCCCCCTACCTATCGCTAGGGTTAAAAGCACTGTGACGCTGTACAAAAACCTTTTGCAAATTGTGTTCCAGGTAAAATTAATTATCCAGTGTATTTTTAGCGATTTTTTGTATTTTTTAATACATCCACTTGAGTTATGAGGTTTCGAATATCGACACAGAATAATCAAAATTTACACCAAACAATCACATTTCAAAATGTTATTACTGTTAAAGTAAAATACCTACCGCCGCAGGCGACTTTTTACCATTATAGCAAATTTCTGATGTGTGTTTATCTCATTTATAAGGTAGTTGCACCACGTGGGGCCCCCTCAGAGGCTGGGCCCCCAGGCTTGAGCTCTGTCAGCCCCCCCCCCCTTGTGGGGGCCATGGTGTAGGCGTACGCTCATCTACTCGTACCTCACCTTATCACTCCGCCGCTGCACATCGGAATGAAACTGCTAAATTGTTTTCAACAATGTAGTGTACCTATAAGCTGTGCAAGTTTTATCAATATTGATCTAGTAGTTTTTGAGTTATAAACTGAACAGACAAAATTTAAAACAGTCGAAACGTTGATAAAAAAAATATGTCGAAATTATTGACTTCAATAATTGTATTATTAGTAAGTACACTGGTAATTTAGTTAGTAGTAAATAGCTGTATGTATCTTTTGAACCGTGTCTGGCTATAATTTTATCATTGAAATTAGCACTGCTGAATAGTATTGCCAGAATATATTATGATATTTTAATGCACCGAGATATTCATCCGCCGAAGAATTGGCTTCATTCATTATAACTTAGTTTTCATACTGCTGTAGAAGTCAAAAACACACAACTTTGCTCGTTAGTGCTATAACTTGGTTCTTCGTAGTATTTGATAAGTTTTGCTGCCTTTTGTGCCCATAATCCATATATTATGAACAAATCCACAATTTCCCGCAATATATATTACGACCTAATATATCAACCGTAATATATTTGACGCCGACGACGGCCGAGCGGTTACCGTGACAGCTATAATGTTATGGAAAATCTGTTAATACATAATAATATGTAACTATGCCTATATATATCGTTACCTCAATATTACTGTTTTTGAGTTAACTATTGAATATTATTCTACATTTTCTTCTCTACAATATGATAAAACTAGGTAAGTCAGAAGTTAATGGGAACTCAATCAATTTTGTGTTTGAAAATAATATACCGGGTCCAGACTACGTGTAATGTAACATGTAATGCCGTGTCCACACTGGCAACCTCTTTAAATTTTACGATAATTATCGCACAATCTAACGAGGTTGCCAGCAACTTGTTGCCAGTGTGGACACGGCATAATGTAACGCGAATTGTATGGACGGCACACGATCTCGACGCGAATCCTGTTGTTGTTCAAATTATCGAGCTCTGCGTGCGCATTTTTGTTCGTGTCAAAAACCGACAGCCGATGGATCAGCACGAACGTCGCTACGAGCATTTACATGTAAGTATCGTAGCTACGTTTGGACGACAAATTCGCGTTACATTACACGCGTCTGGCCAAGGCCTTAGAAAACTTAAATACCATAAATGCATTAAATAAATAAAATAATATATCTACAATATTTTTTCATAGAATTGAGCATTAGAAGAGCACAATTTCCATTTTTATTTTAAATTATAAGTTTAGCCTAGATTTAAGTTAATAAAGTAAAGTTTAAATTTTATTTTCCCAACAATGACAAAATCAGAGTTATCTAGTTGTAGTACCTATTGAGGTGACGATATATATATTATTTGTAACAGTTACTATACTTATTTTGAAAGTAAAAAATATTACTTAAGTAATTATTTTTTATATAAGTACAAGAAAGAAAGTCTGTGCATACTCTAATTAATATGCACCAGTGGCGAAGACTCCATACTAGGCGATTATTTAAAGCTTACCTTCCTAAGACAAATATTTTTAAATTTTATATTGACACATTAAATAATATAATCACATAATAATATATTCAATATGCCCAACGATATCTATCGTATAATTGTCATAATAATTTTATGATCTTTTCCCCTATTTCAATAAGCACCATTTATTTATGGCATGTCTCGAAAGTTTAAAAAAATAAGCGACATCTCATTTCGCTTCACATATTCTATGGTTTATGTTCGCGTGAATCGAACGTTTTTTTTTTATATGAAGTCTATTTCTCATAATTTCAAGACGTCTGAGGCGGCCCATAGAAATCGGTAAGCTATTTAAGGAGCGATTACGTTTACATATTACATACGTGCACATTTATAATAATTAAAAAAAAAATTCAATGGGATTCCACCACATATAAATATTGATTGTTGTTAAAAATATAAAACGATTTATCTCGTGATTTTTATTTATCAGTTAGAGTTAATTCATTCATGGACTAAAATAATTTATTCAAACAATGTAGGTACCTAAGTCTGTGTTTTAAATATAGAAGTAATTTAAAATGTCTAGTTTTACGGGTTAAATTAAAAATCGTTATGGATATGGAACAACGGATTTTTTCAAAGATGACAATATATTTTGAGTTTGCTGAGTTTGCTGAGTTTGCTGAGTTTGCTGAGTTTGCTTATATCTTGCGTTTATAAATGTTTGGGAAAATACAGTATAACCCCTATTTTACGTTTTTTAAGGGACTGAAGAAAAAAAACCTAATTGGAGGGAAAATGTAAAAGGGGGGTATTGAAAAAAAGAACATTTAAATTTTATGTTTCTAAAAAAATAACGTTTTATTAAAAAAACAACATTCAATTAATTTTTTTATTGAAAAATCGTTCGAATGTCACGACCCAATCATTGTCAAGTGCGCGTAACTCGCATATTTTGAATATTTCCGACGTAAATCGCGGGAAAGAAAAACGTAAATGTGGGTATTAAATGTACTGAAATACATCGGGACTGAAAAAAATACACGCAATTGCCGGGAAAACGTGAATTCCGGGCACGTAAAAACGAGGTTATACTGTACATAATTCAAATTAATTGCTTAATTTTATAACATCAGTGAGCTTTTGAAATTTCATCAATTTTTGTGTACCTATCCATCAGTAATAATGTCGGATTATCTTCTTATTTCCCTTTATATATATATATATATAACAAGTGTGCTTTCTCCACAGCCTACCTCTTTCCAAAAGTCACCCTTCGCCACTGGTATGCACAGAACTAACTTCCAAACTTTATGTTAATATGCCTCCCTTTAAAAAAAATCTAATCTATAAAAAATGCACCAATAAAAAAAAATTAAAAAAACTGAATTATTAAAATAAACATGGTTTTACTAATAGTATAATCATTTTTAAATTGATTTGTTTTTCATGCGAACTATGCACTTGAAAAATTCAAACCTGTGGATTCATTTGTGTTAAACTTTTTGCGCCTCCCTTTGCAAAATTCCGCGTCTCCCTAGGGAGGCGCGCCCCAGTTTGGAAATCGCTGTTCTAATAACTAAATCAAGTACTAGATTTTTTAAATTAAATATAATGATATACAACAGGCATGTTTAACTTTAAGTAGGCTTTCATTTACTATCCAGTATCACTAGCAGTGCAAATTTTACTAAAAGTGGATGAAAGTTATGTATTTTTGAAAAAATATAGTAGGTACCTATATGGTTTTTTCCGTTTTGAATCTATCAAAATTATAATATTGTGGAACGAAACTCTTCAATTTTCGTAAGCTGGTTTCGATAGAAATTTGAAATATGGAAACTTCATACTTGTAGCAGCATTATCCAAAGTTCAGTAAGTGAGTATAAAGCCTGTGGTAACACTGATTTTCCACTTGCATGCCGCTTAATATGTCGCCATATAAGATTTTACTTCTGTCACGGTCTTCCGGGACAATGGGGATTGTTTATAGTTTATAGTGGTTGTTTAATTTGCTTACATATTACATGCTTAGTCTGCTAGAACACTATTGTTAGATGTATCTTGTATTAAAAGCTCTTTGAATATATTGTATCGTTTTTAACGTATACCGTCATCATTTCAATAGTGCTTTGTGATTACTCATTACCAGCGCTATCTTCCTTCTGCAGGAATAAGCTCCTTAGGGTATTAGCAAAATGTTGATGCTTAGTCCTTTCATTTACTGTCAATACCAATTTTACAACGCGTCATTGTTAAACATTTAGCGCGGGCTATGAGCTTTTACTGCATATTAAAATTTATGGAGCGGGAGTGTTAATTTTTATGACGATTGGATGTTTAGACTGCGGAGTTTATAATATTTATAAACAGTGTTAAATAATGACATAAATAAAACGATTTTATAATAATACGTACTGTAATAAATAACATTTAAATCCAAAATGCTACCCTATACTTATAATTTTATTGTAAATTCCCACCTCTTCATTTTCTTATAGGTTTAATAAGTTTATATATTAGGTTATAATATTCAAACTTAATAATATGTGTCATGTAGAAGAAATGGTGTAGGTATATTCAAAATCTGTATATATTTATTTTCTTAAGGGCATGCGCCGTTTATAACTAAATAAAATATTTTATTTTAATTAGTAGGGTTGGTATACTAAAATATGGAAATTCATTTTTTAATTTCATTTTTTTGTGAATTTTGGGTTTGATTAAAAAAAACCAAAGCTTACAATTTGTGCATTCTTCTGTTTTGATTTGAATACTTAATGTTTGATTCTAAGGGCAAAGTTTCTTAAAATTCTTTGACGTTACGTAGGTACCTACTCTAGATGATAATTGGATAAAACGAATTGTTCATTAAATTTTAATTTCGGATTAAAATTGATAAGGATTTTGTCCCTCTTTTTGAAGCATGAAAAGTGGTGGATAAGACTTATTACTGAGTTTTACCGTCTCCAGTATTAATTCAGAATAATCTGAGATTTTGATCAAAATTGAATATTCTCAAAAAGCAGTCGAGATAAACCGTTTAATTACGGCCTATGCTGAATGATAACATTAATCGCTTCTGTAGGGTAATATTATATTCAGAATTGCGTAAGGCTGAAGGGCTGTTGGTTTGTCTTTCGCAAGACGGGTGGACAATGTCGAGTCAGATCTAGGACACTTAATCTGCTGTGTTGCTAATCCCACCATATTCCCGGTGATCAGCCGGTTTTCAAAATTATCATTCTATTCTGACCTTTCTGAAAGTCACATACCTACATAAGTTTACTGAGCGGAATTTAGAACCTGCCCGCGTACTCATGAAGTGTATGCATATTCTTTGTCACCGACTATTGTAATGTTATGCGTGTACGGGTGGTACATTTTAACTTCATCAATAAAGTGCGGTGCCAACACAGCATCTCAAGTATAAATGCAGTCTCCAGCTTAGTCGTAAAGATAACATATTAATTAATTTGTTGTTTATTAGTGGGTATTAACGATATAATCTATGTATGATCCGTGGTCCAGTGCAATATTGAAATGTGGTAATACAAAATTGACACTAGTCTTTACAATAACCACAAACCTCGCTATATTACATACTCGTACCAGCTGAAATACCAGGCTTTGCTCAAGGTCGCTTCGTGGATCCCGAGAACTTCATTAAATATGACAGGAGATTACTTTTGGTCAAGGTAAGGTAAGATGGGTTAGCTCTGCACATTGTTCTATAAAAACATACTCAACGCGGCGTCCTTTATAAATGTTGTCCCAAAGACGTTCTACATATTATGTTAGCACGTACGTAGCTACTATTATAGCGGAATCACTTTGTCGTAATTGAGATGGAAAGCATATAAGAGATGCTTCTGACAATGTTATACTCTAATGTTGTTATTTTAAAAGTAAACCATTCTTTTGGCACACTTCCCTATATGTTTGAAATACCACACCGTTGACGGTTTTCAGATTGGAAAAATATAATTATTTTATAATTGACTTGTCTGCTTACTGGTTCTTGACATAATGTAGGTTCCTACATGTATTTCCCTGCACATTTTATTAACCTATGTGACGCCCGGATGTTATTCGTCCTGTTGTCCTGGTGTACAGACGGCCTTGCCCAGTCGGTGGCGCTGAATCGTCCCGTTTCCTTTTTGTCTACAATCCATGTCGCTATCCTGGCCATTTTATTATTCAGCAACTTCTCCGAATACACCCAGTGGGTGGTATTTAACGGCCTCCCAGAGCATCTTTCAAAAAAAGTCAGATTAGGTTGAGATTCTTTTGAGTCATATCTAGGTAGGTTGAAAAAGGTTACCCGTAATTGTGCTTATCTTATTTGGCGTTAGAAAAGTAATAAATTATTATTTTTGTTGGTTTATTCTTTGACGTTAAGATTTTCAAAATAAAATTATTCATACGCTTGAACCGTGAACTTATAGTTTGGTTCACCGCGTTTCCTTTTAAGTGTTCGGTGTTGGCAGGATATCTACTATCCTTCGAAATGTTTCCTCGAGTGTGCATAATACAATTTTTCATTCTACTGTTTCTACCATTAAAAACTCGAAAAACTACCTAATTATTTTTCTTTTAACACTTGGATAACCTACGAGTATTGTTATAAATCAATGAAATTCTTGGTAATATCACAGTAGCAGCAATACGCGAACATTTTTAATATTAATATATCGATGTTGTTTTGAAAACGTTACCCTCACAACAAAAACTAATATGGACATCTACGTCTTTCGTTGACTTCACAACGCGACATAATTTGACTCTTGATCTCCTCCACCCGTTTCGTCCAGCGAGCTTGGTCCTTTATAATATATATATATATAATCTTTGGTACTCTGTACTATGCATGCATCCTACTTCTTTAGAATAGAAACTTTACCTTAGAATAAATTTTGGTTTTTAGCATAGTTAATAATGTGAAGCATTATTTGTTCGTTAATTGTACTGGATATTCACAATTTTACTTCTTATTTTTCTTTTGTAATATTTGACTCAAAGTAGGTGAATTGGTTCACAACCTCAAAATATAGATGCTAATTCATTCAATTCATTCAAGAATTCATTCTTCACTGAAATTTCGATCAGCAAGTGTTATCAAGTTCATTATTTATTCATCGTACTAATTGAAGAGATCCGTTAAACTTTCCCACTTAAACCAAGTATTAAGTTATCGAACTATTATTAGTTCGGCCGTCGATAGTTGTTTGATTAAGTCTTAGATACGGACGACAAGTTATTTCAATAATTCAATTGCTATTGGAAATACTGTGAAGAGTAAACATATAATATAGATTTTGTATTAAATTCAGATTCAGTATACACATAAGATGCTTCAAGAAATCTTTGGACACAATAAACACACCCAAATTTTTGAGTTGTCAAGTCTGTTTCGAATGTAAAACTCGCTGCCTGCACTTGTTTGTCTGTCCATGAGACTCAACATCCGCTTCCAACTGTACGTATCAAATGCGTCAAGTCTGCCGTTCGCATGCCCTTTTCGTTCGAAAATAGGCGAGAAATAACCAAAGCGGACCCTCCGAATGTAGCGACGGCCGCGGTTTAACTTTTCAGGTGGTTTTTTCTTTTCCGCATCGTCCTAATTAAAATTCCGTCTAATCAAATCACTAGGGACCATTATTATTTCGAGATTAGGCTTTTATTTTACATTATGTAAATACGTGACATATTGAGGGTAATTGGAAACAATTTAAATAGATCTGTTTGTTAAATAGAAATTGTTTAGTAAGTACATAATGTAGGAACATTGTACATATTTTTTTTAAACTTAAGTAAAGTAGGTACTTAGTAGGTATATATTTCAAGTGTATGGAATTGTTCGTTTTTATTTTAGGAATGCCATATAATTATTAACTATTTTATTTAAGTATTTAATTATATAAATTTAAAAATATAAATAGTAATTGTAAATGTAAATGTCAAGGGAAAGTTATATTTATTTATTTATGAAACTGTCATTCATTACATCTCAACGTGTTTATGATTTCTTTCACACGTATTTGCGCTAGTAAAAATACTGTTTTATATACACGTTTCTAAGTGTATTCATGTATAATATAGCCACAAAAAATATATTTTAATAATAATAGATACATTTGAAAATAACACTATTATAAGATACCTACCTCACTGACTAGTAATGTCAATAAAATGTCGACTTGGTCTTAAAATTTAACATGATTATTTTAATATCTGCAAATTTCATCATGTGCATATAGGTACAATCACATTAAATGAATTTAAACAAATACCGAATGATTTCTATAATTCATCTAAGTAAATAATTTATATAACAAATTTCGAAACCCCAGAAACATTATATCTAATAGAAAAATCTTGGACCGATTGAGATTCGAAAACACGCCTGGCTCTAATCTTGCAAGTAGAGGATATTGCGGTATTTGAAGTTTTTGTATAAATCCTGTAAATTATGGCTATCATCTTTGTAATTGAAATCAAGATAAGCTATGAACTTTCAACGAAGAATTCTACAAACTCTCTTGAATTAAAGTACAATCAAACTATATGATATCATATTTTAACGTCCACGATGGCCGAGCGGCTAAGGAGTCGGCTTAAAATGTCGTGGGTCCCAGGTTCGAATTCTGGGTCTGGCAGTACACATATTCTTTTTCAATCTGTGCTTGGAGTCAGTGTATGGACTTATATATGTTGAACAAGTGGCAAATATCTGTTTCTCGTAAAAAAACAAAAATCTATTAATACAAATCTTCGCTGTGTAGCTGTAGAGGCCCATAGTTTTGATCTTCTTAGGATCGGATATGGTCTAAAAATACATATATTTTAACCAGTGACTTGTTAGGACAATAACCCATATCTAAATGTTATACATAAGTTTACGATTATAGTACTTTGGGTCTATTCTATACACACGACGGTAGTTTATCATATTTATGTATTGAGGCGTTGAATTGTTAGAACAAGTTAACTGTCTAACGTCTAACTTAACTGTCAAAAAGTGCTATATTTTAACGCCTCTCTCTTGGCTGTGTTAACTTTTAGAGCGAGATAGACAGTTTTGACAGTTTAGCCGGCTAACTTGTTGTAACAATTATTATAACTCAATACATACATATAATAAACCACCGTCGATAGTCGCAGATAGCCGCCTTGTGTATATAATAGACCCACTGTATATACTTTGTTCTTGGTTTATGTAGTGGTACTATGTTGGCCTTGCTCGCTCGCTATGCCGTTAATAAATATATTTTTGAACTCACCTAGCTACCCGGTCTTTTCTTCAAGTCATCAAACACCGAAACAGTTTCAATGGTTATATTATATAGGTATATCCAAATTTTACATTGTTATCTATTACATATAGTGTTTATAACAACAAGAAACAAATCACACTATGTAGAAATCTAGTCTTTTATTTTCTCAGTACAGTTGAGTAAAAAACCTTGTGTCACTTTAGTACGGGAAAAAATGCAGCATAGAAGCAGGCATCATCTAATAAATAATTTATAGTCTCGGTTTCCGTATTCGTTTCTCTCTGTTCTACTGCACTCTGGCGGGATTGATTTTTTCGCTAACAGTGTATTCTGAAAATAAATTTAAAAAACGCCAGACTGTTGGAAAGTGAATACTATTCTCTCGCATATTTAAATATCGTGCTTTCGAAAATGGATTAAAAAACTAACGAATAATAAATTATCTATCCGCATAATCAAAATGATTGTTCTTTATTACTTTAAAACGGTTTTTTACTTGACTCTGCGGTCTGAATGCTACGGTTTTGTATTATGTCTTCAGGACGTATGTGTTGTACAGTATCAATACTTTGGGACTAGGAAAGATTTCAGGAACAATTAATTATTTAGAACTTGTTTTATTTCGCTAGTGGGTGTTTAAAAGTAATTAAATTACCTTGATAATATGAAGGATTCAATAAAACACAATGTGGTTTTTGATAACCAACAGTTAAAGTGGGGTTGGAAAGTACACCCTTTTACCCGTGAGTTAAAATTTTAAAGGTTAAAATTGCCATGGTTTATTCTCGTAGTTTGGACTTAATGGACGTAATGTGTAGATCGAATGTCTACAAACCAATCCCCGTAGATAAGTTTATTAATTGAGGTAGGTATTATTAATATCCTTGTGTCGCGTCGCGTCTTTAAATTACGTATTTACTAATCTGTTTTGGTTCCTTTTTTTAGTTGTAAAGTAAGTGTGCCATATTATATGGAGCATGGCCCCCACATCCTGAAGCGGGCCCCCAGGCCAGGATCTTTGTCGAGCCCCCCTACCCATCGCTTAGGTTAAAGTTAGTCTGCCGCATTACAGTGGCGTTTTTCAAATGGTGTTCGAGATCAAATAAAATTCATTGTACTTTTAGTGATTTTTTAACGACTTTTTAACCATTAGAGCAAATTTAAGATGTGTGTTTATCTCAGGGTCCCGGGCCCCTAGGCTACAGCCCTGTCAGACCCCCCTTGTGGGGGCCATGATATAGAGACATTAGGAATTTTATCGTGTCTCATTTTTTTTAAACCATCTTCGATCCCATGGGTTGTGTTAGCAGATTTTTGTTTTTAGGAGATTTTGATGTTAGCCACTTGCTCAATTTATTAGATTCATAACTGGGACGAAATACACACTGACAAAAAAAATCAGGTATTTTTTGCCAGACCCGGGATTTTGAACCCGGGACCTATGACATTATGGGTCTAGACTAGGGAATCCAATCCCGAGCCAAAATTCTGATCCCGGGATTTCGGGATTACAATTTGACAATCCCGGGATTGGCATTTTTTTTCCATTGTTAATATAAAATTTTTATATTTACAAATAACATTGATAAAATCGGTCAAAAATAAATCTAGTATAATTTATACTATTTAAAACATTTATTGTTAATATTGTATACGTTCAATCTTGGAAATACATAAGTTTAATGGAGTAAATAATATTGTAATATAAATAATAATGTGAATTTAATATGAGATTGCTGTTTCTGATAGTAAAGACATAATGAATGGATTAGCGAGATTTAAAATAGTAAAGCAAATAATCATGGCGTACTTATGGCCTTTCCGCTTCATAAATCTAATTAGTCAGCCAAATATGAAACTGCCGTAAAACGTATGATATCATGGTGGAATTACTTTGTTAAAAGTGCGAAGCATTGTTTTTTTCCAATCTTTTTCATTTTTAATAATTTATGTGAAAAAATAAAATGAATCGGCAACCTACACATGGGTATAAATCAAACTTCATTAAAACTCAGTTTATTTCTAATGTAGTTATTTTTTATTAAAAGTATTTTTTCTGTTATATTTTCGCTTTTATTTTATTTTCCATAAAAATTGATAAAAAAATCAATCCCGAAATCCCGGGATTATGTTTATCAATCCCGGGATTCATAGGTATTGAAAATAGCTCGGGATCCCGGGATTGGAATCCCTAGTCTAGACTTTATCGCTCGACCATCGTTATTTATGTTCAATTAATTAAATACGGTGACATTTATTTTGATATATACATATCTGCATTATTTACATTTAACTTGTACAGGAAGGCTACATTAAGTATAAATGTTATAAGTTTATCCTTGAAAATGAAGATTCTGAAAAAGAAACATTCAATAATAATTATATAGCTATCGACCACAATGCACCATACCATTCGATTCTGTGAAATTTTCTATCGTCAACTATCAATAAATATATTGACGTGGCCAATCGCAACGACTTTTATTACCTACTTATAAATTGTTTTCATTCTTCAAAATTATTTATTATGCGAATGCCGTATTATTATATTATTTTATTAAGATATTTTTAAAGAATTTTTATGAGTTATGACATTTCCGTGATTGTTGAATACATTAATACAATAAATAAGTACTGCCTTGTGTCAGTTGATAATGTTTATGCACGCACGCGAAATCGGTACCAATAGTTTAATAAGTTTCTATTAATTTTTTAAGACATTTAATTTATTTTATACTTTCACTCTATTGCTCTCGGGTAACTAGGTTACATTGAATATACGAAGTATTTTCTCTGTTGTCTGTAATGACATTTTTTTTAATCAAACACCCATAGATTCAAACAATTGAAGTCTGTTTTATTTATATTTTAATAAAGATATTTATTATTCTTCATATTTTCCCATGTTATGTTGTGTACGCCATAAACTTGTCATTGTTAATGTTCAATCTTGAATATGAATACATTTGAATATTATTGATAAACAAAATGTAGGCCAAAATATAGATAGATTACCAGAGATTGCCGTAAATAATATGTTTCTTCTTTTAACCTGAAATGGATGTTATAACTCACTGCGTATTCGGTGGTGTGGAATATATTATGAATCACGGAATAGCCGGCTATAAGTATGGGCAGAGTATATAAAAGGATGCCTGTGGAATGAAAAGTTCGTTTATTACAACTTTATTCCACCAAAACCTTGTGGTGCGGAGTGTGCACATTGTGGTTTGGCTGGGAGGATTTATATTATTTTATCTGTTGTATTTTTTTGCGCTGAATGAAGACCCTTTTCCGCATCTTTTTTGTCGGATAATAGTCCGCGTGAACAATGATTTTCCATTAAGTTCGTCTACACGAGTAAATGGACGGTCTTTCATCCAATTGTTAAGACGCCGTTTTTGTATCAATGTACGTGATTTTACTCTGTTGATTTATATATTCAGTACTTGAAGTAATGTTCGCTTTTGTAAAATGAAAGATTTCTTATTTTGCTTTGTATATAAATTATTATTATTATGTCTTTGGTGGCCAGATTTCAGAATGATTGTGAATTTGGGACATTTTCCTTTGGTACCATTTTTAGCATCTGATCTGATACTAAATATAAAATGTTAAATAATATTGAATAACGTAATTATTATGTTTTTTTTTTGTAATACGGGACAATATTATTTTTAATTTTATAGTTGAAGTTTCAGTGTTTCTACGTTTTTTATGCAATTGTGGAGCCTGGAAGTGTTTTTTGAATTAATTCTAAATTACGATCTGCAAACAGAAATTATTGGGATTAAATTATTTTAGTTTCTCTTGATAATTTCACTAAATATATTTCGATTATTAAATATATTTGATGAGTAGTTAAATTAAGTTGACTTCTTGACGCGTTTCAATAAATTTTCATACTAAAATCAAACTGTCAAAGTTCACTCATAAGTATCGTTATACTATTTAGCGCACATTCGATATTATAATATATATTAAAATAACTATTATTTCATAATATATTATGGTGTGCACGATCAACTGTTTATTGTTATGGAATTAGTTTATTGGTTCATATGCTCAAATGGCTATTCAACGAATAATTTAGATTTCAAATTTTTTTCACTAATAAGTTTGTTGACAGATATTACCATATGAATTTAGTTTGTGCACTTTTTGACCATATCTATAACAGTAGAAAACTCAAAATAAAAATCGAAAAATTACACGTTGTCTTTTTGACAATTTTAGCAGCGTTTTGATGTTTATAATTTACAATTTCAATTTATTTATTCACACGACGCGAACAAAATATTACAAAATTATAAATTCAAGTCTATAATATGACGTGAAAAAATAGCTGAATCTGATGGATGCATCTTTGATTCGTATGTTTTTGGGGTGTTCAAAATTATGTGTACCTATTTAAAAAATAGCGTAGGTATTATTTAAAAATACACCATAAATCGCGTGGTAGGTACTGATATCAAAATAGATGAAGATGTGAAAATTTAACGAAACTAAAAAATTGCTCAAGATGATAAATTTTACCTACAACTTATTCGTCTATTTTTCTTGAAAAAAGATCACAAGTTAAAATTAAAGACAGACGTTCACGTGACCTGAATTTTTATAAAAGCAGTTCCATTGTTTGAGTAGTATATAATAGCCGCCCCAGTAAAAAAATTCGAGGTATTTTGTTATGAAAGTGATTTTATAAATTTTAGATTCTTTACATTATCAATAAAAAATAATCTGATTTAACGACTACAGCGCTGCTAGCGGGCGAAATTTTAAACACACGCCCTTTTCTCAAAAGTTTAGCACAGGGGTGACGAACCTGTGGCCTTTAGACTGTATACATTTTTTTCAAAATAAATTCTTTTATTTTTATATAACTTTTTATTTATTAGGATGAACATTACCCCCTGTTAGCGAAGATCGTTGATGAGTAGAATAATTATATATTTGAGTCGTTTGAAGAATACGTAGCCATTATTGACACATTAACTGTATAATACAATGAAAGGTTTTCCGATTTTGAGACTCATGAAATCGCACTGAAATTAGCATTTCAGCCTCACCTGGTTGATGTCATCAAGGCACCTAAAGAGCTACAGATAGAATTGATTGAGCTCTCAGTAGATGATATTTTCAGGTCATTGTTTGATGCTAAGAAAGATCCGATTGAAATATAGAAAAATGCCGTAGAATACCCACGCTTTCGGCAACATGCTCGTAAAATGCTTTCCTGCTTTTCAACCACATATTATTGTCGTCAATCTACATTCTCCTATCTAACCCTAATCAAAACACGATGAAGGTCACAATTGACAGATACCCATTTAGAGGATCAGCAGAAACTGCGGACTTCTACGCTGCAACCGAATATTCGAATGCTTTCCAAGAAAAAGCACAAACAACCCAGTCATTAAAAGTTTGACATTAAAATCTGTCTTTGATGTTTCTAAAATGCGGCCTTATTTGATTTAAGATAAATGAATACGGCATTCCGACAGGAAAAAGTTCGTCACCCCTGGCTTAGCCCAATCACCGTTCTTCTTTCTACGTATCACATTAATTACTAAAGTACGAGGGTGGGTCAATAAGTCCTTAGAAAAGCCGACAGGTGGCGCGACTAGTACTGCAAGCGGTTTGTTTTCATGCAGCGGCACTACCGATTCAGTATGCTGCGAAGTTTCAATCAGATTGGTCGGGTTGTTGTGTGTTTCTCGTACATTTTAAAAAAAAAATTGCTTGTGGAAAATGGAAAAATGGAAAATGGAGAAAATTGAGTTTAGAGTTGTTATTAAACATTTTAATATAAAAGGGTTAACAGCAAAGGAAATAAAAAATGAGTTGGATTTAGTTCACGGCATATCTGCTCCTTCACTTGCAACTATTTATAACTGGTTAAATGAATTTAAACGTGGTCGTACATCAACAAAGGATGAACCACGCTCAGGACGTCCTGTAGAGGTGACTACACCAGAAATGATCAATAAAATCCACGATATGGTGTTAAGTGACCGAAGATTAAAGTTGAGTGAGATAATTGAGGTTACAGGGATCTCAAAAGGTAGCGTCATTTCTATTTTACATGACAAATTGGGCATGAAAAATATTTCTGCAAGATGGGTGCCGCGTTTGCTCACAGTCGACAATAAACGCAGTAGGGTGGTGGCCTCTAAAGCCCTGTTGTCGCTCATGCAACGCAATCCGGATGAATTTTTTCGTCGCTTTGTGACTGTAGATGAAACATGGATACACCACTATACTCCCGAGACGAAAGAACAGTCAAAGCAGTGGATTGCGAAGGCAAACCATGTCCAAAGAAGGCGAAAACCGTAAAATCAGCTGGCAAGGTTATGGCTACTGTATTTTGGGATGCACGTGAAATTATTTTCGTTGACTATTTGGAAAAAGGAAAAACAATAACAGGGGATTATTATGCATCTTTATTGGACGGGCTAAAAAACAAAATTGAAGAAAAACGGCCTCATTTAAACAGGAAAAAAATCCTCTTTCATCAGAACAATGCCCGTGTTCACACATGTTTACGATCAATGGCTAAAATTGAAGAATTGAAGTTCGAATTGGTCGACCACCCACCGTATTCGCCAGATTTAGCCCCCAGTGACTTTTTCCTTTTCCCAAACTTAAAAAAATGGCTAAGTGGACAACGTTTTTTTTCAAATGAAGAAGTCATCGATCGGACAAATGCTTATTTTGAGGACCTTCCGAAAACTTATTTTTCTGACGGTTTAAAAAAAAATTGAGAAACGTCTAACCAAGTGTATTGAGCTCCAAGGAAATTATGTTGAGAAATAAAAAAAAAATACAAAAATAAAACCTGTTTTAATGCTTTTTTCTAAGGAATTATTGACCCACCCTCGTATGTTAGCTTATATGACCCCTGCGAATTATATAAAAATATTAAAAATATTATAATAACGCAGTGATGAAGTCTTAGTTGTAAAAACTAATAAATATAGCAACTCTTCGGTCATTTTATTAAACTTTGGAACTCTTTTCCTTTTCATCATTTTCAATTTTCGATGGTATTTTGTACTTGTATCTCTTCATAGCTTTCTGGGGTTATAGATACATATTTCACGCGATGTATTTTGATAATATCATATTTATCACCTGCATGTGAGATATTTTCGTAAAATCTTTATTATGGACTGTTGAGCTGCAGGTTGTCATTTTTACGTTCACATCGCGACGTTTATGATGGATTATGTTTACGACTGCCGTTTTAAATCTTGCATTGATAAATCCTGTTACTTTCTATTTTTTGTTTGTGACTTCACGCGGCATTAAGCAGATGTAAACGATTTTTTTTTTTGTTGTCGTTTCAAGTGATTTCGAATTATCTAAAACACGATGAAAGAATTATTTTGTTGGCAGCAGGTCGTAGATCACCGCGAAATGTATCTTATTGTGTATATCGTGGAGGCGTTTCGTGTGAAACAATCATCGTAGCCACTAGCGCCATCCAGAAATAAAGCTGCTATTATTGAAATCTTACTACGTTTAAACGTCGCGGTTATGTGTGACTCATGTCCGGATGTCGAGCCAATTGTTATGACCCGAGATAAAAACTGTTTTCTGATTTTGTATTGCATTTGGATCACTATTAGGTACATGGTAAAAAAAAAATAACCAAAGTATCGACAGTAGTGATAATAATAGCGCCTGTACACGTGCATGGATTTACTGGCAGCAATAGTGCGTATTTTTAAACTATCGTAACAATAACTGTTTACACGAGAAAGTGCTGACTGCCTCTCCAATCTCATTCTTCAAGAGTAAGCGAGACGCGATGTTGTCATTTTATGGTACTATTTGACAGGTAGTGAAAATCGGTTAACCTCAGAATGATTATAGTTCGTTGTTTTGCCGGCAGGTTCGCCACTATCGTTCTACTGCGCAGGTGCAGATAAAAAAAAATGTCGCTTGAAAATTCAGAAGCTTCCAAACTTTTTCGATTCAAGCTTGCAACTGCAGGATAATACATGTTTACCCATACATTTTCTTGTTATGGCCGCGATAATACTTACTGTCAACAGTAAATCCATGCACGTGTAAAAGGGGTATAATTCAAAATACCAAAAAGCTTATCTTGGTTTAAATTATTGTTACCGCACTACTCAACGATTTTCCCATTTAAATTCACGCCGAAAATTTGTCTATTATTACTTTGTCACATTATAGACTTATAGAGTTTACTAATTGAACTAAACATGTGTCGCATTGGGTATATATGTTGTGAATATTAGATCATTTTTCTGAAAATGCATGATCAGTATTCTTTCAATTCCGGAGTTAGATAAAAATAAGTGATATAAATAAATATAAAAAATAATTGTGAATAATTTTTACTAACAAAAAAACAAGAAAACAACAAAAAGACAGTCCACATTTAGTAGCATTTTTTTATAATTTAGTGTGTACGTTTTGATTATGCATATATATTTTTAATCCGAAATTAGACACTTGAAGGCGTCCCTATAAAAAGGGTCTATATGCAAAAACAAAAATGTTCAAGAGAGATTAAAAATACTTGGCGAAATAAATACATAAATTTTAATCTTATATGTGTATATTTTGAAAGATATGAATTTTCTCATTTTAAAAATGATATTTTAAGATAATACAGAATAGAGGAAAAAAAATATTTAAAAAAATCTAAATTAAAGTATCAAAATTGTACATCGCAATGTACAACCTTTTCGAACGAATTTTGATGGAAGTGTGTGTTATGTGTATTTCACTCCTGCTTTTTTAAATTACACTACGATGCCAAAAACATGTTAACACTGAAATCTCAAGATTTCTACATTTTCACCCTAACGTCAGACAAAATGAAACCCACTTATCAAGTAAACGCTGTCTTTTGAAAAGCTTGTTAATAAATTCAAAGCACCAGATATTAATTTTTGTAATCCACCAAATTAATGTTACTGCCGATAATCGACTAACGTCAAGATTATAATGAAAATAAATAGCATCTAATCATGTTGACGACCTGAAGTGCGGTACTTAATTCGTTTACCTTTTTCCTCTCCTTTGTCAGCCCTTTTCTGGATGCTCCTGTTTATTAAATAAGGTTCAGTTCAGGTCACGGGTCGGCAAATCTTGGTTCGTGAGCCACATGTGGCTCTTTGTATGGAATGTTAAAATAAAACTGGATACTTAGTATATTTACAAAACTCACCAAAATACCGCTTAGAAAGTAATGCCTCTATTATCGTTTATTACTTCTGGACAGCTAACTATAGTATGTTGAGAATTTTTTCTGTGAAGGTTTATGTAGTGATCATTTTGATTTATAGATTGTTTCAATCTCAATGTCAACGTCAACCGATTACATTTTCCGCCACTAGATATTGGCACCATTTGATTGCAATTAATTATTTACCATACCCACTTAACAATGAAAGAGCTGTTGAACACAAAATTAGTACATATTTGTTAATAATGAATATGAAAATCTAGAGATGTAATCTGATTTCACAATACAAGTAGGTATCCGATGCTATGAATAAAGTATAAACGTTCTACAAAATGCAGTCGATTTTCAACATACGGGTGTTTTTCTTCCTCTTCCTCTTACCGTTTATACTGCTAATTATATTCAGTCTCTCCATGCTGTCATTTCAGACCCTCATGTAAAAAATATATATTACTTAAAAATCGTTGTAGACAGTAGGCACTAGGTACTTATATTTTACTCTTCTGTGCCACAACTTTGATGAGCCCTGCCTTAGGTAAACAGTAAGTAGTTATTTGAGATGTTTCCTCAGCTAACATTGCCTTTGGTAGTAATTTAATCAGCCTAGAAGTGTATGTACATTTTACAGATACATAATCAAAATGTTGGCTTTTCCGGAAAAACAAAAAACAAATCCTTAATAAAATCATTGTTATCGTTTGACGTTTATAATATGGAAAAGCATGAAAAATTATTATGTTGGTACCGTTTGATGCGCAACATTATTAAAACATCATCATGTAACTAACAAAAGTCATTTTACAAGTAAAGATAGGTACGTGAGTTAAAAAAAAATATATACTATTTTTACTGAGATGTCTTCAAACGATGGCCCTGTTGCATCACTGAGAAAATTTAATATGTATTTATTTGTGCCTAATTTTGCGAACTGTGGAATTTTGTGGAATTTCTAAACATATTTTATATTCTTTTTATTCAGCATGCACAGCTAGACATAAATCTCCCCAGTCCTGTGAGTTGCATGGATTTACTGACACCAATAATGTGTAAATCAAACTATTGCGATAATAACTTATAACACGCAAAAGTACTAAAAGTAGTAACAGAATACAGAAGTCGTAATTTTTCTGATCCATGCATGCAGTTTGGCAACTTGCATGATAAAGCGTGTTTACATTTGCATTTTATCGTTATGGTTGTGATAAGATGTACTGCCGCCAGTAAATCCATGCACGTGTAAACGGACTACAAATCTCAGTCCAACGGCTTTTCATCAGTTCATCAGGCCTTCAACATCCTACTGTAAATCGTATATAGTCAGTACCTATTCTTATTCACAATTTAGTATAGTTTAAACATTTGGACGATTTTTATAGATTTTGCAAAAACGTGACATTAGGTCAGTGTTGTCATTTTTTCAATGCTGGTTAACAAAGGTGTAAAAAAATATAGTGGGTACATATTTATAAATTACAAATAACACTTTTCTTACTGAATCTTTCAATATATTATTATAATATTTGCCATATATGATTTACTACATTGCATTTTTCGTGGATTCATAATTATTAAGTAGGTATTGAAACGTATTCTACTTTGTATAATAATTATAGTGCCTACCTCAAATAACAACTTAGACAAACTTATTTCAAGCCATTAGTGATTTTAAAGTATTCATATATTTTTTTTTTGTTTTTCATTAAATATTATGCCTTGCAACTCTTGCAAGTATATTGTATCTCCTAATTTCATTGACGTAAATTGTATAGGAAGAAGAAACATCTCTACATTTCCTCTTATATTATATTTGGTACTAACGAGTAATATTCGTTAGCATTAAAAAAATATTTAGTATATTGATAGATTTAAGATTTTTTTGCACGTAATGTATTTCAACAACAGCTACCAGATGGGATTAAAAAACCATTTCGTAAAAAAGTAAAATTGTGAGTTAGTAGATATCGGCAGTGCACACTCGATATGTAAATAATTATTTTGCTTAAGATGACTTAAATATAAACTAACTATTCCATTAAATAACGATGCGGATGAAAAGTAATTTATATTATTTTTCAAATTGTGCTCAGGGTGTTCGAATTATTAAATGACTACGTGTAACCTTGATCCAGTGCGCTGGTACGCGGTGACAATGATAGATTCACATACTTCGGTGTGGAGTTGGGTTTCGGGAATTTCCCGACGGGAATTCTCGAGAAATTTTCGAAATCTTCAATCCCGAATCTCGAGAATAGAAATTTTTAACATTTCGGGAAATCCCGGATCTCGAGAATCTTTTCTCGGGATTTCTTTATTATCAAATATTAATTGAAAAAAAAACGATTTTACATATGAAAAAGTGGACAGAAAACACAAAACGTTCAAAGACTGATCGGGGCATTTAACACAATTAAGCCAACCTCGTCTCAAAATGAGCGCAATTTTTGCAACATCAGGGAATTTTGTGTCTCAAAATCGTATGCGATTGACAGTCTGTGTTTTAAAATTCCATTTTAATAAGTAATGTTTTTAATTATTTTTGTTTTCCTACTTCTATATTGTTTGTCTTCTTACATAAATAAAAAAAAAACATGTTTTTTTGGAATTTGTCTGTTTTTACAGGTTTTTTTTTAAATTTCCCGATATCGAGAATTCCCGAGAATTTTTTTTCTGGAAATCCCGAATCTCGAGATTGAGATTTTCTTGGGAAATATCCAACTCTACTTCGGTGATTATTTTACTCATGATACTAACGAAATTGTAGCGAAGCTCTTCTCTTATCGCAAATTTTGTCGGTGGTAAAAAAAATAGAACTCAAAACTGAAGGTAGCTGTGCTTAGTTTAATTCTTAAATTTGAAAAACTGTGGCACTAACTTCTACTTTGTAAGGGACTGTGTGTGTACAATATAAAACAGTTTTTTTCATTTCGATATAGACTTCATTGTACATTATAGGTACGAACGCGTAGTGTGCATCGTAAATAAGTGATCTCGCGATATTGCGTTTTATCAAGCAAGGGTTAATCTGAAATGTGTATGGGTTTACACCATATTACATATATTATAAACGTATATCATAAACATGTTGAACCTTTTCCATTCCCCCTTCACAGCATACCACCGATTAATGTCTAACGTAATAAGACGCAAAGGGATTCCGGGCTATTGGGCTGACAAAGACATGCTCCTAATTACGCAATCAACAGATGGTGTTGATCTCGCGTTATGGTCGAATAATTTTAGGGGATAATTAATCGACTTATTGCTAATGGATGTATTACACAATGTCACGGTGTTAATTTCTACAGTCTAAACCAAAGCAGAACCTAACAATGCGCTGTATGTTGTACATATAGGATTTATAAATACTTAGTGTAATATTGTAACTTATATAGGAGATAAAACCTAAATATAGGAAAGTATAGCTGTAAAAAACTTAATGATTAAATCATCTGAAACTCACATCACATTGTAGATTTATTTAAGTGTAGTAAAATTCAAATTATTGTTTCTTGCATATTTATTTATTTATTTATTTATTTATTTATTTATTTAAGAAAACAAAACATTGTAGACATAACAGACGTGCACAACGTGAGATTTACATTATAACAATTATTACCCTCACAAGAGAGAAGAAGAGAATATATAAAATAATAATAAAAAAATAAAAATAAAAACATATTTCAGTACAATTTTATACCGAAAAATAAAATTTCTAAAAAAAACAGTACGTCGCCGAAAATGTCACGTCTTTGGGGAGCGCATTGACTAGTATTACACCCCTCGTTAATGGTGCCTGATAGGCTTGACACGAGGAAGCGGTTCCGATCAAGAATAAATCATGGCTGCGACCACTTACGTAATTGACAGGCGCATGTAAATTAGGACACCAGGATTGGAAACCATCCCTCACGATAACAGGCAAAAGTGTTTCAAGAGCAGATGAGACCAACGAGATTCAAGAGAGTGAAAAGTAAGCATGCCTTTTAGAAAGATAGTCGGAAAATATATTATGCCAATTAATACTGCAAATGGTACATTCTTAAATCTTGTGAATTATTCGTTGAATAAAAGAAATAGTTAATTATAAATTATTAGCAAGTTCAAGTAAGTTACATCATAAAAAAATTTTGGAGAAATCCACGACGTCGGTTATTAATTGAAGTAATAGGTATCTACTACAACAAAAACCGATTGCCAAAGTAGCTTGATTTAGAAGAACGCTGATGAGTATTAAAAAGGCCAATAGTTAAAATTTGTCGCAATTAGTATGTCACTGCGTAGCATAGAGGTAAATGCGACGGACGGGGCGTAAACCCAGGAGATGTAGGGTTCGATTCCCTGCTGGGATGGCTTACTTTTTTCAAAAAGATTTTTTCTATTGGTTATAATATATTTTCTCAGAAAGTGTTTTTCAAAATTATGTATGTTCAATACTGCAAATATTTGAATACAATGTTAGATTTTCTGAAGCGAAGGTTGATAATATGTGGCTTTTGGTAATTTAACTATTTTTCATAATATTCACAAATGCCACTTAAATTCCGAACGGATATTTAATTTCACTACCTCTGGCACAATTCCCGGAAAGCAAAATGAACGCCGACCGAAGAAAATTCTGTTACATATTATGATCTAACGGGCGGTTCAGTGCGACATTAAAGTATCTGATTAAACATGCATGGATATGTCTTTGAAAATTTCACCTGGATTACAAGTTAACCCCGAAACGTAATAATTTTGCCAGGCTTTCGCTCCCTACAAATCTTCGCAGTGTGCAATCTGAGTACAAAACGAAAGCCTCGCCGTGCGAAAGTTTAATAATATTCACGGCTGAATAATGCTCCTAACCAATTCATGGCACTCCAAGGGCTGGAACCTCGCATAAAGCGTGCTGATTGCATACTGAATTTTCATACGCGCTTTTCATCCGCCCACAAAATATACTTCAAAATGAGAAAACCCCGAGTATTTTCTGGATAGCCGTTAATTTACGGGTGTTTTAAGAAGAGTTGTAAATATTTTGTTACGCTGTTGTATCGATTATTCGGAAACATAAAGTTCATACATAAACGACGTGTTAATTGCCAATGGATGGGATTGATGCGTAATAAATAAGCTATTAAAAGAAATAGTAATTACTAAACGATTAATAATTTAGGTTTTGGTTGTTGACTTACTAACGGATGCAACATCTGAAGAATAAAAAGGTCTTCATAAACGACCCGAACATTTGGGTTCCAGCAGCTGGCTTTGCTAACAAAAATTTAATTATTTCGTAAAAAAACAAATACAGATTAGTGTGATTGAGAAATTAACCCTACCTACATACCTGCAGTACAAAAAGGGTACATATTTGAATATTAGGTTATGTCTTCGCAGAATAGTTAGCGTACAGATACATGGTATCTGCATGACGGAATTTGAAAACACCTCAAATATCGTAGTGATTAAGAAAATTTACCCTAGCTTAGTAGAAAGAGGCCTCGTTCCGTGTAAACGACGTGTATTCGAATCAGTAATTTTTCTAGGAATATTTTGATACCTATATTTCTGACCTTTTCCCATGTTGTTTGTTAAAGCATATCTAATACATGTTGTTTATTTTATTGATTTTTTTTTATAATACATAGTATAGTATACACAATTAATATTAATTGACAAAAGCCACTTATTTTTTTTATATAACCTCGTGCTGGACTTCTGATTAATTACGGAACTATATCTACGCGCCATTTAAAATGTGTAAAAACATCGAAATCCACTAGTGTGCAAAAATTCAGTATTTTATAGAGATTCGCTAATATATACATATATACATATATAATTATGTCACCATCATTCACACAATGGTGTATCTTGGTTTAATTTAATTAATTTAACTGGCTAAAGAGTTGCCTACCATATTCAGAGCTGCTTATTTCTGAAAGACTAACGATTTTTTATAACCCTATTATAGATTTTCTCGCTATTATTTTGTTAATTGAGTTTGTATATTATTTTGTTTCAGGAATCGTGGTGTAGGAGATGGCGAGCGGTCCACACGAGAAAGCTCTGCACTGCTGCAGATCAGCAACCTCCAATCACAGAGCATCCTATGGGTAAGGAGCTACTCTACGCCTCATGGATGCGCATGACTTTTTAGCTTCTTACTTGTGACTGGAAATTAATCCTGATTGATGAATTTCGCAGTGTGAGATTGTTTTTAATCCGACAGTATTTGTGGCCAGAACCTGTGTACATACTTAGAAAGATTCTAACTCTTGCAGTAATAATATGATAATGGCCTAAATCAGATTAAAGTGTATTTCAAGGCACTTCCACGAAAGTGACTTTCCGAACAGTGCAAAGTCGCATTTCTTGTATGCATACAAACAGTACGCATGTATGGTAACCACCGATTGAATTTTTGGGTGGTTATGCTTACGTACAGCATAACATAACCCCCTAAGTGAGTTCGAAACGTTCATAAAAAAAGAAGAAGAAAGAATATATACACGTTGGCGACCCAAATATTTACCGTCAAACACAGGCTAGTCTTTAGCTTTTGCTCATAATGTACGAGTATAAAGCGCTCGTACTTAGTAAAAATCGTTGATTTCCGGTTATATATCGGTATCGGTACTATAGGGGATTTTATGTATTTCTACGTTCTTCCCTACACACATTGAAATTTATTGCAGTATAAAAAGTTTTTATGAAAAACGGACGTGCTAACTACTAATACCTACGGTATTTTGCTGGTGGAATTGGATGAAAAATAAGTAGTTCAGTAAGTACTGAATATGAGAACTGCAAAACTCGCCTAAACTCGCAATAAACTGCCTAATTTGTGAAATAGTTAGAAAACTCTATGTATAATATGAATTGACAAAACAAATGTTTAATTAGCTTGAAAGCTACATTATTTACTGTTGACATGTACGCTACGTATTGCATTATTCGATTTCCGCGCAGTTTCTCATTCTGGATCCTATGAGAATAAAATACGTGTAGTGTAACTTTTCCACGATGTCTCCGTGGTGTGGTTTAGGTATGTCATACATATATTATTACTCTTATTAGAATTAGACAGCCTTCGACAGTTGACAAGTTTAGGGTAACAAAGTATTTTGTATTTATTTTTCGTGGGCGCTGGATATTTATAGTATTTACCCACGGTTGTAACACTTCAAAAATATTGAGAACATTCATATCAAGTAATTATATTGGATATTCATTCGCGTGTATGCAAATACCATACAGTATTTCGCTGATTTTTTGTTATCGGGGTTTATTGTTTGTATGCATACCTAACTGTATTACAAAATGTGCGACCTTTTCAACAGTTGCAAGTATTTCTTCTAGATTCTAGAATTCAAAATTAACGACACGATCATTTTGAATAATTAAAATCAAATCTGACGATTTTAATAATACGTACCTACTTATATGTTTTATGACAATGTCATTATGCATTGTCGACAAACACACAATGTAGAATGTTTTTTGGCGTTGTTTGCAAAATATAACAGTAGAATGTAAATTTGGATATTGTTAGAGTAAAACAGCGAAAAAAATCCCCCGAAAATTTTAATGCGTCATCAAAAATATTTTGTGCTGACAAGACATGACAGTTCCCATTTCATCTGTCTGCATGAAGATTGGCACATCTAAATAAAAACAACACTCACTAAATGGGTGACTAATCTTTGACGGAGGTGTATTGGGCGAGATTTCTCTTGTCTACAAGGAGTTTATTCTCCGAAGAAATATCTTTCCGTCATTTAATCAGTGTTGCCAACTCTCGTCGTAGAAAATATGCCAGACGGGCTAAGAAAATAATTCATTTGTAGAAAAACTGCTAGATTTCCTAAAAAAAATAATCGCAGCTTTTTTGATGTGAGCAACAAAACAAACCCATTGAAAAGACGACGCGAGAGTTTTTTTGGCTTTTCAATTTCCTTGTTAACGCATGTCTGTTGAGTTTATTTATTAAAACATCTCGGGCTTTTATAAATACTTTAAAGCTAGACGTGATTTAAATAAAAAAAGATAGATTTGACGACACATGCCAGATGCGAGTTTTGAAAACTAGACGACTGGTAAAAAATGGTAGAAGAAATATTTTCACGTTTTCTTGGGTTCCAAGTTTATTTTACTTTTAGCACGATTTCGCTCTTATATACATCCTACTACATACCGGATACCTACGTGTTTTGTATACATAATAGCCGGAAGTTTTTCTTGAACAGTAATTATATGCAATATTTATTTGTTTATAAAAGTTGGTAAGTCTCTAAATCATATTATGGAGTAATTACACTGAAGTTTGAAATGCCCTCTAAAATCAGGCAAAATGCTAAGTTCTTTGTGCTTTATGTGCATGTTCTATACATCGGATGAGCTTGTTTTTTTATCATAGGTTCATATTTATATATAGACACATAATCCGTTGTTAACTCAAAATACCTAAGATATCGAGTTAACAACTTTTGGTAGCAACAATATGAATATTAGTTATATATTTTTTTTCTTATTTTGTATGCCATACATACAACCCAAATAATTCTCTTTATTTCCTGTATTTTCCTTTCTCAGCATTTATCCAATTTTCATATGTATTGAATTTGTAAAACCTTACTTAAAACTAAGATTGAAATATCTATCTAGGTACACATGTGACAGTAACAACACTGGTGACAATGAGTAAATTACCCATTTAACTACTTGTTAGTGTTACTGAATTGCCCTCTTACTTATCTCGTGTTGAACTTAAATTGTTCACCAGTAAATGCACTACATGAAGTCAGCTGTGCAATTGTGGATTAGAAATATATAATATTTTTACTTGTAAGACACTGATTTATTGGTTAGTATTTACAATTACGAGACAACTGTAGGTATTTATTTATTTTACACTAATTTATCTTATTGTAGATTCGCTTCATTTATCAATGTTTCGGTTGGCTGGCGGCAACATTTTATGAAAATTAAAATTTGACGTTTCCCTGCCAAAGTTCTCTGAAAATTATAGTTATTACAATCAAATCTACTTGTTATTTGACGACACGGTTGGTTACAGTCGCTTTGCATTGAAGTCTATCTATTCAAAATGTCTTTGAAGCCATTTTACAGTTTTAGATGCGAAGATATTCTTACTCAGGTGACAGAAGACTGAGATCATCCACAAGCTGTTTATAAGTGTTGATAACTCAAAATACTTAAAGACCCCACTGAAAGAAGACCAGCCGTAGAACAAATAATAAATCGGCTTTTATAAAGTGTTTTATTTGGCGTCAGTTCAAAACACATAATTTTTTCAATATTTTATTACCTATGAATTGTTCACGGCAAATTACGTTTTGTCCCACATGAAAGTGATTTGAAACGTAGTTTTATTAATTTAAAATTATTAAAATCATTTATTACAGAAGAAGATAAATGTTATATGAATAATGAAGTGAAACATACAATATTATATTTTTACCGTCATTTTTTGTTTTTTTTTATTGATCTAGTATGTATTACGAACAATAAAATTTAAATCAATTGTTATATATCTACTTAACACACTTACAGTAGGTAGTTAATATTTATTTTATAAAATTAATGTTTCATAATATTATCAATTTTAATTCCCTTTCGTGATTTTCAGCTGTTAAGATTACATACAATAATTCACATTTCATTCAAAATCATATCATTGTGTAGAAGGTTTCTTTGGGGATTTAATAATATTTATCTATTCTGTCTTATTTCTTGCAGAGCACATATTTTATTTCCAGTCAAAGGCTATTATTGTTCCTACGTCAAAATGTTTGCCAAGAAATCATTGAACTGACAATTTTCGCTCTAATTTTATACAGAGATTCACGAAAAAATATCAGTGAAATATTTCATCTTTATTATCATAAATGGCCAGATTCCGATTGTTGACACTGTGACAGTTTTCAAATAACTTTTTATGAAAAGTGATATATATAATATGTAAGTAAGTACTTAAACCCACTTGCATATAAATTACTTTTCTAATGTTTAATCGAATATAATAATGTTTTTATTGAATTTCTATCGATTTTGCTGTACAACTTGGAGTAAATGCAAACGAGTTGGCGACGCTTTCGAAACCAACTAACTTGATAAATTCACATACTGACTTTATTTCAATTACTCGACTTATGTATTGGGGTGCAAAACATAAGTCCCAAGTTGTCGAATAACAAATACTTGTAAATTCTGCTCGCAAAGTGGGGGTTCAATTACGTAATACTCTGTACATGTCATACAATACCTGTGTTTACTTGTTAAGAAGAATACATTGTCGTGAAAAAATATATTGTCTTTTAATATTTTTGTTGTAACTAAATTATTTTCGTGGGAATATTTATATCTCCCTACGCGTGTATTAATTTTTCAATTATAATTTGATTTATTTTATTGAACTTCGTGACAAATAACAGAATAGTATACTATATATTTCTATTATCAAACGATAGCTAAATGATTATTAAAAAGAAAACAAATAAATATTCATTTTTTTGTTATATTTATTGTCACTTGCTTATTTTGATAGCGGGTTAAAAATCAAGCCGTTGTTTTTTTTTATATCAGAATGCCAAAACGTTCGCATCAAAACATTAATTTACGCCAACTAAAAAAATAATTCGATGATAAAATTTAAATCTCTTGACTTCATCTTGTTAAAATGATCATTAGTTTCAACATTAGAATTTTTATGATTCTGACACACAGATATATTTTTGTATACTGGGATTAGATATGTGTCTAGACTCTAGACTCTAAATTATATACGTATATTGTATACCTACTCATGATTAAGGGTCTTACCACATTTCGCAATGTTCAACGGAATTGCTGTAACCTCTTTATCACTCCTGCACGTTATAGACCACATTGACTACGGGTTTGAGAATTTACCGAAGACAGAAAACGTTAGAAACTATAGGTAAATCGTTTTACAGTGGTACCATGGGTACGGCAAATGCGGCTTGCAGTTGTGGTGGTATTGTTTGCTATTATTGAAACAGGCACTGTCGCAAGCAATTCAATACACGCGCGAATCGCCTATGGTGCCACTGTAGAATGATTTACCTATACCCGGCGATTTGGCGCTAGTCATATGGAAAAAAAAATTCGAATCGCACAGGGTCAAAGACACAACCGATGGAATCCGTACAGGTGACCACGTCCATCGGGGGAACCTGCAACTGTCACAAGATTCACTCGTAGAGAATATTAATGTAGCGTTGCAGGGTTTGCGGAGCGGGCGTGATGCTCAAGAGTGTATGAAATACTCTGATATTGCTGATACTAAAGCTGATTAAGACGGTACTTCAGTGAAACGGCAAATAATTTTCAACTATATGTGCGATGAATATTCGGACTGGTTGGCAATCGGAGAGCGAAAGTCGAGCTGTGAACACGTCAATTTGTTTTGTGATGGCGACGGGGGAATTAATTCTTAAATCGTTAAAAGATGACTAAAAAACGTTACCCATTTACTTGAAAAAGAAAACATGTCAATGAATATATTATTATTATTAGTATCTAATAGAACAATAAACATAACATAAAATGGACGCATGGTGACTTTTTATGACAAATTACGTTTTGTTCTGCACGCGTCATTTACATAATCTTCGCGTCGCGTAGTTACAATCGTTTTAGACCGTGCCCCAGCTAAAGTATAGCCTTAAGGTTTATGCAGTATTTAAATAAAATATCTAAGGAAATTGGCCGAAACGCTTCATTTTTTTTAGAATTTTAGCAGTTTAGGTAATTCATTAATGAAATTTTGATAATTCATTTATTTACCCAAATATATATCTTGAATATTTACAAGATAACATATCATTGAATAAGGTATATAACATACAAATTATATATCTACTTCAATTATGTAAACATGAAAAAATGCCACACAATTCGTATCTATAAACATAATCCAATTATCTAAGACGTAAAAATCTCATATCTGTAAAACGTGGGTTGGAATTATAGAAGCGTTTAAAACTTTTAGTAAGAGCTTTTTACATTCCCAAACTTCAGCTAAACTAAATATAATAGTGAAAGTTTCAAAGTAATTATTTTGGAATATCTACACCCGATTTTTATACGTTTAAGAGAGCTTTCTTTTCATTCTATGAAATATATGGCGTAACGTAGGTATAGTAGATGTATTTATTTATAAATATTTTCCTGTGGTTTTACCTTTGTCCGAAATTAATTTATTTAGAGCTTTATGCCGGGTATGTCTGTCAGGTCGATTAACCTGTCGCCTGGGGCTCTATATTATTGGCTTATTCCAGCCGGATTTATATTGTTAACCGCTGCCTGCATGTATGGTATATGAGTATATTAATACAAACTACAGAATTGGTTTCGCTATACATATCTGAATCCAATTAACGCCGTTGCGGTGACTGTCTAGTGTCTGATGTATCTAACATCCTTTGTAGTTGGATTTTGAAATGAGTTTTTCATGTCAAAATACTTGTTCATGATTTTTTGAAATTATGGACGAAGATTAACATTAACTATACTAGTTTCAAACTGGCATGTAGTGTATTTGGACGCTTTAATATTATCTTTATAACTGACCTATCATGTTGTCATAAGCGTAAAGTGTTCAATCAATGTGTGCTACTAACACTCATGTATGCGTGTGAAACATAAATTCTTAAAATCCAAAAATTACCAGTTGCGCAACATGGCATGGAAATGTGCATTCTGAGCATAACGTGGATAATAATAATATCACAAAATAAAAACCAATTGATTAGGAAGCAGAAAAGAGTACGCGATGAGATAGAGGTCGCTTAGTAGATAAAATGAGCAGACAGCTGATGCTGTCATACAGTGGTACCCAAGGTCGCTTTAAAACCCGCTGGGTAGACGAACTTATAAAGTTTACTAAATGTATGTTACGGCGAAGAACTAAGAACGGAGAAGAGTGAATGGAGCTAGGGGAGACCTTCGTCTAGTATGTAATGGATGATCTTTTATAAATAACTAAATGTTTTCCTATATTAATACTTTCGACCGAAGGTACTTGATGGAATTTGAATTTAAATTCTAATGGATTCAAGCTCTGTACTATTTCATTTAAGTGGTTTCTCGCGACCCGGGTTTCGCCTTTCGGCATCTTCAGGGTTAGTTCAGTTATATTAGGTGAGTTATATATATTATATTAAGGGAGTTTATATGTATATTTAAAAAAAAATGTTATAAAAGTAGGTACCTTGTAAGAGTATTATTAAAGATTAATATCTCATTAGTTAACTCCATTAATTATTTTTCTTAGAATTGACGATTTACACCTCTTGAGTGTATAGATCTACCATCATAAATTGGCATTTCAGCGAGGGCGCTAGTATGACTGAGAATATTACCATAACTAACAAAAAAATGGTAATTTATAATTTTTTATTGGTAGTAGATTTCTGTACAAATATTATGCAATCCATAATTCGAGAAACATGTAAAATTAAATGGCATTTGTAACAAATTTATCCTCGATAGACAATTTTAGTTTCAAATTCGACCGGCTGCCAACTTACGATGGTAGATCTTTAGTATTTTTATTGTTTATAAAGAATAATGACCTATTATTAGGTTTGACGATTTATTATAATAATATGCTATCCAGTGTATTGTTATTAATAAGATAGGGTTTTTACTAATTAGGTTTTTTTCTGACAATTCAACTATTCATAATTTGTTTGTTGTATTTTTTCTCTTCTTTTTTTTTTGTAACCTCTGACTAGATAGGTAGGTAATGGAGTTTTTACCTACTCTATTGTATTGATTTACTATATAAGGTAGAGTTAAGAGTTTTCGTTGTCAGTGTGTGTTTGCCTTTGGTGAGTGCACACGACGCCTGAAGATGCCGAAAGGCGAAACCCGGGTCGCGAGAAACGACTTAAATGGAATAGTACAGAGCTTGAATCCATTCGAATTTAAATGTTTTCCACTTACATACAAATTTACCAATATTTCCGACAATGGTATTCCTTATTTTGACCTTAAGTAATACAATTATAATTAGAGAAACTAGAGATACATTTAATAATATAATATTTTCTATGAAATTATTCGGTCTGTAATCGTATCTAATAATTATTTAAACATAACGACCGCTTTATGTTGGAGAAATAAGAAAGATTCCGTATGTACAAAAACGAAGAGACGTCAAACATGAAAGGCAAATTACCTACCTCGCTTTATCTTTATACTTCGCGTTCCTATACTAACTTGTATTGTGGGTATATTATAATATACTTTGCACTATTTACTACACTGATACGCCCTTTTGCCTAATTACCTCGCGTAAAATTAGATCAAAAATGATATTTACTTGTATTAATATATGTAGAAATAAATACATAATATATGTTAAAAAATATATTTTTAGAATATAATTACACCATTTTCATCAAAGAGCCGCAGCGCAAAGTTATGAAGTGGCAAGTCTACTTAATAACCTTTACAGATATTTTTATTACATAATAGTTTATTCTTTTAGTGCGACATAAAAGTCAAGAAAATCAGCTTATATTTCAAAATTATTCGCAGTCAATCTTTGAAAATTGTGAATATATTCCAGATGGGTCCGAGAGGTTATAAATACTATATTTTAACTGCCACATGACAAGCGAAATGAAATCTGGCTTTAATCGACTATTAAACAATATATACCTTTCATCCTCCTAATACAACTCAGACTTTGGTAGCGTAATCTTTTATAGAAACATCAATTAAGTTTATCGTCTCACAGATTATATTAATATGATATTACAAATAAACTCCCTGTAGTGCTTTTATAGCGATCTTCCAAATATGTCTATTATAATGTGGATTAAATGTTTATGCCTCGATTTAGTATTCAAAACATAGTAACATACTAAATTTACACGTATTTACCTACGTCAACATACCATTATTATCAATTTATCGTCAATATGATTACTTTAGATATCGGTTTGTAAGTGAGAGATCAGGTAAGAATAAATCGTCGAATTTTCCCGGATTTATATGAAATAAGATGTTTGATGTTAAGATGTTTGTTTTAGATATATAATATAGATATTTAATTTATCTTACCTTCGTGTATTAAATGTGAATAGGAACTATTATACTAGATGGGGTAATACAAGTTTTTTCTGGTTACGTGTAAATTGTACGTATTACATTTCGCCGTAGCACGGTTAGCCGTGAGCTTTCTTACCGGAAAAAGATGACTATACTATATGGTCATCTCTATAGCACCGAGATGAAAAAAATAAGCGTTGTAGACAATAATGTTCCTTCAAGAATGAAAACCTAACCTAACCTAACCTAACCTAACCTTTTTTTGTATTACAAACTACGACACATCCTGGCTATTACAAACTTTAGTACAATTGGTAGCGATAGAAAAAAATCATATCACTTGATTTGGTTATATATAATCACTCACATATTGCTAATTGGGATCGCAGTTGTTTACCGAAATACTGATTAAATTAAAAAAATAAATAAAACTTAATTTATATTGTAACATTTTAATCAATCTGCGGCCTTGGCAAATATATAACAGAGCACATGAAGTTTGATATAAATTAATCTACACTGCGATTTTTGCAGGTAGATTAATCATCACCCTTGTATTTATAATATGTAAAACAATATAGATATCTACAGATTGTAAGAATCTTTAAAGACCAAGTTATTAGCTAGTCACCCAACCTTCGGTGTCCATTTCCTAGTTCCATAAACAAGTATTGATTGAAAAAAATAGCATGTTAATTTCAACCATCCAGTTAAACTTGAATGCAAAGCGATCAAAGGCAGAACGCAAATCATCTCCCGCTCGGGATGGGCGATGAATATTGTTATATTTTCTTACTTACTTACTTGAGCTAAAGACCATTCAGGTCCATGGTCGACTGCACAATCGTCCTCTATGTATATATCTCTCTCTATCTTCAGTCGGCTACACTTAGCCTCTCTGCGTCCCTATTGACGTTATCAGCACATCTCCCCAGGGGGCGGCCCAGGGGTTCCTTCATAAACTTTATTGAGAGCTCTAGATCCACGTATCTAACAACGTGCCCGGCCTATCTGAGTCTTCTCGCCCTCAATACATTGCCTATATAAGGTTTAAATCGTTCGCAGAGCTCAGGATGCGCCACATTTGGCTTTCTTTAATCGGCCCAAGTATTCTTCGAAGAATTTTGTTTTCGAATAGTTGGATAGCCTTGAAAATGATAACGTCTAAAAATAATAGTTTTTTTTACTGTTCCTACTTTGTAGAACCAATTCTGCGTTAGACATACATCAACATTATGTTACAACTAAAAGATAAATAAATACTTTCAAAGACTTACCTTGTCGTATCTGTTGTTTTTGTTATATTTTCTGATTAATTCGATCAATACATTCCTGAACATCATTAAGAAGTTTTTCTTGTTATAAAAGAATTCGTAACTTCATTGTGGTCCAAACTTTTCAGTTAACCTCTACGACTCGCGTAAGAGTGAGAATTGGCTCGTTAGTCGTAAAAACATAATACGGAAATATTCATCCCGCATATTACCTTTGTTAAAGTTGAAAGTATCTATCTCTGAGACACATCATATTATCTGATATTGGCAATGACATTAATATAGACGAATCATCTGGAAAAGAAAATGACACTCACTTTATTGTCGGGTCTGCCGAATGGCATAATCTTTTCTAACGCCATTACAATAAAGGTGATATTGCTATAAATTCCTGATGCTTTTTGTTGGGTCTGCCGAATGGTTCGGTTCGAACGGGTTCGCTCAAATGAACATTGACATCAGAAACACTGCTTTAACGCCATTACAATAAAGGTCATATTGCTATAAATTCCCGATGCGTGATATCGCAAAATGGAAATTGCGTGACGTCTACCTATACATGCAAATGCGCGAATTTACTTGCTAGCTACTGTATTGAGTGCGTCGTCCATTAATAATGTCATTGGATATTGGTAAATGTATTATAGTTCTTCTTTGTCCAGTTGTCCGTTCCTTATGCAGAAATATGGACACCACGTGGTGTTTCAAAGAATTCTCATCAATCTACTTGCTTCTTCTCAATTAACGGTTTTTCTGGATTCCGAAATCTGGTTGGTTTGAAGAAAAGGTAAGCCATGTTGAGACTCTTGAGGAATCACTTGGGCGAGCCAAGTATAACGTTCCATCTTCAAAGAGACGAAAGACGGCATGGTTCACTCCCTCGTCTCTTTATTTCTGACAAATTCATACATACTACCTCTCACCGTATACGTTGTAGGTATTCGCTACAAGTATTCTCGAATCTTAGCATACAGTTTCTCTGAGTTTTCGTAAGGTCCCTCGACTCTTTAGCGCAAATCAGAACGGTAATAATGTAGGCTTTGAATAGGCGAGAATTGAATCTGACATTCCGCATTTAGTTAAATGATTCTCTAACCATTAGCTTTCTTTGCGAAATTCCATCCCCAGTTAATGTGTCATCTAAATATCTAAACCTGTCAACACTCTCGATCTTGTGTTTGTTGCTGATCTAAGAACAATCTGGATCGAGACATGCGCTATTGCACATAACGTTGGGTATATACATGTTGGTCTTGAGGTCAACGCTAAACAAGTTGTTATGAGGTAGCCTATTGACTGATTGTTGGATGCTTCCGATTAGTTATTGCAATACCGGTATACTAAAAACCAATGATCCCGGTTTTCATCGATACCGAAATACCGGTTTTCAAAATCCTAAATATCGATATTTTCTATAATTATTATGTAGGCAGAAACCAAGTGTATTTAAATCGACATAAAGAATTTAACAATTAACTTAGAATTTTTGATTGCTTCTTCCATTGTCTTTGGTGGCATGTGCATGGTACCTACGTGTTGATTTGTGAAATACACTCGATTTGCTAAAATTCGCGATTTTGCTTCTTATTGCACGTATTTTTTGATTTATTTGAAGTCACGGTCTAAGAAGCAGTGAATCTGAGAGAGCCTTTTATATAAAGCTAAACATACTAAAATATATAATATGTTTCAAAAGATTTTTTATAGCTATATTTTTTGATAGATATTTCGTTTTTTTTTAATTTAATAAAATATCGCTATTAATACCGAAACACTGATGTCATTTTTTTCATTTGGTCGAGTCAATATCGAGCAACCCTTGCTCGATATTTTTTTTTCAATCACTGACTAATATAAAATTACGTTCATTGACTTGATAATTTTGTAAATTATTAATTGTATGTTAATTTTTTTCTGTTTCACACAGCAATTAAAATAAATCTGTTTTAAACCTTCAACTGGAGGACAAGTCCAATTGAAAATTTTATTTACTTCTTTAATTTGTCATTATCTACAATAAAAAAAAGTCAAAATTGCATTAGCCAAAAAATAATTAAAATGAAAGTGAAAATTAAAAGTAATATAATTTCTGTTGCGGGGGAAAATAGGCCCAACCGATTATTACTAGGACTAGAAAACACGGCCGTAATTGAATCGGAAAAGCCATAAACCTTCATTAATGACTCCTTGACAGATGGATCTATTTCTAGATAAATGCCTCAGATAATTAAATGTCAGGATCTTCTTTGTTTCTCTTGATATCTTTTTTTACTCCCCAAGACTATTTGTTACGAAGTTACTTCAGTGCCCATAGATCTTTTTAATTCGAATCGTTATTGCTGTATCGTGTATGCCGAATGGTTTGACCTTTACGAAACGGAACCGCCATTTTTTATTGTGTTTGTTTTAAAACTTCTATAAATTGATTAAAAAAATATCATTTATGAGCATGACAACATGAAGTATTAATATGTGAAATTAAAGTAAGTAAATTAAATAAAACACCCACGATGGCCGCGCGGCTTAAGCGTAAGCTTATTGCGTCGTGCGTCCCAGGTTCGAATCCTGGGTCTGGGAAGTACACATATTGGTTTTCAATCTGTGTATGCGTCAGAGTGTGGACCTAATAGGTTGAGGAAGTGGCTGACATCCACTTCTCGTAAAAACAAAATCTGTCAATACAAACCTCCACTCTGTCGAGGCCCATTTGATCCTATAGGATCGGACATGGTGGAAAGAAGAAGAAAGAAATTAAATTAAAGTACTTAATATTATGTGCAAATATTTGTGCACTCGCTTAAAATACCTGTATAATTGATTAATCATTGTAATTTTATCTACACCTACGGTGGCCGCGCGGCTTAAGCGTTGTACTATCAAGCCGTGGGTCTCAGGTTCGAATCCTGGGTCTGGCAAAGTACACATATTGTTTTTCAATTTGTGTGTGAGTCAGGGTATGGACCTAATAGGTTGAGCAAGTGGCTGACATCCATTTCTCGTAAAAAACAAAATCTGTTAATACAAACCTCTACCCTGTGGAGGCCCATATGATCCTATTAGGATCGGACATGGTCGAAAAATTTTTTTTTTTTAATCTAAAAGTCATCTGTGTTCTATTTAGATGTTTTATATCAGATCAGCCGCATGTAAGAAAATCTTATTATGTATTAGCTATTTTTGACATCCAATTTTGTGAAAAGAGATTTAGTGGCAATGGCCAATCGGCCCAACTGAAACTCGGACAGACCTGAGTACCTGTCCCTTTCCTACTAACATAGCGGAAATTCCAGATTGTGTGATTTTAATCCATTAGTTCACTGCATACCTTGGTGCCAAATTCTATTAGGCCAACTTTATACGCGGTTAAAAAATCAGAGAATTATAAGTTTCTACGCCAACATCATTCAGACTAATTTACTATATCACAAATAAAATACATTTTAAATGTAAAACAAACACACATTAAATACGATATCAACATAGACTGGGAAGTTAGTAATATAAATTCTAATTGATTGAAAAAAAATTACTTAGCATGTAAGAATATTTGTTAAACTTAAGATTTAGATTTATTTATATATAAATAACCATGCCCTTGCTTTTTCGGACAAGGTGGCATTATGGATCATTAGTAACCATTGTTATTAATTATTATTCGTAGGTACGTATATTATTGATATATCTCGTTAGTTAACTCCATTAAATTCCCACATTGACGATTTTACACATATTGAATGTATTATTAGTGATAAGACTGGTAAGACTGATAAGGTAGGGGTTTTTTACACAGACTATTCATATTTTATTGTTATATATTTTATTATGATTCTTGACTTGGTGATAAACTTTTAATATTATTATATAAGTCAGAATTAACTGTATTCGTCGTCAGTGTGTATTTACCATTGGTGAGTGCGCATAGTGTCCGAAGAATCCGAAAGGCAAAGCCCGGGTAGCAAAAAACGACTCAAATAGAATAGTACAAAACTTAAATCCGTTAGAATTTAAATTTAAATTCCATCAAGTACCTTCGGTCGATATTATTAATATTATAAAAATATAATGTTAGTAACTAGAAATAATACAAAGGAGACCGCCATTGTTAAAAGTCTTATTAAGTTGATCCTAGGATGCTCATAATACATCTCTAAGTAATTGCACTTATCGTTAGGTACCACCAACGCCACAGAATAAATACATCCGAAAGGATGCGGAAAGAAACATTATGCTATTTTAGTTTGACTTTCCGTTCAAATTTCGAACGTCAGTCATCGTATCTATCAGTTGAAAAAAATACTAAATATAGCTAGGATATTTCTTTTATTTCACTAATTTCACTCGTAAAATATGAAAAATATGAAGTGAAAATGAAGAGATTATTTTCATCCCGCTTACGACCAGCAGTATCAACAAATAATTAATTATGACTACACAGAATAGACAGCTGTGATTTTTTATGTCACATTAAAAATTTAAAACACGTAAAATGTGTAGGTAACTAACCTGAGTAGCTAAATTTAGCTCATCATATTAAAATGTAATGTGTTGCTTTTAAGTATTAATATACTTATAGTTTTTTATTTCTTCTCGCGGGAATTTGAGAATGAATGTTCATTCTCTTGATGAGGTCGTTAGGCTTAATCAGTGATTCTCAACCGGGCCTATGCTCGTGCGAAGTTTCCGCGAAAATTCGCAAAAGCTTACAAAAAAATATAACCAGACTTTATAATTGAGTATATACGATAATCAAGGTGACCTATTAATGAAGCGATTAAGTTTTTTTAAAAACTTATTTAGATATTCGCGTGATTGTTCGTTTTCACTATCTCGAAAAGTAGATCGAGATGTTTGCTAAGCTTCACTATAATACTACCCTGCTAAGTAAAACGATAGTGTTTTTAGTTTTAGGAAAAAACTACCCTTTCTCTTATAGGTTCTCATTTTAAAACACTGCCTTTTTACTTAGCAACGCAGTATAGTCAGACCGCAGCACGAAACTGTGAATTTCAATCGTAGTGCTAGTTTATTGCTCATACTTCGAATGCGATATGGTTAAGAACTGTATTTTGAACGTAATTCGCAATTGAAAATCTTCATTGCATTCGAAGATAATCGATAGCTTGTACTGTCAACGTAACTCGAAATTCAATGCCGCAGCCTGAATATAGTCGATCTCGCATGTTTTTTTTTTTGAAAACATATCTCACGTTTGGAATACCGGACCGCCCCCAAATTAAATGTGCTATTATGATATTAGCACTTCATTAGCATTTCAAGTCTCTGGGTATCAAGAAAACAGTTGGGAATCGCTGTGCTATATATTTTATAATTTCTATATAGCTACATCGTTAAGCATAGTTAGGCGTAGTTGTCTCTCAGTTCTTCTTCAGAAGGAAAATTTGTAAGAAAAAAAAATTGTAAGCTTATCTTTGACTTAAACTAAAAAAAATATTTTTCTTTTTAATGTTTTCAGATACATTAATTAATACAGTTGAAATTGTAAATTATCAAAAATATGTCTCAAATTGCAAGCTTCGTATTTTTCCGCTAGTGCCTCTGGTAGGTAGAGGTATTGCCTTAACACATTAATTGAATGCACACTCAAATATAAGACAATTTAACATTGTAATATATTTGTATGTCTAATTTTTCAGTCGCGAATGAAATATACTTATTGTTTTGCAAATATGGCACCCAGATTTTACAATAAAAATATGTTGCACTCACGGTAGTGATGTTACGGAGTCATTGATCGCGGTTTCGATGCCTCGCCTTAAATGCTTAAATGGACATAATATTAAAAATGCACGTTGATTTTTTCTTCTTCAGTGTTTATTTGATCAAGTGTAAAGACCTAATGGGTTGGCCAACGATTTTTTGAAAAAAATATTATTATTATTTTCCTGCTTTAAGGAAATACACGTTAACATCTACATAGGAGCCAAAATAGGGATTCACCCCCCCCCTTTTTATTTTTATAAATGTATTTCGAAATTTGAATAGGTATTGCTGATTTTTAGGCATGAGAGTATTTCTTCCATTACAAATAAAACACTGTTTAGCGCGACAATCATTCCTTTCTAAAGGACAATGGACATTTTTGAGTCCAGAAGGAAGAGGATTTAGCAGAAAGGAATGATTATTTCTTTTTATCCCTACCTGAATTCCAATAAAAAAAAATGTTATCATCGCCAAGTGGATTATTCACTCAGTTTTCTTTCGTTTTTCTTTTGAAAATAAATCTGAAAAGAATCTTTCTTTTACACTCATCGAGATGTTAAACATTCTTTTTATGAGGAGAAATTTTTCGACAACCATTTTATTGAATTTTCAAAAGTCGACTTATCCATGAAATATTTTTAGCGTAAGTGCCTATCTATACAATATAAATACATATATATTATAGTATCGAGTCAACGATCCTACCTTTTACTGTTTGTAAACATGTTTATAATTATTATATCAATGTGTCAGGTTAGCATTTAGGTCACATTTAGAGGATTGTACACCAGCGATGGATGAATGGTATAACGTGTTTGGTTATTGCGATACATGTCGCCGGTTTGATTTCTGCGTTCGGCAAACTTACATGTTGTTTTTCAATGACTTCAGATCAAGTGCACGGATTTGATAGGTTTAGCAAGTGGTTAATATCGATGTTTCATAAATCACTTAGACCAAGATCCTTTTAAAGTCGATGGAAAAAAATATATGTATACATATGGCGAAGAGTATTAATGACAATATAGGCAAAACAAAGCGAAGAAAATATGAGAAAAAACACACAAAATTCAATCAGTAAATAATTGTTAACTGTTATATTTTTGTTTGCACAGCATATCACTGAGATTTAATAATCTTCGGTATCATTATTTTCAGTCACCTGGGTGCGCAATGTAATAGCCGCTATCAAATCCGAAAAAAACACGCCGCCATATTTTTGGAATAATTCTCTCGCAAAGTTAACTATCAAATAATAGTAGTCTGTGAAGAACACCTGTGTCTGATGATGGGGTGTATGGTACTTCATACATGTATGAGACTGTTTAATAAATTTAATAAGTATATGTACGTTAGTAAGTAAGTAAATATCTTCTATTATTAATGACTCGTCACTTATTTCTAAGTAAAATACTAAAAGATGACTTAATTATGCTTTATTTTTGTCATAATCAAGTGCTATGAGTTTAATCAATTTGTAACTATTTATCGTAACAATCGAAACATAAAGTAACTAGTAAATAGCAAAAGCTTTTGAAGCGAAGATAAATGTTTTTACATACTATATTGTACATACTGAATTTACGCGATCAATGACTAAGCAATATGATTTTTTTTTACATTTCAAGGCCAATAATCAAATCATGATTAATAACCCCCCATCACGCTAGAGTAGTTGGCAGTTCCGCCAAGTAAATACTTTTTTTTGCTTTCATTGTGCGACTAACGTTCCCTACAAATTGAGTAAGAAATCTCTCGGGAGAGCTTTATTCTTTTGTTGATAGATCGCCGATAAACCTTTCCTGCGCATTTGACGCGAGCCATCTTTCTGTGCGGCAGGGTGGGAAAAATGATCCCGCTGAAGCCGGAATCAAGCCTTATCTATGCCGCAGTAATCTCCAACATGTTACTCATGTTAGGTTCTATTACGGTATCCATTTAACTTTTTCCTTTTTATAGTTAGTTTTTTTTCGCATTATTTAGACTAGCGTTCCTCAGACTTATATAAGAACGCCGTCAAGATTGTCAAACTGATTTTTGTCTCGTTTCATCGTATGCCATTTGCAAATATATTTTATTTCTCTCATCATATAAAATACTTTGTCATCCATTCGTGTTTGTATATATTTATATTATATTCATATTCATGATATACAATACCATACAGTAACTTACATTACTCATGTTAAGTTGTCAAAAGGACAACTGGAATGTAACCGAGACTTCAAAACTTCTTAATTGAATACATTTAATCGATTCGCCCGTAAATTGTATTTGTTTGTGTTTCGGGATATAATTACAGAATCATTTAAATTTATTTTTCGGTTTCTGGTGCCCCTAGCGATTCGGGGACCTGGGCTACAGCCTCTTTATCCCTGTGGTAAATTCTGTCCTGCATATAATATCAAAACTAAAGAGACACGTTTTTTTCCAGAATATACCAAAGAAATCTGTAAAGATCACCCTTATTGCAATATAGGTACATCAAATTTTAAGTACAAACCATACGTATGTATTTTTACAATAAACACTTAGTGCTAAAGCTAAAGTAGAAGACGCTTTAGTAAAACGCTAATGTATACACATTAACACAGTTTGAAAATTGACTCTTATTCTTATTACAATGTAGGTGGCTATAGTTCATTTTAGAAACAATTTTATCTCTACATACCTATCTGTTTATGTAATAATGACATTAGTATGGAAATAAAAATTCTAAGGTCAGAATAGTCTATGAGAGACTTTTTCTATGTTTCCTATGGTTCTTCCAGTTACTATTGCAATGCACTCCTCCTTTTACGGATTTTGACAACCACTGCAGTGGATATTAAAAAAATCGTTTATGTCATTCGCTCATACTCTTTCGATTTTTCGAGCAAGCACGTATATAGGTAGGTAATCAAAAGAATAAAGGTACTTATTTCTAGGTAACTCTCACAGTTTTAAAATGTATTCAATTTCGACTTATCAAATGGAACAACCAAGCATAATGGCTTTATGGAGCTTTGAAAGTTTATGAAGTTCTTTTGATATACTTACAAAATAATAATATACCTCCTACTATAATAGCAAACTCAAAAGCTTTAAACTCGTTTGCAACTTGCGCACAAAACTATTGCTTTTACTGGGATTATAGAAAGTAGTACTTACTTAATAGTTGGTGCAGTATTGCTATAGTGGCAGTATTATAAATATTATTAAAGCTTTTTAACATACAATAATTTATTATAAACGTAGTATTTAGTGTAGAATTATAATATTTATCATACCTACATAATTTTCATAAATTTCAGGATCATTCTAATATGTTTGCTTCTGAGGTTTCTCAAAATGATATATTTCAATAGTACCTAAGTATCTTAAAACGATTTTATTTGCTTTTATTAGATGTGGGTGATCGGATTTACTTGTTAGAATCTCTTATTTTATAATAAAATCATTAACTATCAGGTCACAAGATTTTTTCTAACTAAATAAAAAACATTGAATTAGATTTTACATTTATTTTTATTTCGATAGAAATGTCGATTTTTACCAACTTTTCTTCGCTTTAGTGTTTACCGCACAGGAAGAGAGATTGCGAAATCATCCGTGTCGCTGGATTTACAAATTATATAATTTTTGAATTCATACAACATTGTCAAAGATTTAGTAAACCGTGTCTTGATAAAATCGTTAATAATTGTGAGAATGCTGTTGAACCAATAGGCTTGTTATTTTAATCGTAAATATTATCAATTAATTGATTAAATTATAATTTCCTTTTTTTATTCAACGAATAATTTTGCTTTAAGAATGTAACATTCTATTATTGAACATACATAATTTGATTTGAACTTACGTCTCTCGGGAATCGCGCCCATGTGCACTGACCACTATACTATAGGTATCTTATCTAACTGCGACGAATTTTAACTAATGGTTCTTACAATAATCTCTGAAGCGCTTTCTAAATTGCGTTGTTAATCGGCAATTGGCTTTTGTATTTTAAATCAAAGTAATAAATTACCAATTAGGTACTAACCGATGTCGGATTGCTCCAAGATTTTTGTTATAATGTACTTGCACTTGCTAATAATTTAATTAACTATTTTTTTTGCTATTATTCTGCTGGTTGTTTTCAAAAAAAGATTTTTTCTATTGGTTATATTATATTTCTCAGAAATGTTTTCAAATGATATATGTTCAATGACGTGAAAGTTAAACTCGACTCTAACAACAAATTTGTAGGATTTTCTTCAGTATGACTATTAATGTGATTGATGTCGATTAAATATCGAATTGCTAAGCCAGAACGGCGAAAAAAACATTTAAGCAAATATGCGTTATTTCTCAAGTTAACTTGAAAGAAAGGTCGACCTCGGTGTGCCAAAAGTGCGCCAGTAAGGTTTATTCCGTAACGACGTTGGAACCATTTTTAATATGGTGTTAGTGAAAAATATATATTATGACAAAAATAATTTTATTACTATTTACATTCCTGTTCTGTAAAGTTGCGGATTGTCACACTCTTTTTTAACTTAGCAATCTCGATATAATTATTTAAAAACTGAGGTGAATATTATGTTTTGTTGAAAGGGTAATTAAGTAATAGGTATAACATATAATAACATCACCCTATAATGTTGATTGTTCCTGCCATATCAAGCAATATAACTGAGTGGTCAGTCTCCCTTGAGTGTCACGTGGGACCATTGACCCCCCGTCATGGTAATTATAATCAACGATGTCAAAGGAAATCAGTTCGGCAGCTTACATTTATGTTCCAACATGTCAAGACAATATAGACTATATAGATAGAGTATAGGCAGGTACCACACATTACTGAATTCCACTTGATCCACAACATAGGTACCAATTTTGCCATTATGCTACGAGCGGTGCTTCCCAACCTTTTCAAACTCTTAAATTTACAAAATATTTTTCTTATGTGTAACGGAATGACACAACCGGATGGAATTTTTTGTAATACATGCTCTATAATATAACTCATAACGTCTGTTAAGCTTTCTAGCATTATATGATATAAAACATATGAAAAATTTCATGTCAATAGACATGAATAGCACTGATTATTTATCAGTTTATTTTATATCTAAAAAATACCATTTAATTAGATTGGATTGGATCCTTATAATGATAGTTACGAGGTTAAATGATATAAATTATATTCGATTCTTTTAATGGGATGCGTGGGTTTGTTTCAGAAAACACATCGTTTTTTATCTACCCTACCGTTCGGTGTTTAAAATAACATGCCCTGCGTTAAAACTAGATTGGAAACTATCGCATGAAAATAGTTCTAATTAATATCGATATCGTGACGAATATAACAATGTTGAGTGACGCTTGAATTTAGCCATACCTAATTCTCAATTGCGCACAGCACCCGGTTGGGAATCTCTGATGTATAGACCAAATAATACTCTGATGTATAGACCAAATAATAAAATTTCCTATGTTTTCTTTTTCTAAATCTCTTTATTAAAATTCTTTTTAAACGCCGCTAATAAATTTTCATGTAGTATTCCAAAATGTGTCATTGATTTAGTGAAATTTGTGTAGTAAATTCCTACACTGCTTTCAATAAATTTTAATATTGTTGAATAAATAGGACATAAATTTACATGCCAGAAAGATACATTAAATATGTGTACTTTTATCATAACTTGGTATGACGCCAATATTCTTTCATAATAGAAATTCCGGGTGGTTTGAAGTAGATATTATGTTTGAAGTGACATAAAAATAATTTCGTAGTTTTAATGATTTTTTTCATCTTCGTTACACATTATAGAAGATATACTGACGAAGCAATGTATTTTATAATATATGATAAGCAAAAGTAATTCTCAAATATTTTCCTCTTAATATCATCTATGTTACTCGGTAAAGTAGTATATATATGAATATAATAAGTAGATACATATATATAAGTATCATTGAAAAGTACTTATATTGTAATATAATTATATAATGTAATTATTATTAAATATAGGGTAAGAGCTACTATTATGGGCCAGCTTCAATTAGTGGCCACTTGCAGATAAAATCTAGTTTTTTAAGATATTAAATCAACATTGCCATCTGTTAGGTTATTAAGAAATCTCGTCAATTGTTCCTCCGTTGGTAAAACAGATAATTGTTACTTTAAGCATTATAAAACAACCTCAAAACCGCATTTTTATCTGACAGTTCGAGCGAAACCGTGAAATAAGTGCGATTTGTTGTAAATTGTACAAGGACATGACTTCTGTTAAAAGGTATGTTAAACATTTAATATCATACAAAATGCTAATCCAATTGACAAGTATCTATGTATTTGATTTATGTATACATCATTAGACATATATTTTGGAAAAAATAGGTGGGTAGGTATATTATGATGGTGGCCAATAACTGATTCCAAAATACGTCGATTTTCCTTTATCGGCCGGCCTTGCTAATAATAGAATATGTGACTAATTAGTAAAGTATTACATTTATTTTTATTAGTTGAATAGTGTTTTAACAGTATTATTAATCATCTTTGTTTTTATTATATTTCTCCGACATTCGTAGATAAATGTTGGCCACTTGGCCCAAAATTGTACTTTTGATGGCCGATAATAGAAACTTTTTTCTTGATTGTTCCAGAATAAAAATGCATCAAAATAAACGAATAAAATATAGTCAAGAACTGAAGAATAAAATAAGCAATAGAGTATATGAAATACCATAGTGAAGAGTCTTTGCGTTCAGTAACAAGAAGATTTGAAATACCAAGAAGCACACTAAAATTCCTTCCGCAAAAATCCTCTACTGAAAAGTTTTGTATGCTGTTCCTACTGTGAGAAAACTTCAATGATTCTCATTTATCTTTATGCTACGTCAAGATATTTGTTAACTTTTATTAGGGAGGTATAAGATTTCTTTTGAATTTTTGAAATCTATTTCCAACAAGCTCTACGTATTTAATTAAATATGCCTATCTCACTGTAACTCAATGTGAATGTGTTCTTTGTATTTTTAAGTAATATGTTACGTATGTCTAATAAAATGACGATAAAGTTGCATTAAGTACTTGATTGAACACTTAATAATGATGTGTGATCATAATATTACATAAACTGTTTTTTAATTTTTGTTTAAATAATGTTATTACATCAATTTCGGGGTGGCCAATAATTGCATTTTTTGGTGGCCAATAATTGAAAAAAGTGGCCAATAATTGTAGATTTCTGCCTTTTTTTTTGATTATTTTTTTTATGATGTAAAATATATTTTTTTAAATGTTCTGATAATTGATTATTATCAAAAAATAAACAATTTAACAAATAATATTTTTTTATTCCACCTTCCTAATGATATATGTCCACAAAAAATTAACAAAGTTGAAAAAATCCTTAACTGGCCAATAATTGTAGCTCTTCCCCTACCACTTTTGTATATTATCAGCATTGTTGTCATATTTTACGAACGTCTCTGGAGGTGTCCGTTTATCGTATACTTATATAAGGGTGATTATTGCAAATTCGTATTTATATGTGTTGGAGTGATTTTGTATAAGTCAATTATGTTATATGGTAAAGCACCAATAGTAAATCGAATAATTGGTAATGATCGATAGACCGGTATCTATTCGCAAAACTGACAGAACGAAATCACTGTGGAGATTTTATTCTGGTTTTGCTAATAAGTAAAACTTCTGCTCCGTTGTCATTTGCAAGAATATAACACTCGGCTCTACTTTGGTTTTCTGTATGCAGTGATTTTTGAATGATACGTTTATTTTTTCGTCAGTTTTACCTAAAGTTGCCTAGAGTATACAGTATACACGGTATCAAGTAAATTGTAAATATTAAAACAATCTTTTGTCGGGTCAAAAAATGATATTATCTCGCTATTAACATTTTATATACAAGAAAAAAACTGCGCATAGTTCACTACGAATACGTAGGTAGTAGGTACTAATATGCTTCGCTAGAAATACTAATGGCGGATAAAAACAATGTTATTGTGTAAAAACAGAATTAATTTTTTTATGTCGACTGCAAAAACTACGTTTTTTTATAACCCACTTACCGCTCGGGTCTGTGTATTAGGTATGTTGTGTAATTATTTCCACGGATGTATATTATACATACTGAAATACAGACTATCAAAAAATATTTATTTCAAATTCTCGAGCTTCATCACTGTGAATAAAAACTTATCTACACACAAATAGCTACATATATATATATATTATTCAAATCAGCTGTGTTTTTTTTTTGTATGGGTCCTTATTTTTAATGGTTGCCAACTCAATAGCCTGGGGGCAATGTGCTTCTTGTAAACTTGTAATGTTGACGCTCGCCGCTTTTGTTCGTATCCTTTCCATATTCGGGATTGTGTACATACTGGTTCAAAAGTATTATATTTATATTACAAAAAAAATATTAGGAAGGTACAGACAATCAAATCTCATTTAGAGTCGATCCACTACTGGATGTAAGCCACGTCTTACCTGCCATGTATTTCCAACGCATTTATAATTACCTAAAAATATTTTATTTTATTATCTTTTTATAATAGATATTACACGAAACAGGCACTAAAATATCTATTTAAAAAGGTATAGTATCCTCCACATAACTTTGCAATTGTACACAATGACAAGATTTGTGTGTAATACAGACTGCGTATTAGTAAATGCCAGGCGCCTGGTTGGCTAATTTCATCAAATAATTAAAAAAAATCTCTTCCAAATTGCAAGGTTACGTGGAGGGTAGTATAATGCCCAACCGCAATTCAAACTCGAGCTTGAAAAATTGAGCTATCACGTGAGTTGGACCCCCAGACCACGGAGATACGGGATGAGTCTAGCTTGTTTGCATGTGTAGTATGCGTGAAATGTATCAAATTACTTGAAGCCTTTGTATGATTGTGTTAGTTTCTGCTGCATATTAGTACCAAACTATTGGCACAGTAGAGGTATGTAGATATATTATTATGTCCGTCTAGTCGGTAGTCAATTCATAATAAATTCCTACATATACGACAGATGTCGTTGGCAAATTATAGTATTTTTGTAGAATATAAAATAATCATGTTATTCTTACCGGCAATAAAAAAATATTTTTCTTAAGAAGACTTTAAATAATCGCCTAGTATGGAGTCATCGCAACTGGTATATGTCATAGCTCGAGCGACATATTCGGCACATTGCTATTTCTGAAAATTTGGTGACGCGTCTGTCTTAAATGTGATACCCAATATCCACGTTTCCATGTCACGTTACATCCATTCTTCGATAGCATATTCGGTATATGTAATACAATACACGTGGTGTATTGATTGGTGTATAGTGACTAACTGCAATTCTGACTTCGACGTTATAGTTCTCAGAAGGTATCAAAAGTGAAGGCCAAACCGTAGCATTTAAATGAATATAGAACATCATGTTGAACAGGTGCTACGTCAGTTGTTATACTACGGCGTAGGCATATGGCTTAATATCGCCAAGTAGGTATTTGAATAAACTATGATTTTTATTAATGATTAAATAATATGGACATTCCTATAAGTTAATCAGCATTATTCTTATCTTAGCAAACATAATAACTCTTAAATTATAAATATATCATGGGTATTTTAAAGAAAGTTTATGTTTTAATAATTATTATTGTTCTTTACACCGGCGATTCTCCCGATAGATTTTATCACGTGAATTCTTCTATTGTTTAATGATGCCTGGTATATTTTTAACCACATTTTTCAAATCGTATTTTCATATCTCTTTGACCCATATTTTATTTATGCATCGTCTATTTTTGATAATGCACAAAGCGCATTCTGCCAGTTGATTTCAGCAAAGAATATGAGAATATATTTATTTATCAGCAAAATGATAACATTTAGTGTCTGAAATAGTTTCATTTATATTTTAATGCATTTTGTCTTTTTATGACTTGTGTCAACTTGTGCCGCAAAACCAGGGAGAAAATCGTATCACTCTTCTTATGGAAGGAAAAGCACGCGTTTAAATCACTGACTGGGTAAAATTCACATGCTTTTAGAATTTATATATTTGGATCCACAACGTGGGTTTAAACCACAGGTTCTCAAACTTATTTCGACCACCTCCCACTTTGAGATTTAAAAAAAATCTAGTGCCCCCCATATTTTTTAACTTACCTTTTTACATTACCATCTGTTGCGTATCTTAAAAACAGTTATTATTGCAAATATAAATTTTCAACATGCATTATTATATGGATAGGATAGATAGGGTGTAACCCATATCTTATTTCTGAGATCAAAGAATGTCTCAATGAGAGGAAATAAAACTCTTTGAATTTAATATTTATTTAATGTAAAGGATGACTCTGATGCACTTCGACGAGTTAGTTAATATCAATCTCGAATTCACTCAAAAACAGCCGTAAGTCGCCGCGTTCAGTAATTTGCAGCCGATTTCTCTTTTTAGTTAGCAACGTTGCTATAGCACTAAATCCACGATCACACAAATACGACGATGGGAATGCTATCAGAAGTCTTTGAACAACCGACCAGGGTACAGTTGAGAGATTTGCTTCTGCAGCCAAAATTCTAGATAGCCATTCTTGAATGTAATTTTCAATTCTTTGTTTGTTGTCAGTTATATAAGTTCTTTTCATTGGGATGATCCTGCTGTGTTGACATTTATATATGTTGATTTTTATAGATAGAATTTATCTGCTGTCGCCCCTCTAGATTTCCTTAACGCCCACTAATTTTCTTTGAGCCTTCTACTGCCCCCCTGAAAGCCTCCAGCGCCCACAAGGGGGCGTTATCGCCCACTTTGAGAAAGACTGGTCTAAACTAAAGTGTCTAACGAATGGTTAATTACAAATCATCGTATTGGTAATGTAATGTCAGTGGAGATTCTTATGCCCCTGGTTGGAAGTGACACCTTGTACGAAAAAAAACCTAAAAAAGATTTTTAGTGAATCACCGAATTGAATAAATGTTTATTTCATAGTCATCATCATCAGTAAATGTAAATTACGATTTATATAATGTATTATTATTAACGAACTTACAAGGGATGGTTATTAGCCATTCATGCAAGCCATTAGGTCCTTGTGGGACTAGACCCTGTGGCTTTAGAGACAGCACTTTTGCCATTTCTCCGCCGTGGGAATAATCAGAATCATCCTTTTGTTATCTGTCTAATCACTACCTGATGTAGGCTTTTTAAATTCCAGTAGTATTTTGTTTAATCTTCATCGTTGATTGATGTGTTATTCATTTAAATTAATGTGTTAATATATACGTAGTCACGGAATAAATATATTTATATGTATTTAGTGCCTATCTTTTGTGGTCGACAACATTCGTTTTGCTATTTTTTTTGTATAATACCAATAAGTATGCAAATTTTAATCCCACGTCACCCAGTTTTCTACTGTTCCTACCTACCTAATTTTTGATAATGTGTTACATAGATATTAACTTAAATATTTCAACTAATACGAAAGTTTTTAATATTTTTACGAAGCATTCTGTATATTTTCGTTTGAAGTCTTGGCAAAGGCGACTTCCCGAATGAGCCGGAACGTGCTTTGTATGGAATTTATGGATTTCCCGCAGACTCCATTGCGCCTCGGCAAAGACAGGCACTGGATTGGCTCAGTGGACCAGGTCAAGATTTTTACCCCACCAATCTTTATTTCCTCCACGAAACTTTGTTTCCCCCCCCCCCTACCAAACATTATTCCACGATCTTCTCGTCTAGAAATTTATCGCCGGTTTTCGCTATGTCGACAATGAACTTCCACACCAATGATTTATTAGTTTTGTAGCCTTGACATATTTTCCGCATAGTTTATTCGCCTTATAAAACCATTGAGCAATAACGGCTAGATTTTTATATCTCAATAAATCTGGGACGCGGACTGTTTTCGCTTTGTTTTTATTTTATCATCCCTACATATTATATGTCCTTCCTTTGTTAATTAAGAGTTTTTCTTCGTATACGATATTACTATAGATAAATGTCATTGCTGTTAATATACTTTATATCTTATGCAATGTCTTGAATAACAAATGATAATTTAACTATTAGCAAGTACATGTACGTCACAACCGTATATTATCTATGGTCAAAACTAGAATTTGGAGCAATCATTTCGACCTCTGTGAATCAGATTTATTTAGTAATGTTATTGAATTACAAATGTATATCGTCACCTCAATACTACAACTAGATAACTCTGATTTGGTCATTATTGGGAAAATGCAATTTAAACTTTACTTGATTTACATAAATCTAGGCTTTAATCATTATTTAAAATGAAATGGAAAATTGTGCTTGTCTAATTGGGAACAATTAAATAATGTTTAATTGTATGAAACATTATTGTAGATATATTATTTTATTTATTTAATGCATTTATGGTATTAAAGTTATCTAATATTTTCAACACAAAATTAATACAGTTACCATTAATTTCTGGGTTACCTAGTTAAGTATCATTTTGTAGGTAAGGAAATGTAGAATCATATTGAATAGCTATCTCAAAGACAGTGAAAATCAAGTTATCTCGTTGTAGTATTGAGGTGATGATAATATATGTATACCAGAGGTAAACTACGGTATATCCAAAATGAAAACTTTACAGGAGAGACGAATTTGTGATTTTTGATACTTTCAACTTCAGGCATTCGTGAATGGAAAAAGATCAAATTTATTTATTTATCAAAACAAGCATATTTTCTCGTGTTCTATTATATAATTAATATGTATATATTTTTTATTATTATTATTATTTAACGCTCATAATGGAGATACATTTGTTTACCTCAAAATCTGTTGGTGGTACACAATAAAATATGCTAAGTAATAAACAACTGTAAGTCCAAGGGTTTTTTTTTAATTGACTCCTTGGGATTGGGAACAAATCGTAAGAAATGCAATAAATACACATGTTTTTTTTTTAAATAAAAGGGTAAGTTCTAATTTCAATTAAAAAAAACCCTTGGACTTACAGTTGTTTATCACTTTTGTATGACTATTTTATTGCGTACCACCAACAGATTTCAAGGTAAACAAATGTACCTATCTCCATTATGAGCGTTAAAAAATAATAGTAATAATAAAATATATACATAGTATAATAGAACACGACAATGCTTGTTTTGATATATAAATAAATTTGATTTTTTTCCATTCACGAATGCCAGAAGTTGAATGTAAGAAAAATCAAAAATCTGTCACTCCTGTAAAGTTGTCATTTGGATATACCGTAGTTTACCTCTGGTATACAGATGCTTCGTGCGAATAAGCTCCGAGGTTTAAACAATTATAACATGGACTTACCATTGTTTACCTCTAATAGTTATGTAGTTACAATTACATTTTTAATTTTTAACTTTGATAATAAGAGTAATATGAGTTACTGCTGTTTACAACGTATGCAGGATAAGTAATGAAGTAACAATATAACAATAACTCCATTTCACGATTTTTGGAGTTACAATAGTTTACCTCTGGTATACAGATATGTAGGTAGAGTTTGAAAACATCTTCAGTTAAGTGGGTAGTAGGATTCAAATTATTTTAGAAGTCTGGGTAAGGGCACACACACGACACTGAAAGTTATCGCGTTGACACGGATACTAAGTCAGTATCGTTATGTCTTATGTCAGATGTGCATTGCATTGTGTATGTAACCTAGTATCCGCGTGTCTTAGTCCCAAGTGAAAAATTGTCGAAACATTTTTATTACAGATCAATATGTATAGATCAATGTATAAATAGCTGATATATCTGAATTCATTACACACAACACACAATCGAAACAATTGAGATCAAATTGTGAAATAATTCTTGACGACTTATTACAATTATTATTGTATCGCTCTCTGCACTGTTCAATATTCGATAATAAGATTAAAAAAATATTTAATTTAAATATCAAAACTTTGTGTTATATTTATTGAAAAATGTTATAAATAATGTTAAATTACATTTTGGTTCGATTGAGTTGAAAATTTCCAGTGTTGCTGTTGGGCCACCAATTCGCCACTAGGGATTCCAATCCCGGGATCCCGAGCTATTTTCGATACCTATGAATCCCGGGATTGACAAAAATAATCCCGGGATTTCGGGATTGATTTTTTTATCAATTTTTATGGAAAATAAAATAAAAACGAAAATATAACAGAAAAAATACTTTTAATAAAAAATAACTACATTAGAAATAAACTGAGTTTGAATGAAGTTTGATTTATACCCATGTGTAGGTTGCCGATTCATTTTATTTTTTCACGTAAATTATTAAAAATGGAAAGATTGGAAAAAAACAATGCTTCGCACTTTTAACAAAGTAATTCCACCATGATATCATACGTTTTACGGCAGTTTCATATTTGTCTGACTAATAGATTTATGAAGCGGAAAGGCCATAAGTACGCCATGATTATTTGCTTTAATATCGCTAATCCATTCATTAAGTCTTTACTATTAGAAACAGCATTCTCCTATTAAATTCACATTATTATTTAAATTACAATATTATTTACTCCGTTAAACTTGTGTATTTCCAAGATTGAACGTATACAATATTAACAATAAATGTCTTAAATTGTAAAAATTATACTAGATGTATTTTTGATTGATTTTATCAATGTTATTTGTAATTATATTTTTTTTATATTAACAATGGAAAAAATGCCAATCCCGGGACCAGTCCCGGGATCCCGGGATTGTCAAATTGTAATCCCGAAATCCCGGGATCAGAATTTTGGCTCGGGATTGGATTCCCTATTCGCCACTATTTGTCGTTGTTTTATTGTGAACGAAAATTGGTTATACTGGTTATATTATTTTTTTAGATTATGTATTACCTTCCTACCCCATTTGTTTGTGAAGCTTTTAAGAATATCAATTACACTATGATATGTAGTTATGTTACCAAAAGTGTAATACTTACATTATTTGCTCCCAGCACACCTTATGAAATATTAATTAGTTATTTATGCATAATGGACACCACGACAAAAACATATTTTACCCCTTTCAATCTAAACCCGCCCACTTCCAAATCAATGGCTGTCCATTATTCTTAATAGTTCAAGGCGCTACAGCAGTATACTGTAATATTTTTTTTGCGCTGCCCACATTTTATCTCTTTTACTGGATGGGTAAATAATGCGTATGGCTTGTTTTGCGAACATGCTTTTTGTCTGCCTAAAATATTATTTGCTTTATCATGTATACTCATAAATTCCCTCTAACAATAAATGTCTCACGTGTGGGTAATTATAATTTGTCTTTCACGTTTAATTTAACCCTCGATAAAATTTTCTCATTACTGGGACAATTTTTTGTAACAATTTATTACACTATCGTTCCATTTTATACCTATAATATTATGTTTTGTTTTATATATTTTTTAATGTTAGATCTAAATTTCCCACGTTTAATAATCAATGGCCAAATAATGCTAATGCATAAACGGTGTTGTTTTTACATTATTATTTTTTCGCCTTAATATGATTTGTGAGTATTTTATTGCCATACGGAATAGAATAACAAGGTTTTCCCCCTTTACATAACTACTGGTTAATTTCCTACAAGTTTCCTATATACTTGGAAGGAACGATATATAATTTTGAAACTCATTTAGTATTAAAATTACCCAGGCATTATCTTTCTCTTACAAAGTATTTTTTTTCATTATTCAAAAATAAAATAAATGAGTTTTCTTTTGAAGTTAACACGGAGCTGTTATAATATGTAGACGAAGGTAATAAGAGACTCATATACATGCAGTTTAATTTCCTATGTTTTTATACAACCAATGGCAACGTTATAATAGCGTTGTGCTAGAATTTTGCATTGAGTTTTCGAAGCCAAACTGCAGACGTCGTTAGGGAAAATGTCCCAAATGATTTTGTAAATTGCTTACAAGAAGTTAAGTACGTTTTAGTTGTATTATGACATTGTATATGAAACCACAATATAATTCTTGTAGGCTATTGACATCACATTTATTAAAAAGACAATATTATTATGATGCAATGCAGTAATCTGCAGTAAGTAAATGATAATTTTGGATTGCATATTTTGTTCGTCCTAATTAACGTGTTACCATTTATTTTCTAATATGATGAGTTTACATACCGTATTGCATTAGGATAAAAATAATAACTGGATGGTCGAAATTTACAATTTCATGCTATCGAGTGTACTGTTATTAATAAGATAGGGTTTTTACTAATTAGGTTTTTTACTGACACTTGAACTATTCATTATTTGTTTATTGTATTTTTGTGACCTTTGACTTGTTAGGTAGGTTATGGAGTTTTTACTTACATTATTGTACTGATTTATTATATAAGCTAGAGTTAAGAGTGTTCGTTGTCAGTGTGTATTTACCTTTGTGAGTGTACACGGCGCCTGAAGATGCCGAAAGGCGAAACCCGGGTCGCAAAAACGACTCAAATGGAATAGTACAGAGCTTGAATTCATTAGAATTTTAATGTATTTCGTTGTTTCCCTATTTCACTTATCTATTCTTTTGGTGTCGTGTCCCTCTTCGATGAAGATTGAGACTCCATTTAAATGTCTCCCCATGTCAGATTTATCCAGCCAATTCTGCATTCCACCATCCGCATAGTTGAAGGCGTTGATATGTATGTGGTATTTGTTACCAATTCGATTGGACATCGAATTAGGGACTTCCAGCAAGTATACAAAACATCTTCTTTAAACGTAGATATATTTTTTTTATAATAATGATTTATATGAATATTTGATTATTTGTGATCAGGTCGGCAATAAATTGTGCCAAATAAAAAAGGCAAGAATTTTTCCATAAAAGATTTTTCACATTTTCGAATTATGATCTATTTTATTTGCAAAATTTTCTCTCTACACAAGACAAAGAAATCCTGTGGAATTTATTATCAATAAATTTATAGGAAATCTATCTCAGTAGCGATTGGCCGTGGCTCTAAAGACAGACACTTATTTTTGTTGCTAGATTGTATTTTTTATATTCCATTAAATTCCCTCAGGGTTGTACCCAAAGTCTTATCTTTTTATAACCCAGCGAAGTTTTCAGATTATCCTTCTTTATAAGTGGAAATGTTGGTCCTTTGGTGTCCCTCCGTGATAACACATGTACAATAATGACGTTTTGTCTAAACCTGATCCACGACACGTGAGTATTTTCTCACAAATATAGAATACGTTTATAGCTTTGTAATTCATTGAAATAATATCAATAGTAAAGCTTTTAGCACGTTTACGTTGAGGATTCTACAAACTTTTTATAGCTGCGTAGGGATTTCGTATTTAAATAAATAGTATCGATTCTTGATATCGTATTGCACTCAAAGAATTTATGTTTATACATTCTTTGTTCATAGAAAACGTATTTAGCAACATAGATATTGAGATATAAAATAGACTGATGAGTAGTGACATAAAATAGTGTGTATTTGCTCGCCAATGGAGTGCGGACAGTGTCTGAAGATGCCGAAAGGCTTAATCCGGGTTGCAAAAATGACTCAAATGGAAAAGTACAAAACATAGAGAATGTTTAATTAACACCACTAATTTTTAGTAGAGACAAAAGAAGATTGAACTGTTCAATTGTTTATCAGAGTTTTTTTTGTATTATGTAAATGTTACTAATTCGGCGGAGTTCATTCGAATCGTATGTTTCATTATTTATGCAAATAAAGCATTTTATTTAAATTGGTATTTACATATAATTTTTGATACCATCTCCTTCTTAATCTTGCACACAAAATCAATAATTTATGCAACAATAATTGTTAGTACACTTATTCAAAACATTACTTTTAAATGTTTGTTATGTGTATTTTAAATTTTATTTCAATTTATTTTATCATTAATTGTAAACTAGAATACTTCCTACCAAATTAATGTTAAGATAATTTATTATAAACGTACATCATGATATTGTTTACTATAATGTTTATTTGTTATGTATTATACTTAAATGTAGGATAGGAATAAGTGTTAATAAAATGAAACATTTTTGATTGCCAGAAATATATTCTATGTTTCCAATATACAATGTGATCTTATTAATTAAAACCCTACACCTTTTACTATCTTTAGTATGACAAAATCATTTAATATATCGAATAAATACAGCATTACAGTATAATAATATTATAAAACACATAAATAAATTTATACAGTAGGATTAAAAAATGTTTGGATAAGTACTATTTGATTTTGTGACACATTAATGTCATTACATCGTATAAATTTTGTGTATAATTTCTACAATAGCTTAGTTTCTAGATAAATAGTGAGTCGTTGACATGTAAAACTTATTAATAGATTTCTCTTCATTCTTCAATTGTGCAATTTGTTTCTGTCTGCTTTGATGTTATGCACGCCCTCGTAGCAGGATTCCATCACCTCAAACTCTTCGAAAACCATTTCGCCGAATTTTGCAGGATTCTTTTTTTCAGGCAGTCCATCATTATTTACGTAATAAAATTTCTTCTCAAACGGTATAGGTTCGTTGAAGCTTTTTATTGTTTCTGCAACTGTTTTCTGTTCGCCGTTGATATCATTGCTGGATACCGTGTGAGTTTCCAAATTATCTTCAGAGTTAAGATTTTCGTGTGACTTTTCATGGTTTGTTTGTTTATCTTGCATATTTTCCGTACTATTTGTTATACCGACGGTCGTTTTTGTTTCACTCTTCTCCACAATGCCGTTCGGTGACATGCTTGTTAATACAATATTCACATTTGGGATTGGCGAATCCACATTCTTATTTCTTGTTACTTTCAATTTGTCTATTGTAGATTCTCGTATTTCAGATGACATTCGATTCCTCTCTGAATTTATTATACTATTTAATTTAGACTTCTCCGTACCATTATAAATGATTTTATCATTTTTTCCTTCGCAGTCATCCTTTTCTAGATCACTGAATGGAGATGACACCATTCCTTTCCTATAACTTTCTATCCTACATATTTTAGTTTTTACTGAATTATCGTTATCGTATATTATCGGTGGGTCGTCAATGTTCGTTTTAAATTTGCGTCGTAAGTTATGATCTTCTCCTGTACCTGCCAACTCCAAACGACTGCTGCAGCTATTGGATTTAACCAGTTTAAACTTAAACCCTAAATAGCTATCATTTTTCGAAATTCCATTTCCGAACGTATCTTCGTCCTCTCGAAGATCGTTCTGTTCCGTTATCTCACTGCAAGAGCAGCATTTACTAAACCTGTCAGCTTCCATAACAGATAACGAATCATTTTTGTGTTTATCCATTGTAGGATTCAGGCACACACATTTGGCGTCGACACATTTTGTTTGACATGCGGAACAATCGCGGCAGCAGCTTCTTTGTAGTCCTCTGATTTCTTCCATAATTGCTTTAGTCATAGGACTCACTGCTGGCCCGCTATGCTCATCCAAGACCTTTCCACCATAATAAGTTATTGATGTTCCACACTCTCTTATCTTTTGTAAAATATCTTGACTTACATATTGACTTTCATAGCAAAGACTTGGATTCAGTGATTCACATAAATACTCTTCACTAGATGAACTATATATGTGTTCGTTGTTTGCTTTCGATGACTGGAATGGACTCAACGCATCCGTGTCATAATCGTGCTCATTATTAGAGCTCAAATCCCCGCTAGATACTCCGCTGGACAAACTAGCTGAATCCCACTTTTTCTGTCCGTATGAAGTATCAATTGTGAGATACCTCATTGCCTTTTTTCGATTTCCAGTTTTGTCTATCTTCACATCATCGGTAAGGTTTTTATGATGACCCGAACGCTTAGAAAGGTTTGGATCTGATTCTTCTTTTGGGCGTCGCATTTCAAGTGTGCCTTCGAACAAGTTTCTTACAGTTTTAACAGTATCGGGATCTGGAAGTTCTTCTTCAATTATTTCTCTATTAACGCGTATCGGGTGGTAGAAAAAATGTCGCTTTAACCCGGATTGTTTAATTTTTCGTGGCTTTCCGTTCAATTGGTCGTCTCCATCTTTCTCGTCAGTTTGTTTCGTTGTCGCTCCAGCTATGCGGCAGTTATTTGGCCTTTTGTATGATGTATTTAACCCACGAGTTGTTTCAATTTTGGTTCTTACGGGTTCTATTATAACAATGTTATTGTTTACTAACAATTCTTGAAAACTGTAATCTTGTAGATATTGTAGTAGTCCATCAAATTGAGCTTCCTTTTTGTAGTTAGCTATCATGCTCTTGCGAAATAGATCCGATTTCATCACTTTGTATCTGACATGGTCAAAATCGGCACAATCCTGGTCGTAACTTTTTGATTTAATTAATGTGGCATGAGTGACATCACTGTCTCCACTTGTTTCATGATTATTGGATCCCAGCTCAACAATTTCAATATCAGGAGAAAAGCTTTTATATTCTTGCTTTTCAGGTTCTTGTTTATTTTCCTCGTCTGCTAAAACATCTTGAACAGTTTCAGTTGCGTTCGAATCATATACAATTTTATTAAGTGTTGGCTCTTCGATAATTGACTCTGCCTTTTGTTTTTCTTGTCCGTCCATTTTCTTCCACACGTCTATTATTTCAGTTTCGCAAGGTTTCTTTTTGATACTATCAACTATTTTGACAGTTTCAATGGATTTGACTATATCTTCAACGGTTGTTATTGGATCTGGTTCATTGTTGTCAGGCAAACACTCTCTCATATTTTCTAGCGAATCATTACAGACGTCTTCGGGCTCATTCTCGTCACCAGATTTATCAATAAGTTTTGACCAGTAATTTTTAACTGAATGCAATTTTTCTTGATACTCAATATCAGTTTTTACAGCTTTTTCTACCTTTTCTGTAACATTGAATATGTTGGCTTTGAAAAGCTTTCCATTAGATGGTCTGTTTCCCAATATTTCATGCTTGGCAGTCATGTTCGTTTTGATATCTTTACCAGATCCTATCCCATTCTTATATGGCGTTCCTCCATTTCCTCTAGAATTAATTTCATCAATAAGGTGGCGTTTTTCTATTTCGGACTTAGTAAAATTGTGACGACAGTCTGTCACTGTTAGAACTTGAGGTCGAGACATGTCTGAGTCTCTTCTGGCGAGAAGCTTTTTATCTTTGATTATAAGCCTTGCTGGTGGTCTTTCGAATTTATTTTGAACTTCAGCTATTTTAAAACTGCGTTCCTTTTTCACCCTAGGTACCTGACGTATGACATGTTTCTTGGTTAGGTCTTCAAGCTTTGTATCTGGGACGTGTGTATTTTTGATTCCAACTTCAGTCTTACTGTCTTTTGTGGGTGTTTCTATTTTAGTTGCATGTTCATTGTTGTTAATCGTATATTTAATTTCGATAGAACGATTCTGCGGCGCAATTGTACTATCGATGATTGGCTTAGGTGCCTCTTTAGCGATATAAGGCGCCGGTTTTTCGTTTACGTAGTTTTTTTCTTTAAACGTAACCGGAGGATCTATAATGATTGTCTGATGACCGCTCAGTGGAAGTATTGTTACGTTATTTCCTTCTCTCAAATTACCAATAGATGTTTTAATATCTCTGGTTTTAAAGCTACTAGCGCGCTGTATTCGGTCAGTGTCTCTAAAAACTACGTCATATAAAGAAGACGAGTGAATGCCTGCATTTGACACATTCGTTGCAGAATATAAGCGATTTTCTGGACTTGGTGGTTTTTCAAACGAGTTCTTTCTTGTTGACTCTCCAGGAGGACTTGGAGGTGCATGTGTATCCAACGATTTAAAATCAGGTTTGGGTTCTCGTTGTCGAAGTGAATAATGTTTTGTGACAGTTGGCCTCTTTCTTCCGTTCGCAAATGAATTCGACTTCTCAACACGTTGTCCGTTGGTGATGAACGGATTTGTATTTTTTATTTCACCTTCCCTATTTTTGTCGAGCTTCTCCTCTGTAATTATGTTTATTTCGATGCTTTTATAATTATTTGGTATTATTGGTAAATCTGTGATTATAGTATTATTGCTTAAACCATCGGTTAATGAAGTGATTGATAATTTGTCACCAAATAATGAAAATTCACCACTTGTAGTATCAGTTTTTCGATCAGATAAGTGTTGTCTTATTTCTGTAGCAGCATTTGAAAGATCGACTTTATTTTTATCCACTTGGATTATAACACCATCTACTGTTACTACTGAATTGCTATCATACGAAAGTGCCTTGTCTAGTCTGCAAGACGTATTATTTGACGAGTCATCGAAAGAATTTTGTTCTTCAGACTGATAAAATGGATTGGTAGATTTCTCTTTTGGTTTGTGGATTTCTAGTTCATCATTTTCTAATGGCCTGTCTTTTTGCGCTATGAGATTGATACTGTCATCCCTGTTATCACAATCTTTCACTTCTATAACATTAACTTCTCGTAAACTAGTCTCATTTAATTCCAAACAATTTTCGAATTGCCTATCTTGCTGTTCGTCTTCTGTTTCGTGCCTCACTTCTAAGCGTTCTATGTATATATTTTTGTCAGTATCTCTATCTCGCTGTCTCAATTCAGCGTCAATTCTCTCTGATCGCCTCAAATTTTTACCTATGTTTATATCAGGAAGCGAGAAGTATTGATTCTCGATTAGTGTCGTAACAAACGGCTCTGTTGTTATATTTTTAGACGAACTGCTTTGCCGGTATAAAGATCTTGTTTTAAAATCGTCACTGTCTAACCTTGCTTTGTCGTGGTACTGCCTGCATAGTAAATCGTCAACCGGGCGGTAATGTTTTTGATACCGTTCAAGTGTATCTTTGTATTTTGACTTTGAATCTGTCTTCACAATCTTCGGTCGTGTTTTATTCACTCGGGTATAGATGGAGTCAAGATCTTCCAGTGACTTACCATTGAAACTGCTAGTAGTACTATGTAAATTTAGAGGGATCTCAACAAAACTTTCACTGTATTTTGAATCACAATATTCATCTATCTTTTCCGCCAATGAAAAAGCTAAATTTTCTAATCTTCGTGGCGGTGTTTCAGGCGATGGTGGTGTTACTGTGATGTAAGATGCAACGCTTGTGTCGTCTTGTGGTGTAGAGTCTTCCTCAGATACTGATGCGTCACAACTCTTTGCCTTTTTGTGACAAACTTTCGTTATAGTCCTTGAGTTGATCTCTCTTTTGGGAGTACTTCCGTTGCACGATTCTTGTTCATTCTCATCACTCGTAGATCTCTCTATAACTCTGAACTCCGGCTGAAGCTTTTGAACATTTGAATATGATCTATCGCTGTCAGACTCACCCCCTTCAATATACTCTGGCAAATAATATTCCCCTGTGGGGTCAAGTCCTTCGGAAGATCTCTCTGTACGAATGAATAATGGAGCACTCTTTACTGCAGTTGAATCAGGAGAAGATCCTTCGTAGGTTCCAGTGTGATCCGCTTCAAAGTTATAATTCTTGTGGATATAGTTTGAGTCCAAGCTATCAATTTCGCTGGGATTTCGAGAATATGTCAATTCTTCACCGTAGCGTTCGGGTCCAGGTGATTGTGTCCAACTTTCTGTTATTCGCGTCGAATGCTGACTATCGATGTCTCTATATGTGCCTTGGCCGTCGTTGACGATTGCCCCGTCTGGTGGATGGTCAGGATTGTCTGAGATGTCGCCGTAACAGGAGCTCGTTGACTTGTTGTAAATTCGTTCTAACGCCTCTTCCTTTGTTTGAAATTTAGACCGCGTCAACCTGGAAATTAAAAATGATTCTTGAGAATTTTACAGAAGTCAAATATCTATATAATTATATCTGGATTGTCACTTGAGTATTTATTTGCTTCCCTTCCTCGACATTTCGGTGTTATTGCAAAGTCTATTCTGTAGAGATACTGTATTAAAGTGTAGGCAATTACTTTGTAAGTGAATGAATTCGAACACTGTCAACAGTCATCGTATTCATATACTGACAATTTAGTGGAGCATCGAGGACGGAAGGTGAATAAGGAATACATAGAAGGAATCATAACTTGCTGTAGCGATTGATATAATGTTTGAGACTTTCACGGTTATTTTTCATCGTAATAGATTTTTGGGTTTCCATCGCATGTACTTCTTCCTTCTTTCCTCGACGTTTAGGGCTCGCTACAGAGGCCGTTATCAAGAGATATGTGTTATGATGAAGTGTAGTAAGTGTAGGTGTATGAATGCAAACGTCCCTCTAAGAATGTCAAAAGGAATCCGATTAGCTAAGAGCAAACGTTGCTTTGCGATTGATGTCTGAATTTTCGTGTTTATTAAAGTTTTTATAAGCAGTTTTAAGTAAAGTACGATTCAATATGAATATCTTAAATAACAAGAAAATTAAATGTGTTTTTTCTACTCACCTATCTTTAAAAACTGGCTTATCAAGAAGTCTGGCCCTTGGTATGAGCGGTGCGGCACACGCCTCTTCTCTGATGACAGCTAATGAGCGGGATCTCCTCAGCGGGGCCACAGATTGCCTTCTTCCAGAAGATCTGATAGCTCCTTGCCACCACCTCTCCTGCCCCCTAGCAGTCAGATGTCTGTAGTATTCGTCTTCAAGGCCGCCTTTCTGACTACGCTGGATTAGCTCAAAGCTCTCGTCTTGTCTCTGCGGCGTCCTGCCACGCTGCTGTCCCACGAAGTCCAAATTCTCGGCCGGGTTGTCGAGGTACTCAATATCCCGGGTCCTCGGCGGGGCTGGCGGGCGGTATGAGAGTTCGATCTCGGAGACGGATAGCTGGCGGTGATGACGGGAGAGGGCTCGGGCCGGCCAGCGAATCCGATCCGCGTGACGGTGACTGCGCAGCGATACCGCGCTGTCGACCGAATGCCTGAAAATAACATAACACATATCTATAATACAAATTTTATTATTGATAGGTGGTTTAAATTGAATATACGTTCAGTGTTACAAATAAACAGCAGGAATAAAATACGAGACTGTTGACTAGAATTTAGTTGAGTGTGCCATCTATGAGAATTGACTATCGAACCAACAAAAAAAAAAAATGATTTAAATTTCGGACTATGATACTATTTACAGAGGGTTTGAGCGGACCCTTTATTAAGTCCTCCGCTCCGGGACCTAATACTTTCTCCAACTCCTTATTAAAAAGTTTTAATACGTATATGTATACTTACAAATGTAAAAAAATAAAAAAAATAAGTATTTTTGAAATAAGGTTTATCAGTCGTTCTTTTCATTATTATTTCCATTAAACAAAACGGCAGCAAATCGTCTTTCATTATCTGCCTATTCTGTCAAAAAGTAATGTTATTTATCACTCGGCAGTGTTAACGTATTTAAAATAACTCCTGTGTTGCAGTGGCAAATATACCTAATATTTTCATTGGATTTCAGGACGTAAATTTAATACTAAAAAAACACCAGGAGCAGTGGAGCACTACAAATTTTCGGTGCTCCGGCTCCGCTCCTGCTCTGGGTAAAATCCCATTGCTCCACTGCTCCGAGCTGCTCCAACGCTCTGATTTTTTATCCAAAAACATTTCTACGAGGTGAAGAAGATGAAAATAATCGTGGCAAAGAGTGCTTCTTGAAGGGACGTAGGTTATGGAAGGTAAAGACAGCCATATTTATGTGATTTGACATGATTTTTTTTTCATCTGCAGTATTTTACTGCGCTACAATTTACGATTAAATGTTATATTTTACTTTTTCATAATAGATACTTTATTAAACAAAAGTCATGCCCAACCGGGATCGAACTTGGTGCTAAAATAAATACGGCCTCATTAGTTGGCTTCTTATCCATATACAGCTAGAATAGATCGCGTAAAATAACATAATCATATGTATTATTATTATAATAGGTTTATGCATATTCTTTTGAAGCATGACTAGCTATCTATGTATAGATAGGTGCATCCTAAATTCAATTAACTTAATATATTAATCTGTTGGTATGTTTTCCTTTTGAAATAATATCTTTATGTGATAAAAATCTATTTTTATGATCAAGGTAGGCTTTAAATAGTCGCCTAATATTGAGGAATTATTGATTACAGATCGTACTCACAGGCGACCAAATTTTGATTACAAAGTTATGAAGAGAATTCCGAAAGCTCGTTATTAAATGAATTCAATTGTATGTATTTTGATTTATTTTTCAACCATAAAAGTATGCATGCAATACAATGAAAGAGGTATTTGCATAAAGATTAATATTCATTTTATTCAATCCACAAATTAGAATTATATATCTAAATAAGTGTTGATATCTAATAAACAACTTTAATTCAGTATTATAAGTATTTCACTTCCTTTTTTCCCCACAAAGTGTGTCCCGCTGGCCAATTATGTCCCGTGTGACTTTTTGATGTGTTTCGCGAGATTTATGTTACATCTGTATTATTTTTTATTCTTCATGTCGAATATTAAAAATTACTTTTAAAATTAAATATTTTCTGGCAAGAATGAATGTTCCCGTAAATATGCAATTTGATTGAATTTATAGATTTGCAAGAAAACGTGGAAGCAAAAGCATCTTATCGTGATAAGGATTTAATTGAATTCTGCAAAGGACTTTCACTTGAGGTATATCCAAATATAGTTAAACATGCCCATTAAACGGCTTATTTATTTGGAAGTAGGTACCCATATTTGTGAAATAACATTTTCTACAATGAGCATTAATAAATCAACTTAAGATCAAAATTAACAGACAACCATATCGCATCTGTTATGTGCCTAAATTTGAGCCTAGATTGCAGGATTTAGTTTCAAACAAACAATTGCATAAATCACATCACAAATTTTAAATATTATTTTTGTATATTAATAAGTATTTATAACAAAATATAAGTTTACACAATGAAATGTTTTTTTATTTTTTTTTGTCTTATGTTTTTAAAAAACAGAAAATATTTACAAAGTAAAGGGCGGCCCGCCAAATATTTTTGATTTCAAAATTGTCCCTTTGACGAAAAAGTTTTTGAACCCCAGATCTAGAGCAACCAATTTTCAATTACGTACCTGCCCAACTATTTCAAGCATACGAAATTTACCGACAATCATAGTTGAAGAGCGATTTTTTTGAGATATATCTTTCTTTACCCCGATTGCTACATCTAGCTCAAGTTTATTTCGTTATTTACTATACGCTTTAAATGGCTTTACAATCCTGTATGGATCTTAACCATTTCCCGAAGAAGATTCTTAACAGATTATTAGCTTTTTATTGATTCATTTTATTAGGTCCACGCTCTGGATACAAAAACACATTGAAAGAAACAAGATGTAAATTTTCGATGCGTGTTTCGATATTTTGCTTCTCGGATAACGCGAACGCTATAATTTGATATACTATTTATATTTCTATTCTAACAGTGAAATCACTAGAAATCTAATCCAATGTCTTCGGAATACTAACTAAATGCTGAGCGTAGGCATTCCGCAAGTGGTGTAAGTTTAGCTTTGTGCTAAGCTAAACGGGATTATCCGACAGAATACATCTTTTCACGAATGTCGCGTCTCGCAGTTATTCCTTTGTAACTAACAGGGGCGTCCGTCGTGTTATTGTACAGCATTTCTTCCAAGTAAAACAGTACCAATATTAATTTAAGTATCTATAATACTGTTATCTATCTAGATCGCCGCAAATTGTATTGCTAATGCAAACTACAGATTACCTTAACAGTTTTATTTATGACACTTCCTTCTAAATATTTACGTTTTATAATTAAATCACCACTGACTCCTCAAAGCAGAGAAAAATATACTCTTGGATCTACGAAATGCGGGTATATATTATTCAAAGTCTTGTTTAAGGCAATGTCTTTACCTACCAGAGGCACCTAGCGGAAAAATACGAAGCTTGCAATTTGAGACATTTTTTGATAATTTACAATTTCAACTGTATTAAATAAATATGTATCTGAAAACATTAAAAAGAAAAATATTTTTTAGTTTAAGTCAAAGATGAATTTACAGTTGTAAAAAAATGTTATAAAATGTGAATTTGTCACAGGACCACATCTTATTATTACATTATATTTTATGGTCATATTTATTATTAAAATTTAGTTTATTAAGTTTTCTATTTTTTCTCGTATAGATTTTTTTTTACTACTTCATAGTTTTAATATTTTTTTATATTTATTTTAAAAAACATCAATTTTTATAAAAATATAAATGTGTATAACTTGACATCTTTTTTATTTATATGAAATAATATTTAGGAATGGTTGCTACCTAAAGTGGTGGATACACAAATATGCTGCGAGCTTTTTTTCACCAGTAGGTATAAATTATTTTGGATGCTTATAATTTTATGGTTTTCAGTAGGAACATAATTAGAATGAAGTTTAAAATTTATTTAGCAACAGAGATATTGAGATATAAAAATAGTGATTGGTGAGTAGTACCTACATATAGTGTTTTTTTTTCCATTGGATGCCGAAATGCGTAACCCGGGTGGCAATTGGAAAACTGAATTAAAATTAAAATTACCTACCCTCCCTCGATTGTATTATTTTCAGACGACGATTTTTTTTGGAAATAAATCAGTAGGTTTTGTTAGACTATATATTGTACAATTCTTAGGTTAATTTAATTATAAATTATTGAATGAGTCTCAGAGGAAAAATTAATTAATAACAATAGTAGGTACTACGAGACTAAATGTTGCCATGGGAATTCAGCGAATTTATTGCTGGATATAATTTTCAGCAGATTGTATACTTAATTAAAAATATATTTATTACTATTAACGATTTTATTAAATATATAATATTACTTCTTCCTTGGTTACGGTTTTATCGTAAAAATGCGGACTATCGCGGAGAAAGCTCAGTTTACCCTACCTAATGAAAATTATATCTTCAAACAATGTATAAATGTATACTGTCACAAATTATCTCATAAAATTATGCGCAAGTGTATGAAAATGTTGAAATTTCAATAAACGATGCAATACTAGATACAGAAATATTACTACTAATGAATAATTATTATTAAATTAATTAAATCTTTCCTACACATTTTCGATTTATAAATTTAATCCCTTTTCATACTACTCTTTTTTTTGGCTCCTCAGTCTGAAAAGGATCTTGGCCGCCTCATGTAAAGGTGTCAGGTAGTTTTTCGAAATATATTGATCACTTGCTTAATCTAGTAGAACCATGCTCTGGGTCCAAATACAACAACATGCATATTTACCAGACTCTTGATTTGAACCTGAGGCTCGCGTCTTCATACACAGATAATTTATTATTCGTCTACCTCTTATAATTAATAATAGTTATAGCTCTGCAAAACTGGTCATCAGAATAGTTGCTAGCGACTTAGGCTTTCACGCCATTACTATTTATACGGGAAGAGATTCATAAAACCATCAATATCACTTAGTCTACTAATTAAATTTAATATTATGAACATGTATGCACACATTTTGTGAACATGTGCAAATCCTCAGTGTAATATTATTATAAAGATGAAAAATATTATACAGTTTTATGGGGGTTCAAAAGTAAATAAATGAATTCCGGTAACCCTTTTCGATTCGACCGCTTTGGCCAGAGGAATCCTTTGCACTTGCGTGGTCAGTCTCGGGGGACCAGAGGCTCGCTGCCTTGCCTTGGAACACTCGGCGGACATCTTAGGATTACTGAATACGACCGAGGGAGCTTTTGGGAAAAGTTTAATTTTACGATGTGGCTGGCATTACCACGACAGTTATATCGTTATTAATTTGTTGTTGTGAATTTCCAGAAAATTCGGAGTTGGGTTTGTCAAACGATTGTAATACGCCGTTTTTTTATAATTAACAAGTGAATTTTTATTTAAAAAAAGTAGAAAGTAGGTAGTTATATAATTTTATATTTTACAAAAAATGTAGCCAGAAATGCACGTATCTTGTGCACAGCTTAGATTAAAAAAATATATTTTGAAGTGGATGACTGATAAACAAAACAAATGAAAATAGTTGTTTTTATTTAATAAAACGCATTTTTATTTGGAGTACTTATTCCACTTTTAATCAATAGATTAGGACCGGTTTCGTTCGCCTCAGAGGGACATTTTCAACTTTTTGAAAAAAAATATCTTAAAATGTCCCTATGAGAAACAATACAATGCAGTTCCATAATGAATTGACAGTTAACAAAAAAAAAACGAAAATAGCGTTATAAATTAAATTATACGTTCATATTATATATTATGGTGGTTCCTTACAATAATGGGAAACGTCTTGCAAAGCACGACATTTATTGGAAGGTTGTAGAAGATATTCTTGCCATTTAGATGGCTTTATTAATTATTAACTGTGGAAAGAATACTTTTACATTCGCAAGACATTTTCATTGGTAGTGAGACTTAGGCAATCTTTTTCTGTTATTTTCCATTAGGCATGTTCCTAAATTATATATACCAGTATTAAATTCCTAATAATTAACTAGAATTTAGGTATTTTTTCGTATATTCTTGGATGGGCTTTCCACGTACCTACATAGTATACAATAACGTTGTATTCCAGTCTTCCCACACTGTGGTACCCACGTGAATCATTTTTTTTTTCGTAAATATATTTGTCGAGTGGTACCTCATAAATGACTTAAATTTAATAGTTTCAGTTGCTCAAGTCGTTCATTGTGATATTTCAAGTTCATATGCAAATTAACAAGAATTACCCAATTAAAAAATATTACCAAAAACTATATGACTCGATAAGTTTTCCACCATATTAGTGGTAACATATTATTAACTATATAGCCAGTAATTATTAAAGTACAATATAAACAAAGATAGCCCAAGACAATACAGCACTTCTGTATGTGTGCATTGTTATTCAGGGGCATTGTTCGTAAGCAAAAGCTGGCATACGGACACCACTAATTACGGATGCATCCGAAATTTGCATTGTGCCAGGTATGCTAATTAATATGACCAGCCGGACTGGGTTAGTTTTTCAATGCCGTTCCATCATTTTCCTTAATGCGATGTTTTATGTTAAAGCAGGCAACAAAAAATACCTCGTGAAAGGATTTATTTCCCCTGGGAACGTACACAATGCATCTTACGACGGGGACATCTATCGGATGAAAGATTGTGATCGATTGGATATTATCCAGGGATAATAAAAAAAAGGATTTTGACACCACGTATAAATTATTTTTTTTTATATATGAAAAACAGATATCGTCATAAAGTGGCGACGACTTTCGATGCTAAGCGTCTATTTAACGTTTTGACCCGTAAAATTAAATTTAAAACGAGAATTTTCTAAATTGCGGCAATCGGTTTATTATTCCATCCATAAGTATGTATCCGATAATATTATATAAATTATGAAATTATTAAAAACTATTTAAACAATATTGAAAATATCTTATTTTATTTATTTAGGTCAACCAACAGGATCAATCACAGAGGATAGATATGAATATAATATGGAAAATAATAATAATAATAATGTGATGGTCCCAATCACAGGCGGACACAAAAAGCATAATAAATCAAATTAAATTAGATCAAATATTATGTGCAGCTGTAACTAATGTAATTGGAGAGTTATTGAAAGTCGTTAAAGAAAATTAAAGAGAGAAAAAATATATACATAGATAAGAAAAATACAATTAAAAATAAATAAATAAATTCAATAAAAATAAACAGTCGTCCAGATACAATTAGTCGTGGATTTTGGAGCAACTTAATTTGAAAGAGGCAAGAGAACAATGCAGATCCACTCGATCACTGTGAAGATTCAAGGTTCTGCAGATTCGAGCCATCAGACAATTGTGACCTAAATTGGTTTTATATGTATGATTGTATAACAGTGAGAAAATGAAGAACGAATATTCAATTTCAATTTATTTATTTTACATATAGTGGACATTACAAATTATAAGTTTAAGACGTTCACAACATGACATTTAGAAACAAAGAAATATTATTAAAACAGTTTTATGTACATAACACAAGATATAGATCAGTATTAAGTTATTCTACAGTATAAATGTGTAAATACAAAAAATATTAAGTATATAGGTACAAGGAAGTACACCGGATGAGTTAAGCAGACCCTATTTTAAGAATTTAAAAAACAACGTCCACCTAAATTCACCCTCACGTAAGTGGAATATGTCAATATCCGAAGCGATTTCATTAAACATGGTTATTGCCCTCCCAATTGGCATTACTAATGGCAGGTTAGTTCTGCACCGTGGGAGAACAAACAACGGATGCCCTCGATTACTAAGGTAATTATCAGAGACACACAAGCCAACACCACCAAGAATGGCAGAGTTCACATTTACGCCGCGTATAAGTCTGAAAAAATATGTAGCTAAATAAAGATCCCTTCTAAATTTTAAGCTACAGTATGTAAGCATCCCTAAGAGAAAATCAGTCGGATAGAGCCACAGATAATATCCATCCAGCCGAAAGAAAGGAGTCTTAAAATTTTCTTTTGGACTCTCCACCATAAGGCCGTACTTCAACTGATGCGGGGCCCAAACGACAGACCCACTCTCAAGTCTGCTTCTAACTAAGGAGTTATAGAGAATTTTTAGTACCGTAACATCCGAAAAGACCCGGGAAGTACGCAAGACAAAGCCCAACATCTTTAGCGCCTTTTTAAAAATGGTATCTATATGACCACTAAACGTTAGTTTACCGTCAAACGTAATTCCAAGATCTCTTACAGATGATTTTCGCGAGAGAACTCTGCCATGCATCGAGTACTGGAAAAACAATACTCGTGAGACTTTAGTAAACGATAAAACATTGCATTTATCAATATTGAAGTCCAGTTTGTTACGCCTGTCCCAATCTAATATATTATCTATATCAAGTTGGAGTTGACGACAATTGTCCAAGGTGACAACTTCCATGAAGAGTTTCAAGTCGTCAGCAAACAACAAAAACATAGCATTTTTAATTACCAATGCTATGCCATTTATAAAAATCGTGAACAGCAATGGCCCTAAGTTTGAGCCCTGGGGGACACCAGAAAATGTGTAAAAGGTCTGTGACTGATAAAGGCCGTACGAAACGTATTGTTGACGGTTCCTAAAATAACTCCCGAATAGCTTCAAAAATCGATCCGACAATCTAATAAGTTGGAGCTTTTCCATTAGAATATCGTGATCGACTTTGTCAAATGCCTTCGAGAAATCATTGTAAGAACAGTCAACCTGGCTGCCTCTATCTAGTACTGACGACACATAATCAGTGAATACCATCAGGTTGGTTTCCGTTGATCGGCCTGCTCTAAATCCAATCTGTTCATTCATTATAAATGACTCAATTTTTGGAGAAATCATGATGTGCATGATCATCTCCAGAACTTTTGCTGGTGCAGAGAGAACAGCTACCGGCCTGTAGTTTTCTACTGACGACTCTGTACCACTCTTATAAATTGGAGTCACCTTCGACATCTTCCATATTTCCGGAAAGATACCTGTCTCCATTGTAAGATTATATATATATGCAAGTGGGCCTTTGACAAAATCAACACACCCCTTTAAAAAAATGTAGGGACGTTATCCGGTCCCAAAGAACGCGTATTCTTAAGTTTTTTTTAATAAAATTGACTCTTGGTACATTAAATTTAATGTAAAACTGTAGTTGTGGGGAATCTGTGTGGTTATTAATTATTTTGAAGATAAAAATAATGTCAAAAATAGTACGCTGTGTTTCTAAAGATTGAATTTTGAAATGTTCCAATTGGGAAGAATAATTGGGTAAGTTGATATTGACGTAATTGCTGAAAGATAGATTAGATGATTAAAATATATAATAAATATAAAAAAATATTAAGTTTATTCTAGAAAAGTTGAGTATGCTTATACAAACACTTCAAATTACACGTATATTATAATTGATAATACATTGATAAATACGTTTGGATTGGCTTTTTCCGATTAGTATAAACGTTTACTTCCGTCCAACTGATACTTATAATAGTAACTAATATCTCAATGTCGCAGTATATTATGCTAATAAACTCAATCAATTAGTAATCCAATTAACAGGAAAATTTATAATTCCTTGGTTCAATTCAGCTTTGAGCCTATAGTGATTATTTGGACCGCGTTGACGTACCTACAGTTTTATAGGAGAGAGGGTTCCGAAGAAAATTTTAAGATTATTTTTCTTGCGGCTGAAAAAAGACTCGTGTTTTTATCCGACCGACTTTCTATTTATTGTACATGAGAATTACACCCATACATACTGTATGCTAAACGTATAAAAGATTTATAGTTAACTACCTACGTGTTTATTTCCGACTTATACCTGGTATAAACTAGAACTCTGGCATTCTCGTTAGACCCTGATAACTATCTAGATAAAGCGAGAGCATCGGTTGTTAGTTGTTTCTACGTTCAGAACTAATCTGCCGTTGGTGATGCCAATTGGGAAGACAATAACATTGTTCACCCAAATCGCTTTGGGTATTAATATATAATCCAATTACCTACGTCAGAGTGAATTGAAGTAAACGCCGTTTTAAAAGTTCTTAAAATAGGACCTACTTAACTCACTTTGTACTTATCATACAGCTTTTTTACATACTTATACATACCTATATGTAGTATTTTAATGTTTGCATTGTATTACTTATTTTTCTTTATATTATTCTTGCCAAATTGTGAACATCTTGAATTTGTACATTGTATCGTTCATTCCGTTTAATAAATTAATAAAATAAAATAAAACGAATGAACGAAAATTAGCTATGTATACTTACATTAATTAATTCATACGGATTCTGTATTTTTATAACAGCTAGTCTTTAATTAATTTAAAAAAACGTAGGTTGAAGAAAATGCATTTTTCTTTTTCAGTTGTAAATAATGTGTCGTGCGAGTATTTTCTAGCAACAGCTATACATACAACATTTTTTTTTCTCTTCGCGTGTTCTGTCAATGCAAATCCCTTGGGTCGGTACTCATATTGAGAAATCATGATATTGTATGCCTCGCACGCGTGGAAAATTCAACGTTTCCCGAGAATTTTCTACAAAAAAATATACATATAATCATTCCTTCTGTTGTAAATAGTTTTTTGTCTCTTTGATAAAAATGCGTAGAATATGCATTTTGTTGAATGAAGTCATTATAAATAATTTATTGGACAACATGAAGTGTTTTTCAATTATTTTCTTTTAAATAACGTATCGACTTTGATTTATGCATAAGCGATGAATTTATTTGAATGTAAGTGATAGTAGATGTAGTTTCTATTTCTGACGCAAGTAATATGATGTAATTTACATGCAGAACATCGGCAAGCCATTGAATTACTAAAAATATATAATAATATTAATGTGTTTGATAAATCAAACTTAAACACACATAATATCGACAACTAAAGAAATTGCCAAAATGGCAAAAAAATAGTAAAGAAACACAGTAGGATGTAAAGTTTTATATAGTGTACAAATGGTGTATCTACCTGGTTTTAAATAGCTATTTGTGGTTTTATGTGTTTTCAAAATACATTGTCATCAACGTATCGTAACAGCTGTTTTAATATTTTAAACATGACAGTAGTAAAACATTGAAATAGCTGCATACGTGTACGAGCTCTTGTCACATTATGTCTCTAAGGAATATGAGTAACGCGCAAATTTCACTCATACACATCAATTTTATAATAAATAATCCAGTATATTATATAATAATAATAAATGTATTCGACATACTTTGGTCAATATGTTCGGCGTGTAAGTGTTAACAAATTTCGTCGTTCTATAATATAATTCACAACCAGAATAATGAATCTAAAATATTACAAATTGACTTTGGATGAAGTTAAATATTTTATTTAATATCAAAATGTGGTGTCATTTTATATTGCTTCTGTTTTCTGCAGTTACAACAAACATAGAGAAACAAGTTGATGGATAGCTAAGAATAATAATATAATATACTTAGGTCATTATTGAAAAAATGTATTTTATATTTATTTAAAAAATAATTTTCTTATGTTTTCCCGAATGAATATTGTCATAGAATTCAATCACAAAAGTGATCAGAACACTTTAATGTATCATTTAATGTGGCGTTGGTGAACTTATATGACTTGCTCAAGGGATACAAAAATTTCTGAGTTTACAAATATGTTTCTACGTGGTTTTAAAATCTATTCATTTGTGTAGAAATAAATCAGTATACTTAATTGTTATTGGTACCTACTATTGTAAAATAAAATGCTATCGAGTAATTAATTTACTCGTAATAAATGTCGATTTTCTTGTAAAACTGGAATTGATTTCTTACCAAGATAACCTGAATATATTTATCATGTCTTATGGAATAATTGAAACAATGGGAAAGGACATGTAACTCATGATAGTATATAAAATTTAGATATTAAGTATTTATAAATTAGCGTCCACGTTGGATGAGTGGCAAAGTTTCCGTTTATGAAAATGTAGATAACGAACTCGAATCACGGGTCTAGGACATTCACATGTTGTGCCTCAGAGCATGGATCTAATCTGTTAAGTAGGTAGATTACATGCATGTCTTGTTAAAAAAAAACTATTTATAAACCTTCTTGAAGTACTCAAGATCCACATGAAATTGTAAAACTAATGAAAAAATGATGAAGTAATTCAGAGTATCTATGGAAGCGCCATGAACTGAGAAGCGTGGAGAAAATTTAATGAGGTCTTTATCTAGCAGTGAATTAACATTAGTTGCCGTTGATGATACTGATGTGACTAAAGTAAATTAATACTCTTGAATAAATATGTCGTTCCATTTTTTACAACGTTTTTCTTAGCCCGTATTCTTATTTGTCCGGTGGTTCTTTGTCCGGTACAAATCTTGCAATCGATTTTTAACTAACTTCCCGATTAGCTAGACATTTGAAACTTTTAGAATATATCAGAACACGGTGCCAATGCATTTTTTAAATACTTTTAGCCATCTTTAAGTAGAATTGAATTCATTTTCAGTTAATTCTGTTTTGTATGAAAAGTTATTTCGGAAGAAATCCGTAATCCAATCCATTATTATTGGTTGCTAGGGGTCTGGGGTCCTAGCAACTAAATTATTAATATATACGTGCGTTACTATGGAAATCAATATGAATGTCAAAATGATATTTCAGTATTATTTCTATCAAATAATTTTTTTTTGATCGTTTAAGCTAGTCAAGTCAAGTTTATATGATTCAACAGAAAATTTAAAAACGTATATAAAAAGTTCTTTATATCTTATAATTATTATGATTAGGGTTAAAATACTATCATTCTTTGTATGTAATTTTCTTCGTTTGTTATTTTGTTAGTATCTACATAATATGTTGTAATCGTAATTCATCCAGATAAAATAGACGTAAACAATATTAATATCATTTGGATAAAATTTTCAATACACACATCCAATAATTATTATGTTCATTTCCATTCGTTCAATGATTAATCGAATACTTCCATTCCTGCGAAGTTTGCTTTGACCAGATGTCAGAACGTTTGTACGAGGCGGGCGTTTTATTTAATATCGTGAAAAATCCAACGTGACAGGCGTCTTTTTTTATTGAGGATGACAAATCACTTCACCCCCGTTGGCATGTTACACGTGATAGCCTCCTTTGTTCACTGCATAGCGAAGGCATTTTTAAGCAGCCTTATTTTCCATCCCTACAAAGCAACACGTGGGATGTAATAGGGCGAAAAATCTTGGAGATTGGCGTTTTATGATAATTTAGTTTAATATAAATTATTATTTTTCATATATTTTTAGAATATGAAATTCACTTCATAGTTCATACTATATATTAATAACATTTTGTTAATCTGGAATTTATTTGACATATTATAATAATACGTTTCTACTTATTTGATTTTCGTCAACTTGAGGGGATTGCTTTTATATGTTCAATGTCTTTGTGAAACGCATATAATTATTGTAATTCAAGCATAATTAATACTATTTATAACCTCTTTATTTACTTTAAAGAACTTATAAATGTTAGTTTGTTACCCATACTTTTATAATTGAAAATTTATATACGTTTTCCGAATAGACGAAATGCAGCCATAGTTGTTTTCGGATTTAGTCAAAAATTGCAGATACCGAAAAAAACCGAGCGAATCGCCTTAATATAAAACAATTGCGTAAAAGTTAACTTTTCAGCCGGAAGCTCTAGGTACGAACTCGCATAGTTATACCATGAAGATTGAAATAATATGACCAATTGTATAGTTTTGTTTAGTATTGACAAGCTTTTAAAGCTTATGTAAGTAATCAAACATTACTTGCGCCATACTTGACTACTTTAACAAAATAGTCATAAGTCATCACGTTTCAAAACAATTATAAATAACAATGCAACACTGGCATCAAAGTGTGTGTGAGGGAGACAGCATCTCGGAATTCTACTTAAATACTTAATTAAATTTAGGCCATTTTATGATATAGTTATAGTTATTTATTATGTCATGTTAGAGAATAAAAACATATTCATACCTTCATAATTTTCATAAACTTTATTTTTTAATATGTACGGGTATATTATTCGTAGATTTCTGTTTTTTTACAGTTGAGTAAAGAAAATAACCATATAATTAATATATTAAAACAACTTCTCAAAAATAAATATTCCGGGTCTGCTATATGGGGTTGCCAGTAGCAAATCATTGACCTTCCACGTATCCATCGCATGAATAAAAACTCGATTTGCAGTTTTTCCTCTTACACAATCGCTTACGGGACAAGGGGCTGACAGGACGGGAGAAAGAAAACGCAACATGTGGTAGTCATTTATAGACCCTTTACGAAGTCATAAATATACATTATGGTTATTGTGATACTCAAATTAATAGACGTGATATTTTCACTATTAATTACATTAACTGTGACGTCATGTAGAAGTAGCGTGCCGGAAAATGAAAGGGCGAGGTGACAGCGAAAGTTGCTCATATAAAAAAAAAAGTAGGCAGGTATTATAACATCCAACGTATACTCTATTATAACGGATCTGCTGTAACATAAAAGTAGAATTTCGGCTCTCTAAAAACCATTATTCTATGTTGTAAACTTACAATACTTCATACTAACTCCTTTGAGAATGAACACTATGAGTACGCAGGCAGATATACCCGACTTTCCTAACAATTTAATAAAAATTGCCCCATCCATCTACTACCGCTATGTTTCTGTATACTATAGTACTTTAAATTTGTCTGAATTAAAAGATTTTAGTGTATCAGATGTAGTCGCACGGGTAATATGCATGGATAATAATATCTATTGTATTTGATGTTATGTAACATAATAATATAGTACTATCAAATTTGTATCTAGTATCTAATTAAACCAAATATTTTAATAATAGTGCCTTCTACTTAGAAAGTCATTATTATTAACTGATCGACATTCGAAGCGGACAAAATCTGTCCTACTCTTTTGAAAATTATGTGGAAAACACATCTTCCTTAATTATAAAAAAAATCTTTCGATCAAATAATCGTTGATAAGATTTCAATCGTGTTGTCAAGCGTTCATTCAAAGACTGATAAATTTCTGTTAATATTCAAAAGATGGCGAGACATGTATAGCTTAAATTCGTTTTATATCCATTTCGGTAGTCTGTTCGCTCTATCGCCAATCCAATGCGTTTGAAATCAGACTACTTAAGTATCTCTTTAAATGTGTAAGTATTAAATTTTGTTGAACTGGAAAGGTTTGTAACAACAATTTATTTATCTTTAAAAGAAAATGAATGTATAATATAATAAAATAAAAGAGACGAAGTTTTTGTAGCTTTTCTTCATTACTAACTTTTCTCTATATTTTTTTATTTTCCTTCTGCGCTGAAACTATTAAGATTAAACTTACTATCGTATCATTTTATTTTTCATTTGAAAATTAACAAACACCCCGCACGTGAGGGATATTTTTAAAAATATTTACCACACGATGACCAATGAAAGTCCTCGCTCATTTAACCCTGAAACGTGATCTGAGAAAAGAGACATTTTTCAAGAACGTGACTTCATCAAAGTAGGTCCCGCCACTACTAACTGTTTAGAAGACAATGTGAGACTTATCTCCAAGAATTGGACTATTTTTATTATGTGTGGCAATTTTAATCGTGCAAATATATTATTCAATTTACTTACTAACCATTGAAAAAAGAATATCAATCAGACCATATTATACATACTCGTACGACTTTTGCCGAAAAACATCTATAAAACACACTCCACTGGCGTAGTAGTATTTAATTTAGAGTAGTATTTAGTAGTATTTAAATAGTACTAAATATTGTGTTAAAAAAATAATATAATATTTCGGGCTCTAGTATCCAATTATTGTCATCTTAAGTAGGGAATCCAATCCCGAGCCAAAATTCTGATCCCGGGTTTTCGGGATTACAATTTGACAATCCCGAGATCCCGGGATTGGCATTTTTTCCATTGTTAATATAAAAATTTTATATTTACAAATAACATTGATAAAATCGGTCGAAAATAAATCTAGTATAATTTATACTATTTAAGACATTTATTGTTAATATTGTATACGTTCAATCTTGGAAATACATAAGTTTAATGCAGTAAATAATATTGTAATATAAATAATAATGTGACTTTAATATGAGATTGCTGTTTCTGATAGTAAAGCAAATCATGGTGTACTTATGGCCTTTCCGCTTCATAAATCTAATTAGTCAGCCAAATCTGAAAGTTCCGTAAAACGTATGAGATCATGGTGGAATTACTTTGTCATTGTCAATCAAGCATTGTTTTTTTTCAATCTTTCTCATTTTTATTAATTTATGTGAAAAAATAAAATGAATCGGCAACTTACACATGGATATAAATCAAACTTCATTCAAACTCAGTTTATTTCTAATGTAGTTATTTGTTATTAAAAGTATTTTTTCTGTTATATTTTCGTTTTTATTTTATTTTTTATAAAAATTGATAAAAAATCAATCCCGAAAGTTTCGGGATTATGTTTATCAATCCCGGGATTCATAGGTATCGAAAATAGCTCGGGATCCCGGGATTGGAATCCCTAATCTAAAGTAATAACGGATTATTTAATTAATATATTCTCACCGTGTACACTTTTTTGCTCTCTTATCTATTGTAAGTATGGCACACACATATATATATACGTGTGTTGCCACTTTACAATCAACAATTTTACGACGTAAACGAAACATACATGTAACTTAAAGTCAGATTTGTTATTAAGTAAAAAAATAATCCCATTTCTATACCGAAAAGTAGTGACTTCGAATCAGTATATTATTTCGTTGCAATGCTATATAATTTAGTAGTGGGTTAAATTTTCAGTTCTGAAGTTGTGAATTTGAATCCAGAACACGGAGCCAATGTGGTGAGCAACTAACTATCAACCATTCCTCGCAAAATTATGTTACGTCCGCATGATTTGGTCAAGATCCAATGCGTATTAGGTAGGAGGCAATGAAAAGCTAATAAATAATAATAACCAATGCTATTTTTCGCAATAGTAGTCATTACGATGATGTATGAGTATATCAAATAAATTACACCGTATTAAAAATTAATAGTATGTTATTATATAACCAATTATGTACGTATCAATTTGTTTACTGTGGTTTAATAACATGAACACACAAAAAATGGTTTAATCGGTTATCGATAGAGGTCGTAGTGGGGTGAAATATATTATTATTTTATATTATTGTTATTTCAGTTGATCAGCAAGCATATTATTAATTTTATTGCTAGCAGATTAGATCAGCTGACGCAGCCGAGACCTTGGCCTCAAACTGTAACTCTCGGTTTTATTTAAATGCACTTTTTGCGCCTATCTCGGCCAATGACTGCACGGATTTTATTTTTATTTGATGAGGCCATGCTGTAGTAGGCATATCATGGTTTTATTTATTACTTTATCGGTATTGATTCAAATTATGTGAAGGTAAGAGATTGGAAATTCAGTGTTTTAATGAAACACATACATATCATTAATAATACGTGATGTTATCAAATTGATCACACACGAGATGACTCCAGGTGAGAGGTATAAGTCGTGATACGCCAATATACACCTAATATTATGTTAATTTATTTTCATTTTATTATTACTGTGTTTTGTCTATTTTAGGCAATGAGTCGATATTCTGTTACCAAATAATATTTATTTTTTAATCACTATAATAGCGAAGGACATTTAAATATTCATAGATGGTAATAAATTTCAGTAATTTTTTTATAATAAAGAGAAATCATAACTATCATTTATATAAATTTATTCTTCAAAATGTAGAACTAACTTGCAATAGGTATATGAGTGAAAGCAACCCAATGGTATGTCTGTGGCGTTCGGGTAGAACTACGCATGTCAAAAATCACACGAAAGCATTTTTTAATTAAAGTAAGTTACTTTGATATATTTGCACCATTTAAACCTTGAGTATGCGCAAATGCAATTTATTCTTCTTTTTTTCGTGCCATATCCATTATCGGACGTCGGCTATGAGTCCGGCAATTTTCTCCCTGTCCATTGCTGCTCTAAATAGAAATGGAGTGTTGAGCTCAAACATGAAGATCTTGAGCTAGGACGTTCTTCGTCTAACAGGGCATCACTTATCGGGGACGGGGACCTTCCCTTCAATGATATGATGCTTAAGTTGATATCTTTCGAGATGGCGTGGCATTCTCGACATTATTTTGTAACTTTGTCTTTCCAGTTGATACGTAGCATGCGTCTGTGACTCGAATGACCTAATCAGTAAGAACGAGACATTGCATTTAATTGACTCGAAGACTTATGTTAAAATGTAACTGACTCGTCTTACATGAGTAGTACTGTACAAAAACGACAAAAAGTATCCATCAAAGAGTACCAATACTTTTTTGACATTCCTAGTGTCAACTTGCATTATTGGTTTCGTGACGCCCGTAGTTAAAGGGTGGGAGATTATAATATGACGATCATATTAGTTATTATCGCTTATGATTCAGTCACAAATTATATGTGATTTGTGAGAAAGAATTTTTTTTATATGTGTTACTTACCTATTTATTCAAATTATTATTTACCAATATTTAAAAAAAATCTTTTTGTGAAATACGTTTCATATAACGTGATAATGCTAGGTGTATTCAATACATTAACCTGAATAGCTATAATAGTGACTAGAGCATATTATTAAGTATTTTTACTCGTCTATCATAATCGATCTATGTCGTCTATACAACTTTGTTGACATGTGCCGTTGAAATTTCAAAAGTTTACCTATGATTTTACTGACTGCTGAAATGCTTTTTTTAACACCTTAAATTTGTTACATGTAAACAGTGTTGTCCACTGCCACTGACAATAAATATGCCAAATATAGTAAGAAAACAAGCTAGTTGACTGAAAAAAACGCTATATTTTTTATGATTCAAACAATGTCTTGAAAATCGTACGTCGAAAAAAAGTCACAATTTAAAACATTGTTTTGTAAGGAAAATATAATATATGTAAGGAGAATGAATTGTTTTTAAACTAATATATTATATCTAAGGTATACAACAAGACATTAATTAGTATCAATTCAATATACCTAGTATGTTGCATTTAATATATTGGTAAGACATTATAAGATATATGAAGTTCAGCATGTTGATTTCAAGCGAATTGGTTAAATTTTATAGTTTTCTTGTAAGAAATATCGTTTCTGTTTGTGGTATCGAAAAACGCTGGATTTAAAACCAAATATACTAGGTGCATATTAAAAATGCTATATCTGGCAAGAAAAACACTAAGTTGGAAACGTTGCACTTTAAGAATCATTATGTAAAAGTAGGTATACAGAAGATGTTGAAGCAAACTTTCTTCTATACAGATGATTATAAATACATGAAAGTCAAGCCCACTAATTATTTTCATACCAATAGTGAAGAGTGTGGCATTAATAATGGCAATCATGACAGTATTGATTGTTGCCTCCGCGGTTTTCATAGGGCAACCAGGGAAGACACCATCTGGCAGAAAGTTTTCTTTTTTAGTAGAAAATATGTTAACTTCATTCTAACCTTTGCAATGATTCATTTCATGCTATTAATTTTCTGTAAAAAAATAATAAGTTGATGGAAATTGATTTCAGACTCAAAATAGTTCTACCACATTTATTGTACAAAAGATGTTGAAGAAAACCGTCTTGTATTGTAGAGGAAACATTAGGGAAGTAAAATAATAAAAAGACTTTTGGTCTTTTAGTTTTTATAAAAACTGAACCGACAAGAAGAAATATTATTTGTTGTATAGAAAAATAGCACTTGTGACAATGTGTGTGTATGTTTAAGCGTTTGTTATAAACTTATAAGAAAACCACAATAGGCTTTATCTTCACAGTCACTTCATATTGTGTAGTAATCGTTTATTGCATTCCACTATAATCGTAAGGTTGTTAACTATCTATTCGTAGTGATTATATTTCTAATTAATTTTTAAGTACTGACTAATTAGTATATCATCTATAGAAAAGCTATAATTTTAATCAAAATTAAATATTATCACACAAACGTTGTTCAGCGATTAAATACAGTAGTCCTGGTACTTGAGGGTTGAATAGTTTTATGTTATGAAGCAAGACTCGACCCAATTTCTTAAGTTGATATAATTTCTGTTCCCGGTTCTTACAAATTCGACTTTGCAACACAATGGTTGGCAAGTATAACTGAATTAGGCAACAGAATTACTGCTTTCACTTCACAATAAGAGAGTTTTGTACTTAAGTAATTCGGGGAATGACAACTATCTTACAATTTAATAATATTAATACAATATAATAGAGACGTAATTATTTCAGTTTATGAGTCTTTATGAATATATTTATGTCCAAGTTGAACATAGACCTTATGATACCTACTTAAGAATGGAGCGATCGTACAATTCAATTGATTGTTTTTATTAAGTGTTGACAATACTGAAAACACATTTGACACATTGGAAATAGACAAAAACGTGTTAATTAAATAATAGTTTTCGCATGTAATTAGATTATTTTAAATACGTCACTATAAACATACCTACCACTGACTTGTTTGAATGAAAACGATGCATTATTGTTGATGCGATTACAGTCCACAATATTAACGGTAACAATAATCTCATTTTCCTGCATAATGGCTGCGCACTAAAAAAAAATCGCATTGACGCATGTTCAAGGTTAAATTGTTTCCCAATAATTACAAAAAATTAATACGTGTGACTATGAAACATAGATTTTACGACAGATGTAAGTATTTCACAGAATATTTTGAAACAAGAATAATAGGTATAATTTTGTCTTAATATCTACACAATATTAAGAACTAGATTAATAATATAATTATTTACAGAAAGAATGTTTTTTGATGATATTAAGTTATGTAGAATTTTCATTTCCATTAAAATGTAGGTATTCAGCAGGCTATTCTATTGGATATTTTTCTGTTATTGCAGTCTTTTTTGGGGCGATTTTTGAGACTATTCATTGGCTATTTAATGAATCCACTTATTTCCACTAAACATATTTTCGTCCTCGGTATTCCCCGTTTTCATGAAGCCATAAAACGCCTAAGTGTGCTCAACACGACCTATGATTTCCATTTTCCATTTTCCTCTTTGTTCTTTATACATTTTCTCTTCTCGCCTCGTGGATACTATTCCCCCCAACAAAGGCGCTAGGCATTCCGTTTCCCTTATTACAACTCAATCGTAGAATTATCTCGTTTAACAAGATTATTTACATAATTATTAAACGCAATTTTATAGATATCTCTATTCACCAGGTGCTAATAATTATTTTTCTTAGCAATATCGTGTAAGTTTTGATTAAAATAAATGCACATATTTACTATGAAAGTCGATCATCTCAATATTAAATTAATTATACTTGAGTAAATACATCACGCTTTATGGTCGATGATTCATATATTTAATTACTCTATTCCAAGAATAGCAATTAATTGCATGCATTTTTATAGTAATTATTTTTTATATACATTTATACACTTGAATAAAATTGTAGAGCAGTAATAAAAAGGATTTGAATCCATAGATATACAATGCAAAAATCTAAATTTTCATATACCTGCAGATATTACATAACTTTGTTCTTAAATTTGACAATGTAAAAACCTGTAAGTTTGTGTATTTTGTGCATGATCGAAGCGGATAAAAACGAGCCTGATCATTATTAAAGTATGTAAAATAAGACGTACTACCTATATATTATGTTTTATTGAAATTAATACAATGCATATCTACCAAGAATTGACTATTAACATAATCATTTTAATGATTTTAAGAACTCGTTTTATTAAACAGGGTTTATGCCCATATCATCCGCTTAGTATCACATTTGGTAACTTACTTATGTCTTTACTTAATTTAGTAACTATATTAGATTAAAAAAATCCAAATAATTATTGATGCTTCCATTTTTATTAATAATTTATCCCAAGATATTGCTCTCATATATTTTTACGTTATTGGTGAAGACTTCTATGTTGGATGTTTGTTTATTTTGTTTCTTTGTAGCGTGACTAGAATTAATAAAGTTAATGAAATCAGAGAGATCCATCCGCGGATTAAATCTAATCTAACACGAAAACTTGGGGAAAGTAATGTTAGCATTGTATAGTTTCATCTCAATATGTAGCTGGTATGTTATTATTTCTACTGCTATAGCCTTTCAAACTATTTATACTCCCACTTGCGTAGTTTGTGCGTGCTATACCTACATTAAGTTAGAATTAAATTAGGATTAAAAGAAAATCCAGGAAGAAGGCGTATTTTGTTTTAAGACTTGCAATCAGTGCTACGAGCACAAGGTGATCTCTTCAGAAGTATATAGTGGTATACGGCAGAGCTACCCAACGTGTTTGTTGTTGTGACTTTTTGTGTACTTACAAAATATACTCGCGAGCCACTGCATTGATAATATATTATTATTTTGAAATTAACAAACATTCTCCACCAGTATGTATATTTTTTTATGTTTTATATTAAATATTTTCGTGTATTTAAATGATTAAACACTGCAATTATGTGGGTTTTTATCATTTGATAAGTATATGTAATTTTGTGTAGTTCGAATGAGCTGCAAAATACTAAATCGCATTAATAATAATATATGTGTTTACCTGTAAACATTGAAAAAATCAGAATTTTTTGACGCAATATGTTTCAGAATTAAAACATCTCTAATGAGTAAACATAATGAATAATATCATTGATTTTTTTAAATCTGACAGTACGATTAATCGTGCAAGTTGCAAGATTGCATGCATGTATAAATAGTTATTATCGCAATACTGCCCTTCTTAGGAAGAAGGCAGTAACTGACTCTCACATACTTTCGAGATAAATGACGTGTTTTTTCTCAAACTTTATTACTGTGAATTAATAAAAAAACGGTTGTAATTTTTATTAGTAGGAAGTTAAAATACAAACAAATTAATAATAAACAAGCAGTAACTGCAATGAATATATGCAATTACTGCCTTTTTCCTAAAAAAATGTATTATTTCAGAATAATGTCTATTTTTTCACTAAGGATTTTAACGGTATTTTAGTGATAATACTGATTTTAACGTGAACAGAATATATAGCTTTCAAAATTATCTAACGGATGGCATTCATAACTCAATTTCACAAATTTTGCGAGTTACTGCCTTCTTCCTTAAAAGGGCAGAATAGTTTAAAACACACACTATTAGTGCAAGTACATCCATTCATGTGTACCGTCGCTATTAAAGCCAGTCATACCACTTAAAAAAAATCTTAAATTGGAACGTTTTTGTAAATGGTTAACCATATGTTGGTATTTGAAAAGTGTTTTAATTAATATGAGATTTTTCATTAACATGAAATATTGATTTTTTTAAGCCTAATTACATAATATTGTCTATTTGTCTCAGTTTATATAAAAAAACGATCTATTTACGTTAAATCTGAAACTGATGATACAAAAGAGTGATGTTGTGAAATCAAAGTACGGATAGGGCCGTCATATCGAAAGAAAACCTATCGAAGTATCGTTCAAAACGCATCGGTATTAAATTTCGATATTGTCATTGAGAAACAGTATCGATACTTCAAAATATGCTGTGATCGACCTGCAGACTTGCAGACTCGACATGGTGAAGAAGATCTTTAACCATAGTTCCATAATTTTCTATGCAAACATAATATACTCAAAATCATTGAATAAATGGCTGTAATACATTTACTAATAGATGAGTGACATTCGTTTCATTCAATTTCGTAAAATAATATCCGCCTTAAAGATGTTACTTGCAAATTTCGTTTTCGAATCACCCCCTTTTGGCGTTATATTGAATCAAAAATACATAAAACATCTTTCGGCGTAGCATCTGCGCCCAAAAAAGTAGAATTTATAAGACGGTAGGTATCTTTTAATATCAAAAATCGCATTACGCCAAGATAAATATAAGAAAATTCACGCTCAGTGTTTTTCAAGTTTTTTTTTCACGGCGTCCTAAAAATACCAATTTGTGGAATGGGATGTTCATCATACAATTTCACAAATCGTACAATCTGACTAGACACAGCCACCCTAATATCTCTGAAATTTTGAATCGATGTGAACTATTCCCGAATGTATTATTAAACATAGTTGCTAAGTTAGCTTACGTGCTGTCAAAAAGAATTTTATATCATGCACATCAGATTTCACAAACTGGTGTACCATAATAATATGAACTATATCATTGTGAAATTGAATCCAGAATGCCTGGAATTGTTACATTTTTCAAACAGTCTGCGGTTCCTTTGGGGGTTTTCTGCGGCACTCCGAGATGCTGCGATGCACACTTTGAAAATCAGTAGGAATATCGGTTGAGACGTATCTAATAAATTCATCGATATTTAATAGGAAATTATATTATACATTGATAACATCATCTGAGGTTTTTTACGATATTCAAATTAAAATTCAGCCGATAAAATCGTTACACAAGATGGTACCTAGTACCTTACTAAGTGAATTATATTAAATTGATTTTTTTAATAAGCATTTCTTTTATTCAACGAATAATTCACGAGATTTGAGGTCTTACGTGGAATGGATATCATAACGCGATTTGATAAGCATTTCATCTAGGACTTACGAGTTAAAATTATCGTAACTAAGTGGCTTAATTGGATAAGCATATTTGCACGATACTAGTGGAGATACGGGTTCAAACCCGTCGGCCATCGTATTTTTTCAAATGTGATTTTTTCTAGTAGGTATGTATGTTACATTGAAATTGATTGAACCATGACTAATACAAATAAAGTCTTGATTTATTATTGTATGCAATATTTTAAAATTTAAACAAACACATTAAGTTTGAGTTATGAAATGTCCAAAGATCTTGAATGTCTGGAAATAAGCCAATTGAAAACAATAATGGAAACAGTTGTAGGATTATATTATGCAACTATAGCAGTGCAGTTTTCAGTCTTTTAATTAGGTACTTAAAATACAAAATACCTACATTTGCTTGCATACATATTAAATTTGTTAATATAAAAAGTAGGTACCTGTCTTAAATAATTAAATGTAAATAACGATCTTTAGCTAAAAACTATTTAGTCTGTTTATGAATAAAAAAATAATAATGTTTGACGACATTTACGAAATCAACGTTTCTTCAGAGAAGATGTTAATTATTCAAACAGATTTACGAAAGGCTATAATAGTTCTCAAATGAGTTATCAGTACTCGAAGTACAATATCAACACAATTTAACAACAATTTAACAAATAATACATCAGTCAAGTATTTTTATTAGTCACGATATCATATTAAAGGGTTCACGGCAAAAACAGGCCCATCGATTTTTTTTTCATTTTTGAGATTTAAATGCCAATTTGTTCAACAGAGGAAGTGCTCAAGTATGGTATCATTAAAACTTAAAGTAGTATAAATGTATATATTTTTTAACACACCTGCATAATGTAATACAGTAAAATAATGAAAGTCAAAATAGTATAATGATTATTTCATTATTTGGATGGATTATTATTAATTAATATTCCATCCAAATCAAATCTCTATAATATGAACGCCAAAATCGATTTCATTGATTTATAAATGAAGGGAGAAGAAAGGGTAGTCAAGGCAAAAATCAGCTCATTGTGAATGCACAAAAACGTATGATATATTTTTATTACTTCTCATGCACAATTATCGGTACTGTTCGGTTAAAGCGGATACAGCGGAAAACGCATTTTGAAAATAGCCGATAAACTAGATTATTTTTTAGTTTGGGTTAGTTTAGGTTAGGTTAGGTTAGGTTTGGTTAGGTTAACCTAACAAATAATCCAGTTTATCGGCTATTTTCAAAATGCGTTTTCCGCTGTATCCGCTTTAACCGAACAGTACCCAATTATCATTTTGTCGGTGAGCCTGTTTTTGCCGTGTATACCCTTCATTTTAAACAACATTATCTATGTGTCGCAAGACGAAATTTTGAAATATGCAAAAGTTACGTAAACTAAAAATAATTAACTAACATAATTGAATTGTTATTTTTATTCAACTATAAAAAAATATGTAAATACAATTAATAATATTAAGAACTATCGGTAATCTTCATTTTTGTACCTATAAAATTTTCTTTATACAAATATAGAAGAAAGCGTTATCTCAGGGTCGGTAACCTTATATTTACTCTGTATATTATTATGTTTTGCATGTTGGGTAACAGATTGTATATGTATGTAATAATACAAAGATAAAGAGGTAAACTTAGATCTTCAAAAAATGTACCTACATATTTAGTTTTATCGGACTTGATAATAAATCGCTCACAAAAAAAGTACGCCAGACCCGATTTTCCTGGACCAAAGATTCGTTTTTCGGTGGAGTGATGCCGCATGATTTGATTCGGACTCCATAATTAAGAAGATTAATAAACAAGCTAATATAAATACGTCAACATATCATAGAATTGGCATTTTTCCAAGATTTCTTTTGTGGAGCCGGTTTAAGTGTACTTTGAATGTTGTGAAGAACTGTTGAGGCGATTTTTCGCCGGCCATTATCATTAGCATTCGCATTCATCATTAGCATTTGCAAACATTGTACGATGCCGCCAAACCATTAAACAGATTTTGTGTACCGTATCAATATTACTAATTTATTTATGAAACGGTTTATATGCAAAATTTAATAAGTAGTGTGGCCAACATAATAAATAATACATAGGTAAGGCATATCGTCTTTATTTATACTGTAATCTTAGTGTGAACGCAATATTTTAAAACAAATGCCGCGTAAAAAAATACACTAAGTATTTTTCAAATTCGTAAAAATTAATAGTTGATTGATAAAAATGCCATGCACCATTCTGTCATTTATGAATCGAACTGTTGGTTTCGGCCAATATTCCTTCGTACAAATAACCTGCAGCTGTCCAATTCGACTTTCCAAAGTGTCTATTCCACTTCGAGCGCTATAAATACTATATAAGACTATTTTAACATCTTGTTTTTTTTCTTTCGTATAAGCAATAACGATATGCAGAACATGCTCGTTGATTATTTTTAAATGCCGTTTTGTATTATCTAAGTAATAGGTTTATAAAATCCTTTTAGGTGTCCGTATGGGTAGTTATAAGTATAAAGCAATATGGCTACAGCCCAAGAGTCGGTATCCGACATCCAACCAAGCGGGAACTATCATTAGACCAGTAAAATAATGTAATTTTATGTAAATTTAAATCTCTTTTCTATCCTCTCGGGGCAAAGGAATGAACCCTTTAGCCCCGCATCAGTAAATCATAATCAAAGATAGCAATTACAAAATAACCCCAAGTCGTAAGGTTACAGTAAGGATGATATTATGTCGTTGCTAAGGTCGTTGTAAAAAGGGTAAACAATCGAAATTTGGTAAAATTCAATACCATTAATAAAAAGTTCAACTAAACTATGTACATACATAATTTGAAAACACTGAGAAAATATTATAACCACTAGAAAAACCCTCTTTGAAAAAAATACAACACAGCAGGATTCGAACTTGCTCCCCTCGGGAATCGCACTGACTACTGTTTAGCTAGGCAGAATAGAAAGATCTTCAGAGAGTATTGTAAAAACCGTTAGTTAAATTTGTCGCAATTAGATAAGATACTTATAGCATAATGGTCAGTGTACATGGGCGCGATTCCCTAGATGCGCAGGCTCGAATCCTACTGGGTGTCATTTTTTTTCAAGTACATAGTATAAAGTATTATTTATAATATTGCGTATTAATAAATTCTTAAAATCGCTATCTGTGAAGGTGAATTTGATTCGATGCCTGATTGCAAAATGGAGGGGTTACATGTAGCATTATTCTAAATTCCTTAATACGCTTCCTTGTGTACTAAACGCTGTAGAATGTAGCCAGTCTTGTTGCATGCAAAACTATTTAAATCAATTTCGTAAACGTAGTTTACTAGCCAGAAACTTTGCCGTTTCGCCAAATCCCAAAAGGGGTTTTAAAAATAAAGGGGATCAGCCAAAAATGCCTTCGGCCACCCGGCGTGGCGGGGAATAAAATTCACGAGCGTATAAATACATACCGAACGAGCTGGCAAGCGTGGCAGGGAAAAGCGGCTTTGTTCAGACGGAATTTATACATCCAGCAGCCCGCAGCTCTCATATGGAAATATTTGTATATATGCAACGATAGTCGTTAACCAATATACTATCAATTATTATCTGTACCGGTGCTTTGCATCCGACGTGCATTGGCTGTATAGGGAAGATTTACAACAGAAAATGATTTATAAATACAACATCGTTTGCATGTCATATTATCTACTGGTTAGGTAGTAGCGTCTTTTCCTATCATATCCTATCAATTATTGTCGATATTTGTGTTAAAGATTACTGTTATATTTTATACAGGTATATTTATTTAGAATTTATTCATAATAGTTGTTTCGATGTTCTTAGTTCTGTATGGAACCATTGTAAGTTATCCGTGAAAGAAAATCTGATTTGTGGATACAATGTAAAGGGTTATATATATATATATATATATATATATATATATATTTTTTTTTTAATTTAACTCTCAATATGTTGATTGTGTCACTAGCTGTATGTCATATTGCACCATCTTGTTGGAACCACATATTGTCCTAATCAAAATTATCTAATTCATGCCAGAAAAAATCATGTTTCTGTAGCGTTCTCCATTGACAGTAACTGCATTGCCATTTTTGTTTTCTAATAAATACATTCCAATTACACCTCACGAACATAAACCACACCAAATTGCTAATTTTTGTAGATGTAAAGGTGTTTCAAGAATAGCATGTGGATTTTCATTACTTAAAATGCGACAATTATTGTGCTGATTGACGAAGCCATTAACCGAAAATGAGCTTCATCGATGAAGATTTCATGAAATAATGGGTTTGTTTCAAGTTGCTCTAAAGCCCAATTAGTAAAATTTCGACGTACCAAATGGTCATTCGGTTTGTGTTAACTGTGTGTTTTATACGCCTTCAAATGAAAATCTTTATGAAGACTATTCCATATATTAAGAAAGTCTTAATTCTTGAGAATGGCGTTTAATTGATTGTTCTGGATTTTCATCCACATTCTGATTCATGACATCGATATTTTCGGCAGTACGTTTACGTTTTTAACGGGTTGGATTCTGAACATCGTAAACATTAAATAAAAATAAAAAATTACCGCACGCCCCACCTCGCTACGTAATTTTTATTGTGTTAATTGCAGTATCCTACTTTTAAAGATATGTATCATGTGATGTGTTTAAAAATTACCGTTCCAGAGTGTAATATTGACTGTTTTTGTTAAATATATTATTAAATTTACAAAGCGAGCGTGATTCGAAATTGTCATGCCATTTCAGTTAGTTGGTCACGCCGATTGACTTACGAGAAACTGTATCAAATTATGGTATTATTGCACTCTCATTTAGAACAATGTTAAGGTCGGAACGTGTTTACACGTTTTCTCATTGATAGCGCAAATTATTATCAAAGCATCGTGGACGCTAATTAAAAAAAATACCGTCTCCAAGTAACTGTTCGCATATCAACGTATTTATTATATTCTTATAAATTTACTGTAAAAGTGCATTATATTATATTGTCGATGGATGGATGTGGTAATTAGTAGGGATTTTTTGTCAATGATAACGACATAATGTCGTACGAATTTTAACCTAATGTATAATAAATTTCACAATTTTAATATGAGGCACTTTTAATAGGTGGCACTTTATTGATTAGCGTTTTTGTTTATGTCTATACGAAGTTTTATAATTATTAAGCAACATTTCACTGCGTAAAAAAGAGAAGATTAATAGATTTTTTCCGAGATTTCAATATTTATTTTTCATTTTATGAACCAAACGCTTTCTTTAAATCCAATCTGAATTTCTTTGGTTGATCAAAACATGTCTTTTCATCAAAAGATTTATAAAAAACTAATGCCGATTTCGAAATCAAAAAATTTACTCAATTCTTGGATTTTAAACCCCACTATACAACGGAATAGTATTTATATTAAGTTAAATATGGATTAGTGCGTAGAGTAGAATATATTATAGTGTTAGACCGTAGGGTGCGGTTTTAATTTTTTTATGTGGATTTATACCTACTGAGTTGAGTTGTTGAAACCGTTATTATATATATTTTATTTTTAAAACATAGAAATCAGCAGCAGTGAGGGTCTATCTACTGATAGATGAAAGTCTAACTAAGCCTAGAAATCTAGCTTTCTTATAGCTCTTGTCGGTCAGGATGTATTTTGGCCGAACTTAAATGAGTTATTGCAGAAAACGGGTTTTTTAATTTTCTTTATTGAAACATATGCTGCATTTAATTTTTAATAATTACATAAAAACGCCATATAAACACGTCGGCCACATACCATTTAACCGTTATATGCTAGCTATCTCTTGGCATTCGTTATTTATATATGCAAAATTTCTAGCGTATATAATGTATATACAATTTTATCATTGACTTTGTTAGTTTACTCTTCTAACCAATTCACTTTATAAAATATGAAGTTATTATATTAATAGCAAAATATGTGCTGGAACACTACGTAAATAAATAAGCATTCTTAGTTCCATTATCTAACATGCGACTTTATGGGCTATGCATAATTTATATTTTGATATATGGTTGACGTGTCATTGAAGATAACCCAGTGAAAAGAAAATGAGGTTGAAAAGACCAGAGGCGAACGAGTAAGCCAAGCCAAAGGCATAATACCCTTCGCTTGACTGGGTCACTTACTTAGAGTCAAGTGAGATTGATTAAATATTCTTTGACGACTCTTTTCTCAATCGTCTTGAAGAAACTTTGAGACTGGAACCCTTTTTATTCAAATTAAGCAAATAGTTCATATTGTGAGTTATTGACTCGGAATTTTTATATAAAAAATGAGCGTAATAAAAACGTATCCATGTCTGATACCAGACGGCAAATATTTTATCAATAAATTTGCTATACATAATACCCCGTTTACACGTGCATGGTGCACGATATTATCGCGGCCATAACCATAAAATGTATGGGTAAACATGTATTATCATGCAGTTGCAAGCTTGCATGCATGAATCAAAAAAATTAGGAAGCTTCTGAATTTTCATGCGACAATAGGGATTTTTTTGATCTGCGCCTGCACAGTAGAACGATAGTGGCGAACCTGCCGCCAAAAAAACCAACTATACTCATTTTGAAGTTAACGGATTTTCACTAGCTGTCAAATAGTACCATGAAATGACAACATCGCGTCTCGCTTACTCTTGAAGAATGAGATTGGAGAGACAGTCAGCACTTTTACGTATGAACAGTTATTATCACGATAGTTTAAAATACGCACTATTGTTTCCAGTAAATCCATGCACCTGTACAGGCGCTATAATGTTATTCTGCTATGATTCTTCTTAGTAGGTAGTTAATAGTTACATACCGTTGAAAAATACAGAATAATGAAATACAGAAATAATGAATAAATCACGATATAAATATAGTTTATGTGCAATTGACAGTTTTTGGGATGTTCGTTTTTTTTAAATCTTGTATAACATAAGTGGATATCAGAATATAGCGTTTTGAATTTGTAATATATATCAACATATATTGCAAAATACCTTTTTTAATTTTAATAAATACGATTGATTTGAGTAAAGTAAAAATTAGAATGATGAAATCATATTACTTAATGGTATGTAATTCCACACTTTTCTATTATTTATATTTTTCAACATCTTATTGAAAATGCACAAAAGAAGGCAGAAATCCTTCGTCGGAATGCCTACATTACTGTTATGTGTATTACAATGGCTCGAGATTAATAAAGAACTGTCCAAAAATAGATCAATCATAAATGAAAAGATAAATGCATTTGTCACTCTTATTCCATTTAATAAAAAAAATGCACGATAATTGTTATTGTAACTGCATTTTCATTATAATGGGGTTTTCATATGAATAATTATTTATATTGGCAGAAAACTCCTGAGCATGTAAACCCATCAATTCTGGCAAATATAATGACTCAATTTAAAATATAACACTAATTGTTGGATCAGCTGTGATACATAAATACTATAGTACGGAGATGGAAGATCTCGTTAAAAACCATCTTATTAACGTGTATACCTACATAATTCAATTTAATTGAATAATAACATAATATAATGTACGTACGGTATATGAAACTCCATTTGTTATATTAGTAAATACTTGATCTAAATTAAAAATAATTTACATGACAATATAATGCTTACGATTTGTTAGTTTATTTATGTACATTGTAAGTTATTATTATGCAGTTGCATTTTTTTTTAAATCTCTTTTGTATAATATATTATTCCAGGCACAAGATTTGAAATTCATGAATATTCACGACCACACGCCGTCTTTTCATCATAAACATCATGTCATTAGGATTGTTTTAATTATAAAGGAAATGACACGATCGTGCATATATGAACGTGGACGTGTTTACCGGCACGTAAAATGGCCGTCTTCACCATTACGGACGTCAGATTCGTTTTCGGTTAATTGTCTTCGTTTAGATGTGCTCCAACATCGCTATTATGCAAAAAATCACCTCTTAATGGTTTCCTGTTACGTATAGTTGTAATTAGTTTTCAATTATATACATAATGGTGTGATATACAAAACTTTTTAGATGTAAAAACGAAAAAAATACAGTATTGTCGCTTCCAACCTTGTCTTAAGATAATCTGTACCGAATAGGTACGATGATCTAAGTCGAAGAGATAAGACTTTTTTTTAAGCAAAGACAAAAACGAAACCCCGGTGTTTTGTTTAGCCTTTTATACATTTTGTTAACGAATATCGGTAGCTAATGTGTTACTGTTTCAATTAATTTCCTAATACCGCTTTGTGATTGCTTTGCTCAGTGATTCCCAGATGTTATATGTATTCTGGAGTGGAAACTTGTGAAATTAATTTTCTGTCCATCTAACAGGAGTCAGGACTAGGGAATCCAATCCCGAGCCAAAATTCTGATCCCGGGATTTCGGGATTACAATTTGACAATCCCGGGATCCCGGGACTGGTCCCGGGATTGGGATTTTTTTCCATTGTTAATATAAAAATTTTATATTTACAAATAACATTGATAAAATTGGTCAAAAATAAATCTAGTATAATTTATACTATTTAAGACATTTATTGTTAATATTGTATACGTTAAATCTTGGAAATACACAAGTTTAATGGAGTAAATAATATTGTAATATAAATAATAATGTGAATTTAATATGAGATTGCTATTTCTGATAGTAAAGACATACTGAATAGATCAGCGAGATTTAAAATAGTAAAGCAAATAATCATGGCGTACTTATGGCCTTTCCGCTTCATAAATCTAATTAGTCAGCCAAATATGAAATTGCCGTTATACGTATGATATCATGGTGGAATTACTTTGTTAAAAGTGCGAAGCATTGTTTTTTTACCAATCTTTCTCATTTTTAATAATCTATGTGAAGAAATAAAATGAATCGGCAACCTACACATCAAACTTCATTCAAACTCAGTTTATTTCAGATGTAGTTATTTTGTATTAAAAGTATTTTTTCTGTTATATTTTCCATAAAAATTGATAAAAAAATCAATCCCGGGATTATGTTTATCAATCCCGGGATTCATAGGTATCGAAAATAGCTCGGGATCCCGGGATCCCGGGATTCGGGATCCCGGGATTGGATTCCCTAGTCAGGACTGAATCTGGCGACGTAGTTATAATCGTGGGCCCTAAAAATCTGTCAGTTATGATATTCTCAGATACATCATAACCCCAAGCCCGTGATGAGCCAGTCACGTGACACTTATGGATGATCAGGCACCGAGGAAGTTTCTTGACTATTAGTGGCCCAGAAGAAAAATGGATTAAGGGAAATCTACGGGTTACGTGATATATACACAGCGCGTATACATGTCCGTCCACCGCGAGCTGTACCTCCAAAAAGAAGAAGAACATAGTTTTAAATGACATACCTTTATTATTTTCGTTTACGAAAAAAAAACAATGTTTTTATCCAATTTTATCACCTGACCTGTGGCATCCAGATATTTATTACAGCATTTTAAAAAGCCTTTGAATTATTATCGAAGGAGCAATAGAATACATGCTTATTTTTTGGCATTAGTCGCATCTCTATCGCGACTAAATATATTATTATAACATGCAGTTGCCAAGCGATTATCTATCTATATAATGTACTTGATTTTGGGTTATAATAACTGACACATATTTCGCTATGTATGATAATTTAGAATTTTTTACATATAAACAAGAGATTATTACTTTTAATGAAACGCAAATTAAAAGAAAAAAAATAAACAATCGAAATAAATGAAACTAGTTTCAAAATATACACAATTATTGCATATTGATACAGCAAACATTCCGACCGACATGTTTAGGTGCATATTATATTACGTGTAACAGAAACTAGTTATTTAGGGTATTTCATAACATTCTAACGACATTAGATGTGTCCATTTTACTTACGACATATCTACCTAGTATGCGATATTGATATAGTTTGTATATTCAACTTTATATTTTTATTATATTACAACAACAGTTGATTGCTAACGCATTAATGGTCTTACTAATATCTTCTCATAATTTCAGGTGATTCCTAACATGAAACTGACAAGTTGACACATAGGTACTTTCTAATGTATTTTTTTGTACCTACTGAAATTCAACTTTTCAGAATTAATTAATAAATATGTACATTTAAGTCACCATCAATTATGCATACTTTAGGTATATATACAATACGGTTTAAGTAATATAATTATATTTTGTTCTAAAACTATGAACCAAGGGGTGCTGTAGAATTTACAATAATAAAGAAATGTTTCAAGTAAATTACCGTGTGCGCTCCTAATCGGAGTAGGTACATATATGAGCCTCCGCAGAGTGGAGGTTATATTAACAAACTTTACGAGAAACAGTTGTTAGCCATTCATCCAACCCCGTCAGTCATAGCACTGGTTGAAATACACATTAAAAAAAAACAACATTCATTGTTGTGTCCAGCCGCGATTTCAAACCCGTTATCCACCGTATTTATACTAAAATATTTGAAAGCATAAGACATGACACTAAAAAATGAGTAACCCAAAAAACCAAGACTACATGCATGGATCAAAAAAGTTTAGCGGCTTCAAATACGTACTACACCGCACAGAGCATTTTGACGTTTACCAATTTTCACAACCTATCAAATAGCACCATACAATGACAACAACGTGTCTCGCTTACGCTTGAAGAATGAGATTGGCAAGATAGTCAACACGTTTGCGTGTAAACAGTTATCATAGCGATAGCTTATTTTACACATTATTGGTTCAGGCGCTAACCAAATTAAAATCGAATCCAAAGTTTACAAACGTTATACTAAGTAATCTGTGGTGCAAGTTCAAGATTGGAAGCAATAAATATACTATATATTTTATATACCTAAATAGATAATAGAACAAGTAGTAATTGCTAAAGTGATATAGTTTGTCCAACAATTTCAATATTCGATTTATGTGATGATACCTACAATATATTTACGTTTCAGTAAATGTATGACAAACACTGAAATGGGATAATATACCTATTTCACGGTATTACAGAGTCAAAACGAGAATAGAATATTTTCTTTTCTAGTGCCTATTTATTGAATGGTTGTTGGATTTTCAGAGTGCTACTATAAGGCGTATAAAGATAAAATATGCATTTTCCGAAACAAAAGTTTTCCTCGTATCGGCAATGTCGTTTTTCCGTATCGGCGGTCATTACGTTTCAATGTTCTCTCAAAGGCGATAAATTTCCTTGCCAAGGCTTCGCTCGGCATAACAAGGCACCCGCGGAGTCATGTGATTGAAAAAGTTGAACGCGAGGACGTCACGTGTGGGGGAGGTGCCTGCGAGCCGCTCGCACGTGTGTAACGAGACGGTAAATTACCACTTCGCCGGCGACGAATTGTCTCCGTTTCGATTTGCGGATCTTCCGGACGCGCTTCTGCAAAAGGCGAATCGGTAATTCTTTTTCCTGACGGCTTAATATGGGCTGTACGATAAAGAAAAATATTTTCAATCAAATTTTTCATTCGCCTCATGCAATGCTAAACGTATTTATACGAAAACATTTATTATAGCTTCATATTAAATCGCTTAGGTATTATTATTTTATTAAATTCAAAATGAGATGAAAAGAGTTCAGTATCTCAGGTTTCTTAAACTTTTTTGCACTACTTTCAAGATTCTTTCCTTTATCTACAATAATGGTTTTAATTGTTCTAATTCTCGTATCAGATGCAAACTAGCAAGCTTTTTTTAATTTTAAAGTTTTCCTAAGTGAAAATGTTAAATTTATTATATTTCAAACCTGAAAACAAACTGATTGTTTGAGATATCTAAATGTCTTCTGTTGTATTGTCAATGCGACTAAACACTGTGTAAAAGCGTAAATAGTGCTGTGCAGAACTTTTTTGTAGGTGTCTGTGACAATTGGTGCTCCACAAGGCGTGAACAAAAACGAACCATAAGTGCGAATGAGAAAGCATTCGGCACGCTTATATCTCAGCAAGAAGCGTAAGAGTAAGATAATTTCTACGGCTGAATTAAATATTTTTTGGAAACGTCGCCGGTAAATATGGATTTGAATGATTAAATTCATTTAAAAACTAGGAGTATGTGATGCTGAAAATTATTGTTTTTGTGTTAAACATAAAGTTAGTGGTAATTATCTTTAGTTAATTTATTAGAAAATATGATTAACTATGCTGTGTTTTGATAGCCGTGTTGAGAAGCAACATGATGGTATAACGATAATCTCTATATATATAAAAATCTCGTGTCACGATGTTTGTGGTCGCACTCCTCCGAAATGGCTCGACCGATTTTTATGAATTTTTTTATGTATATTTGTTAGGTATGAGAATAGGTCAACAAGTATATTTCATACCGCTAGGTGATTAGGGTATCTCTGTCCAGAAAAAAATTCTTTTATTTTTTTGAAAATTTCTTTTCGTATTTTTTTTATTATTTTGCATCACAAAATACCTATAAGCCCAAATTTTCATCGCCCTACCCCCACCCTCCCATTTTTTAATCGCGATTTTATTATTTTTGTATGAACAAATTTAACCGTCGTTCGTATTTCAAACAGAATAAAATTATTTACGTTGTTGAATGACAGATGGCGCTACGTCCGAGAAGAATTCTAGAGAAGCGTCACGTCATTTTGACATTTCATTCGGCATATCACAATGCAGTGCGTGCAAAATTTTGTATGATTTATTTTAATTTATTTATCTTTGTGTGCGTGTATTACAGTGCACAATGCCAGCAAGACGCAAGGGGGGCCATTTAGGCCGTCGAACGAATAAAGTAACAAACATGCGAAATAGTGGAGCAGAAAGAACAAACAAACAAATCCAACAAGATAACAAAAACGTGCGTGTGAGCATGTCGCAATTGCGTGCATCTCAATCACAAGAGGCACGAGCTGAACGAAATCAACAACGACAATTGTAACGGAGCCAAGCGCGCCGGTTCGTAGTTAACACACGCAGAGAAAATGACCGACAACGCCAACAAGTACATCAAGCATTTACATCCGCTTCGTTCCTTCGTCTTGCATTCGAGTACGAGCCAGATATTGAATATTCCGCTCATCCGAAAGTGCTGATTGGTGCTATGGACAAAGAATGTCCCCATTGTCATGCTCTCAAATTCAAACATGAGTCAGCCGGGATGTGTTGCGCATTAGGAAAAGTGCAACTACCAGAAATTGAGATACCACCAGAACCATTGAACGGCTTGCTCATCGGCACGGTTCCAGATTCAAACCTGTTCCTAAAGTCCATTCGCACATTCAATTCATACTTCCAAATGACTTCGTTCGGAGCAACAGAAATAGTTCACAATACTGCGGCAAATGGTCAACAAATCCATTCTACGTTCAAAATCAAAGGCCAAGTATACCACAAAGTAGGCTCATTGCTGCCAATGCCAAACAAACCACATAAATTTTTACAAATCTACTTCATGGACGGTGAGGACATCAATCGTGTGGATGCACGTTGCGGCTACAATAACCTCAATTCGCCTAATGCCAGGTGCATCGTCGGCGAACTGGACGCCCTATTGAATGAGCACAATGAATTATTGAAATTCTTCAAAGCACACATGCACGAATTGCAAAGTGACAATCACGCTATTGTCATCAATCCTGATAAAACACCAGCTGGAGAGCACGTGCGTCGATTCAATGCGCCTGTTGTTGACGACATTGCTGGAATCATGGTTGGCGACCGCACATCGACGCGAGAAATCGTGATTCGAAGAAGAAACAATAATCTGGAGTTCATCGCTGACACACACCGTTCATACAACGCTCTCCAATATTCGCTAATTTTCTGGAAGGGACAAGACGGATATTGCATAAACATTAAACAACGAGATCCTGTCACAGGTAATTCATTCATTATGAACATCATTACTCATTTTGAATTGAGAAAATGAATGGTTGATGTTTTTTTGTTTTTATCGGCGGTCATCGTCTACAGCGCTCTATTCCTCTTTCTGTCATATATCCCATCCTCACACACTTACGATACATTCGTTATTTTTTATTTAAACAACCAAAATATTCACTAGAAATAATTTATATGGCAGAACAACGTTTGCCGGGTCAGCTAGTTTTTTTATATAATTAACGATATTTTCGTATATCTATATATAACAATCCTGGTCAATTTGATACATAATTAATAAAGGAAAAATATATTACCATAATAATACTTATAATATGGACAATATGTAGCTTCATCATCTATACCGAGAAAATTTCCTATCTCTATCAACAATAATACAAAACACGACTAATGTGTCCACATACAACTTTGTCCCTTCGCATGAGGTCAGCCACTATTAACAATAGAAATATAAAAAAGTTTTTATATTTTCCATATACCTAGCCTAGAACAGTTTGTCGTGTGAACGGATGTATAAACATACATCATAATATGTTTCCGTGCAATCTCGGAAATTATGTTAAGTATAATGTTGTTAATTTACTTTACATTTTACTACATATGTACTATCTTATCTTTTCAGTATTCACAATATGTACATATTACCAAAACTACATATTTTGTACTAATATTATGTTGATAGAATATACTTAGATATAAATATCAACCAACAGTTTGACTTGAAAAACATTATACGTTACATTCAGTGTTATTACACTGCTAAAATATCTCAATTCTACAGGAAGAATAATATAAGCTCAACAGTAAGTACCTGAGATTGGAGATACAATCATTACGAGACGTATCCCACAGTGTAATGGGCTCACGTGCCGAGTAAAGGTGGTAAAAGGAGAATTCTATCTTGAGCTATTTGGACTAAGCCTAAACAATCTTTAGACTATAGGAAAGGTGTATATGTCATTATGATGCCTTGTCTTTTCTAATCCTAGAAATCAACATTTCATGATGACATAAAAATAAATATAGTAATACCATAAAACAATATTATTTTAAACGTTTTTTTTAAAGCTATATTTAGGTACACGAGGTGTCCATGGTTCCAGAGTTTTGTCAATACGTGTATTATACATTTAATTGAATCGTTTTCAAATATTACCCAGTAAAACATATTCGGTAAAATTTATATTGGTGTTTGCAATTGACATTTGATAAATTTAAAAATTTTGGAATATTCCATGATAATTTTAGGTTTTAGCGTGCTCGCTATGGCCTAAGCCAGTGGTCGGCAAACTCATTAGTCAATAGAGCCAAATATCAACAGTACAACGATTGAGATTTTTTTTGAGAGCCAAATTTCTTAAACTTAACTATATGTAGGTACACTGTTTGAACTTTATAAATGTCAATATCATACTTAATAATGATCTTATTTATTGATAAAAATTTAATTGTAAATAAGGTACATACCCATTAAATTAAATCATGACAAACACTTAATGTGACAATGGCCTTATATCTCCTTGAAAAGTTTGGGAAAGTCAGGTTTGTATGTTGTTGTTTTTAATTTTAGGCACGATTCCAGGTTCTCATCAATAAGACTTCTCAATTTACTCTTGATAAGGTTCATGCTTGTAAAAGATTGTTCACATGAATATGTAGAACCCGAAAAGGAAAGAATAGCAAACGCTAGTTTTTTCAACTGATCATAGAGTCAGGAATACTATTCCAGGTGTTAAAAAATCATCATTTCTTCCTTCTCTAGGTCTTTCAAAGCAGACTACCTACTTGTGCTGTGAACCATGTTCATATATGTTTTTCTCCAATATGTCCATACCAGCATAGAGACGTTCAAAATTAGAGCTCCATAATTCTTTATTTTTTTTCAAATCCAGCAATAGCATTTCAAAGTTGCCAATGTCAACATTAAAGGGAGAAAAAATTAATTCTGTTAACGTAGCATTAAAAGGTTTTTTAAACAGAAACTAACGTCGCTTTGCTGTTTCTGAATTCCTGAAACCTGTTAAGAAGAGCTTCCCTCATATTTAAAATTGTTGTTTTAAAATACCAAATGTCAAGGAATATGATGTTTTTCCATGCACTCAATTACAGCATTTGCAATATCCTCTCCACGTGTTTGACCTTTGAGTGGCAATAATCCTAAAAGTTCTTCTTTAGTCCCTGTAGATGAAATAAATCGTACCAATGTGTGCTGTATCATTTATGTCACAATACTCGTCAAATTCTATTGATAAAGCTGAAACTAATTTAAGATCTTCGACTTGCTGGTTGGTTATATTCGAAGACATTTTGACTGTTCTATCTTTCACTGTTTTAGCCCGTGCGTGGTCATTTGTGGCAGAGCCACACTCAAGGGGCCAAATAGCCACATGCGACTCGCGAGCCGCAGTTTGCCGACCACTGGCCTAAGCGAACGCCTTTTATTAACCTTATTCTCTCATTTAATTAATAACAATTTTAGCCAATTTAATACGGTAACAGTTACACAATAACCATGTTATCTCTGATTCTTTTTGTTAATACCTAAATGGTATACGACAATAACACTAAAAAGTGCCGTGTGTCGCTGTCGTATATCACGGTCTCCGACTTGAGAAAAGTTTCCTTTAGTAGTAAATTATTTACCTATTCCATGAAATTATCGTCATTATATTTCTTGGTATAATTAATATAACATTGAATTTTTACCATTTCGATTAAGTTTTACGATGTTTATCATAAATGCAATACTTTATTGTATCTTGTTTTACTGTACGTTTGTGTCTGTATGTATTGAATTACTACTCCACTCTCGCACAGAAACCAAACAAACTTTGCCATTACTTGTTTATTTATTTTATTACTGATTGCTTCGCACATTGATTTCCAGTTTTGCTTCGTATTGAAAATACTGCTACCAAAGAAAAATATAACTTAAAGCATACTTGTATAATTTGTCAATTTGAATCCATAATTAAGTGGTATTTTCATATTATGCCCTATAATGGTAAACTTTATAGCACCGTCGTCAATGTAATTTACTGTGACATTACTTAATTACATATCTATTTTAATATAATAGGTTTCGAAACAATACTTACTGAAATAAATTGTTGCCGTTTTGTCAGACTTTATTGGCTGTCGAGACTGTCATTTCGTAACTAATGTGCTACTGTCAATTCTCGGCTGTTTCAATTACAGTCTTCGAGAGAATTATCGTCATGCGCGTGTATGTTATACACTCAGGAATGATATAGAAACGAACGAAGATTGATTCTCGAATCTTACTTTGAATTAAACACCCACGCCTCATTTCGGTTGGATGTTTTCCCAAAAAGAAGGAAAAAGCTTGATTCACTTCGATTGCGGTGGAAAGAAATATCGATGTGATTGATCGTCAGACTTAGGTACTTCTCGTATCTTATCTTAAACGTATCTTAACCACAGAAATGGAGAACTATTTTAAAAATCATTAAAAGTATCCTTTCCCAACACAAGACGTAATATATTTCAGTTCTACTTGGTGTAGTTGGAAGACTTCAAAACCATTCTAATGCCGTGCGCGAACACAATCACTTATCACACCCATTTCCCATACTGTTTTAATTAGACGTTTGCACATGCTGCGTAGTCTACGTCGAACGCATGCGACTCTTTGCGACACTACCACTAAGTTACCGATGGTAGCATCACAATATAGCCGGGGTGTATTTCCAACTGTTTGCATGTGACGTTCTCACGCATCGTCTGCATTGTTACCCCATACACTGTCTTATCGCGTCAGGCTGTTACACCCGCTTACCGAATTCGTCATTAACTTAACCCGCGTGCATTCTTCATGTCCATGACACTCGGCGCTTCGACTCTAGCAATGCACACTTGGCTTGCAGTTGCAACCATAATATTGTGAGCATGCTCATCTATCAGACACACTCACTAGTACTTCCGTATCCGACAAGCACATACTTTCCATAATAAATAACAAAAATATGAAGTATTGTAACAATAACTAATAATGATTGCTATAGATAGAGTAAAAAAGCTTTTAAATGACATAAGCACTTACTTTCAGTATTAAATTTGCCGTTTTTACAAATAAATAACACTGTTTTTTTACTTGTCACATTATTTTTCGTGTCCAGATATCAGCAACGTTGCTAAATGTTATATTATATTTTTCGTGTATGAAATAAGGCAACATAGATTATGTGTGGACGTCCAGAGTTTTGTTTAAAAGTGCCATTGGCTAAATCCCAAATATAAAGTTTCGCGTAGCTTGCGCTGCGCTGCGACGAGAAAAAACATCGGGAGGCAGGTTGTTTTATTATAGTCTAGCTTTTAGAAAATTCAAATATTCGCTAATGTTTCGTTTGGAAAATCGAGCGTAACTCGTGAAAAAGCAGGTTTCCTGGAAGGAATAACAATTTTCCTGCTTTGTATAAATTATCTCCTCCAAAAGACACTCGCCTCCTCCGGCCTGTCGTAAGATTCAATCTGCCGGAGTCTTTTGAATATTGAATGAAGTTTATTTAATACACGGAAAACATTACCGGCACTAGGGTTTGCAATCACGGGAGCCTGAATCCCGATATTTAAATTAATTTATTTATAAGATCGAACGTTACAAATTATTGATGACACTTAAACTGGACATCAAAGTCATGAAACATAAAAAACGTAATAATAACAACTATACGATAAGTACTAAAAATTACACCAAGCTAAATGGACCCTATTTCAAAAAACAACGTCATGTCCCGAGTGATTTTTTAACACAGTTTTGCTCTTCAAATTTGCATCACCAATGGCAGGTTAGCACCTTGAGAGAACAAACAACTGATAGGATTACTCAATGTTTTGTCCTAAAATCCTTGAAAATTAGTTTTTAAATAATTACTTTTTTGTGAAAAAATAGCGTATTTTTTGAAAATAAAACAAATATAACATAAAGAGAGTAATAATTTCCAAATAAAATAATATGCGATTTATTCTATGGACATTTTTATAATTTCATACTTATCGTAGAATAAAATCAACTTCATGATTTTTATAATGTTATTATTTGAGTTATTTATGCCCACAACTGTTTCGGGCTACAAACTCAACTTTCAAAATAAATAACTCCAAAAAAACATTATAATGTACTTAGAACAGGTACACGACAATTCAAATTAATGATTTTACTACTTAATGTTTTTTTTAATTCTTTTTTTTTCGCTATGTAAAATTTATTAAGCATTGCTAATTTTCATAATAATACTAGAGTGTATACTTTAAGACGAACCTCTACATATGTGAGGCACAAGCGGAAAAATATGAAGCTTGCAATTTGAGTATTTTTTTTGATAATTTACAATTTAAAATGTATTAATTAATAAATATATAGGTATCTGAAAATATTAAAAGACAAATATTTTTTTATTTTAAGTCAAAGGCAATAATTAAAAAAAAATGTTATAAAATGTGAATTTGTTAATGGATCCCATCTTATTATAACATAATTATTTTATTGTCATATTTATTAAAGTTTTTTATATTGTCATGAAGAGATTTTTGACTGTTAATTAATATTTTTTTATATATTTGTTTTAAAAAGCATCGATTTTTATAAAGATATAAACATGTCAAACTTGAAATCCTTTTTAATTAATATCAAATCAAGCTTCAATATCGGGACCATACCTAAATAAGATTGCAAAAAAAATGTTTCGCAATGATCGTATTAGTTTACATATTACTTAACTTCGGTAAAAAAAAAACGGAATTGCATATTTAAACCAAATTTTATTCACGAAATTCAGGGATTGTTGAAAATCTTGTACGGGATTCCAATCCCTAGTCGGCATCACCCGCTCTAATATTATTATGCTCGCTGAATATCAAGTGAAAAATAAAAGTCAACCTTATTTTAATTTGACGTTAATATAAAACGACATTGGCTGTCAATAAACTGTCGAAATATTAAAAAAAAATATGATTTTTTATTTGAAATATGTTTGAATTTATTGACTGTGATCCACTGAGGAACCTTTGTGGCAAGATATTCACGTGTTAATTTCGCCCCAACATACCACACTTCTTACCAGGCAGCTTTATTTCTACTTCCTCTGTGAATTCCTTTAACCATTTGAGAAAATTATTACCCTTCCCTTTCCACGAATACTGACGACACGACGCGATAACAAACTACACGTTAATTTCTCCCCAACATACCCTGTCGCATTCCTATTTGCTCCCTTTTAAGGCGATCTTAAGGACGAGCCTTAGATAGTTTATATACCTACCTCGATATAATATACGTATTTGCACTAACGAAATAACGCGATAGTTACAGAGCAAAATTATATAAATTTATGTGGTCATACTTATATAATATAATAATGTTGCCGCTAAGAAATGATATTTCAACAATTAAAACACTAGCACTGAAAGACTTAATAATAAGAGTGTTTATATTTTGCAATACGAGGGTATACTATATTTATTTATTTAAGTATAATCCGTTACCTACCATTTTCATGATTTGAAAATGCAATCCTAACGCCCCCATCCCACGCATTTTTTTTATATTTCATTTGATATGTCTGTTGTAAAGCTTTTCAACAAAGAATTGGAAAATGGGAAAATACGGTAATATAATGAGATGTGTCGATTACATTCAGTGACGTCCCCAGATAAAATGCCGCCCCTAGGCCACGCCAAAATGCCGCCTCATTTTTTTATACATTATTTTTATCATCCTTTCATCAGTCCAATATGTAATAAATGTGTTGTATTGTTACATTACTAACAAAATATCAGACTAATTATTCGTAAATCTGCACGTGTCGTTTCTGGTCACCAAGGACGTCGAAGGGCAACGGAAGTAAACTAGATATCGTGAACCTGACAAAACCAATAATTTCAATTTTATAATCGAAATATATTTTCGTTATTACTAAGTTTTGGTAGCTATTTATATATATTCCAGATGAATTTCCTCGATTTGCCGCCCCCAAGCGACGCTCAATCTGCCTACCGCCACGGGACGTCACTGATTACATTAAATGAATCCATTGCGCGTGTCATTTATTAATAATGACACCAAATACTGTGGTTTTTAGTGATTTGTTAAAGGGAGTCGTTATGAATGGGCGAGGTGCTGAATGAAAAATGATTGTGTACTCCGTACATAATTTGTCTTTTATTTATTCATATCATATTTTTGATTTGTCACGTAATGTATTGCACCTGTGGAGGTATACTATGAAAGAATAATCAGTTTTGTTGTGTTAGCTAGGCGTTATTATAACAACTTTACTGCCAAAGAAAATGTCAAAATCATTGCGAAAATAAAACATTGATTATGTATTTAACCTGAAACTAGTTAATTGAAAGCATGTCAATATCTCAATTTTATTTCGTATTTTTATAATTGATCAGCTGTTTTTATTAACGCATTAATATTAATTATTATTTTTCACTAACTCGAAATCCCATAATATGAAATTTACAATAATGTATTTTATCACAGACCAGCGCATCCATTCTATACACAAGACTGCTATAGGCCGCTATCGGCAGCGATTGAGGGTAGTTTTTAATTTTTTGTATCGAAGTATTAGCACTTATTGTAACAATTACAATAAGTTAGATGCAATTGTTACAATAAGTGCTATGTTTTAACAGCACCTCTCATGGCTGTGATAAATTTTAGAGCGAGATAGACAGTTTTGACTATTTAGACGGCTAACTTATTGTAATTGTTACAATAAATGCTAATATTTCGATACAAAAAATGAAAAACTACTCGATAGCTGCCGATAGCGGTATATAGCAGTTTTGTGTATATAATATATGCGCAGTGCTATTAAATGATTTATATTTTAGTATCGTCTTTCCCATTGAAATACTACTACTTAAGTAGGTACACCTGCGCGTCTATTCTATACACAAGACTGCTTTTCGGCCTCTACGGCAGCTATCTAGGGTAGGTTTGTATCGAATTATTAGCATTTATTGTAACAACTTCAATAAATTAGTTGTAATTGTTACAATAAGTGCTATGTTTTAACAGCACCTCTCTTGGCTGTGTTAACTTTAGAGCGAGATAGACAGTTTTGACTGTTTAGAGTGTTTAGACGGCTAACTTATTTTGACAACTATAATACCTCAATACATAAGATAAAGTGATCATATTTATCACTTTAGGTGTATAGAATAGACCCACTGAACAACATACCACTGAGTTAATTTAATTAAATAAAATTAAATTCCCTATCTAAAGGTCAACAATAAAAGTTCAATTTTATAAGCGGAAACATAATATTATGACTATTATGAGTTACCCGGTATTATCAGTTGACACGACCGACCTCAGTTGTTTTGTTCACCTGCCGTGCAGGTAGCATTATGTCCGCATCTTAATCGGAGAGAAATCCCACGTAAGAAACATCAATTATTATTTCTAGGCAAGGTCATTTTTTAATATCCCATTGTTAGCGGGTTCATCATTGTTATTGTTTTTACTTATTCGACAAAAAATATGACGCGTTATCGGATAGATAACTTTGTTTATCGCATCACCATCATGAGAATATGTTTGTGTAAAAACTTCTTGTAATTTTTTTTCGTTGCTATGGAAAAAGAATGCTCAATTCTATATTTGCGATTCAAACCGTAACTGCAGCCCATAGCGCGGAAGGAGAGAAATATCAACGACCTTGTATGGTTTATTAAATTCATTGTCAAAGCGAAATCTGTGGTAATTATTAGTCCAATAATTACAGGAAGAGTCCACTCAGTATTAAAGATGTTCAAACAATTTTCAATGTATAGTTTTTTTTTATTAATTACTTACTATGGAATTCAATGCATACGGAAGGACAACGTATATCGATAAAAAAAAACAAGAGAAACGTTAGGTATCCAGTTAAAACAGGTGATTCATCACTTCTGCATCAAGGTTAAACGCGTAAACCCCCCCATCTTGTAAAAATATTTTTTTTATTAGACCCAATAGTTATGCATTTACCTAACCGCTGTGCTCCAAACCCAGCCTATTTCTTCATTGTGTTCTGTTTCTTCACTAAATTTCCAGTGCATAACTCTTAATGTTCGCAAATCATCCCATAATAGTCGTGAATGACTTTGAATGACCTAAAATGTGTACGTCAAGGGAAGAACTACTTAAGTACGTCCAACCAGCTGTTGGGCCTATCAGATCGTCCGACCTGGTCACCACAAAGGCCAATTTCGCTTACGTTTAGAGAATTCATACTGCGTCATGCTGCCAACATGAAGATCTATTCACTTAAGTGGTTCGCACAATTCATATAATTTTTAATTTTGCTGTCTCTCGTGAACACTCCTAACCGAAGTCATGTAAATTCAGTTAAAGCACTCTTGAGTGCGTGGCGACCTCAGTCTTGCGTAACTGGTCCTAATATATTCTCACCGAGAAAAAATACTGATGCTTCACACTAAATGTAGGGTCCCGCGATACGTACGATTAAAACTGGCTACCGTGTGAGGTGGGGGGACATTAACTTCAATGTAAATTCCAAAGTAGTTTCCTTCTAGTCCCCTAAACGTTTGCTTATCTTGTACTTATATAGGAAACTCATATTTAAGGGGGGACATGCTCGTCGAAGGTCAAAATTGAGTTTTTATTGTATTTTCAAACCATGACTCTGGACACTCCTTAAACGTTGGAGATAATCTATTGATATAATTTTGAAGCCTTATTATCCTTTATAGTTATTTTGAACATTTGATGACTGCATAAAGTATTTTTGTTACATAAAATAGTATTCTTTTAAACCTCTCGCTCTAATGTTTTAGAATATAGTCATATTTCGGTACATAACTGTGCAGCGGTGTTAAAATTTTTTACATTTATTAATTTTTAAACGCATTTATAAAACCATTAGTATAATTTATTACGAGATAATTTTTGTAAAATATTCACGATAAAAAATTATATTGATAATCTCTGTGATCCCAAATTTGACAAGAATTAGGCATTTTATTATTCAAAAAAATCGGCAAGATTAACACATTTGAAGATAATTTTAAAGATACTTATTATAAGCTATGTATTTGACCATTCAAGTGTGATAAACATCTTATGAATAATGATTGCTTTATAATAATTATTGACCTAAGAATAAGGTAGTGTTTTTTTGAAATACGCCATTTCTTTTGTCATTCCCCAGTGGTTAAGCTACAACATACGGCCGTAGCCATAAATTGACAAACTATAATTGAAATAGGGAGTAAAATGATATTAACGCGCGTGTTTGAACATGTACCATTTAAAAAAAAATTAAAAAAAAATCAGTTAGGTACATGTTCAAACACGCGCGTTAACATAATTTTACTCCCTACTTTAATTATAGTTTGTCAATTTATGGCTACGGCCGTATGTTGTAGCTTAACTACTGGGGAATGACAAAAGAAATGGCGTATTTCAAAAAAACACTACCTTATTCTTAGGTCAATAATTATTATAAAGCAATCATTATTCATAAGATGTTTATCACACTTGAATGGTCAAAAACATAGCTTATAAAAAATATCTTTAAAACTATCTTCAAATGTGTTAATCTTGCCGATTTTTTGAATAATAAAATGCCTAATTCTTGTCAAATTTGGGATCACAGAGATTATCAATATAATTTTTTATCGTGAATATTTTACAAAAATTATCTCGTAATAAATTATACTAATGGTTTCATAAATGCGTTTAAAAATTAATAAATGTAAAAAATCTTAACACCACTGCACAGTTATGTACCGAAATATGACTATATTCTAAAACATTAGAGCGAGAGGTTTAAAAGAATACTATTTTATGTAACAAAAATACTTTATGCAGTCATCAAATGTTCAAAATAACTATAAAAGATAATAAGGCTTCAAAATTATATAAATAGATTATCTACAACGTTTAAGGAGTGTCCAGAATCATGGTTTGAAAATACAATAAAAACTCAATTTTGACCTTCGACGAGCATGTCCCCCCTTAAGAACCGCGGCTAAGTTGCATACTTAGTTCCCTATCAGGATCAGGTTTTTTTAATCCCCGTCATTCTAAGTGCAGTTTTTTTTAGATGTGTATTTTTTTGTTTTTTTTTTAGTATTTACAACGAAATAATATTGTATATTGTTACATTTTTTATAAGTAGTCTTTTTAACACCGACATGCCATGCCTAGAGGCCCAATGACGGAAGTGAAACAATCACAAATACCCAGGCTTTGAGAAAATCACATGAATATATTTTGTCCTCATCGGGTCGAACTCGGAGTTCTCGGTTGAAAGGCCAGGGCCTTGCGCAAAGCAACATTATTCTAAAGCTAAAGGCAACCTCTCCAAAACAAAGTAAAATTGTCACCGCATGTAGACTAATAACTATAGCTGATATTACCTATTTACGTGGACATTTGACATAGGTATATACCTATAATCGCATTTTATTTATTTTGCCTAAGTATACATAATTATGTCGTATACTATTAAATGAACTGGGTATTAACTCGATGATTTTTCTTTAATCGGTATAATATTCTGACTGGATTTAAATTATTCTCTTTAAATGTGACTTTAAATTTGCGTGAACGGTTTCCATCTTTACGTGTTTATTCTTAATGAAGCCAGTTTAGAGGAATCATCGTCCGTGACTAAACACGACTACGTACCATGAAGGTCGCACTCCGCATCATCTGTTCACTTTAATGTAATTTGTTTTTTTTTTTAAACAAAAAACCTTACTTACAAAACACAACAATTTAAATACTCGAACTTGCAATATATCAATTGATTTATCTAGCTGTAAATTTAATTTCTATCTATTTTTTAGTCGGTAAAATTGTTATTGAATTTACTTGACTGTTTGTGAAGATGACTCAAGATATTTCAATGTCATTCATTTTTATGATGAAGTATTTTTTATCTGATATCGTGTGCAAAGTTATGTGCCTAACCTGTGTATGCATTATTTTAATATCAACTGTGGTTACATCATTAAGTAAACGTCATATAAGTGTTTCCGCGATTTGTGATGATAATTACTAATTTTTCATGGTTTTTAATTTAAAAATAAATGATAATTCTCAAACCGCTTAACCATCTATTTTTCTCAAGGGAATTGAAAAAAAATCTTAATTAAGAAAATTCAATTGCAGGTATAAACTACGAATGATGAATGTTAAATTATTTTTATTATATTAACCAAGTGAAAGAGCTGACTGGGGGGAGGCACCATCTATTCTGCCCTGAGAGAAGCGAACGATCGAGAAGGATGGAAAGTCTTAGTCGCTCAAAGGATGGCGAAATTTAAATGTGGTTACGATCCTCAGCCATGAGTGCACGACCAAAAAAGAGATGTGAATATAATATTATATTAGTGGCTTGTTGAGACAATAGTTCCAATCTAGGGGTATTATCATTGCCTTGCACGTTCATGTAGTCTTTGTTTTTTTGTAATAATTTTGCACTTATCTTATGACCCAAATCTTTCTAATCCCATCAAAACCTAAATAAGTTCAGTGGTTTTGGCATAATTTCAAGTATACTACGGAATCTACTCTCTTATGATATTAGAAGATAAGCCAACCACTTTTCTTTTATTTTCCGTGTACGCAGAGACTTGAAATTTGGTACACGTGCTAATGCGGTGAAAATATATGTAAGCGCGTTCCTGTATTCGAAACATTGACCTCCATAAAACGTTCTTAAAAAAATCATTTTATTATTTATATATTACAATATGAAAAAACTAGTTATATAATATTATGTAATAATAAGTAATATTCGTGCCGAATTTTAATTTATCAAAAGTAAATATATCACTTATAATTATTTACTTTGAACTGATTTCACCATGACTCTCCTCTTGACGAAGTGTTTCTTTCTCTCATCCTGTTTGCTGTTTATCCAGCATTCCGTATGCCAATAATAAGTTAATTGATTATTTGAATGCTCGTACCATTCTCGTTAAGCATCCTACCTGCCCTGCGCCTCAGAACCATTTTGTCTCAAGTTGATTTTATCGAAAATGAATTAATGAAATTCTTAAAACCATATATCTGGAAATTAATTAATATTAAAGGCCTAAAAAAATCTCTTGTTTTTTCCGGAATGTGTTTTTGTACTTAAATTTGCGGGGTCTCAGGTACCTACAAATATCAACAGAAATGCATTTAAACATATTAAGTATGTTCATTGTGTTAAATGTATATATCGCCGTGTTTTTTGACTATGCCATTTTTATAAACACAATTCGCTAATCGATATTCTGCATTCAAATATATGCAAAAATATACTTGAATTATTCCAATCAAAAATCCCTTGTGAAGTTTTGGTTCTTTATTGAATCACGATATAGCTATAATACATTTCATGTAGTAATATTAATATTGTCAGTTAAAATAGCTTTCTTTTCTACAGATTTTTCTTGTTTATTGCGTAGCATTAGTTATTATTTTCAACGAAAATCGCGAATGGTAGCCATAATCCGACTGGCTTTGAGATTATAAAATAAAAGCTAATTTACAACGCTGTACGCTTATAACTCTGTATTTTCCACTTTTTTTTTTACTCTTAACTAGTGCGGATACAGGTTTTGAAATATCTACTGAAATAAAACATTTTGCTGGCCAGGAGTTAAAATATTTAAGGGCCCTTCAAAATTATATCTGAGATTTATGTGTTGTTAGCAGATGCTTGTTTCTGTTATTTATATGGGTATTTTACAAGGGTAGTGGGAGTAGATATATTAATATGGTGTTAAAGTAGAAGCTTTATATTCATTCGTACATTTCGAAAATTTTATAATCTCACTGCAAGAATAACGCTCTATACACGAATGTATATAATTTGTGTATTGATTCCTGTAATTACATACGTACGCGTAGAGTTGGGTATTTCCCGAGAAAATCTCAATCTCCAGATTCGGGATTTCCCGAAATGATGAAATTTAGAATTCTCGAGATATCGAGAAAATTCAAACCTGTAAAAAATCATAAAATCAGCGTAAAAAAACAGACGAATTCCAAAAAAAAATATGATTTTTTTTATTTAACTAAGAAGACACACAAAGTAGGAAAACACAAATAATTCAAAACATTACTTATTAAAATAGAATTTCAAAAAACACAGACTGTCAATGGCTGCGTCTGACAATCGCTTTTGAGACATAAAATTCCCTAATGTTTAAAAATTGCGCTCATTTTGAGTCGACGTTGGATTAATTGTGTTAAACTAAAATCGCACGATCTCACACACTTGAAATCAAGTTTTGTTAATTTATTTCAGTTTAAAAAAAATCGTTTTTTCAATTAATATTCGAAATCCCGAATCCCGAGAAAGACTCTCGAGATTTCCCGAAATGTTAAGATGGAAAATCTCGAAAATTTCTCGAGAATTTCCGTCGGGAAATTCCCGAAACCCAACTTTACGTACGCGTTCGAAATATGGAGCCTCGGTAAAAGAGGGATAGATGCATGTTGGCATAACGCGCAATGATTAAGAATTAACGGAATAATTGATAACGGTAACCAATAATGGGGTGCGATGTAATGTTTGTGAAAACATAAAATAATAAATGTTAGTACATATAACTCGAGAACAACATAATTGATGAACAAGTCTATTCACCCAGTGTTATCCAAGTACGTAGTAGCACAATGTATAGGACCGATATAAATGGAATCAGCTTGGATAGGTCTTTGCTAGGATCCAGTAGATAATAAGAATACGAGTGCACTAGGTACCTAGGTAATGTTACGTAATTAAGATTGTATGTGCTAGTTTATTTAAACCGCAATGTTTTCAATAGCTCAAAGAAAATTAATACGAAGAGGGGAGGTCTAATAAAATATAATACACAACTCATAAACAATAGCTGAAACTTTCTACAAACTTTGTATGCAAAACAAAGGGAGCAATATGAAAAAATTCTAATGAAAACAGTTTCAAAATATTCTTAGAGAACATGACCAATATCTTCATTAAAGTTGTTAATTATATAACAACGAACTTATCTATGTTTTCTACGAAAATTTTAAGATAAATTTTGGCACATTGAAAATGATTTTGTATGAAAGAGAGAACAGAATATAAATGAAAAATGTTTATGTATTAAACCAAAGGTTACTAAAAGTAAACTTATCATAGCACGAATCTAGTTGATATCCATATCATGTCTAACTATCTTAGCTCGGGCTATCAACTAAGTAACGCCTCGAACCGATTAAAATGGTAAATGTATTGAAATACGTACGCATAAATTAATTTTGTTCGAATTTTCGTTTCATTCGTCATTAATTTGTTGAGTTGAACTCGAGTTTCGGTTTATTTGTAAATGTGGTAGGTATTGGTCGTAGCTATTTTTAACAGTGAAATTAAATACAATAGGTACCAAATGCTAACTACGAATCACTCCAAAAATTCCGTTATACTATAATCACATAATATTTTAAATTGCTGACTTTATTATACTAATATTATTTCACTAATGAAACGTCTTAATTCAGTTACTGTGTATGTCGTATTACAAATATTACAACGTATCAGGAAAACATTGGTCGTATAGCATTTAGATCAAATTCATCTCTAAATAAAACACTAATAAAACCACTGGAATATAAGAGAAATGCAGAAGAAAATATATGGGTAAGTAAATTTTTTTTTTCGACCATGTCCGATCCTGATAGGATCATATGGGCCTCCACAGAGTGGAGGTTTGTACTGACAGATTTTGTTTTTTACGAGAAATGGATGTCAGCCACTTGCTCAACCTATTAGGTCCATACCCTGACACACACAAATTGAAAAACAATATGTGTACTTGCCAGACCCAGGATTCGAACCTGGGACCCACGGCTTTATAGTCCAACGCTTATGCCGCGCGGCCACCGTGGGAGTAAATTATCGACATTAAAAACAATAAAATAATATCAAGTAGGTGCTCGTTATTATCAAGTCGTACCTTTCAAATATTTGATACCAATCAATATAAAATTAATGTTCTTATTCAATTTAATAAATTTCGAACATTACTGTCTACAATAGCTCCACGAACAACGCGTCATTATTTGATTTGAATGCTATACGGCAATTTATTTCCGGTATGATAGGTCATGATGAACTCTGATACGGCGAAATATAATACATACAATTTACATGTAATCGTATCAAAATGCTATGACTGTAATTGGTGATATCAGATACACATAAAGTATCAAAATAGGTACGTTTTATATGACTTATTTATTTTTTGATAAACTTTCTGAGCCTGCATCGCTTGTTGTTTGCCAAGTTTTGTTTGCTCAGTGAAACAATGCTCTCTCGGAAAGGATTTATTTCTAATCCCTGTGTAAATAGTACCTACGCATGGTTAGTGCTTAGAGTTACTTCAATGAGCTCGCCCTTTTTTATACTTGACTGGATATATCTAATCAAGTTTATTGTTATTGCTCACTGTTTGTGTCTTATTACGAAATCAACGTTGGGCATTAACGAATCCAGCAGACATCTAAGTAACACGCACGTTTTACGTTGTTTTTGTTAAAATTAAATAACCGACCTTGATTTACCTGTAGTTTAAAATTGTATTTATTTTAGTAATATAATTATTTTAATTATAATTGTGATCTAAGTATAGTACATATCTACATAAATCAATAAAAAACACGATTTCACGATAATATTTCCTATGTATACTTTCTATTAAAATTAAGTAACATGCTTATTCTGTATTAGACTTCTTTTGAAACTTTGTTGTTTCAAATCGTTAATATAATATTTTTCACACATTTCATTCAACGTTATCGGCACCGAGTTGGCAGTCGTCCAATTATCATGGCGTCCAAATGGGGTAGCCAAGTTGGCGGCGGCTAATGTTCCAATTTCAAGCATTGTTATTGTAGGTGTAAAGTAAAAAAGCTTTACACTGGTTGTAGGTGGGGTCGTTCTGTTACAAGTAACGCTGTCCAATTGTGGACAAAAATGTCATCATTCTATGCCTATAATATAATATGGGTGAAGTCCATCGAAATAGATCCTGAGATATTTGGACCTAAAGTTAAAAACTCCTTTTGTAAAATTCAGTAATGTTTTCACTGTACATACTAACCATATTTTGATAATGCATGGATCAATTTAAATACATAGTCGCAACATAAAGTATATTCAGGCTTTATTAATATTAGCAAATGTTAGCAAATATCTCTTTATACTGCTCAAGTAACTGTCAAAATGGACATGATTCACATTCAATTTGATGTCTTATCAATACTAGTATTGTCATTTATGCGGAAATTGTAGAGCTATTATTGTGCTATAATTTATAAACACACAATATAGAAATCTGATTTATCTAGCTACTGAAACAAAAAAATCGAATTGTATGAAAATAGGACTTGATCCATAAATTATTGTGAACCAATCACCCATATTATAGGCATATATTGATAATATATATTTTTTCAAATATGTCCATATTGTTATTGTATAAATGTATTGCTTCATCCGCACAATGTGTCTCTACAGTATTTACAGTTTCTTTTATTAAAACAAAGTTATGACGTACAGATCATAAACCGAGCTAATGTCCAATTGTCTCTATAATCAATGACTCACGGTATTAAAACGTCAATAACACTGCTGCTAATATTTATTACTTTTTAAATAACATAAAGCCTTAGAAAAAACAGAAAAATGCAATTTTTCTTTAAAATAATCACTGCCAGATAGAATGGTGATTATAATATTATGTTTAGGTATGGAATATTTTACCAAGTTTTTACTGTTATAAATAAATGTTAGATTATGTTGAAAAAATATTTGAATAGGTAGTCTATACTCTATACATACATATTGTTATAATATGCTAGAAAAAACTGTTTTCTTGAGTTTATATTTAAATTTTATAATATTATGATTCACGAGTTTTATTATATTATTTAATGTAGCATGCTTCGTGCAAAGAAAATGTGAGAATTGTGTTTAAAGTCTGATATCGTAAAATTATATTCATAATTATAATTTTATAAACGTTTTCTGTCAAAATGTGATAAGAAAATACGCCTTAACTCAATATGTCATCAAATCATGTAAATTTGTTCATCACAGGTCTCTTTAGCGTATATCAAATTATGCAAACTGTCTAAATTCACAGAGAAACATTGTCTTATATAAGTATGAATATATTTTGAAAGTCACTCAGGGGGTTGAATGATCTCATAGAACGAGAAAAGGTTGGGTCTTTGTATGATGGTATTATTGATCCCTTGACATACATTAAATACTATATACAGATATAAATTCTATGAAAAATATACATAGCTATTAGTTTTCTTATACATCGTATACACGATAAGCTTATTTTTATATAAAATAAACTTGAATTTCAAAAAATATCTTCTAGCTTTCGCTGTAGCACAATAATTTATAACTTTCATAATAATAATTACTACTAAAACATTAATATCTATTATACACTTTTATTATCATATAGTTGTTATTACTGACAGTTAGTCGTCATCAGTAACGAAGGGTGGAAGTAGGCTGTTAAGACCCGTCATAAAAAGTGCACATTAAACTTTGTTAATCATACGTATTTGTTATTATTGAACTAAACTGCAATTTACAGATGTTATTGGTTAGATTTTTTAATCAATTAAACCCTGCTAAACCAAACCATAATAGTTTTGGTACATTTTCGGCGATACGACAAAATTGTGTATACTTTGCCAATCATACTTATTTGTTTTCGTTGGATTAAGAATTCATATTACACATATTGTTGGTTTTTTTTAAATTCATTAAGCCTTGCCTAAACCAAATTATAATAGGTACAAAATATTCAAAGTTATGTATGATTTAATTGCATAATTTTACATATTTTATAGATAGATGAGTATTTTTTTGACTATTATCTGTTATGTCATGGTTTTCGCAGGGTTTAATTAAATTTTAAAAACTAACCCACACCAACTGTAAATTGTAGTTTTATTTTAATGACAACAAATACGTATGACTGATAAAGTTTAGTGTGCACCGTTTAAGGCGGATATTAACAGCTTTCCTCCACCCTTAGCCACTGATCGTCATGATTAAATATTATGTAGAAGGAATATGTTATTAGGGTGGAAATGAGACAGATAAAACCATGATATGTGAAAACACGTAAGTAACCTAACACACAATCTCTGTTTAGTCGAGAATATTAGTGTTATCACAGTTTTGCTCCAAATTATGTCCGATCGATAAATAGGCACAGTGGACCTATGTTAACCACAGGTCGAATTTACATCTCAAATGCATATATCCACTATGCGAAAATCACAGTTGAGCTGTCAAATATTTGCATGTGGCATATTTATGACGTTATGATCGATTCGTGTGTGATGCACACTTCAATGCCCGCATTCACACTATAATCGATTTGGTACCAATTATGTAGATTCAACTGGTTATATGTTTTTCTCCCAAAATCACTGAAAGAACGAAGGTTATTTAAATTACTCACAAAGTATCTAATAATTTCCGTAATAGTACTTTATTAAATTACCTTTTCTATCTCCATTTTCTGTTATACGAGTACCTATAGGCAATGGCAGTCAACTGCCTCTTACGCAGGGTTAATACAATTCAATCTTACTTTCTCTCATAGAATTCTGTAAATCAAATTTACCTTTAATTTCATTAGACCCACTTGTCTCACCCACCATCTGTAGATAGGTAATATGTAAGAATATAACACTTATTCGCGACGTAGTGGCAAAATGGCGTACAAAATAAAACACATTCTCTACCACAACAAATTATATGGCAACGTTGTTAGAAAATGACAATTCGTAAAAATGTTTACTCTCTAGGGGCATTTTAGTTTTAATTGCCTATCTATGAAGGCAGCATTATTATTGTAATACTTACAAGATAAAAAGAACTTTTAATATACAACGTTTTTAAATTTTCTGTTGAATCATATAAACTTGACTTGACTAGCTTAAACGATCATCAAAATTTGTACTTGATAGAAATAATACTGAAATGTCATATTGATTTCCACAGTAACGCACGTATATATTAATAATTTAGTTGCTAGGACCCCAGACCCCCCTAACAACCAATAATGGTGTCGAAATAACTTTTCATACAAAACAGAATTAACTGAAAATGAATTCAATTCTACTTAAAGATGGCTAAAAGTATTAAAAAAATGCATTGGCATCGTGTTCTGATATATTCTAAAAGTTTCAAATGTCTAGCTAGTCGGGAAGTTAGTTAAAAATTGATTGCAAGATTTGTACCGGACAAAGAACCACCGGACAAATAAGAATACGAGCTAAGAAAAACGTTGTAAAAATGTAAGATTGTAAGAATTAACTGATAAAGATTGTTTTTATTTGTATAGGTATATGATTATTTTCTAGGGGCATGGTAGTTTTAATTATCTATCCATGAAAATGTAAGATTGTAAAAATCGACTGATAAAGATTTTTTTTTTTTTAATATGCAAGGTAATGCCAGTTTAATTTTGTAAAAGCTGCGAATTGATTCTTGTATGTAACGTATGTGTTCTACTCACATCTAAAACGCACTATTATCCATTTTTTAGATTCATTCATATGGAGTGCAAATTGAATTGAATATAATTAATATGATATTATTAATAAAGCATAGTATTTGATTGAAAATAAATATTTCAAAATTTCACACAAAACCGGTTTCATCCTAATACTGGGGGTAGCATAGTATTTTTTGTGGAATAAGTTAAAATAATATAATATATCACCATTTTCAATCATGTCATAATATATGCCTCCATAAAGTGGAGGCTGTATTAACATATTTTTGTTTTTACGAGAACCACATCAACCTATTTGGTACGCACTATGTGGTCCAAACACACACTGTAAATCAACAATAAGTAGGTACTAATAAAATTACAGCTAAACATTTTGAAGTATTTCTTATATTTAATATAATTTCGTTCCATCAAGAATTAACGATGAAAAGTAGTTACATAAGTATTATTTAACTCAGAAAAAATGATTGTCTTTGCGAATGTCACATCTGTAGATATATTATATTCAATGTTACTCAAAGATCCAAGTCCAAGATTTTTATATTATTAATGTCAATGGTATAAAGTACCTACAGCTGATGTTTGAGCAAATCTCGAGTTCAAACTCAAGACTAAATACATATACGAGTACGTCATTGTTTCTTTGTAAACGATTTTTCAGTACACCACATATGTTTAAATATATCTAGAAACGTATACTAGATTTTGAGATAAAAAAAAGTGTTCGATTCAAGTCCGTTATATAACGTGTTGGTATTGCTAGTTTGTTTAATGAAAATAAAACTAAATCAAAATAACTCAAATAATTTTTCACGTAATATGTCGCGCCGCTCTATTTCGTTTCAATTGAAAACTATCAGCATGCAATACTTGCTAATAAAATAATTATTAATATCGACGATGTAATGTATACAATGACAGCAAAATGTACTCAAATAAAGTCCCTACTGTGACGGTGGCAATGTCGTAATTACAATATGCATTGTTTAGGACTTAGCAATTTACCCATTGGAACAATAATAGTTGGGTGGGTGAATGCGACTAGGGAAGCAGGTGTCGGGATGTTAATTCCTGTTACGGTGGAGTTGCCTTGTTTGAGTTCCCGTCTTTATTGTAGTAAGCATATCCTGTAAGCAGTTCTATGTATATTTTAATATATAGGTATACATAAACCGTCGAGGTGAAAACTTTATCAAAGAAATGGTATTTGATTTTCAATGTATCAAGTGTAGAGAAGATTCGTGGGCTTATAAACACTTGAAAAGTATTATGTCAAGAATATTTACTAGTTTTCTACAATAATTATTATAAACACGTCAGAGGTTGAATTCTAAATCCACAGAGAACGGAAAACTATAAATTTAATTTGTCAACTCAATTATTTTTTTTTTTTTTTTTTTTTGTGATTTTACCGAGGCTTTGACTGCGACTCGCTGTCATATCGCCTCTTCTCTTCTAGAAGGGGATCCTTCGATCAGGTCCTCACTCCTATTCTGTTAAATGGCTTTATAATCATTTTGTCTAGCTCTTCCGTCTTTCTTTCTTTCTTCTTTAGACGCCAGTGTTTTATGCACCAGAATCGCTCTCCTCCGTGTCCATCCCTTCTGTATTTTCGATACATCGTGTAATCATTGAATTTCAGATAGTCTAATTCAGACCTCAGCCAAGTCTCTGAGATTAATGCTATTGAAATTTTTTGTCTTATTAAGTAGAGTTCTATATCATCCTTTTTTTGCTTCATACTTCTGGCATTCCATTGTAAAATCCTAATTTGTTTTTTATTATCCATTTTGCTCCAGAACCTCCCCTAGAATTTCCTTTAAGTGTCCTTCTTTGAATTGTTTGCATACCCAGTCCACTGCTTTAATTATTAGTTGTTTAATGATCTGCTGCCAGTCTCCCCCTTTCAGCAAGACTTTCATAATTTCTCCCATCGCGTTAACCTCTGTCTTCCCTTTTGAATTTTTCTTATTTTTTGTAGGCTTTACGCTACTACCTGTAGATATTATTGTTGAGCCTGAAGCTTCTACCACCGCTTCTTCTTTCTTTTTGTTTTCCTTAATTTTTTGAATTGTTTCGCTTTCATCTCTTCCTACGATTTTTTTTTGTTTTAATATGTCAGCATAGCTATTATTTAACATTTTTTTTTTTGCTTCCTTGAAAGGTATGTTCATTTTTTTCATTGCTTCTTTGCAATTCTTTTCCTCTTGCCACTTTGGGCATTTTTGGCTGTTTGCCGCGTGGTTACCTTTGCAATTGATGCACGTAATTTCCTCATTTTTTTCGCAGGTTTTGTGGTTTTCACCACACTTAGGGCACGTTTCTACTGTACGTCCGCAATTGTTCGCGATATGCCCATATCGCCAGCATTTGTAGCATTGCATAACCCTGAATACATACGGTTCTACAGCAAAAGAGACTCCATATATGTAAATTGTTCTCGGCAATATTTTCTCCCCAAATTTAATACTGACTGACGAGGTCTTTGTCAGCTCTCCTGTATCACCTTTTCTTGTCAACCTCTTAAGGTTGATTACTTTTGCATCACTTTTGATTTCCATTTGCAGTTCTTGGAGGTCCATATCAATATCGACTTTTCTTATTACTCCATAAGAGCAGGAGTCATTCTCTTTGGTCACAAAACCGAGATCTTTGAGTTCTCCAGCTTGTTTCACTTTATCTGCTTCTTTTTCGTCTTCTACTTGGATGTACGTCTTTAAATTTTTATTGTAAATTTTCTGTACTTTTACTCCTGCCTTATGCAGCATCTGCGCTATTTTCAATTTTAATGGAATTTTACTTCCCGTCGCTATCATGACGATGTTTTGGTTTCCCTTTGGAGTGACCCCAGAGTCTCTTCTGGGTTTTTTTCCAGAGGTCACCGTCTGCCATTCTTCTTCTTTTTCTCCAACCACTTCCTCTTCATCATCGTTTCTTTTCTTCTTCGTTTTTTTGGTTTCATTCACTTCCATCGTGGTGTTTTCCATTTTATTGCTTTTGCCGTTCACGCGGTCTTGGAATTCGCGCAACAGTGTGAACAAAAAACAGTGTGGACAACCCCTCGCTTCACAACGTTTGACGCACTCCCCGCACAAAGTGCACTATCCGTGCAACAATAAATATTTTTCACTTTTTCTCAAGCACTGGCACTGATTGTCAAAATCACATGGGACCACACATGTTGAGTTTATTGTCAAATTCATTTACAAACAATATTATTTTTGTTGTATCCCGTATTTATAACCGTTCGCGAGTAACCAGGCGAATTGCGTCCCGAATCCGCAAGCGAAGTTGTACAACCTCACTCCACCGCTGTTGGCTTCCGACTGTACTCAATTATTGTGTTCCACATTTTCCCTTTCGTAAATTAAATTAATTCATTTGCGATTGGTACATTTAGTGTGGTATCTAACGAATTCAGAAATAACTGAAGCAACAATTAATTAAAAACGTACGCTTTTGAAATTTTCGGAAATAAGATTAGGTATTTCCAGACTTATAGTTGAATAATTTACACAGAATTGTACTGAAATTCTACAACATTTTGTTGTTTCGGCATTAATACCTTTGACCTTGATAACGGGCTGAAAAGCAAACTAACCGTCGACCGGCAGTAAAAATATAGAATTTTATTCAGCAGTTTTGTTAAATGTACCAAGTGAAAACTAATTTCATTACCTAGATACGTATATAAGTATTTTTTATTCAATACGAATTTACAAAAGATTTTATTGTGTAGTTAGTTAGTTCATTGAAAACGTATAATTAACTTGGAACTGCATATGAAACAAACCTAACAACGTACCAATTTATTTACTTTAAATATTATTTAATTAGCATTTCGTATGCATTCCGTGAATATAAGATCAATCATGCATCTCCGTGTCATTATAAATAGTTATAGTAAAAAATCTCTTAAACAGGAGGCAATAATAGTTATTTTTGTACCTCATGTTTCTTGGTCATTTTTTGCTCATGGAAAATTAATTGTCACATTTGTACTATTTTCTCATGTTGTCAATGATTTTTAAAACTTCTCCATATTCACGCCCGCGATTTCTTTTGTTAACACGTTGTTATCCATTAAAAACGATCATAACCGTTGCAGTATCCATATTAATGTCGTTCGTGCATTTCAATTGTATAATAAATTCATTCTGTACAGTAAAAAAAATAACGAGTTCAATGTTTCACGAGGACAAAAACAAAATCTGCGGTGGGCATAAAAAGTGTCACGCGTTGCACTTCACCGGACCCGGATGAATTCATTTCATTATTAAATCTCACGTAATTCAACGAAAAACAAATACAATTTTCACTTCCACAAAACGGGACACCTGACTGTCAATAGAGTGCCTATCCAATAGAAAATTAACATTTAATTGCTTTTCCATAATAATTACGACCGTCCTCCAACTGCCTAATTATTTATTTAAAATTAATTCAGAAAAATTGCCAGACTACATTGTCTAAATTGAAACCTTCTTGACTAATACTATTGTAGAAGCTATTCAACTTAAATAATCATAGAATGACTGATAGGTAATAAATGTATTACTCGTAAAAATGTCTGCCTCGTTCTTAATTATTACTCAGTTGCGGAATGCTTTATATAGGGTATAGAAAGAAAATCATTTTTTTTTTTAATAATAATTTTAATAATATCAAGTTTTTGATTCTGAGACAGCGCATGGTCGGATTGTATATCATCAATTCTTTTATATGGCATGGAAGTAAATAAATATCTCATAAAGTTAAGTAGCTATATAGACGTATCCTCGAAATTTCTTGGCTGACAGGGTGACTAATGTTAACATTTTCAAACGAATGGGAAATGACGGAGAATTTCTGCGTAGCATCAAAACTGGTATAAGAGGATGAAAGTACAACATTCCCAAGCAACATTATCCACATAAAGATCAACGTTATGCGTATTAGAAGAAATGCCACGGGTCGTTGCTTAAAAACCTCCGTGAATGGAACTGTTTCATCGATAGAGGATGGCACGAGAAGAAGATGAACTAGTTAAGCAAAATGGCTGACGAAAATGTGGTAGTTATGGAGTAAAATTGTTTTCCATTATAACCGATCAAAAATCCCATCACCAAGAGTTATTTCATGCTGAAGTGTACAACGAGGCTACACACATTCGATGAATATTCCACTCTTGATGATGAAAGTAGATGAATTTCGCCATATGAAAGTTTTTATTATGATGATGATATTAGCCATTCCTTTCTCATATTAATATGATGTTTACTTTAACATTTCCTTCTCTTTTCATTCTGAATTAAGTATATTTTATATTTATTTCAACTTGGTAATTCATGATTTCAAAAAGTAAACTTGGCTTTTACAACAAATGAATTTATTATTATGACAAATGTCAAGTTCTCCAAAAGTTTATTAATTTATAAAATTTTGGTGACATGGTACAGAGCCAGTTTATATTGCCTGTTTTATAATTCATGATCGTATCATAAATTACTCTGAACTGATTGGATTTCATAATTCTAATCATATCAACCTTTGTCAAAGAAAATTTCCTGTTACGAAAAACTTTTTTTTGCAACGAGATTTTTTACAATTTTGTATCATTTATCAACGCATGACGCGGAAACAATTTTTTCGCTTCCTTTGAGCTAAGAATATTTTATTTTCACAATAAATACGGTAAAGTATTTTTTTTACACAGGATACCGAATAAAATATGTATGTAAAGCATTTTTGTTATTTCCGTAATTTTATACTTTTCACTGGAATTTGCGCGAAAATGGATTGATATTATCCGGAACAACAAACCGAGTTATTCATACTACTTTTGTTAGAAGTCGATTACCATAATTCTGTTTCACAATAAGAAATGTAGCTTTTTTAGTTGTTTTTAATGTTTTTTTCACGCCCATTGATTAAGCGGAATTTAACTGAGGTTATGTCAAACTGTGTTATCAACTACCATCTATTGTTAGCGTTTTTGTTAACGCATTGCTCAAGCAGAATTGACTCGTAGGTTTTTTTTAAAACAATCTATTCATAGACAAATCAATTTATTGGACTTTTGCCTATCATAGTCTATCTTACCTTTCGATGACAAACAGTCGATGTTCAAAGATATCTGATATCGCCAAAACAGTTTTATTCAATTTTATAAAGCTTTAAACTTAAACGAAGTAAGATACATATTATATTGCATACCTAGTTATGTTAGATACTGCAGTAAAGTTATCGGTATTTGGGGTAGGTTATTATTTTTCCCCCATTTAATGATGTTAACTGTCAATTATTGGTTGTAGTATATAAAACAATTATGTAGTTATTTTATTTCTCTTACTTCAATAATAATCAGAACCAATTTCGTCCGCTTCAATCCGTCAATTCCGTCAACTGACACAACATATATAATATTACAGATGATTTATTGAATTTCTCGAAAGTTGCATGACTGAAATATTAAAATTAATTGTAATGCAGCCTAAGTACCTAAACAAGATTATACTATGTTCTAAAACAAATATTAAATTTAAATTTAATATTGACTACGTTTAAATATGGAATTTTTATGTTATACTATATTCTAAAACAAATATTAAATTTAAATTTAATATTGACTACGTTTAAATATGGAATTTTTATGTAATTGTTGTTATTAATCTTCAATAAATAATTTTACCTTTAAAATATGTTACTATAAATATCTGTAACAATATTTTTTTTTATCAATTGACGATGTTTCATTAAATCGGACGAAATCGGTCCTGATTTTAATTAAACTAAGCGGAATAAGTAGTCCATATTGCAACTTTGACAGGAAGTTTTGAAAGTGTTTTGTTTTCTTCTTCCTTTTTTCAAAGTGCCGTCTTATACGAAAAGTTAGTGCACGCTTTGTAGTACGCCTTCCCATTTTGTACCAGTTGTAGTAATTTATTTTATGAATGATTTATCATGTGACACCAATGTTACGGGTATCTAGATAAAAAAAATATGTGGTCTTTAGTCAATTTATCATACAAAATTATCAATTTCGTGTACTTAGTTTTGTGAGCTATTTCATGTGGTCTATCCAAACTATTAAAATAATGATAGTAGGTAGATATTTGAAGGTTTTATAAAAAATGTCTCAAACTATTAGAAGAATATCAGCTTTAAATTGAACAACAACCACATACTTATACATGTATATATAGGTATATAATTTTCTTGTTTTTAATATTATGATACCTAGATATTTAAATAGAATTATATAGTACAGAAGATATACTCCTCGTCGTGTAGGTATTTATTTAATTAAAATTCTACTTCACTTGTAATACATAATATTACTATCATGATATGAGAATAACATTATCACTATTGTGGTCATATTATATTGTGACAGTACCGATCAATAAAGTGTATAAACAACAAACATAATATGCAGCTTATTATTATAAACAAATGAATGAAAAAAATAATAAAAAAGCCTTACTGTTCAGAACAAAGTGCGAAAAAATATCCCCAGTATTACAGAATCCTCACAAACACTATTCACAATCGTAAAATAATATAACTCAATTTTATCAATAAAATTCACTGGTAGTTGGTTGATTTTATAACACGAATGACGCTCTTAAAAATTGAGTCTATGATATTATAATCCAGCACTATTGGCACGACCGTATCGACCGAGATGAGTTATTTAATTATTGTTCGCGGCGATGATGATCCATAGATCGCTGGATCATTGGCGGGTAAATAATGTTCCGTGGTGGCGCGCGCGATCTCGAGTGGAGCATGCGCCGTAGCGGGTGTCACGTCAATGTGTGCACTGCGCACGCGCACTCGCCGAAGGCTCGCTCCTCTGGTCTTGTGACACATTGCGCGCGCAGTCGACCGCTACGGCCGACGGACATGCGTATCCGTGCATTATTGTTTAGAGATTTATCATTCGCTCATTTATTCACACTGGGAGATCGACTGCGCGCGAATCGACGTAGGTACCTGTACCTTCACAATGGGAATACTTTTTTAAATATAGAAAACTATTTCTCAATACAATACGACTATACGGTGTTGCAATTTAATTATCAAATAATATGTAGGAATTAAGACAAAACAATGCTTGTCAGATTTAAAGAATAGTCGGTGTTTCCTTGCAAATAATCTGTGTAATTAAATACAAAAAATAACATTAGGCAGTAGCAAAATCAAGATTTGTTTTATTACAAGAATATTCAATATGCATTTGAAAGAAAGGGGAGAAAGTACGATGCGTATTTTTAAACATTATGCAAAAATAAAAATACTGTAATATAAGTTACCTATATGCATTAGGAAGGCGAAGATAAATGATAAAAATGCCATTTGCTATACTGCAATCTCTCTTTATATTTCAGATATTATCGATTTCAAAATTAGGGATACTCCGAATTTGATATTGTACAAAAAGTATATTTTAAGTACTATATATTCTTAAATCAGCCATCGGTTTAGTATTATAATTATATATATATATATATATATAGATATCTCTTCTCGTTCTAAGTTGATCTTACGCGACGGTACACCAGGTATTTGTTGAACATTTTGTAATTGTTGATCTACCCTGATTTGTTGCTCCATTGCCAAAGATGACATACGAAATTGATCCATTTGGAGCAACAAAAGTCTCGATCTATTAATAGAAGCCCCGCCCATTTTCCCCTCCCATATACATTTTACTCTTTTAGCTTCTGTTGATCCAATTTGAATGAACCAATCAGAGGGCTTCTTGTTCGGCATTGGTTTGAATGCATGTGACGCATTTGTTTACTCCTAAAAGATTCGTTCAAGAACATTTTTATGATTTGCACTCTAATGAAATCAATACAACCGCGCAACTAATAAATAGATATTTGCGATTGCAATTTTCAAGAGAATCTTCGCTGAGATTTATTCTATCAGGGGTCATCCATATATTATGTCACGCTCTAGAAGGGGTCTAATTTATTATAATGTGATGATTTCTGACGAATGTGGCGGGGGAGGACATAATAAAAACAGAGTGGTAAAGGTTGTGACGATAGGCGGGGGGGGGGGGTGCTAAAATAGCTAAAATCATGTGACGTCGTATATGAACGGCCCCTTACAGTTTACTTGATAATTTGACTTGGTAATTGTTCTAAGAATAAATGGGAAAGGCTGATGTGGGTTGACACCAGTAGCGAAGGGCGGAGGTAGGCTGTAAAAATCCGACATAAATAGGACATATTATATTAACTAATAATTGTTCTAAATATAAATAAAGTAGACTGATGTAGGTTGACACCAGTAGAGAATGGTGGAAGTAGGCTGTTAAAATTAGCCACAAATAGTGCACACTCAATTTTGTTAACTAATAATAAATTGTTCTTAATACAAATACGGTAGACTGATGTGGATTGACAACAGTAGCTAAGGGTGGAGGTAGGCTGTTAAAATCCACCGTAAATATTGCACACCGGTAGCGATGGGTCGAGGTAGGCTGTTAAAATCCACCATAAAGAGTGCACACCAATAGCGATGGGTGGAGGTAGGCTGTCAAAATCCTCCATAAATAGTGCACACAATTTTTTTTTAACTAATAATTTTTCTAAATATAAATAGGTAACAAATTGTTTTGAATGTAAATAGGGTAGATTGATATGGGTGGACAACAGTAGCGAAGGGCGGAGAAAGGCTGTTAATATCCGCCATAAATAGCGCATATTAACTTTTCCTAAACTAATAATTGTTAGTTATGGTGTAGCGATGGTTTCAGGTAGGCTGTTAAAATCCACCATAAATAGTGCACACTGGTAGCGATGGGTCGAGGTAGGCTGTTAAAATCCGCCATGAATAGTGTACACTAAAGTCTGTTAAACTAATTGTTCTAAATATGAATAGGGTAGACTAATGTAGGTCGACATCAGTCGCGAAGGGTGGAGGTAGGCTGTTATTATCCACCATAAATAGCACACATTAAATATTGTTGAAGTAATTGTTCTAAATATGAATAGAGTAGACTGATATGAGTTGACACTAGAAGCGAAGGGTGGAGGTGGGCTGTTAAAATCAGCCATGAATGGTGCACACTAAATTCTGTTAAACTAATTGTTCTAAATATGAATAGGGTAGACTGATGTAGGTCGACACCTGTCACAAAGGGTGGAGGTAGGCTGTTATTATCCTCCATAAACAGCACAATTAAATATTGTTAAAGTAATTGTTCTAAATATGAAAAGGGTAGACTGATATGAGTTGACAGCAGTAGCGAAGGGTGAAAGTAGGCTGTCAAAATCCACCATAAACAGTGCACACCAATAGCGATGGGTGGATGTAGGCTGTCAAAACCCGCCATAAATAAATAGTGCACACAATCTTTTTTTAACTAATAATTTTTCTAAATATAAATAGGTAATAAATTGTTTTAAATGTAAATAGGGTAGATTGATATGGGTGGACAACAGTAGCAAAGGGTGGAGAAAGGCTGTTAATATCCGCCATAAATAGCGCATATTAACTTTTCCTAAACTAATAATTGTTAGTTATAATGTAGCAAAGGTTTGAGGTAGGCTGTTAAAATCCACCATAAATAGTGCACACCGGTGGCGATGGGTCGAGATAGGCTGTTAAAATCCGCCATAAATATAGTACACTAAAATCTGTTAAACTAATTGTTCTAAATATGAATAGGGTAGACTGATGTAGGTCGACACCAATCGCGAAGGGTGGAGGTAGGCTGTTATTATCCGCTATAAATAGCACACATTAAATATTGTTAAAGCAATTGTTCTAAATATGAATAGAGTAGACTGATATGAGTTGACACTAGAAGTGAAGGGTGGTGGTGGGCTGTTAAAATCAGCCATAAATAGTGCACACTAAATTATGTTAAACTAATTGTTCTAAATATGAATAGGATAGACTGATGTAGGTCGACACCAGTCACAAAGGGTGGAGGTAGGCTGTTATTATCCTCCATAAACAGCACAATTAAATATTGTTAAAGTAATTGTTCTAAATATGAATAGGGTAGACTAATATGAGTTGACAGCAGTAGCGAAGGGTGAAGGTAGGCTGTTAAAATCCGCCATAAATAGTGCATACTAACTTCTGTTAAACTAATTGTTCTGAAATATACCCTATAAATATAAATACCCTATAAATAGTGTAGACTGATGTGGGTTGACACCAATAGCGAAAGGTGAAGGTAGGTTGTTAAAATCCACCAGAAATAGTGCACATTAAATTTTGTTAAACTAATCGTTCTAAATATAAATAGGGTAGACTGATGTTGGTGGACACGAGTAGCAAAGGGTGGAGGTAGGCTGTTAAAATCCTCCGTAAACAGTGCACACCAGTAGCGATGTGTGGTGGTAGGCTGTTAAAATCTGCCATAAATAGTGCACACTAAATTCTGTTAAACTAATTGTTCTAAATATAAATAAGGTATATGAATGTGGGTTGACACCAGTAGCAGAGGGTGGAGGTAGGCCGTTAAATCCACCCTGAATAGTACACACTAAATTTTGTTAAACTAATTCTTCCAAATATGAATAGGGTAGACTGATATGAGTTGACACCAGAAGCGAAGGGTGGAAGTAGGCTGTTAATTCCGTCATAAATAGTGCACACTAACTTTTGTGAAACTAATTGTTCTGAATATAAATAGCCTAGACTGATGTAGGTTGACACCAGTAGCGAAAGGTGGAGGTAAGCTGTTAAAATCCACCAGAAATAGTACACATTAAATTCTGTTAAAATAATTGTTCTAAATATGAATAGGGTAGACTGATGTTGGTCGACACCAGTCGCAAAGGGTGGAGATAGGCTGTTATTATCCGCCATAAATAGCACACATTAAATATTGTTAAAGTTATTGTTCTAAATATGAATAGGGTAGACTGATATGAGTTGACACCAGAAGCGAAGCGTAGAGGTAGGCTGTTAAAATCCACCAGAAATAGTGCACAATAAATTTTGTTAAACTAATTGTTCTAAATATAAATAGGGTAGACTGATGTTGGTGGACACCAGTCGGGAAGGGTGGAGGTAGGCTGTTGAAATCCACCGTAAATATTGCACACCAGTATTGATGTGTGGTGGTAGGCTGTTAAAATCAGCCATAAATAGTGCACACTAAATTCTGTTAAACTAATTATTCTAAATATTTATAGGGTAGACTGATGTAGGTCGACACCAGTCGGGAAGGGTGGAGGTAGGCTGTTATTATCCGCCATAAAGAGCACAATTAAATATTGTTTAAGTAATTGTTCTAAATATGAATAGGGTAGACTGATATGAGTTGACAGCAGTAGCGAATTGTGAAAATTGGCTATTAAAATCCGCCATAAATAGTGCACACTAACTTCTGTTAAAATAATTGTTCTGAAATATACCCTATAAATATAAATACCTTATAAATAGGGTAGACTGATGTAGGTTGACACCAATAGCGAAGGGTGAATGTAGGCTGTAAAATTCACCAGAAATAGCGCATATTAACTTTTCCTAAACTAATAATTGTTAGTTATAGTGTAGCGAAGGTTTGAGGTAGGCTGTTGAAATCCACCATAAATAGTGCACACCGGTAGCGATGGGTCGAGATAGGCTGTTAAATCCGCCATAAATATAGTACACTAAAATCTGTTAAACTAATTGTTCTAAATATGAATAGGGTAGACTGATGTAAGGTGGAGGTGGGCTGTTAAGTTTAGACATAAATAGTACACAATAAACTTTGTCAGTCTTGCTTATTTGTATTAATTGAACAAATAATACAAATTGCACATAGTGATGGTAAGTTTTTAAAATTCAATTAAACCATGCATATACAAAACCATAATTGGAGGTAGGCTTTAAAGATTTGAAAAAATAATGCACACTTTGTCAGTCATTTTTATTTGTTTTCATTGAACCAAGAATACAAATAATTACAGATGGTACCTACCTTTTGGTTAGTTTTTAAAAATCAAATAAACCCTGCCTAAACCAAAACATTGTTAGTCATACGTATTTGTTTTCATTGAACTAAGACTACAAAGTGTAGATAGTGTTTGTTACTTTTTATTATCTTTTCTGTGGTTTTTAATATTCAATACATTCCATACAAATTATTACGTATTACAGAACAACTCCAATGGTACTGTTCGGTTATACGGAATACAGCGGAAAACGCATTTTGAAAATAGCCGATAAACTGGATTATTTGTTAGGTTAACCTTAATTAACCTAACAACTAACCTTTAATATTACATTATTGTAATGAATCTGTGATCTACCTACATTGACACAGAAACTTAAACATGTGAGCTAGAATAGATTGGTTCTAAACAGGCGATATGTACCGATTCTGTATTCAACGTAAACAAACATGTATGACTGAAAAACTGCAGTATTTTTGTCGGATAGCCCATAGCATACTTAAACTATTATGGTTTGGTTTTGGCAGGGTTTAATTGAATTTTAAAATCTGACCAGCACCATCTGCAATTTGTATTCTTAGTTAAATAATTAAAACAAATACGTTTGACTGACAAAGTTTACTGTGCACTATTTATGTCAACTCTTAAAGCCTACCTCTACCCCTCGCCACTATAATACACCCATGGTAGCTGACTTGGTAGAGTGGTTGTATGTAAAAAATGGGTTCAATTCCGTGACTGGACAAAAAATACATTTTGTTTTTTAAATGTGTGTTAATCCAACGTAAAGACCAAGATTGGCTAACAAGTAGTAATATTCATTATTCGTTAAATGTTTGTGGATAATCTCCATTCTGTGCAGCCAATGTGTTCCGGACTGGAGCAATAATGTTAAGTACTAGGTACCTATATAAATAATATGCTGTTTATTAAGAAATACACTCAGTTGTATTATTAATAGTTAAGTAATAATATTTTTTTAATGTCTAAGAGGTTTGTTAAACAATAATTTTTGTGCACATATTAATAGAACTAAGTGAAAGTGGGTAGGAGTAAAAAATAGCCAAAACATTAAATTGTGCTTACAAAGCATTTCTTGTCTACAAAAAGGTCGGCAGTAGGTATAACACCTAATAATTGTTTATGTTTAATGAGTTTTATGACCCATTTATCAAAAATGGTCCGCTTTTATGACAGCTCGGACATTTCAAGGAACCATAAAATTAAAATAAAACCAATGAATCAATCGACACAAAATTTGTATAACTTTATTTATTAGCATTATATTCTTCATCATAAAACATATTATTATTAAGTGGTTGTATACAACATGTTTATGCTTATAACTACAATAATTAAGCAGGTAAACACTTATTAACATATTTTTATTGAAGACAATAGATAAGACCAATAATTAAGAATCCAAGACTCTGTATGTATGATACACAAATTTATAATTTATAATTGTAACTGGACTTAAAAAGGAAATGTTGTTGAAAAATTATCGCATGTAACTAGACTTGCCAAGATGAAAACTGATAAATTTTGTTTATAGGTACTAACTTATTTGTTTTAATCAACATTATTTTTTAGATAGCCGTTAAGAATATAATACTTATTATAATGGTAAAAAAACAGCAATTACCTACTTACTACATTGTCATAGAACATAAAATATTATTATAATCAACCTTTATTTTAATTTGTTTTTGTAAATGTTATTGACATAAGTATTTAACTGCTCCCAGGAGCGTTTATGTAGTGTAGGTTCTTTCTTCAAAACTTCTAAGCATTTTGCTTTTCCTGGATTTTTTTTCTTTAAAATATTTTTTCACAATTTGAATTTCTTCTTCTGTCCATTTCAAGTGTACCTTTTTCCTTCTCTTCGGTACTTTTTCTTCTTCTTCAAAGTCATTGTTTTCACTTGTGTCAGAGATCAGGCGTAGACGTTTTTTTTTTATTGAATTAAGTCTACAATTTACAGATGGTGTTGGTTGTTTTTAAAAACAATTAAACCCTACCCAAACCAAATCATAATAGCTTTAGTATAGTTGTTTGATTTAATAAAATACAACATTTTTTTGTAGTAAGTACTTATTCCACTGAGTTTCAAAATGTCCCTCTGAGGCGGACGAAACCGGTCCAAATTTATTTATTAAAGTGGAATAAGTACTACAATTTTTTTTAAAAAACAACAATACAATGCAGTTTTACCATGCATTGACAGTTAACAAAATAAAAGCTTTAGTATACTTTGGGTGATACGAAAAAATTATGCACATTTTTTCATTCATACTTATTTGTTTTCGTTGGATTAAGAATACATATTACAGATATTGTTGATTAATTTTTTAAATTTATTAAGCTCCGCCTAAACCAACCTATAATAGAAAAAATATTATTCTATCATTAATATTAAAAGTTATTTATGATTTTAATTGCATGATTTTAAATATTTTATAGATATACGAGTATTTTTTGACTATTCTCTATTATGGCTTGGTTTTCGCAGGGCACCTATAACTGAACTTTAAAAACAACTTAACCAACACCATCTGTAAATTTTAGTCTTATTTTAATCAATGAAAACAAATACGTATGACTGACAAAGTTTAGTCTGCACCATTTATGGCGGATCTTAACAGCCTACCTCTGACCTTCGCCACTGCTAGGTAGATACTTCTTAAGTGGAGGGATCGTGTGTTTCATTGACAGTCTGGTGAATAAGTGTGTTTGAAATATTGTTTGAAATAAATAACAATACGTATTTAATTTAATTAATGAATATAATTACTCACCTCATTTTTTTTTTCATTATTGCTCAAAGTATCATTATTCATTCATTATCATTGCCATTGGTTTTGAAGTTCGGCGAGGATGTTTCAGCGCCTTGATACGGCGTCATATTTCGAGTTAGAATAATAATCATGTACCTACCTAATAGATCTAATATCTATATTGTCGTTAATTTTCTACAAACACGTATCTCAAAAAACACAACTTTTCAGGAGAGGCAAATAAAAACTTTATTCACTCAGTTTTTAATTCAGAAATAAATTTTCTTCTATGAAATATCCATTTAGAATAGTTACAGATATTTTCCTGAAAAAAAATGTTATGTTTCTTCAATCTATCGCACTATACTTTCGACCGATCAGTAATATTGTCGGAGATACGAGAATGCTTTGCAAATTTACTGTGAGTCATTCCACAATATTACTGCAGTAAACACGTATCTTGACGAGAAAGTGCTTCTGTATAATCATCTGTCGGAGTTCAGTATTCTGTATAGTTACAAACACCTAACTCAGGATACGAGTTTATAATATTTATAAAAGTCTTGTATTGTGATACGAGTTTTTTGCCATTGCTTCAATCTATTAGTTTATAAATAAAGTATGTTTTGAGATAGGTACGTGTTCGTGGAATATGTACGTATTCAAGTTCTGAATTCACTGCATCAAATAACTCAAAACTGAGATACGTGTTTGTAGAAAATTGACGACGACAGTATGTTATTCTAATTATAAAACGCGCGTACGGGAGTTCACCGCGATAAAATAGCATTTGAAAAAAAACAAAAGGGATTTCCCGACCGAATTGCAGATTTCTTGCCGTAACCCTTTGTCTGCTACGATTTATTCCAACGTGTATGTTTCTGAGATTTTTCAAAATAATGTTATTTCTATAATAAAAAACCTTGTGTGTATTCTATATTGATTAAAAAATATAATTTCATCATCATAAGTAGGTACAATAACGTATGATTGTTCGACATGAATATTGTAGGTTAACCGAAATTAAAACACTTATATATTATATTGTAAATAAATAGTAATTACATTATATTTACAATTCCTTGTGTATACTATATTGTTATTTTGAATTGATAATATTTATAAGTAAATACCTATGTCTGACTAAACTAAGTCACCCGCACGCTGTGAATGGCTTTGAACCATGGATTGAGGAAAATAATGATCCTAGCTAATAAAAAATTCTATACATAAGGGTTTTGGCTTTAAACTTGTATAAATAAAATGCTTTTGGATTTAATATATAGACATAATTTAAAAGTATTTTGGAAATAGTGTAAATAATTATAATTAATTGTTATTCGAGAAATGGATACAGTTAAGAAGGTTCTAATAATTGATAAACTGTAAATTATTCTCATCATTAATGTTTGAGACTTTCATGGTTGTTTTTTTATCGTAATAGATTTTTGGGTTTCCACCGTGTGTACTTCTTCCTTCTTTCCCCGGCGTTTAGGGCTCGTTGTAGATAATGCATGATAATGGCTTCTGCAATGAGCCCGAAACGTCGAGGAAAGAAGGAAGTACACACGGGGGAAACCCAAAGATCTATTACGATATTCTCATCATTGACCGGGTTATCCTTTACTACATTAGTATCAATTGAGCTAGCTATGAATAGATTTTGATGTCCGCTTACAAAACCACTATAAAGTTTAAGCGATACCTATAAAAATTAAAAAAAAAAACATTTTTCAGAATTAGGCTTTGTCTAAAATGAAAACCTGAAAAATGAAAGTGCGGAAATAATTTTTTTATCGTTTTTAGGTAAATTGCACTGCAATACAATTGCAGTGTATTCACGTTCTTTTAATGCTGAAATTTTGGGAGTCCAATGTCACATAGTTTTCGAAATACATACTTCTTAAACGACGGTAGACCAATTTATACTTTAGACCTGAAAGAGTGGATGTCCATTTTAAGTCATTTTTGCTTTGAGCTATAGCAAAAAGACTTGCAAAAGTGCGGAAGTCCAATATACGGAGTTTTAGTCCGAATGCGAGGGAGTATTTTTTTAAAATAGATTAGGAATGCTGAAGTGACACTTGGACTGCATTATTGGCTATCACCCGCCTCGTCGAATATTGTAGTCTGTTGAAGGTTTAAAAATTAAACTACAATCAAATATTATTTGGCTTGGTTACGCAGAGTTTAATTATTTTTTTCAAAACTAACTACCACTATCTGACAATTAATGGAAACAAATTCTTTCGTATGGCTGGCAAAGCTTAGTGTCCACTATTAATGTCGGATTTTAACAGCCTGCTTCCACCCTTTGCCAGTCTCAAACAATATTCTTTCAAGAAGGGCATCCCTTATTCGGGAAGTGAGGGAAAAACTTAATAAAGGTAAGTTATCGCCAAGAATTCCTACATTTTCAATCATTCGTTTATTATCATGTTCCTAACTTTTGTTTACAGATAATGCTAATACTAATAACCAACCTAAAAAAATGGTGTAATATTTCATGAACTAATCAATAAGGATGGTTTACTATGTTATCCAAGTTTGATTAATCAAGGCTTGATTCTATATTATATAATATCATACACCTTTGTCTTTCTATAGTGGTGAATGGTGAATTTAATTTGTAGCTAGCATCTCAACTTCGATGCAGACTAGCGATTTGAATGACAAGACTACATTGCTCATTGCAATGATACTGAAAAGAATTATCAGATTCTACGTAGTCCGAACTTATATTTATTTTTTTGTTTTATAATACTAAAGCTTGTTTTTACGTCTACTGATAACTTGCACTTACAGAAAATCTTTCTTCTTTGACACCATCTCTCAAAATTACTAATGGATTACTATGCTTAATTCAAATGAACATGAATCGATGGATTTATAAAAGTGTTTGCCAATACCACTGCTAAGCAATAGTTAAAGTTTCTACAAAAGAAAGCTAATAAATTCCCAATAGGTACGTTGATATTGTTCACAGTATTGACGATTTCACACCTCTTGAGTGAAGTATTTTTATTGAATAAAATATTATAATCCGATATCTGATATTATGTCCGTGGAGACAAAACATTTTGGTTGAAAGCACAATACAATAATATGTCCTATACCTAAACTTTATAATGCAAAAAATTTCTGCAAATCAAAATAAATCAAATTTATACAATATTACACAAGTGTTTTGTTATTTTTTATTATTTTTGTATTTGCATTGTGTGTAATAGCTTAAAATATACCTATGATGATTATTATTACAAAAATATAATTTTAATTGATATTATTTTATCGTTTTATTACATATTCAAAAGCCCAAGTCTTAGTATAGAAATTATACAAAAGACAACTTAGAGCAGCTGAAGATAATTTCCCAATTATGAATTAAATAATTAAAAAAAGTCTAACCTCGAATGGCCTTTACAATTTACTAATTTAGCAAAATAATCAGAGATATCTGAAAAGTTTCATTTGTAGACATTAGACTGATTTTTTGTTTTGTTGATTGATTTGTTTTTGGTTAAAACTGCTCTCCTGGAAAATATTGAATATGTGATTTCCAGACTTTCAGCTCTAATTTACAGTTACATTATGTATCATAATATGCATATAATTTTCTAACGTAAATGAAACGCGCATATTTATAAAGTATGTATGTGTTACTTTGTAAACGAAATACAGTAGGTAGCTAAAATAAATAACATTTTTGCTCCAAACTGCAACACATTGGGCTAAACAGAATAGAGATTTCATTAACAGACCTTTTACGAAGAATGGTTTTAACTTGTTAGCCATTCGCCCAACCCATTTTGTATTTTCGTTGTATTAACAAACATTTAAATTGATTGGGTCCACTTTTTGATAGACAATCGCTCCAACAACTCGGGGTCACCAAAACACCAAACACAATCACTGCTGAACTTTTAATTACCCTTTAATTATCACATTGAAATAACACGTTAATTATATAAATATACCTACCCTAAATAACTGGATAACTGCATTTATTTAATTCATTTTGGATATAATTGACGTTTTAAACTTTATAGAAAGGTACGTACTATATGTACAACTTAAACATATTCTGATAATACACCGGTGGCGAAGAGTGGAAGTATACTGTTAAGATCCGACATACATAGTTAAGACTAAACTTTGCCAGTCAAACGTATTTGTATTCATTGAACTAAAACAACGTGTAGACAGTGTTGGTTAGTTTTTAAAATTTAATTAAACCCTACCTAATCCAAGCCATAGTAGGTTTTAGTAGAAAATATTAGTTTATCCATAAGACATATAAAATTAAACCATACATAATTTTAGATACTTACCTATTTTATAGATAGAAGAATATTTTTTTATCGATTATGGTTTAGTTTAGGCAGGGTGTAATGAATTAAACCTGATTGAAATGAACTAACAAGCACCATCTGTTCCTAATATGTATTCTGAATTCTACGAAAACAAATAGTAAATATGACTGAAAATGTGTGCAATATTTTTGTCGGATCTCCCATAGCATACTTAAACTATTATGGTTTCATTTAGGTAGGGTCTCATTGAAATTTAAAATCTAACCACCTCCATCTGCAAATTGTATTCTTAGTTAAATTTTTAAAACAGATAAGTTTCACTGACAAATTTTACTGTGCATTATTTACGTTGAATCTTAACAACCTACCTCCACTCTTCGCACTAGTGTCAACCCATATAGGCCTACCCTATTTATATTTAGAACAATTAGTTTAACAATATTCAGTGTGTACTATTTATGGTGGATGTTAATAGCTTACCTCCACACTTCGGTACTGACATCAACCATCATCAGTCTACCTAATTTATATTTAGAACAATTAGGTTAACAACATTTAGTGTGCACTATTTATAGCGGATTTTAACAGCCCTCCACCCTTCGCTACTGGTGTCAAACCACTTCAGTCAACCCTATTTCTTCTTCTTATTCCACCCTGGCATGTCCCAACATTGGGGCATAGGGCAAGCACAAGTTCGCGCCACTTCCTTATTTATATTTAGAATAATCAGTTTAACAAAATTTAGTGTGCATTATTTATGGAGGATATTAGTAGCATTCCTACACCCATCGATACTAGTGTGCACTATTTATGATGGATTTTAACAGTCTACCTCCACCCTCCGCTACTGGCATCAAGCCACATCAGTCTACCCTATTTATATGAAGAAATATTATTCAACAAAATTTAATGTGCACTATTTACATATATTTAGTTTAACAAAATTTAGTGTGCACTATTTATATTGGATTTTAACAGCCTACCTCCACTCTTCTCTAATGGTGTCAACCCATATCAGTATACCGAATTCATATTTAGAACAGTTATTAGTTTAAAAAAAATAATATGCCCTATTTATGGTGGATATTACCAGCCTACCTTCACCCTTCGCTACTGGTTTCAACCCACATCACCCTACCGTATTCATATTTAGAGCAATTATTGGTTTAACAAAATTTAATGTGCGCTATTCATGGTGGATATTAACAGCCTACCTCCACTCTTCGCTTCTGGTGTCAACCCATATAAGTCTACCCTATGTATATTTCGAACAATTAGTTTAACAGAATTTAGTGTGCACTGTTTATGGTGGATTTTGACAGCCTACCTCCACCCATCGCTACTGGTGTGCATTATTTATGGTGGATTTTAACAGCCTACCTCCATCCTTCGCTACACTACAACTAACAATAAGTTTAAAAAAATAATAATAAGCGCTATTTATGGCGGATATTAACAGCCTATTTCTACCCTTCGCTAATGGTGTCAACCCATATCCGTTGACCATATTCATATTCATAACAGTTATTAGTTTAACAGAATTAATGCGGGCACTATTTATGGTGGATTTTAAAGTCTATCTCCACCCTCCGCTACTGGCGTCAAGCCACATCAGTCTACCCTATTTATATTAAGAACAATTATTTAACAAAATTTAATGTGCACTATTTACATATATTTAGTTTAACAAAATTCAGGGTGCACTATTTATAGTGGATTTTAACAGCCTACCTCCACTCTTCGCTAATGGTGTCAACCCGTATCAGTATACCGTATTCATATTTAGAACAGTTATTAGTTTAACAAAAATTAATATGCCTTATTTATGGTGGATATTAACAGCCTACCTTCACCCTTCGCTACTGGTGTCAACCAACATCACTCTACCGTATTCATATTTAGAGCAATTATTGGTTTAACAAAATTTAATGTGCGCTATTTATGGTGGTTATTAACAGCCTACCTCCACTCTTCGCTACTGGTGTCAACCCATATAAGTCGACCCTATTTATATTTAAAACAATTAGTTTAACAGAATTTAGTGTGCACTGTTTATGGTGGATTTTGACAGGCTACCTTCACCCATCGCTACTGGTGTGCACTATTAATGGTGGATTTTAAAAGCCTTCATCCAACCTTCGCTACACTACAACTAACAATTAGTTGAGGAAAAAATAATGTGCGCTATTTATGGCGGATATAACCAGCCTACCTCCACCCTTCGCTAATGGTGTCAACCCATATTAGTCTACCGTATTCATATTTAGAATAGTTATTAGTTTAACAAAAATAATATGTCCTATTTATAGTGGAATTTGACAGCCTACCTTAACCCATCGCTATTGGTGTGCTCTATTTATGGTGGATTTTAAAAGCCTTCACCCAACCTTCGCTACACTACAACTAACAATTAGTTGAGGAAAAATAAATGTGCGCTATTTATGGCGGATATAACCAGCCTACCTCCACCCTTCGCTAATGGTGTCAACCCATATTAGTCTACCGTGTTCATATTTAG